>NW_026047583.1:10899050-11524050 GCF_023864345.2 Schistocerca serialis cubense
GGTCTGGGAGATTACCTGGGAGTTTCACTGCTACAACCTTGTGACTCTGGCTAAAAATGGGGGTGAGATGCAAACACAAGAACTCCACAAGAGAGTTCTCTTCGACTCTCTCATCTCCATTCTCCACAATCCTACCTACACATCATGGCCCTGTTAAGCTGAGCAACCCAGTGGAAGGTTGGGTAACAAACCCCAGCAGGAAACTGGGTCAGCAAGCTGACAAGATGTGGAGCATGGTGGAAGGCAATGGGAAACCACTACCAGAAATATTTCCCTAGATATTCATGGGATGGACCTCTTTGTACAATATTCCAGAGGTAAAGCTCCCCCTCAATTGCTTCTCCAGGAGGGGAATACAACAAGGAGTCCAGAGATTAGGGCAAATGGAAAAAGGAAGGAAGGAAGGAAAAGAAGGAAGGCTTATTTGGGATTCGTAGTTGGAATGTTTTAACCCTTCTCCAGGAAGGGGGATTTAGAAAACGCGAAACATGAAATGACAAGAAACAAATTGGATGTACTTTGAATGTGTGAGGTGAGATGGGGTGGTTGTGGAAAACTAGAAAGTGCTGACTTCTGATTATACTATTCAGTTGAAGATAAAAATGGAATGAATGAGGTTGAAATTTTGGCAGGTCGAGGACTGGAGGACAAGGTTATCGAGGTTGAGTATGTTAGTGGAAGAATATTGATGATGAGACTGAAAGAGAAAAAGAAAGACTCAGTAATCATCCAGGTCTATGTGCCAACAAGTAATCATTCAGATGAGGAGGTAGAAGAATGTTGTGAAATGATAGAGAACTTAGCCGAGAGGGAAAAGAAATGCATATCTTGTTATAATGGGTGATTGGAATGCGGTAGTTGGTGAAGGACCAGAAGAAGAAGCTTTGGGAAAATTTGGACTGGGTGAAAGAAATGAGAGAGGGCAAAGATTTTTGGAATACTGTAATGAAAATTTCATGGTAGTTGGAAATACTCTATTTGGTAACCACAATAGATGACAGTATACTTGGATATCTCAATTTGACAACAAAAGATATCAAATTGATTACATAATGATACAACAAAGATACCAAAATTGCCTGAGGAGTGTCATAAGCTATCCAGGGGCAGATATTTATTCAGATCATATATTAGTAATAGCTGATGTTCTAGTTTAATTGAAAAGAACCTGGGAAGGACAGAAGAGAGAGCACATTAACTTTGAGAAACAAAGACAAAGGCAATTTTGAAAAATTAGAGAATACATATTGTGAAATCATAATGAAGGGTCAGGAAATTGAATGCACAGAAGGAAGGCAAGATCATTTTAAAAATGGAATCAAAAATGCAGCTAAGGAAACGCTGTGAGTCAAGCAGAGGAAAAAAATAAAGAAAGAAAGAATGGGTACCACCAGGTATGTAACCAAGATCGATGAGGAGAGGAAACAGAGCAAGTTAATAACTTCAATTACTTGGAAACTGTAATAATGGACTATATGTATTGCTCAACAGAAATTAGGAAAAGAAATGCAATGGCAAAAGAAGGATTCAAGAGGAAACAAATTGCTCTGTGGACCACTAAACAAAGATCTGAGGAAAAGACTTGCCAAATGTCACATCTGGAGCGTTGCACTATATGGTGCAGAGACCTCGACATAGAGGAAGGAAGATGAAATAAGATTGGTGGCACTAGACATGTGGATATGGAGAAGAAAGGAAAAGTGAACTGGGAAGTCCAAGTAAGGAATGAAGAAGTATTAAGGAGAGTTGGAGAAGAAGTCAACGTGTACAAAGTCAGCTGAAAGAGAAAACGGAACTGGATTGGACATTGTTTGAGGAGGGACTGTTTGTTGAAGGAAGGAATAGAAGGAATGGTGGAGGGAACAAGGGGAAGAGGAAAATGAGGATATCAAATGCTGGACAATATCAAAGGAGGCAAATATTCAAAAATGAAATGACTGGCTATGGACAGACAAAAGTGGAAGAGTCTTAACCCATGACAAGACCTGCCATAAGGCAGAATACCATACTACTACTACTACTACTACTACTACTACTACTACTACTACTACTTTGGTAGTGTTCCCTGCATGATTCTAATCAGTACCGCCTACATTTGATCAATAGCTTAGGGAGAACTGTCAATTGCTGAATCATCCTTTGATAAGTTTGATGCATCATGGCTGAAATGTTTCAATATGACACTCAATAAAAACTGAAGCTGCAAATATGGACTTGCGAATCACTTAAAGATTGGAAGGAAAGATTCCTGTTTCTTTGAAACAGCAGTCAGCCTCATTTGTGTCATTTCTTTCAGCCAGGCACTTACAAATATCACATCTCTCAGCTTTTCCAGATGTCCAGTAATTAGGTCAGCAACATCCCAGAATATTCAGATGTTTTGGGAACACATTTAACAATTGGCATACATTCACATTTAATTTCTTTATAGGCAATAGAATATTTTGTTTTCTTAAGCAGTAGCAACAGTACCAAGCATCCAGATGTGATTTAGCTCCATCAAGAATGAGGAAGGTTTTGCAAGGATACTGGCTGTCATTGAGCTGTCATCACAGAACTTTTAATGCTTTTCATCTTTACACAGCTTTCCTCTGAACAGAATTATGGGTGGGATGCTTGCAATTACAGCATCTCAACATTTGACTATTGTTACATTCTCCCCAAGATCACCAACAATAGTCTGAACTCTCTTTGTCTCTGAAAAAGGGTCAAGTGGCAATCCACCTTATCCACACTAAATATGTTTTAGTGTTTACCAAGAAAATCCTTTATTTAATTCGCAACTTGTGCCAACTTTTTGGCAATATCAGTGAAAGAAACACTCGCAAATATGTCCTGCCGGCTAGTTAATTTATCGTTTTGAATGTTATTTAAAAATTAATCATTTAGCAAAAGCTAAACAATCTGCTAAAAGGTATGACCTCGTTCCAAGATTTATATTATGGGTCTACCCATATTAACCTCCTAATGAGCTGTTCACAGGTGTCAGCTAGTGTCAATAACAATGTTTAATTATGGCAGAGCACAATACGAAGCAATCCTCAGTAAAAGAAACATAATTCTTCTTATTACAATGAAGCATTGGGGTCTTATTAGAGATCTACATTCAAACAATGAAAATTCAGGGTGGGATGTAATGGTATGAGAGTGGTCTCAGTTGCCTGAGACTGCTGTGAGGGTGTTGTGCCAATGCCTGTGACAAGGATTCGTTAAATGGTGGATCTGACTTGAGTACATCAAGAGTACCACTAGGTTGCCCATCACTTAACTGCCACCATTTAATGATGATGTAATTCAGTAATGGCATTTTTATGACATTTTTGAGTCTTGTGGTAAATAATGAGGAATTACAGGGCAATGCTAAGTATTATCATTTGCTTAGTTAAGTAACGTGCAGTTCACAATGCAACTGCTCATCTTCTAGGGGCTGGCACTTATTTTAATGTGGCCTTTAATACGGTTTGCAACAGATACAAAAAGACTCAATTTCTTGCATCAAGACATGGGAAGAAACTTTGCACTCCCATCAATGACAAGGGCATGTGCAAGTGAACTTCATGCACTGCTTAACAAGGCTCCAAGCAATTGTGCATGCACTGGTGGCATTACAAGTAGATGCTTCCCTGCAACACATGATTACGTTACAGCCCCTGAAAGAAAAAGTTGACCAACCTGTAAGAACAAAATCTGAAGCCAGTTTGAGTAGCAACAGCTCCGTGTCATCTGAAGAGAGTGTGCTTTTCTCAATAATAAATGAGAATCATTGCAAATCTCAAGACTACAGTACCACCATGGCACAGCACACCTGGGAACAAACAGACATCTCCCTCCAATGCCAAGCACCTAGGTCATGGGAGACAAATCTAAGTTGCTATTAGAAGGCAAGGATTGTCTCCATAGGAAGTGATCATCCTGTGCTTCAGTAAATGTTAGGGCAGTAATAAATGCTAGAGCACATTTCATCAATGTGTTCAGTAATATTATGCTTTGCAAAAAGTTACACTGATGCTCAAACCTCCTTGAACAGATTCTTGGAGACAGAAGAATTAAATCATGTTGTAATGATGAGAAGAGCAGAAATGCAAAAGCACACTTGTTAAACACACAAATATAGATTCCACAGGCAGGTTCGTTGTTTGTCATCTGTTTTGGAGAGAGATGAGTCAGTACTCAATTCTTTTTACACCGCAGCAAAATGATTCTCACAGACTGAATAGAATCTAGTGTGACATCCAAAGTTTAAAGAAATCTATGCAGAGTTTATGAGGGGTTACAAATACTTAGGAACCAGTAGTCATTACAGATGCAGTTTCGTGTTACAATGGACATAGTACTGTCTCTGAGGAAGCCAGCTCAACTACTGAATGAGAGTAGTGTTTGATTTTTCTACCATATTGAACATGGATTAGTAACTAAACAGTTTGCTAATGACAGGACCAATCATTCAACAGGCTTTGTAATCCATAACTTTGTGTTTCTGCATGCACTGCATTGCCTTTACACCAGATATAGAAAAGACATATTGAAAAGTTCTGGTAGCAGGTGAAGATCATGCTTACCAAAAAATATTAAGGAAGAGTGATACGTGCAACACTTCAGGAATACCAATTGAAGACAGTCACATGACAAATGGCTTGTGCAACCTTTCTTGCAGCATGGTGTCTGTTACAACCAGCTCACAAATAGAGTGACCACAGTTAAGCAGCAAACATTATCATTAATTGTTTCTCTGTGGACAATCCTAGGTTGTGATACAGTAGGGGCAGCAATCAAGCTCCAGCAAGATCTCACAAGGATATTTATGGAAGGTGGATCTTCACTATGGAAATTGTGCAGCAACAGTGTGAAACTACTCGAAAATATCCCCTCAGTGGTGCAAGAAACACAACTACCTCTACGGCTTGACAACAATGAGGATGTTAACACACTAGGCTTACTCTAGCTTCCAGCATCTTGTGAACAGTGTCAAACCAGCCCCTGATGTCTACAGCTTCACAAAATGCACTGTATTGTCTGTCACATCATCCAATTTTTATTCATTCGGATTAATTAGGCCCATTGTGACCACATGCAAGATATTTTGCAATGACCATGGCAATGTGAGTTATTGTGGCACAAGCCCTCACCTTAAGAGTTGCACTCCTTGTGGCAGACACTATACAGTGTAATTTGTATGACAGACAGCAATTTTATTGATCATAGAATCATTGCTGGAGGGACACCTGTCAGCATAAAGAAGTCAATACAAGAACTGGTGGATTGTCAAAAGAATCATCATTTGATTCTGTTTCATGTACCAGAGACCTACCTGAATATTACATAGCTACAAACTTACTTTTACATTACACTGCACAAGCTGTGATACATGAGCTTAAAAACATGAAGTCAGTTTTATTGAATTACTAAGCAATGTGTGTGTGATACTCTTGATACCTAGAGACAATAAGACCTATCTACAAAGTGCGTGTGATATTGATTTAAAAACCAGTGAAGTTATTTTAAGAAGATTTTAGGAAGTTTGTCCGGCCACAATTGTAGCAAGAGGTGTGGCTCTTTTATCATTTTAGAAAGGTACTTGGATGTGTAATTGCTATACATATAAATAATTTTGTAAACTGTAAGTGATAATTGGCATTTTAATGAATACTAAATGTCGTGGCGTGCACAGCCACAAAAACGCAATAATCGGCTACGGCAGCAGAATTAAGCGCAACTGCAACTTAGTGCCGGCACCTTCCGCCAACTGGCGCTAGATACGTTCCCGCCAAACATTCAATCATCCGCCAACTATGCATGCACACGAGTGTTTTTCCGGCACAGATGGTCACACTATGAAATGACCATCCACCAGTCAGGTATCGCCAACGGCTGCCATTCATCACTCTGGAATCAGCTGAGGAAGACTGGAGCTGCTGGGTTAAATAGCCGAAAGAAAGGGAAACCGGCGTCTCTCGACCCGGCCCAGACTGCTGCCTGGAAGATACTTCAATGCAGCAGGAACATCCAGGTGCCACATCTTCACTATGCCAGCCATTGACCCCGGACTCTGCGCCCCTGTACTTCCTCGGCATCTGCCAGGAAACATCATGAGAAAACCCCAACAAAGAAATGTAAATTCAGTTCAGTTGCTAATATTTTGATTCAATAAAGTGGCATATTCTTTGGCTTGTCATAAAATTTTGGTAGCAGAAAAAGCCTTTTGTATTTGAAGAAAGTTTATCTTTCTGTAAAATTAAGCGTTGGCCTAGCTCCTTCTAATAAATTTTTTTGTTCACATATGGGTGTTAATCTGTGTATATAACACAAACTGTGATATAACCTATTACTTTGGTAATGTTATGTATTTCACAATGTCTATAGTATGTATGAATGATGGTGGCTACCATGAAGTTACTTTTTAGTTTAAATAAAGGATTTACACTTTTATATGGTTTCGGATTTCTCTCTCTCTTGTGCATGAGATCTGGTGCAGGTGAATGCTGCATTTCTGTAGGGTTTGACAACAATAGCTGCTTTATCATGCTTCACTGTACCTGCTGATTTGAGTTGTTTATTCCATGCTGTCTCATTCTGGTTCAGTGTTATGCCGTGCCCTTAGATCTGTGAGCACTGTGAGAACTGCCATTACATCAATAGAATGAAGATGAAGTTGAGTGTCATTCAGATACTGTATACAATGTACAATCTTTAGTTATTAAGGGGAGTTTCTCTACTAAATGAAGAGTCTGTATTCTTTGTTAAACATTTTTGATTGTTCAACAGAGAATTTAGACTTGGGGTAACATTTCAGTTACCAGTGCAGAAGAAGTTGCAAAGGTTGTTGGGTGAGGATACCAACTGGAGTGCAGGACATAATGATACCAAAGTCATAGTAAATAGGGTGCGTAGAAAGGAGTTTACTTCATTAAGTAAGTTGGAAGTGTGCAGGGCAGTACAAAAAATGAGGAAGTGTTGTAGTGGCTGAAACCCCTGGGCTGATGAAAATTGTGAGCACCCTGGAAAGAGGCGAGGAAGGAGTGTCGTGTTAATTAAATGCTACAAAATCTAACTTTCTTGCTACAGGTGAAACTCACATTTGTTCTGCCAGTCTCTGATGTGCTCGATGAAGTTCCTCTCACTTCCAGTCTTTGCGGAAGAGGTTCCTGATGAGGTCCTGATGGACAGAAAAAGAAATTTTGAGTTAATATAATGGACATTTTTTCTGCAAAAGTAAAACCACCAAATTAAATAATATTGTTTCAACATGAAATGAAAGAGAACGGAATCATTTATTTAAGACTTTTCAAATTCCTACTGATAAGTGAACGATGAGCATCTAATCTACTCAATTATGCACAAGAATCAACATTACTAACAAAGTTCCAAAACGGCAGAACTTTACTCTGGTTGGAGGATGGCTATCTGAAGACCATCTAGGGCAAACAAACATTTACCGTCAGCATTACAAATAATTACTGAACAAATTTTAAAATTTGAAATCCTGTAGTAATCTGCCTATTAAAACACACAACCTTATGTTACAGAGTTAACTCACTGTGGCAAGTTCTACAGTTACAAACCGTGAGTAAGACTGTATATGCAGCCACACTCACTGCAGGCATATACTCACAATATATTAATCCAGTCTTTTGCAAACAGAGAACTTAGTGACTAGCAAAAAGCTTCATGCACAATTTCAAACAATCATGAATTTTTCTCAGGAATACCCAACACAAAGTTATAGGAAAAATGTTTATCGCTTACAGCATTTTTGCTGTTCATGCAGTAAAACTGCCACACCAAACACCTACAATGTAACTCTCCTTTCTTTAATTACAGATGAGTACATGCAGTTAGGAGAATGAGTGGCAAATGGGTGGGGTAGTTCTCAGCTGGATTCTTTGTAGAGGTGGGGCAGCAAGAACAGCTGATGGTTATGGCAACATGACGGAGTAGGAGACATAATAGGATTGAGGTGCAAGTGGGTGATGTAGCATCTGGCTGCTGCCTTAAAATCCATCCTTATTCCACACAACAGAGGGCTGTCTGTTGCTGCCATGTTAAGGAGCCTGAAACCCAATCTCAGTGCTTATCATCTTGCCTGTGACAGCCACTGAATAGTGTCCATCCATGAGCCATGTGACATTGGACAACTTTCCAGTATTCCTCCAATACTCAGCCTTTATAGCTCACTGCACAGTGGAGCACCACCCAATCTAAATTCCAGACATGACATCAGTTATCTACTTTGGAGTGTCGTGACTATTCCTAGGAGTGCAGAACACAATATTGGTATTTCAAATGCAGCCTATACTGATGGTGCCTACAGCAGTGTTTGTCAGTTGTTACAAGACAGAGTGCGGGAATGTAAGCTTCAACAATAGTTCTCATATTAGTGCCAATCTTTTAGTGGATCATGACAATGTCTACCTTCCTTCACTAGAAAGCTGTTTCATTTGCTGCATGTTACCATGTACAATGTGTGTTGCAATGAAGCTCTATTCTTCTCGGCTACTCAGGAACATCTCTCTTATGGTGCATTTTTCTTTACTTTTCTGTCTCTGAAAATTTATTACCAGTGTTTTGTATTCCACCAGGTAGCCTACTTACCTGTGTTCATGTGCTTCCACACCAAGATTGGATGGATTTGCTCCAAGTTTAAAAAACATTGCTTTGTTTCCTTTTGGTTTCAGATGACTATACACTTTTGCTCTCTCATGTTCTACGATTCTCTGCCTCATTTTTACCTGTTTTATCTTGTGCCTGTCTTGTGCCACTTCATCCCTTCATTCTGGTATCTTTCTGCCTGTGTCATTCCACCACATAATCCCTCCTTCAAGATGTCCTGGCCTGATTCCTGTATTTTTCTTCCAGGTCTGCACCTCCTATATGGCACTGCCATCTCCTCCATGGGGATAACAGCTTTCAAAGTTGTTGCTGCTGTTATAGTCACAACCTTTCCTCTGAGTACAGCACACAACATTCGACTCTAGGGTATCACCAGTGCACTTTGCAGGGCTCAACTTGCACCTTCAGGAATGATTCTCATTAGTGACAACCATACAGCCTGTTGGGACTATTTGTATGTTGATTTCATTATGAAGCTGTTTCACTTGCTGAGTATTATCATGTACATTCTGTGTTACAATGAAGTTCAAATGTTCATGGCTACCTGAGCATATTTCTCTTCTTGTGCATGGATCATCCACAACTGGTGGTACACAGGACCACGAGTGTGGGTGACAGGTTGGGCAAGGGAGTTCCCTGTATCATAAGGTAGATCATATATATCTTATTTCTGCTGATTGGATTCTTCATAACCCTCTACCCATTATTCAAGGGACTGCTCCATATAGGACTGTCAATACTGATGCAATTCCAAGAAACTATCAAGACATCCAAGACAAAATAATGGAAAAATACAATTGTCTCCACTACACCATCTCATAAGAAGAAATAAAAATAGTACATTGGAGTACAGTACCGGTACATTTGCGAGGACTAATCTAAACTACAGTCAGGATTTTCACATGGTTTTCTTTAATAGATACATGGGTTGGTTTTTATAGCCTCTTACTGCAATGCCAGATATGTCCAGCCACAGATACTTAGTGTTAGCTGTGAGAAATGTAGAAATAATTTTGGATGTAAAGAAATTTTAATGAGAATGCTAATTTTTCTGAACAGTCTAGTTACAAGACACAGACAAAAGTTCCCTTCCAGAATAGGTTAGTAGTGAACATATACATCCAAAACACTATGTGTAGCAAATAATGTAGTATAATATCTTCACTGACATTGCCACCCACAAAGAAGTGAAAGATTAGAAGCTCCTTCCACAAAACATACTGTGCTCAGTTCTGTAGAAATAAAGCAGAAATACACATTTCTAACACCAACTGTCAGCCTCTGTGGGCAAATAGTATTCAGACTCAACACCACAACACATCACAGTAACACACAGAAATTGGACATTCCTTCAGACGTGGGGAGTCTCAAACAAACATTATGGCAGGTTCCTTAACTCCAAAGGTTCACAGAAGGGTTAAGGGAGCCTCTGAAAATCTTAGTAGCAAATACTTCATAGTGTAGTGCTGAATTTATTAGCTACAGCTTGTGATAAACTACATTCACACCCCAGTATTTCACTTCAGTTTCTACCCTAATAGGTCGTACAAAACTATTTAGTTTAGAGATTCAAATCATCCTCAATGAATGAAAAACGAGTACATAGAATATACTTTTCATTCAAGAGCAAACATCAAATGGAATACTTGCATTTGTAAATATTTTTTATGGAAGAATCATTAAAGTGAAGGTATGAAATGACATGAAAGAGTGCTTGGTAGTGGAGAGTTAATGCTTTCTCTTCATCTGTAGAATATCCAACTTGCATTTGAGCTCTCATGTTACTTGATGCGATATTATTTCTTGGTCAAAGAGGCTTGGCATGCAAAGGTTCAGCTTAGGAAATTGCAGATACAAACAAAGAAAATCTCCTGTGAATATTAGTACTCTTATTTCTACAATAATCCAATACTTAAGCAAGGTCAGATACCAACAAGTGTACGGAAAGTGTTTACATGTGCATTATCTGATATCTGATGCTCACAGTGAACTTATTTATAGTTGTCATGTCACTGGTGCCATATTGGAACACAGAGAAAGTAAAATGTATTTCTCAATTCCTGTTGCTGCCTCTCCTGATTCAAATTACACTGAAAAGCAACTTTCACCCTGCATTACATTTACTGTGATAAGGAGACTGATAAATGTCAAACACTTGACTGATTTTTGGAATTTGTAGATTGTAATCATAAAACAAGAATTGCTATTCCACACATATTTCAATGAACACTTGTGAAACATTCAATTCCTACTAATGAATGTCACAGACGTGATTGTTTTGTTTTGTTTTACGATGTTTAAACACTCAAAGTCATAAGCACCCATGTCAAAACTATGGAACACAAAAACAGAGGAGTTGAGCTACTGAACATCAATCCCAAATGACATAGAACAAGACAGCTAGAAGCATGGGCATGGAGAAAGGGTTACAGAAGAAACCATACAGAAACGGAGGACCTTCACCATATTGCTTTGACGGATAAAAAGTTACACTCTGTCGATAGCCAGCACCTCATTTGCTAAAATGACTTTGATGGCAAACTCAAACAGGAACATAAATCATTCAAAAATTGAAATTCCATCAGTACGTGAGAGACAACTAAAACATGGAACAATACGTACATAGAAGTGGGGGAGAAACACTTGTCAGATGATGATGGCAAAAAAGGCAGTGGTCAATGTGAGAAGTAGGAAAGCTAGAGATTGCAAATCAGGAGATGAAAGGAACAGATTAGATGCCCTTGGATTGTGTGATATGAGATGGGGAGAAAATGATCTTTTACTCAGGGACTCAGGGGAAATCAAGAGTGATGAAAATGGAATAGGAATATTGATTGGACAAAAGGTGAAAAATAGCGTATTGAAGGTACAATATATTGATGGAGGACTGATGATGGTAAGATTGAAGGGTAGTTCAAAAGATTTGGTGTTAATACAGGTATATAGTCCAACCAGCCAGCATTAGAGGAAGTTGAAGAAAATTATGAGGAAATATAAGAACTCCTTGATAAAGCAAATAGGAATGCCTGCTGCATCATAATGGAGGACTGGAATGTGGAGGTTGGTAAAGGAAGAGACGAAGATACAGTAGGAAAATCTGAATTAGCAACAAGAAAAGAGAGGTGAGTGACTACTTTCTGTAAAGAAAATTCATTAGTAGTGGTCTAACACATTATTTGAACACCACAAAAGGAGATGTTACACATGGCTATGAAATTTGAATAGGGAAAGATATCAGTTGGAATACATCCTCACACAAAAAGGTTTAGGAACTGTTTGAAGAATGCCAAAGCTAATCCAGGAGTGGATATAAATTCAGACCACAACCTAGTAGTGGGAGAAATGCAAGTGTAGTTGATAAAAGTCTAGAGAGGTAAAGCAAAATGAACATAGAAAGATTCAAAGAGGTAGGAAAAGCATCAGATTTAGAAAACAGATTGACAGAAAAATATGAAAGAGGTAGTGTTGATGGAAGTGTTAATGACAAATGAACAAAAATGAGGGAAGGACTCATGGACTCTGCCAAAGAAGTACTAGGAACTAGAGCATCCCAAAGTAGCAGGAAAGAATCGATAACAGAGGACATGTTGAAAAAGATGGAAGAACGGAGAAAGTGGAAAAACGTAAGAACTGAAGTAGGTACAAGAAACTGAATAATGAATTAAAAAGAGAAACTGAAGAAGCAAGGGAAAAATGGATGACACAGAAATGCAACAAATTAGGGAAAATGGAAAAAGAGAGAATTATGAAATGATGTATAGGCTGGCTAGTGAGAGAGGTTTTTAACATAATAGAAAGTGGAATAAGATGGAAAGAGCAGATGGCACTCTAGCAGAAGAAACACAGGAGGCTTTGAACATATGGCAAGAATATATTGATTGTCTGTATAAGGGGGATGAAATACAAAATGAAATACTGGTTATGTAGAAGGTGAGACTTTGATGGCTTGATGCACAGCTGTACAGGGGATGGGGATTCTACCTTGAAACAGGGCGATTTCACAACCTGATAGCTGAATTTAATGTCTCATGTTTGCGTGGCCATGTCCTTCACAGAGCGAGGGGTAAAAAGAGCAAACTATAGGTGCGAGATGGGAGATTGCACAGTTTGCAATTAGCCAGGAACTTGTAAGCAACTGCGTAAGACACTTTTTCCTTTACCCGGATCTCCCAGACAGCCCACTCATCACGATACATGAGACAATCTAGAGAGGAGGTGGCATGGTCACCATTGCAGTTTATACAGTGGGGAGAAGTGGTGGCCAATCGCCCTCGTGCACATCCCTACCAAAGGTTACACATTTGGCTGGCTGGTGGACAGCTATGATATCTTGATCAGAGAGGTACAACTGGATTTCAGCCTCCATCAGATGACTGAGCAGCCTAGTGTAAATAGCACTAAGGGAAGAATTCAGAGTTCTATGGGCCTGTACATTAGCAGGATAGATGTGGAGAAGTGAGGCGGAAGCAATTGTTGTGCTTAAAATCAGAATTAGTCTCTAAAAGCAAAGTGCCATTCCATAGATGAGAGCAGGATTCACAGGGTCAACAACTGCATAAACATCTTTGTGAATAATGAACAGATCTACCATCTTCACTATGTGAGACCACGAGGTATCGTGGTGCAGCTGGAAAAGTCTTTGAATCATTAGCCTCATTCTGTCTAGGTTTTTGTATACACTGAGTGTGAAGATGACTGGCTCATTGTGACAAAATCCTGAATGATTGATAGCATCTTCAACGGCACGCTCCATCGAACTGGGGGCCACCTTCACAAGGGAGCACACCCGCCTTAGGTGATTGGTCACACCTCAGGTCACACCTCCCGAACACCTTACAGATGGACCAATCAGCAATTTGGGAAGGTTGTAGCTCAGGCAATCACCCCTCCTTGGATCTCGCCTGTACCAGGGTTTATGTGCAAACCCTGCCTGTCGACCTGGGAATTATGCAGTACCCAGTCACCTGTTACATGTCAGATGCATGTCATGGCCATCAGGAGCACACAAGGAGGAAGAAGAAAAAGATTAACCTCAAAAGCCAAAGCAGAGTAACGAGAGGAGGAGGGAAACGAAGAAAGGGAAATGAAATGAAAAACAGTGGAGACCTTAGCAAGAGCTCATCACAGATATGCTAGTTTTCTGTCTGTAAAATTACTATAACTAAATACAATGAAAATTGCAAATATATTTATAAGTGTTATTTAAATTTGTAGATAGCACAATGTACTCAAATTCTGTAAAGTAAATTCTGAAGTAAACAAGTTTCATGGAAGAGACGAATATCAGTAATCCTTTTTTCTGAGGGACGAAATGCAGTTGAAGCAAAAGCATCTAGAATCAGGGTGGTGAGCACTGAATTTTGCACAGGAAACAAAGCATTAGCAGAAACTGTACTATTGGTAAGTAATGTTTATATTCCTGTCCTCTGTCTAATGGGAAGGCAACAAACTTCAATGTTCACATGTTCTGTAATGCAGGATAACATTGCACGTAATACACAACACAAGTCAGTATTGTTAATAGTGAGCTGATGATACACTTATGTATACTACCACATTCTCTGAATCAACCTACTGCACCACAAGCTTTTAATTTGATCTAATTTTGCCAGCACTATCTCATGCAACAAATAGTACCATAGGATAAACCAGCAGAAAAATGCTCCTGTTGGAGCAAATAAAATATGAATATGTTCCTCTTTGAAATACTGACAGGAGACTGGAGAACCAGCGGCCTCAGTCTACATTCTGCCTACCTCTCCAAACATTTTTGTCTATGAACATATTTCCACTATTTTAACACAGAATATTCTAGAGTTTTACCTGTTCTCTCTCTGTAGAGAAGCCTTCATACTCAGTATCTCCCTCTCACTGTCACTGTCACTGTCTATGTCTCTGTCTATCTACCACTTTCTTATTTTCTCCCACTGATTTACAGTACATCCCACTGCCACTGTCTCTGTCACCTCACTCAATAACACTGTTTGCTTTTGTCTTTCTTTGATACTCCCACTCTCTCCACAACACATTAACAGTTCGAAATTCTGGTGCATCCAAGTTATTTTTCCTCTTAAGCACTGGTGTGTAAAATTTTGGTCTAAAATTTGCTCTCTGACAACTGTGTGTTCAAACCCACTGATCTTAGAGGGTCCAGACTCCACCCCTCCATCATCCACAGAGCCTCTGTATTGTCCACACACATCTTTTGTTTCGACTACACTGCCTCCTCTCTCTATTTCTCCCACTGACTGTCTTCGTTTATCTCTCCTCCTCCTTTACTGCCACTGCCCCACTGACCACTAATACCTCTTTTTCCACTTCTCCAAAGAAATTCCCATCACTTGACTGTTAATTGTTCATTTGTTTTACACAGTCATGATCTCAGCTTCATAGCCTTTCTCAAAATCATGTTGAAATTATAAAATACCTTTACCCTGTCTGTACTTATCGAAAAAATATTTTTCGTCTTAAAAGATGAGTTTTATTGCAGGATATGAGTACTTGTCTAAGATACGAAATCTGGATGACATTGTGCACAGTTGAAAATCAGAACTGGCCTTTGGAAAAAGAAATATGTTTTTTCAGTGATGACATGTCACAGCAGGGCAGACATTTTTTAACATTTCAACATACACCAAAGAATTGCTATAAACCCAATGTCATTATTGTGCAAAATAAAAGCACACTCAGAAGTCAAATGAAGGACATTTGTGACAAAACATTTTATCATTTGTTTTACTTTATCCGATATTTTGCTAATCAATTGCCATTCATTGAAAATATCTGGCTTGTGATTTGTACCATAAAAGAGTAAAACTGTAAGAAATATTTTACGGAATTTCCAGTCTTTCCAGTATTACAAAATTTTTGCCATCATTTTCCTTCCAGATATATTAAGATCCTTGTTACCCAATTTCTTCTTACTGCAATACCACTTTGGCCATATCTGTATAGGTATCAAGTGTCCATTGTTTAGAGCAAGTGATCGTAAAGCTTCATGGTGAAAAAAGTCTGACTAAAAACACAATTTTGTGACATGAGAAATCATTAATTGGCCCTAGAACCCTTGCCACATGTCTATGGCATCAGACAAAACTACATTTATGCATCAGACCAGTAATTACATGCATATTTTGCAGCAAAAGTATGACAACTTGGAACCACTGGTTTTTAGTAACAAGTAATGTTATAAATAAATGTTTTGATGTTCCCTGAGAATGTCATCTTTAGAACATACAGTAAATTTTTCCATTATTTCCCATCAAAAATAAATGAAAGTGACAAAAAATGGCTCTGACCACTAGGGGACTTAACTTCTGAGGTTAAACCTAGCAAACCTAAGGACATCACACACATACATGCCCGAGGCAGGATTTGAACCTGTGACTGTAGCGGTCACGCGGTTTCAGACCGAAGCGCCTAGCACTGCTCGGCCTACCCGGCTGGCTAACTTTTACATTTTACCCTGTACTGTACGATAGTTGCAGTACCACAATTCTTCCTTCAGGTATACAAAATGTCACTAGAGTGATGTCTATCCAAAACACAGGACCATTAGTTCATTGATCAACATAACCTGAGACTTGACCGACAAAAATTGAATTTTTACACACAGCTTTTTTGAACGTAGGGGTGCTTCACACTGTCAGGCTTAAACCAATTGCAATTGTAGAGGTGTGGTTGGTGTTCAGTAAGAAATTATATTTACACTATTTAATCCCAATGAGCACATTTTCTTTATCTCCAATATTCCTCAGACTGTCATGTTTCATGTCAAACCTTCTTTAAAATGACAGTAAAATTGGGTTAGTATAACAATACAATGAAAATCAATTTTTAGCTTATGCAAGCTTCCAGAGCCAGACCAAGTACGTTATATTTTCAATACAATTGGGTTGCTATATTTCTAGTTAGAATCCAGCCAAGTGTCACACTCCATGACCGGTCCTCACTCTCAGCAGCCCTGATTACAATGGCTGAGCAGCTTCTGAATACTGCACATTCCTGTTCTTGATATTAAGCAATGCTGAAGTTCATTTAATGAACAATATCCGCTATATAGAGGACAACTGGAAGCTAGGGTTTTGGAGTGAAGTGACAAATTATTATCTTCTCCATGGCAATCTGATGGCTGGATTCAGTTTGCGAAACCCTATGTTTGCTTTACCTGCCATCATCTTCGTGCCAACAATGACATGCACAGGAGGCATGCCATACAATATGCTAGTCCTCCTCATTAACTTGTTCTGTCCATATTGCACTTTAGAAAATGCTAAATGCAGAAGGATAAGCATATATTTGACAGTACTCTGAACTGCCTACAGCAGAGGATGATTGCAGAGACAATGACTGTTTGAGTCAGTTCAACAATGCCAGCTGTCATGAAGTGGAATTATGAGGAAATGATATATGGACAGTGACATTCCTGAAGTGTGCCTGTATGCCCATGTTCCAGCCTGAAGGCAATGGTTTATCTTAAGGATGTGATATCAAAGTGGCTACACTCCAAACCCGATGTCCACTATCTCCATCTTCTCCAGAATCCACTATCCAGGATGGATGGATGAAAGTGTCCCTAGAGGAGTTCAAGCCATCAAAAATGAGAAGGGTGGGCACACCCCATCTTCAAGTCCACTAATATGTGCCCTTATGCATTGGAGTCCGTAGTGTGTAGAGTAGGAACACCAACCTCTGACGGTGGGCACTTACTGTTACTCACCTAGTGCGGCTGCATCTGGAGACCTAGTACTGGGGCCGGCCTCTGGTTCCCGGTCACGCTGACTGGTCTTCCGCTTAGTACCACCAGCTGTAAATACACAGAGAAGAAAACTTCTTTTAAAAATCTTTATCTACTGCTTTAACGATGTGTTCCTATTATACCTGCAATGACTGGCATATAAGGGTATTTTAACTTACTGAGCTGTACTGAGCCTACAACCGATTTCAGCAGTCATTATTAAGAAACTGAAACCCATGTTCATTGCATGTCTGTAGAACAGAAAGCACAAAAGAAAGAAAGAAAAAAAGAAAGAAAGAAAGAAGGAAAGAAAGAAACCTTTCAGCATTGTCCTCAGGGATAGAAATTTTATGAACTGTGCTTATACACGACACTCCAGAAGAATGATGCACAGCCCTATGCCCTATTAACAATAAATTAATTTCTTTTAATATCATGATTACAGTATCAAAATAGTGACACTAAACAATTCGTCATACATAAATGTACGGATATTGGTCATTAGATTTATTTTTATTTTGTAAGTGGTGACGTATGTCTTTTTATAAAAATGTGATGTAGCAAAGACATTAATTATGAATTTTAAAGTAATTGTAAAAGAGTTTCAGAAAAGTATAGAAGGTAAGGTATAGAAGATAATTTGTCAATTGACTAAATCACTACACTGCAACACATCTGGCTGTAGTGTTAGGAGATAAAAAGACATCAAACAGAAGCTATGGTTGACAGAGGAGTAAGACAGGTGTTGAAGTCTTGCACAACTAAACAATCAAGCACAAAATGTGAGATTAAGTGACCACAGGCTAAATTTATAGTCTGCCCACACCACTTGTCATAGCCAAGCACCAAAAATGTATCAAACCTAGGTAATGTATAGATATAGTGCCTCTTCTTTTGGTCACACTTCCATAACAACAGACACCATACCTTTATAAACACAGGTGCCTAACGGCATATTTGCCTTTCAGTCCAGATGCACTATGTTGTCTGCTATTCTACAGAAATACAGTACACCTGCAAGCAAAGAAAAATAACATACTGGGTACAACATGCTGTAGTGTCCGTCATATGGATATTTGGGTTAGATAGGAAACACGCTTTGACAGCAAGAGTAATTAAGGTGACCACTCATGTAAAGTGAAGAATCTCTGTCCAAATCCCAGTACAGAAGAAATTTTCATCTGCCACTATTCTGTTGTTTCAATGCCATATTTAAGTAAAAGTCAAATTTCTTTTGTTAGCCACGGATAAAGGTTCATTCCAAAAATGTTGGATGTAACTACAGTGCTTAACTACAGACATCCCCGTCTTCTCATTTGTGCATTTGTGTGCAAATAATCCTGCAGCATGAGAAAAAAAAAATGCTGTGAAAAAACTGGTACAATACATACACACTGATGAATTAAATTGTGAGGATCTGAACAGTGAAGTTTGGAATACATTTTGATTGGTTGTGGATGAAAACAGCAAGTCAACTATGTACATATACTGCTTTGCATCATTCTGTTTCCAGTAGGAACTTCTCATTTAAAGCAATGCATTTGTATGAAAACCCACACTGACACAGCTATTTCAGTGATACTGAACATATTAAACAACAGTATAACAATGATGTGTGTAGCCACGTGTGCAGAAGGCACAAGTCCTTCTAATGCCATTTCTGGTGAAGGTTTCAAAGAACTAGGCCAATGATTAATGGATCTAGGTGCAGATTCAGCACTTCATATGTACTGAATACATCAGTACAGCACCACAAATATCAATGTTGTCTGCCATGTCTTGTGCTTGGAAACAAATCTGTTCCATCCATTAACAGTGGTTACTGATAGCAACATAATGCCTATCTTCTCATCTTTGAGTTTGTATTCAGTACTGCCCAGTTCTGTCTCAGGATTGTTCTTCCACCCCTATTAGTTCTACATGAACAGTGACCCACAGAACTATGGATAATGTAGCTCACTTAAAATTGGCCGATATGCAACTTTCGTACGGGTTCACTGAATGCAGTGGAATGATTCCACTGTGCTGAGCTATTCCCACTGCAAAGGCCGCCACATCACAATTTCATCTATGTGCAGTGGCATTAACCTGCATTTTGTTTTTTGATGTTTGCATATTTAAACTCTTACAGTTTTGTAAAAGTTTTTCATGAAAACAATTGTGATATGGGTATCAAACTAAATCACTTATAATTACATTGTTACTGTGTGACAAGCTGCTGTAGACTGTGTGTCCCTTTTACCAAAATATTTAGGTAATGCTAACAACATCTAGACAT
This sequence comes from Schistocerca serialis cubense, assembly GCF_023864345.2. NCBI lineage: Eukaryota > Metazoa > Arthropoda > Insecta > Orthoptera > Acrididae > Schistocerca > Schistocerca serialis. The sequence continues at coordinate 10,918,673 of NW_026047583.1, forward strand.
GTGTCTGTGGAGTTCTAGTTCACTATTTGTACTTTCTTTAACCCTGAATATTTTGTGACATTGTTTTCCAGTTTTGTTAATTAGTTCATGTAAGTTACAATTTGAGTATACTGTACATTCATTAATAAGCAAAAATACATGTGTCACAATTTAACTTTAAGGAACAACAACCTAGTCAGCTTTGTAGACCAGTTGTTCCTGACACTGAATAAGTAATTATTTATACATTATTTACATAGTTCAAAAGCCATTAATTACTTAAGATACTATTTCATGACACCACTTATTCCTGTACACTGACACTCTTTTCTAAAATTCTGATAACTGGTAGTCTGAAATTTTCTGTATGTGGCGGCTTTCTTAAGTTCCCAAAATAATTTAGCTCAAAGGAAGTATTGAAATGTAAATTTTTTTAGTTTCTGGAAAACAGTGACTGTTGGAAATCAGGGATATTTTGTTGAATATCGACAAAGAGGCACAATGAGGTGTAAATCAAAGATAGAATCACTTGGTACATGAAAGAGTTAGTAATAAAACTCATCTGTTTACCTCTATAATCATCAATATCATCATCAACAATATTATCAACATCAACAACAAAGACAGTAGGAAGGATGAGTCAGAGCATCCATCGTAGTCTTTCTAAACTCAAGTTCAAAAGGAAATTCTTCAGAGGCACCTTGAAAGTGAACTCATTACTAAAGTTTGGTAAACAGGAAGAACTTTAAATTCTCTTAGACAAGCATGACGTACAATTTTTAGCAGAACAAGTAACAATTTCCAACAAAAATGATACAGAATCTAAAAAACCACAAACTTTTTTGAGGAGAAACCAGCAATAAAAATTATAAAAGATATCCCAATACTTGGTACTGCCCTCTATATTCATAAAAAGTTTGAATATAATGTGACAATCTCATTCAGAAAGACACACTTCTCACAGTGAAATGCAAAAATAAACAGTATACCTTTTAATTGCCACATTCCAAATAATGATGATGATAAGAAAAATACAAGCGAAGTAGCAGCATTTGATAAGATTTGGAGGACAAAATATCAAAAGCTACAGAAGCAGCTTTTGTAATGCTACTAGGGTATTTTAAGAGAATATCCATCCCATAAAAGATGGAACAAAAATGGCTCAGGACTTACTAATCTTCATACAACATTCAGTTGATGTTTATGTCAACTTCTTTCATAAAATTGCTAAGAAAAGAAAAAACGTGGATATCACCAAATATAATACTACAGGCACTGCAATGAGATCAAGTGGCTATTTCTCGAAACAATACTAAATATATTATTCATGTGAAAGTAACGAGAAATAGAGAATTAGTCTCTGATCATTACATCACAAATTAAACTGTAATTTCTCCCTATTAAAAACCACAAGAGACAGCAAAAATTGCTAAAAGATAACAAAGAGAGGCTCAACATCACAAGAGAGAAAATACAACATTTTCAAGAAGAAATTAAAATAGAAAAATCGGGAAAATAGGAAGAATTATCCAAAGCAATCAATAGGGCAGTGAAGAATGTATTAGAACAACAAAAATGAAGATAGCCTGGTGGAACGAAACCAGTGAAAAAGCTGTTGCAGAAAGAACAATAGAAAGGAAAAAAGGAAATGTTCTTGGAAGGCTAAGCACTTTGATGAATTTGAAGTGCAAAGGAAAGAAACTGGAAGCATAATAAAGGGTGCTAAATGGTCTTTTGGGAAGTGTAAACTTCTTGACATATGAAACAGCTTTGTTAAAGAACACACCCAGAATTTCTATAGGATTTTTAACAATCACCTAAAGGGCTACCAAGCTTCAAGTATTTACACTACTGGCCATTAAAATTGCTACACCACAAAGATGACATGCTACAGACTTGAAATTTAACCGGCAGGAAGAAGATGCTGTGATATGCAAATGATTAGCTTTTCAGAGCATTCACACAAGGTTGGCACCAGTGGTGATACCTACAACATGCTGACATGAGGAAAGTTTCCAACCGATTTCTCATACACAAACAGCAGTCAACCGGCGTCGCCTGGTGAAACACAGTTCTGATTCTTCGTGTAAGGAGGAGAAATGCATACCATCACGTTTCTGAGTTTGATAATGTTTGGTTTATAGCCTATCACAATTGCATTTGATCATATCGCGACATTGCTGCTTGCGTTGGTCGAGATCCAATGACTGTTAGCAGAATATGGAATTGGTTTGTTCGGGAGGTTAGTACGGAATGCCGTGCTGGATCCAAACAGCCTCGGATCACTAGCTGTCAAGATGACAGGCATCTTATCTGCATGGATGTAACAGATGGTGTAGCCACGTCTCAATCCCCGAGTCACAAGACAATAACAATCTGCATGAAAAATTCAACGATGTTTGCAGCAGCATGTACTATCTGCTTCGAGACCATGACTGCAGTTACCCTTGACTCTGCATCACAGACAAGAGCACCAGCGATGGTGTACTCAACAATGAACCTGGGTGCATGAATGGTAAAACGGCATTTCTTCAGATGAATGCAAGTTCTGTTTACAGCATCATGATTGTCACATCCATGTTCGGTGACATCACCGTGAGTGGAAACTGGAAGCGTGTATTCGTCATCGCCATACTGGCTTATCACCCGGCGTGATGGTATGGGGTGCCATTGGTTACATATGTCGACCACCTCTTGTTCGCATTGACAGCACTTTGAACAGTGGATGTTACACTTCAGATGTGTTACGACCCGTGGCTCTACCCTTCATTCGATCCCTGCAAAACCCTACATTTCAGCAGGATAATACACAACCGCATGTTTCTGGTCTTGCATGGACCTTTCCAGATACAGGAAATGTTCAACTGCTGCCTTTGCCAGCATATTCTCCAGATCTCTCACGAATTGTAAATGTCTGGTCAATGGTGGCCGAGCAACTGGCTCGTCACAATACACCAGTCACTACTCTTGATGAACTGTGGCATCATGTTGAAGCTGCATGGGCAGCTGTACCTGTACACGCCATCCAAGCACTGTCTCAATGCCCAAGCAGATCGAGGTCATTTTTACAGACAGAGGTGGTTGTTCTGGGTACTGCTTTATAATGATCTATGCACCCAAATTGCATGAAAATGTTATCACATGTCAGTTCTAGTATAATATATTCTTTCAATGAATACCCATTCATCATCTGCATTCCTTTTTGGTGAAGCATTTTCAATGGCCTGTAGTGTACTTCAAAGATGAAAATGGTAAAATAAGCAAATAACCAGACCTGTAAATTAATAAGAAAGTATGGTACTGTCAACAACTCTTGAACTGTGGACAAATGAACTACTAGCTAGAATTTCCCTATCTTCATGGAAACACCGAAGCAAATCCACAACACACAGCTAAGGAAATAAAAATAAAAAAAATAATAATAAATACTGTGAAAAACAAAAAAGGCAGTGGAGAAACTTATAAATTGTCCCAACCAAAAATGGTCTCAACTAAAAATGACAAACAACTTCAGACCATATATTAATAAATATGGGGAAACTGGAAAAATGCCAAAAGACTGGATAGTGACTCTTACCCATCCTGTGCACAAAAGTTGTGATGAGCATGATGTCAATAGTTGCAGAGATATATCTCTACTGTCACTTTATAGCTACTTGTGAGAATATCAGATTGGATTTAGGAATGGCAGATCTTGCTCAGAACAGAAATTCAACATCATGTCCATAATTTGCCACACACTTACAAACTCTGAAGACATGGTTTTAACATTTACAGATTTTAAAAAGGCAATTGATTTGACTGACAGGGAAACACTAGACAAAGTGACTCAAGAATTTGGCATTAAAGCTAAACTACCTTATTCATGCAACACTCACAGACAATGAAGCAAAAGTACAGTTTCGGTGTGAAGTATTGAAGGCACTCAAAATAAAAATAGGTGTAATGCAAGGTGACAGCCTGTCTACATTCCTCGAACTTCATCCTAGAGAAAATAGTAAGATAATGCAAACAAAAACTGACAGAACACAAGGTAGCACCAGTAAGACTAGATGCTAAGAAAATAAATACTGAAATTCACTGTTGACCATTTGGAAATGATTATGCCATTCTAGATGAAAATCCAACAAATGTAGAAATACAAATCAGTCTCTCAAGAGAAATAGCCAACAAAGCAGCATTAAGAGTTTGTATAGAAAAAAAGCAAAATTTCTGACAAACATTAGAATGCCCCTATAACCCTAGAAACAGATAGAGAGATAAGGAGGGTTAATGAATTTAAATATTTGGGAGAAATGATAAATGGAGAGAGAATGTGGTATAACCAGAAATGTTTACAACACAAGGTCTCTGTCTAACATTTTGAAAATATAGCACTACAACCCAGTAGCAAAGCCATGTGAATCTTTAGTGTTGAATTACAAATTAAACAAATTTTAAGTCCTAGAAAGAGGAATCATTTGAAACAGTCACTGTGCTAAGAAATATAGAGGTATATATATTAGGAAGTAATGAATAACTAAATCACAACATAGAAAACATAGTTCAAATGCTACAGAAGAGACTGAATAAAGGAGAATCTCCCCATACAAAGATGTGTGTGCATCCGCAAAAGATAATCTTATGCATCTGGTGGAACAGAGATTGTGTGGTGCTTTACAAATTGCTTTCCCGGGGTGTAATCTGCTCTGCTGACATTTATTGCCAACAATAGACCTACTGCAGATGCAATGAGGAACAACAACCAGGAAGACTATGTGCTAGTCCACAATAACACCCACCAGCAATTGTGGCACCCAGATGGACCAGGCTATTTCATACGTCAGACAGGTGGAAAAATACTGGTTTGAGGGAGAGAGGAAGGATTACAGGGACACTATCCTTCATTTCAAGACACAACAATGAGGTTTCAAGTCACTGGCTGTGAATGTGGTTGACTTGTTCCAGTCCCCGATCATATTGGACATTTCGTCTTCAAGAATCTCAGCTATGTTGAGTGACAGTTGTATACTTAAATATATTTATCTCAAGATGATGAGCTAAATATGTGCTATGACTACAGAATAAAGTGTGTGCGGTCTCAACATTGCTGCTTATAGTGGGGTGCTTATTGGCAATGATTGCTTACTTTCATCGAGAGCTATTTTTAAATGTCAGTTTGGTACTTAAAAATTTGTCTTCTTTTATCTTTGATCACATTTCCCTCACAGTCTACCACAGCATAAATTTTTAACACAACTGCAACATCTGTAACCAATCTGTTGCAGTTATGATGACACTACCAATTATACACTAAATATTATGCACTACATAATTAACATTTAGTGTCAACTTAAAGAATAAAATTTTGAACAACTGATTCACTGAAATAATTTAGCATACCACCAATAAAGAAATAAAGCCAAAGAAGAAGAGTAAAAGGAAAGTACCACATAAGAAATCATTTACATGCTATTTTAATTGTATAACTAAGCTACTGAAGAAAGTGAAAATCTCACCTGCCAATATCTCCTCAATGCGCAACTTTTTGGGGAGCTGCAAAAAATAAATAAATAAATAAAATTAAGCAGTGTAATAACTTTACATCAACTGAATTTGAGTGTAAATCAAACACCTTGAAACGTGACAGTAGTATGTCATCTCACTGCAATGCTCATCTCTGTATTAGTAAGTTGCTAAATTAAAACAGTATTGGAGGTAACAAATCAGGTGCAGAAACAAGTAGATAGATGTGAAAGTTTATTGAAGTGACATTTATGGAAACTGCATAATGATTCAAGTGAATAATCACAAAATATTTGACTTTTAATTTAGCTCAGTAATATGAATTCACTAGGGCTTCCAGCTGCCACATACAGCCATTGTCACAGAGCAGACAAAGGTGCAGATGAAATGCAAGTCAGCAGGGTGGGAATGCAGATCATAGCTGCCAGATGTTTAAAGGTTGGTGTAAGAATACTGGCAGTGACAAATACAGTATAGTTTGCAGGAATGAACACTCCTCAGCTATGACCTGGTAAAATAGTCCAAGGGATCATGGAAGGGGAAAGAAGTAATAGACTGTTATAAAATTATAGGTTGTCAGTCAGGAGGTAGGAGATGATATGTCACATATAATTCTGACAGTGTCTCCACTGTATTTCCAGTTACTGATCACCAGCAGATCCCTAACTTTTGAGGCTAGCTGTTCTAGTCCCATTTAGCAGAGATCACAAGTCATACACCACACAGTGTAGCGTAGTTGTGGTAGCTTAGGACTGTTAATTCATATGTTAATCACTTTCTTTTGTATTGGCACTGTGATGCTGAGAGGAACAGTACATTATTATTTCATAAGATGTGTCTATTTATGGGCGGACTGACCTGTCCCAGAGTATTGCATCTTAGAATAATTCATCATCAGAGTTCATATGTTTGATTCCAGCATGCTATTACCTGTCCTGGAGCATTTTGAAAATGTTCTCCCGGATACTTAAGATAGAGGGCCATGCAACCCTGTTAGGTTGCTTCTAACTGATGCACGTAGACTGTTCAAGGTACAGTGTTGGTTCGAATCAAGAAAGTTATCTTCCCTCTATGTGAAAATATGTATTTTGTGTCTGTTAGCACACAGTCTGTTAGCCACCATACTAAAGTCATGAACTACTGCAGTCCAAGTGGCTGTAGCTGACTGCAATTGTGACAAATCTAGCGTTGTGCTATGTAGAAATGTATGTCTAATTTACAAAGAAGATAGTGCACATGTCTTGAAGTGGACAATGTGAAAGTGGAATCGATGATATAGGCATCACAATGCAAAAGTACTGTGACAGCTTAACATTTATTCATATTGACACTACACAGAGGAACAGTGGGAGTGAGGAAACAGCATACCGGTATTGGAGTTCCAACATCTCCAAAATTTTATATAGAGCAATGAAATGAACCACATATCAATGTGGATACACAGCTTATCCAGAAAATTATCATGAACAAGTGTGGTACTCAGTAGTCATGAGTTAACATTAGGCAGTGGTTATATGTAGTTACAACTATTACAAGTAGCTAATAAAACATTTATACAAAAACCATCTGCAATGTAATTTTGGTTTCTGTGATGTGAAAAAGGGAAATCTTACTTCACTTGGATGGGAAACAAAGTGTCAAAACTGAAGGCTCTAAAATAATCTGTAAGAGCACAGTTCGATAGGGCTACAGACAATGCATCCGTACTCCATTTTTGTCACACTGTAGCATTTCATCAGAAAGATGCTAGAGCAGTTGATGTGTGCAATTTTAAAGCTTCTTTGTATTTTGGCCTGGTGTATCCTCTGTGATCATGACTAATAGAGATGGAAGGTGATGTGATAGCAGCAGCACAATGTGACCAATGTGAACACGTCCAATAAACACAAAACTGCAGATAAGAAAAGCTTGTGGAGTAGTGACATGAGCAGGGGCATAATTCGACTGGGGCAATGACATTCACAACAAATAAAATCAGAAAAATTGAAATGGGAACAAAAAGGGGAGTAATAGATGGAAGCAACATATCTTAATCAGGTCCACAAATGTCCGTAGTTTGCCGAGGGCTTACAGTAGTGGTAAGTAACTAATCCTATGGATGGGAAGTATATCGATTTTGGTCCAATCAGCTAGTGTCAATAGCTAATAGGATGGCGACTTAACTTACACCACTGCACTAATTCAAGAGAAACAAGTACTTTGTTCACTCTGTGAAGGCAGTACAGAATTGTCAGACTAGTCATCTGCACAGAAGATGCTGGAGGTGACTGCACTGATATCATTCCATGTGTGCACTGTGATATGATAATACTATGCCTCATACCAGATTTATGTATATGGTAAAGAATTTAACAATGATGAGGGTATGAAGTGTCAGAGACAAGTGGCACTATGGTTACTTCCCACTCCTCAAATCTTTCGCTCCTATTGAAAGGTGCAGAACTGTAAGGCAGATTGCCACTTAGTAAGGAAATTTATTGCATTCTCTTGCTACTGTTATTGACAAGGCATAATGACCAATTGTTGAGATCAGATGCCCTGTTAACAATGCTGTGCTTCATCAGACTATGGAACAAGCAAGATGGAAATTACATGATGCAGTGTCCACAGTTTCATTTTTTCTCCATTTCAGGAAGAGGAATTTGAATGCTGTAGTCCAGCCTACGGAAAAAAATTTGTCCAATGCAAACAAATATGTCATTCTTTACTATCCTATGCCCACCATAAGAAGAAGAGCGCACTCCATCAATTCACTACAACACACAGACCAGTTTCAATATTTAAACACTATTTAGAAAGTACAAGCCATTCTCATAGTCTCGATCCTGATACTGCTAACTCCGTAATTTGTAAAAGAAATGTGTGTGTGTGTGTGTGTGTGTGTGTGTGTGTGTGTGTGTGTGTGTGTGTGTGTGTGTGTGAGAGAGAGACAGAGAGAGAGAGAGTTAGAAGAAATGTTTTGATCATTTGTGGGCAAGTGCAGTGGATGGCAATAGAGGGGAAGACAGATGGATTTGAAATAACAACAAATAACTTTATAAAAGGGCAGTCTCAATTTAGTACTTTTCAGGTATATAGGCACAGAGGAAGCAAAGAGAGTGTAATATTCGAATCATTTAACTGGAAGTAGTTTAATTCAGTTAAAAGAACAGCTATGCGGAAAGGGTTACCAAACCATAAGCCAGGCTTCCATAATCTATGTAGGACTGAATTAACATTTGGTACAGCCGTAGGAGGGTAGAACAATCGGCAGCCAATTTGTTGTGACTCAAGCAATGAAGAGCATCATGATGCCACCAGCACGTTTGCTTAAGCTGCTAAATATGAGGCAGCCAAGTCAACCAGGTATCTAAAACCAATCCCAGACACTGATGTGTCTCCACAACAGCAAGAGGTTTGTTATCAAGATAAAGCCATGGCTCAGGTTGAACAGTGTGTCGCTGGCAGAAATGCTTAACGCAGGTCTTGGCAGCCAAAAACTAGAAGACATGCACTACAGCCCAAGACTGCTGCATTTTGGAAAGCACCCTGCAACTGCTGTTCAGCAGCTGCAATGCCAGTGGAGCTATAGTATAGGCAGAAGTTGTCAGCATACAAAGAAGATGAGACAGGCGTTCCCACTGCCAAAGCAAGCCCATTAGCTGCTATCAAAAAGAGGCAGACACTTAATACAGATCCTTGCGGTACCCCATACTCGGGAAATCAGGAGGAACTATAGGAGGCCACAGCTTGCACACAGAAGGAACGAAGTGACAGAAAATTTTGTATAAAAATGGGAGGGGACCCCAAAAATCGTAACCATTAATCGTAGAGTGGATGTGATGTTACCATGTCATATTGTACGTCTTCCACTTGTCAAAAAAGATGGTGACCCTATGCTGATGATGGGCAAAGGCCATACATGTGGCAGACAACAGGCATACCAGATAATCGGTTGCAGAGCTGCCCTTACGAACCCACCCTGAGACAGAACCAGAAGGCCCAGAGAAAAAAATAGCCAACTCAACCTCTGGCTTATCATGGGTTCTAGCAACTTGCAAAGAACATTGGAGAGGTTAATGGGGCAGTAGCTGTCCACCTCCAGTGGGTACTTGCCAGGTTTCAACACAGGGATTACAACGCTTTCTCACCATTGTTATAGGAACTCACCCTCAACTCAGATATGATTGAAAAGGTCTAGGAGGCATCACTGGCAGTCCACCGAGAGGTGTTTGAGCATCTGACAGTGGATGCCATTTGGCCTGGGAGCCGTATCAGGGCAAGTGGCTAAGGCACTTTGGAATTCCCATTCACTGAGTGGAGCATAGAACGATTCAGGGCGGCGCGTGTGAAATGAAATGCTCTGATGTTCCAACCTTTCCTTCAGGGAGTGGAAGGCCAGTCGGTAATTCACAGAAGCAGAACTCTTAGCAAAATGCTCCGCTAAGTGGTTTGCAATCCTGCCTGAGTTAGTGCAGACTGTTCCAATCTGTGGAAATGCAGGTACGCTGACGGGGGTCTGACAGTCATAGTCACCTAATCTTGGCCCAGACCAGCAATGGAGAGGTATGGAGGCCAATGGTGGAGTCATGCATTTCCCACCACTCCTGCTTGCATTGGTGAATCAGGCAGCAGGCTTGTGCACAAAGCCATTTAAAGGCGATGAGGTGTTCCAATGAGGGATGCCACTTGATACGCTGGAGTGCCTGCCCGAGATCTTTTTTCACCTCAGCTACCTCAGGCGACCACCAAGGCACAGTGCTCCACTGGGGAGACCAAGAAGAAAACGGAATGGCACATTCTGCAGCAGTAATGATGCCAGTGGTGACCGAGAGAACCACCGCATCAGTGGCGTCACTGGAATGAGTCTCAATAGTGGCAATGAAGGTGAACAAGTCCCCGTCAGCCTTATTCATAGTCCATCTCCAGGGGAGCTGCGCAGAGTGATGTTGTGGCTGTGACAGAAATATTGGAAAGTGATCACTACCACACAAGTCGTCATGCACACTCCACTGGACAGATGGTAATAGGCTAGGGCTGCCGCTGGTAAGGTCATTGGTTGAGTACGTGCCTTGTGCCACACTGAAATTTGTGAAGGCACCATTATTTAAAAGAGAAAGGTCGAGCTGTAGCAATACTTGCTCAAAGATGCAGCCTCAGCCTGTTGCCACTGATCCACCTTATAGAGGTTTATGGGCAGTGAAGTCGCCCAGTAACAGAAAGGAGGCGGCAATTGGACTATCAGTGTAGCCAGGACATGCTGCAGGACATCACCATCTGGTGGAAGAGAGAGACTGCAGAGGTTTTTCACACCCGAACGGTGACAGCCTCTAAAGACATTTGTAGAGGGACAGAGTCGCTGTAAAGGGACTGATGGAAATAAATGCAGACGCCACCAGGTACTCTGTCATAAGCTGCCCGGTTCCTGTAATAAACCGCATAGCTATGGAGGGCAGGGGTTCTCATCACCAGAAACCAAGATTACTGAAGAGCAATGCAGAGGAAAGGGTAAGGCTGAGAAATTGTCTGAGCTCAGCAATATGGTGGAAAAAACCGCTGCAGTTCCACTGGAGGCTGACATTGTCCCTGGCTGAGAAAGGCGTGAAGGGACCGAAGAGGGAGATTACGCCGCTGGGTCACCTGCTGCCACCGACTGAGCACCTGTGTGAGTGACATCCATTGTATCAGCGTCAGGCGAGATCTAGGTCCCTAGCGGACGCCAGAGTCTCTACCTCGTCATCAGACACAGAGCTTGTAGGTTGCGATGGGCTAGATGCAACCACAAGTTCCTTCATCTTCGAGGTGTTCTTTTTGGATCTTTTTCTTTGTCCCTTGGGTTTCACCAACTGGGAGGGCTTCACCAATTCAGTCTCTGAGATGGAGGGCGATACGTAGCCCTACAACCAGCTGCTTGTGGGCACTTATGCCATCGCTGGGCGTCATCCTTCCCACTTGTGGAAACCTGGGAAGGGAGGGACCCTAGGGACCCCTTGCAAGAGAGAGCAGCTGAACAAGTTGGACATTTCTCTGGCTTAGAAGCAGCGATGGACATCTCCAATTAGTAGTGGGGGGGGGGGGGGGGATGCGTGGGGTTGGGGTGGTGGGGGGGGGAATGGATTGCTCCCAAGGTAGGTGGAGCAGGAGTAACAGGGCACTGTGGGTAGTGCCCCCATGGGTAAGGGGGCATTTGGACTTACTCGGCTTGGTGAGCCGACTGAAATTCACTGAGCTGATGGGGCTATCATGGTTGATGTTGCAGCGGCATATGAGGATGTCATTCGAACAGGATGGACTCGTTCATATTTCCTCTTAGCCTCAGTATAAGTCAGTCAGTCCAGTGTCTTATATCAATGATTTTCTGCTCCTTCTGCAAGATCCTGCATTCTGGTGAGCAACGTGATTGAGGGTCTCTCCAGTTGACACAGATGGGAGGTGGGGCACATGGAGTATTGGGATGTGATGGGCGTCCGTAATCTCGACATGTGAGGCAGAATGTACAGCAGGAAGACATATGGCCAAACTTGCAGCACTTAAGGCACTGCATTAGGGGAGGAATATAGGGCTTGATGTCTCAGTGGTAGACCATCACCTTGACTTTCTCCAGTAATGTATCACCCTCGAAGGCCAAGATGAAGGCACCGGTAGAAATCTGATTACCATTCAAACCCCTATGAATGCGCCACATGTAACGAACACCTTGACGTTCTTAATTGGCATGCAGCAAGTCATTAGACTGGAAAGGTGGTCCCTATAGAAAATAATACCCTGGACCATATTTAAACTCTCATGGTGTGTTATGGTAACTGAAATATCCCCAACTTGTCACAAGTAAGTAATCTTTGAGACTGGGCCGAGAATGCCATTTTTATCAATACTAACCCAGAGCACATTTTGGACAAGCCCTCCACCTCCCCAAACTTGTCCTCTAAATGCTCTATGAAGAATTTAGACTTTAGACTCCCCTTCAGCTTTCATATAAACTAGCAACCGGAGTGAATAAGTGTCACTGCCATCCTGAGACACTCCTCCCACAGTGTGACCAGGGAGGGGAATGATTTGGGATCATATTTCTGAGCATTGAATTGTGCCCAAGAATGCTTAGAGACTGCTGGTAGATGGCCACCAGCAAGAGATGATGCACCATGCTTCATTGCAGGTCATCTGCCCTGATGGCACCCACTCCGACCACAGGCCCTCCCCACGCGCGCCACTCAGCAACAGCAAGGGCCACTTGGCAGGATGGCCATTGCTTGGAGACCCAATACCCCAGGGAGATAGGCCTCTACTCCTTGGCATATATGCGGAGTTGGCGCAGTCATCAGCAGAGTGATCCCTGTGTTGTAAGGAGGCGACAACCAACAGGGTACATGGCAGTGCCACCACAGATGACTGGCCACTATGCTGGAATTAGGTGCAAGGAAGTCCATAGTCATCAGCTCCACAAAAAGCAACAGTGCACAGTGCATGGTGGAAATTGCACCTAGGAATGTATCCTCACCCAAGAGATGGGGAACTAGCGGAACGGCAATGCGACGATGAGAAATCTTGATAAAGGTATCTATGCACAATGGGCACAATGCACCATGTAAGGTGCCCTTCCCCAATTGGTACGCTCTTCGGAAAAATGGAGGTCAAACACGAGAGGGGACCATCACATATAGGCCGAAGCAGTTGAGACTCCTCTTAGTTGCCTCTTATTACAGGCAGGAATACTGCAGGCCTATTCTAACCACAGGGGACCTTGAGATGAATTTGTATAGCTTCAACAATACCTGTTCCTACCAATTAATAGTAGTTGTCTCAATGGAGGATTCCTAGAAATTCATGAATGTGCCAGATGCACAACATGCATTGATGGAAAGTAAATTCATCTGCATTTTCAATATGTTTGCTGAATCCTGCACAGCTTACACTGGAGGACAGGCCATTTGGGCAAGAAAATTCCTATAAATGTTTTCAACATTATTGGCATCATGCGGGAGCAATCAGAACTGGGTCAATATGCTATTTCTGATGTATAAGTCAAACAGCTTTGACAATGCCTCAGTTACCGTCATCCATTCACCATCAAAACCAGAAGGATATCACAGTGAAGCAGACATCAGCAGTTTGGTTTGTACCGAGGGCATGAGTGATGACAGCCAGTGGTGTATTTCTTCATCTCTGTTTATTTGGTATGTTTGTCACTAGTAATTAGGGCCTTGCTGGTGTTCAAAGCCCTCCCATGACATATTCACTCCTCTGTGCCCCAAACTATTGTTGCTATGATGGTCCATCGCAAGACTGCTCGCCTCACCATCATCTTCCTGATCTTCCCTTTCTCATTGTTCCTTTTTGGAGCAATTAGTCTGTTGTTAATTTGCTTGTAGATAATTGCACATGCATCCACATGATATACAGTATGCTAGAACTCTAGTTCAAGTCAAACAATGTGTGACCTGAATAATATTGTAAATCCTGTGAAGAAATTGGACATCTCTTCCCATAAAATAGTTTGTGCACGTGTACTTCACAATGTCTACATTGTACTGGGTCATACAGAAGCATGGTATTGGTAAGTAAAGTAATAGTATGGCACTTGTGACCGATGAGACCTGTTGGAATATAATAAAGTATTTTGTTGCAACATTTTCCTTACTGAGGCCAGCGACTGAATGATACTGCGAATCATTGGTTTCACTGTTTCTATTCTTTCTCATGATGTTTGGGTTGTGTTCAACAAGCAATATAAAAGTGAAAATCCATCCTATGTCTACATCAGCAATTGCACTTCAACTTTGGTCTTGGCCTGTTGACTGGAAACTTGTTGGCTTGTTGGATGAGTCATCTCAAGCTGCATCAAGGGGATGAAAGTGTATAGTTATGGAGACAACCTCACAAATCCATAGACCCTACATGACAGGAGGTGGAACCTCTGTAATGGTGTGGGGCATGTGCAATTTGAGTGATATTGGACTCCTGATATGGAAATGCGACGTAGCTAGGACCTTCCATCATGTAGGCAGTTAGCCTGGTGCAAGTCTTGCGAGTTGACGCCACTTTGGAGACTTGTGTTTTGATGGGGACGAAATTATGAACGTAAGGACAACACAACATCCAGTCCCGGAGCAGAGAAAATCCTCGACGCAGCCAGGAATCAAACCCGGGCCATTAGGTATGATACTCTGTTGAACTGACCACTCAGCAACCAGGGACGGACACGTCTAATATGTCTAGATATGATCGACAGGTGGCATGTACTTAAGAATCCTGGCTGATCACTTGCATCCAATTATATCCAGTGTGCATTGTGCATTCCAACCGACTACAGCGATTCCAGCAGGTAAGTGCGACACTCCACACATCCGGAATTGCTGCCAAGTGATTCTGGAAACACTCTTTTGAGTTTAAACACTTACTCTGGCCACCTCATGTGTGTGTGAATCTCATGGGTGCCCAACAGCAAGGTCATCATGATAAAAAGTGTTACAGGTGCAATTTTTTGCAAGGACACAGTTTCCCAAAAATACAGAATATATAATGACTAAAATTAAATTGGGTTTGATTGGTTAAGTCACACAGTAGAACAACACAGCAACAAGAAAAAGGAATGGCTGTAGTTTCACCATGATTTCAGCTGTTCATGGTACCAGCACATCAAGGGCATATACACAAATGTTACAAGAACAAACTAGTGTTACAGGCAGTTGCCACTACAACTACTACCCCACCACCACCACCACCACCACCACCACCACCACCACCACCACCACCACCACCACCACGCAATATCTCTGGCTGCTCAGGCCAGACCAACATATTTAACAGAACTAACAATCGATAGTGGAGCAGAGCAGGTAAAGGGACAGCCCAGAACAGGTTGAAGAGGAGGAAACAGTGCAACTTAGCGGAGTGTGAAGGGACTAGATGTGGCAGATGAGGCTATCTGGTGTAGATTTGTGAGGGAGAGAGGGAGGGAGGGAAGGAAAGGAAACGGAGCAGAAATGAAAGGAGCACATAAAAGGAGAAGGGGCTGGTTGGTTCACTTGCAGAGAGCCATGCACAGTGGAGATGTGGCTTGGGAGGAGATGATAGGACAATGGGGAAAGGGTGGGATGGGGCTGATTGGAAGAAGGGGGGCAATAGGTTACTGTAGATTGAGACAGGGATGGTTTCAGGAGCAGGGAATGTGTTTTAAGAACAACTCCAGGCTTCAGAGTTCAGAAAAGCTGGTGGTGTATGTGACAACACAGATTGCCTGTGTTGTGAATCAGCCATTGAAATTGGGCACGTTATGTGTAGCTCCATGTTGTGCAGGGTGTTCCACGTTCCTGTAGTAGGCCATGTGTCACATTTACAATGAGCAGAAATCTATCTCTTCTGTAACTGTCGACATTATAAAGTAAGGAACTTAGAGGCCAGTTCATTCTGACTCTTTAATTTAAAAATTCATAGCAATCCTCCTATGGTACTAGCCAGTGAATTTCTCCCTCTCTTTGATGGGCAGAAAAGGTGAATTTATGAACTTCATAGCTTTTCCAGTGTAAGTAACAGAATTATTCATCATGTGGCCCTTACTTAATGAATACTAAATTCAGTTAGAATTTGCAGAGGAAAATATTGATGCAAGCAATAAATAAATAAATAAATAAATAAATAAAAATAAAGGTTCCATGTCAAGTTGATAATGCAATGTTCAACTTCATTTTACAGGTCATCCTCATTATCAGGACAAATGAAGTTGCTGTATCTTCAGAACATAAAGCAATAAATTTTTTAATTTCCAACTCCTCTCACTTGGGTACCATAAGGTTCTGGTTGGTTTTCCAAGCACGTTCTCTCATAAAGTCTAGGTGTTTTGATTCTGTTGTTCACACATATTTTGGATTTTGCTGCAAACCATATGAGTTTGCTGATGTTCCTTTTTATACAAAAAAAAGACTTCAAAATAACTTTTGTCCTCTATTTTGAGCCGTGCACTGTAGTGGTTTACTTTTTCATTTTTTGCTATGGTTGTGGAGTAGATAAATTACCATGCAATGCTCTACTATGTGTACTAGACACTGTGGACATTCATCTGTCATTCTTTGGTAGGTCTGGGAGATTACCTGGGAGTTTCACTGCTACTACCTTGTGACTCTGGCTAAAAATGGGGGTGAGATGCAAACACAAGAACTCCACAAGAGAGTTCTCTTCGACTCTCTCATCTCCATTCTCCACAATCCTACCTACACATCATGGCCCTGTTAAGCTGAGCAACCCAGTGGAAGGTTGGGTAACAAACCCCAGCAGGAAACTGGGTCAGCAAGCTGACAAGATGTGGAGCATGGTGGAAGGCAATGGGAAACCACTACCAGAATTATTTCCCTAGATATTCATGGGATGGACCTCTTTGTACAATATTCCAGAGGTAAAGCTCCCCATCAATTGCTTCTCCAGGAGGGGAATACAACAAGAAGTCCAGAGATTAGGGCAAATGGAAAAAGGAAGGAAGGAAAAGAAGGAAGGCTTATTTGGGATTCGTAGTTGGAATGTTTTAACCCTTCTCTAGGAAGGGGGAATTAGAAAACGCCAAACATGAAATGACATGAAACAAATTGGATGTACTGTGAATGTGTGAGGTGAGATGGGGTGGTTGTGGAAAACTAGAAAGTGATGACTTCTGGTTATACTATTCAGGTGAAGATAAAAATGGAATGAATGAGGTTGAAATTTTGACAGGTGGAGGACTGGAGGACAAGGTTATTGAGGTTGAGTATGTTAGTGGAAGAATATTGATGATGAGACTGAAAGAGAAAAAGAAAGACTTAGTAAACATCCAGGTCTACGTGCTAACAAGTAATCATTCAGATGAGGAGGTAGAAGAATGTTGTGAAATGATAGAGAACTTAGCAGAGAGGGAAAAGAAACGCATATCTTGTTATAATGGGTGATTGGAATGCGGTAGTTGGTGAAGGACCAGAAGAAGAAGCTTTGGGAAAATTTGGACTGGGTGAAAGAAATGAGAGAGGGCAAAGATTTTTGGAATACTGTAATGAAAATTTCATGGTAGTTGGAAATACTCTATTTGGTAACGACAATATATGACAGTATACTTGGATATCTCAATTTGACAACAAAAGATATCAAATTGATTACATAATGATACAACAAAGATACCAAAATTGCCTGAGGAGTGTCATAAGCTATCCAGGGGCAGATATTTATTCAGATCATATATTAGTAATAGCTGATGTTCTAGTTTAATTGAAAAGAACCTGGGAAGGACAGAAGAGAGAGCACATTAACTTTGAGAAACAAAGACAAAGGCAATTTTGAAAAATTAGAGAATACATATTGTGAAATCATAATGAAGGGTCAGGAAATTGAATGCACAGAAGGAAGGCAAGATCATTTTAAAAATGGAATCAAAAATGCAGCTAAGGAAACGCTGTGAGTCAAGCAGAGGAAAAAAATAAAGAAAGAAAGAATGGGTACCACCAGGTATGTAACCAAGATCGATGAGGAGAGGAAACAGAGCAAGTGAAAAACTTCAATTACTTGGAAACTGTAATAATGGACTATATGTATTGCTCAACAGAAATTAGGAAAAGAATTGCAATGGCAAAAGAAGGATTCGAGAGGAAACAAATTGCTTTGTGGACCACTAAACAAAGATCTGAAGAAAAGACTTGCCAAATGTCACATCTGGAGCGTTGCACTATATGGTGCAGAGACCTCGACATAGAGGAAGGAAGATGAAATAAGTTTGGAGGCACTAGACATGTGGATATGGAGAAGAAAGGAAAAGTGAACTGGGAAGACCTAGTAAGGAATGAAGAAGCATTAAGGAGAGTTGGAGAAGAAGTCAACATGTACAAAGTCAGCTGAAAGAGAAAACGGAACTGGATTGGACATTGTTTGAGGAGGGACTGTTTGTTGAAGGAAGGAATAGAAGGAATGGTGGAGGGAACAAGGGGAAAAGGAAAATGAGGATATCAAATGCTGGACAATATCAAAGGAGGCAAATATTCAAAAATGAAAAGACTGGCTATGGACAGACAAAAGTGGAAGAGTCTTAACCCATGACAAGACCTGCCATAAGGCAGAATACCATACTACTACTACTACTACTACTACTACTACTTTGGTAGTGTTCCCTGCATGATTCTAATCAGTACCGCCTACATTTGATCAATAGCTTAGGGAGAACTGTCAATTGCTGAATCATCCCTTGATAAGTTTGATGCATCATGGCTGAAATGTTTTAATATGACACTCAATAAAAACTGAAGCTGCAAATATGGACTTGCGAATCACTTAAAGATTGGAAGGAAAGATTCCTGTTTCTTTGAAACAGCAGTCAGCCTCATTTGTGTCATTTCTTTCAGCCAGGCACTTACAAATATCACATCTCTCAGAATTATGGGTGGGATGCTTGCAATTACAGCATCTCAACATTTGACTATTGTTACATTCTCCCCAAGATCACCAACAATAGTCTGAACTCTCTTTGTCTCTGAAAAAGGGTCAAGTGGCAATCCACCTTATCCACACTAAATATGTTTTAGTGTTTACCAAGAAAATCCTTTATTTAATTCGCAACTTGTGCCAACTTTTTGGCAATATCAGTGAAAGAAACACTCGCAAATATGTCCTGCCGGCTAGTTAATTTATCGTTTTGAATGTTATTTAAAAAGTAATCATTTAGCAAAAGCTGAACAATCTGCTGAAAGATATGACCTCGTTCCAAGGTTTATATTATGGATCTACCCATATTAACCTCCTAAAGAGCTGTTCACAGGTGTCAGCTAGTGTCAATAACAATGTTTAATTATGGCAGAGCACAATACGAAGCAATCCTCAGTAAAAGAAACATAATTGTTCTTATTACAATGAAGCATTGGGGTCTTATTAGAGATCTACATTCAAACAATGAAAATTCAGGGTGGGATGTAATGGTATGAGAGTGGTCTCAGTTGCCTGAGACTGCTGTGAGGGTGTTGTGCCAATGCCTGCGACAAGGATTTGTTAAATGGTGGATCTGACTTGAGTACATCAAAAGTACCATTAGGTTGCGCATCACTTAACTGCCACCATTTAATGATGATGTAATTCAGTAATGGCATTTTTATGACATTTTTGAGTCTTGTGGTAAATAATGAGGAATTACAGGGCAATGCTAAGTATTATCATTTGCTTAGTTAAGTAACGTGCAGTTCACAATGCAACTGCTCATCTTCTAGGGGCTAGCACTTATTTTAATGTGGCCTTTAATATGGTTTGCAACAGATACAAAAAGACTCAATTTCTTGCATCAAGACATGGGAAGAAACTTTGCACTCCCATCAATGACAAGGGCATGTGCAAGTGAACTTCATGCACTGCTTAACAAGGCTCCAAGCAATTGTGCATGCACTGGTGGCATTACAAGTAGATGCTTCCCTGCAACAGATGATTACGTTACAGCCCCTGAAAGAAAAAGTTGACCAACCTGTAAGAACAAAATCTGAAGCCAGTTTGAGTCCCAATAGCTCCGTGTCATCTGAAGAGAGTGTGCTTTTCTCAAAAATAAATGAGAATCTTTGCAAATCTCAAGACTACAGTACCTCCATGGCACAGCACACCTGGGAACAAACAGACATCTCCCTCCAATGCCAAGCACCTCGGTCATGGGAGACAAATCTAAGTTGCTATTAGAAGGCAAGGATTGTCTCCATAGGAAGTGATCATCCTGTGCTTCAGTAAATGTTAGGGCAGTAATAAATGCTAGAGCACATTTCATCAATGTGTTCAGTAATATTATGCTTTGCAAAAAGTTACACTGATGCTCAAACCTCCTTGAACAGATTCTTGGAGACAGAAGAATTAAATCATGTTGTAATGATGAGAAGAGCAGCAATGCAAAAGCACACTTTGTTAAACACACAAATATAGATTCCACAGGCAGGTTCGTTGTTTGTCATCTGTTTTGGAAAGAGATGAGTCAGTACTCAATTCTTTTTACACTGAAGCAAAATGCTTCTCACAGACTGAACAGAATCTAGTGTGACAACAAAAGTTTAAAGAAATCTATGCAGAGTTTATGAGGGGGTACAAAGACTTACGAACCAGTAGTCATTACAGATGCAGTTTCGTGTTACAATGCACATAATACTGTCTCTGAGGAAGCCAGCTCAACTACTGAATGAGAGTAGTGTTTGATTTTTCTACCATATTGAACATGGATTAGTAACTAAACAGTTTGCTAATGACAGGACCCATCATTCAACAGGCTTTGTAATCCATAACTTTGTGTTTCTGCATCCACTGCATTGGCTTTACACCAGATATAGAGAAGACATATTGAAAAGTTCTGGTAGCAGGTGAAGATCATGCTTACCAAAAAATATTAAGGAAGAGTGATATGTGCAACACTTCAGGAATACCAATTGAAGACAGTCACATGACAAATGGCTTGTGCAACTTTTCTTGCAGCATTGTGTCTGTTACAACCAGCTCACAAATTGAGTGACCACAGTTAAGCAGCAAACATTATCATTAATTGTTTCTCTGTGGACAATCCTAGGTTGTGATACAGTAGGGGCAGCAATCAAGCTCCAGCAAGATCTCACAAGGATATTTATGGAAGGTGGATCTTCACTATGGAAATTGTGCAGCAACAGTGTGAAACTACTCGAAAATATCCCCTCAGTGGTGCAAGAAACACAACTACCTCTACGGCTTGACAACAATGAGGATGTTAACACACTAGGCTTACTCTAGCTTCCAGCATCTTGTGAACAGTGTCAAACCAGCCCCTGATGTCTACAGCTTCACAAAATGCACTGTATTGTCTGTCACATCATCCAATTTTTATTTATTCGGATTAATTAGGCCCATTGTGACCACATGCAAGATATTTTGCAATGACCATGGCAATGTGAGTTATTGTGGCACAAGCCCTCACCTTAAGAGTTGCACTCCTTGTGGCAGACACTATACAGTGTAATTTGTATGACAGACAGCAATTTTATTGATCATAGAATCATTGCTGGAGGGACACCTGTCAGCATAAAGAAGTCAATACAAGAACTGGTGGATTGTCAAAAGAATCATCATTTGATTCTGTTTCATGTACCAGAGACCTATCTGAATATTACATAGCTACAAACTTACTTTTACATTACACTGCACAAGCTGTGATACATGAGCTTAAAAACATGAAGTCAGTTTTATTGAATTACTAAGCAATGTGTGTGTGATACTCTTGATACCTAGAGACAATAAGACCTATCTACAAAGTGCGTGTGATATTGATTTAAAAACCAGTGAAGTTATTTTAAGAAGATTTTAGGAAGTTTGTCCGGCCACAATTGTAGCAAGAGGTGTGGCTCTTTTATCATTTTAGAAAGGTACTTGGATGTGTAATTGCTATACATATAAATAATTTTGTAAACTGTAAGTGATAATTGGCATTTTAATGAATACTAAATGTCGTGGCGTGCACAGCCACAAAAACGCAACAATCGGCTACCGCAGCAGAATTAAGTGCAGCTGCAACTTAGTGCCGGCACCTTCCGCCAACTGGCGCTAGATACGCTCCCGCCAAACATTCAATCATCCACCAACTATGCATGCACACGAGTGTTTTTCCGGCACAGATGGTCACACTATGAAATGACCATCCACCAGTCAGGTATCGCCAACGGCTGCCATTCATCACTCTGGAATCAGCAGAGGAAGACTGGAGCTGCTGGGTTAAATAGCCGAAAGAAAGGGAAACCGGCGTCTCTCGACCCGGCCCAGACTGCTGCCTGGAAGATACTTCAGTGCAGCTGGAACATCCAGGTGCCACATCTTCACTATGCCAGCCATTGACTCCGGACTCTGCGCCCCTGTACTTCATCGGCATCTGCCAGGAAACATCATGAGAAACCCCCAACAAAGAAATGTAAATTCAGTTCAGTTGCTAATATTTTGATTCAATAAGGTGGCATATTCTTTGGCTTGTCATAAAATTTTGGTAGCAGAAAAAGCCTTTTGTTTTTGAAGAAAGTTTATCTTTCTGTAAAATTAAGCGGTGGCCCAGCTCCTTCTAATAAATTTTTTTGTTCACACATGGGTGTTAATCTGTGTATATAAAACAAACTGTGATATAACCTATTACTTTGGTAATGTTATGTATTTCACAATGTCTATAGTATTTATGAATGATGGTGGCTACCATGAAGTTACTTTTTAGTTCAAATAAAGGATTTACACTTTTATATGGTTTCAGATTTCTCTCTCTCTTGTGCATGAGATCTGGTGCAGGTGAATGCTGCATTTATGTAGGGTTTGACAACAATAGCTGCTTTATCATGCTTCACTGTACCTGCTGATTTGAGTTGTTTATTCCATGCTGTCTCATTCTGGTTCAGTGATATGCCGTGCCCTTAGATCTGTGAGCACTGAGAGAACTGCCATTACATCAATAGAATGAAGATGAAGTTGAGTGTCATTCAGATACTGTATACAATGTACAATCTTTAGTTATTAAGGGGAGTTTCTCTTCTAAATGAAGAGTCTGTATTCTTTGTTAAACATTTTTGATTGTTCAACAGAGAATTTAGACTTGAGGTAACATTTCAGTTACCAGTGCAGAAGAAGTTGCAAAGGTTGTTGGGTGAGGATACCAACTGGAGTGCAGGACATAATGATACCAAAGTCATAGTAAATAGGGTGCGTAGAAAGGAGTTTACTTCATTAAGTAAGTTGGAAGTGTGCAGGGCAGTACACAAAATGAGGAAGTGTTGTAGTGGCTGAAACCCCTGGGCTGATGAAAATTGTGAGCACCCTCGAAAGAGGCGAGGAAGGAGTGTGGTGTTAATTATATGCTACAAAATCTAACTTTCTTGCTACAGGTGAAACTCACATTTGTTCTGCCAGTCTCTGATGTGCTCGATGAAGTTCCTCTCACTTCCACTCTTTGCAGAAGAGGTTCCTGATGAGGTCCTGATGGACAGAAAAAGAAATTTTGAGTTAATATAACGAACATTTTTTCTGCAAAAGGAAAACCACCAAATAAAATAATATTGTTTCAACATGAAATGAAAGAGAACGGAATCATTTATTTAAGAATTTTCAAATTCCTACTGATAAGTGAATGATGAGCATCTAATCTACTCAATTATGCACAAGAATCATCATTACTAACAAAGTTCCAAAACCGCAGAACTTTACTCTGGTTGGAGGATGGCTATCTGAAGACTATCTAGGGCAAACAAACATTTACTGTCAGCATTACAAATAATTACTGAACAAATTTTAAAATTTGAAATCCTGTAGTAATCTGCCTATTAAAACATACAACCTTATGTTACAGAGTTAACTCACTGTGGCAAGTTCTATAGTTACAAACCGTGAGTAAGACTGTATATGCAGCCACACTCACTGCAGGCATATACTCACAATATATTAATCCAGTCTTTTGCAAACAGAGAACTTAGTGACTAGCGAAAAGCTTCACGCACAATTTCAAACAATCATGAATTTTTCTCAGGAATACCCAACACAAAGTTATAGGAAAAATGTTTATCGCTTACAGCATTTTTGCTGTTCATGCAGTAAAACTGCCACACCAAACACCTACAATGTAACTCTCCTTTCTTTAATTACAGATGAGTACATGCAGTTAGGAGAATGAGTGGCAAATGGGTGGGGTATTTCTCAGCTGGATTCTTTGTAGAGGTGGGGCAGCAAGAACAGCTGATGGTTATGGCAACATGACGGAGTAGGAGACTTAATAGGATTGAGGTGCAAGTGGGTGATGTAGCATCTCGCTGCTGCCTTGAAATCCATCCTTATTCCACACAACAGAGGGCTGTCTGTTGCTGCCATGTTAAGGAGCCTGAAATCCAAACTCAGTGCTTAACATCTTGCCTGTGACAGCCACTGAATAGTGTCCATCCATGAGCCATGTGACATTGGACAACTTTCCAGTATTCCTCCAATATTCAGCCTTTATAGCTCACTGCACCATGGAGCACCACCCAATCTAAGTTCCAGACATGACATCAGTTATCTACTTTGGAGTGTCGTGACTATTCCTAGGAGTGCAGAACACAATATTGGTATTTCAAGTGCAGCGTATACTGATGGTGCCTACAGCAGTGTTTGTCAGTTGTTACAAGACAGAGTGCGGGAATGTAAGCTTCAACAATAGTTCTCATATTAGTGCCAATCTTTTAGTGGATCATGACAATGTCTACCTTCCTTCACTAGAAAGCTGTTTTATTTGCTGCATATTACCATGTCCAATGTGTGTTGCAATGAAGCTCTATTCTTCTCGGCTACTCAGGAACACCTCTCTTATGGTGCATTTTTCTTTACTTTTCTGTCTCTGAAAATTTATTACCAGTGTGTTGTATTCCACCAGGTAGCCTACTTACCTGTGTTCATGTGCTTCCACACCAAGCTTGGATGGTTTTGCTCCAAGTTTAAAAAACATTGCTTTGTTTCCTTTTGGTTGCAGATTACTATACACTTTTGCTCTCTCATGTTCTACGACTCTCTGCCTCATTTTTACCTGTTTTATTTTGTGCCTGTCTGGTGCCACTTCATCCCTTCATTCTGGTATCTTTCTGCCTGTGTCATTCCACCACATAATCCCTCCTTCAAGATGTCCTGGCCTGATTCCTGTATTTTTCTTCCAGGTCTGCACCTCCTAGATGGCACTGCCATCTCCTCCATGGGGATAACAGCTTTCAAAGTTGTTGCTGCTGTTATAGTCACAACTTTTCCTCTGAGTACAGCACACAACATTCGACTCTAGGATATCACCAGTGCACTTTGCAGGGCTCAACTTGCACCTTCAGGAATGATTCTCATTAGTGACAGCCATACAGCCTGTTGGGACTATTTATATGTTGATTTCATTATGAAGCTGTTTCACTTGCTGAGTATTATCATGTACGTTCTGTGTTACAATGAAGTTCTAATGTTCATGGCTACCTGAGCATATTTCTCTTCTTGTGCATGGATCATCCACAACTGGTGGTACACAGGACCATGAGTGTGGGTGACAGGTTGGGCAAGGGAGTTCCCTGTATCATAGGGTAGATCATATATATCTTATTTCTGCTGATTGGATTCTTCATAACCCTCTACCAATTATTCAAGGGACTGCTCCATATAGGACTGTCAATACTGATGCAATTCCAAGAAACTATCAAGACATCCAAGACAAAATAATGGAAAAATACAATTGTCTCCACTACACCATTTCATAGGAAGAAAGAAAAATAGTACATTGGAGTACAGTACCGGTACATTTGCGAGAACTAATCTAAACTACAGTCAGGATTTTCACATGGTTTTCTATAATAGATACATGGGTTGGTTTTTATAGCCTCTTACTGCAATGCCAGATATGTCCAGCCACAGATACTTAGTGTTAGCTGTGAGAAATGTAGAAACAATTTTGGATGTAAAGAAATTTTAATGAGAATGTTAATTTTTCTGAACAGTCTAGTTACAAGACACAGACAAAAGTTCCCTTCCAGAATAAGTCAGTAGTGAACATATACATCCAAAACACTATGTGTAGCAAATAATGTAGTATAATATCTTCACTGACTTTGCCACCCACAAAGAAGTGAAAGATTAGAAGCTCCTTCCACAAAACATACTGTGCTCAGTTCTGTAGAAATAAAGCAGAAATACACATTTCTAACACCAACTGTCAGCTTCTGTGGGCAAATAGTATTCAAACTCAACACCACAACACATCACAGTAACACACAGAAATTGGACATTCCTTCAGACGTGGGGAGTCTGAAACAAACATTATGGCAGGTTCCTTAACTCCAAAGGTTAACAGAAGGGTTAAGGGAGCCTCTGAAAATCTTAGTAGCAAATACTTCATAGTTTAGTGCTGAATTTATTAGCTACAGCTTGTGATAAACTACATTCACAACCCAGTATTTCACTTCAGTTTCTACCCTAATAGGTCGTACAAAAATATTTAATTTAGAAATTCAAATCATCCTCAATGAATGAAAAACGAGTACATAGAATATACTTTTCATTCAAGAGCAAACATAAAATGGAATACTTGCATTTGTAAATATTTTTTATGGAAGAATCATTAAAGTGAAAGTATGAAATGACATGAAAGAGTGCTTGGTAGTGGAGAGTTAATGCTTTCTCTTCATCTGTAGAATAGCCAACTTGCATTGGAGCTCTCATGTTACTTGATGCGATATTATTTCTTGGTCAAAGAGGCTTGGCATGCAAAGGTTCAGCTTAGGAAATTGCAGATACAAACAAAGAAAATCTCCTGTGAATATTAGTAATCTTATTTCTACAATAATCCAATACTTAAGCAAGGTCAGATACCAACAAGTGTACGGAAAGTGTTTACATGTGCATTATCTGATATCTGATGCTCACAATGAACTTATTTCTAGTTGTCATGTCACTGGTGCCATATTGGAACACAGAGAAAGTGAAATGTATTTCTCAAATCCTGTTGCTGCCACTCCTGATTCAAATTACACTGAAAAGCAACATTCACCCTGCATTACATTTACTGTGATAAGGAGACTGATAAATGTCAAACACTTGACTGATTTTTGGAATTTGTAGATTGTAATCATAAAACAAGAATTGCTATTCCACACATATTTCAATGAACACTTGTGAAACATTCAATTCCTACTAATGAATGCCACAGACGTGATTGTTTTGTTTTGTTTTACGATGTTTAAACACTCAAGGTCATAAGCACCCATGTCAAAACTATGGAACACAAAAACAGAGGAGTTGAGCTACTGAACATCAATCCCAAATGACATAGAACAAGACAGCTAAAAGCATGGGCATGGAGAAAGGGCTACAGAAAACACCATACAGAAACGGAGGACCTTCACCATATTGCTTTGACGGATAAAACGTAACACTCTGTCGATAGCCAGCACCTCATTTGCTAAAATGACTTTGATGGCAAACCCAAACAGGAACATAAATCATTCAAAAATTGAAATTGCATCAGTACGTGAGAGGCAACTAAAACATGGAACAATACGTACATAGAAGTGGGGGAGAAACACTTGTCAGATGATGATGGCAAAAAAGGCAGTGGTCAATGTAAGAAGTAGGAAAGCTAGAGATTGCAAATCAGGATATGAAAGGAACAGATTAGATGGCCTTGGATTGTGTGATATGAGATGGGGAGAAAATGATCTTTTACTCAGGGACTCAGGGGAAATCAAGAGTGATGAAAATGGAATAGTAATATTGATTGGGCAAAAGGTGAAAAATAGCGTAATGAAGGTACAATATATTGATGGAGGACTGATGATGGTAAGATTGAAGGGTAGTTCAAAAGATTTGGTGTTAATACAGGTATATAGTCCAACCAGCCAGCATTAGATGAAGTTGAAGAAAATTATGAGGAAATATAAGAACTCCTTGATAAAGAAAATAGGAATGCCTGCTGCATCATAATGGAGGACTGGAATGTGGAGGTTGGTAAAGGAAGAGACGAAGATACAGTAGGAAAATCTGAATTAGCAACAAGAAAAGAGAGGTGAGTGACTACTTTCTGTAAAGAAAATTCATTAGTAGTGGTCTAACACATTATTTGAACACCACAAAAGGAGATGTTACACATGGCTATGAAATTTGAATAGGGAAAGATATCAGTTGGAATACATCCTCACACAAAAAGGTTTAGGAACTGTTTGAAGAATGCCAAAGCTAATCCAGGAGTGGATATAAATTCAGACCACAACCTAGTAGTGGAAGAAATGCAAGTGTAGTTGATAAAAGTCTAGAGAGGTAAAGCAAAATGAACATAGAAAGATTCAAAGAGGTAGGAAAAGCATCAGATTTAGAAAACAGATTGACAGAAAAATATGAAAGAGGTAGTGTTGATGGAAGTGTTAATGACAAATGAACAAAAATGAGGGAAGGACTCATGGACTCTGCCAAAGAAGTACTAGGAACTAGAGCATCCCAAAGTAGCAGGAAAGAATCGATAACAGAGGACATGTTGAAAAAGATGGAAGAACGGAGAAAGTGGAAAAACGTAAGAACTGAAGTAGGTACAAGAAACTGAGTAATGAATTAAAAAGAGAAACTGAAGAAGCAAGGGAAAAATGGATGACACAGAAATGCACAAAATAAGGAAACTGGAAAAAGAGAGAAATATGAAATGATGTATAGGCTGGCTAGTGAGAGAGGTTTTTAACATAAGAGAAAGTGGAATAAGATGGAAAGAGCAGATGGCACTCTAGCAGAAGAAACACAGGAGGCTTTGAACATATGGCAAGAATATATCGATTGTCTGTATAAGTGGGATGAAATACAAAATGAAATACTGGTTATGTAGAAGGTGAGAGTTTGATGGCTTGATCCACAGCTGGCAGGGGATGGGAATTCTACCTTGAAACAGGGCGATTTCACAACCTGATAGCTGAATTTAATGTCTCATGTTTGCATGGCCATGTCCTTCACGGAGCGAGGGGTAAAAAGAACAAACTATAGGTGCGAGATGGGAGATTGCACAGTTTGCAATTAGCCAGGAACTTGTAAGCAACTGCGTAAGACACTTTTTCCTTTACCCGGATCTCCCAGACAGCCCACTCATCACGATACATGGGACAATCTAGAGAGGAGGTGGCATGGTCACCATTGCAGTTTATACAGTGGGGAGAAGTGGTGGCCAATCGCCCTCGTGCACATCCCTACCAAAGGTTACACATTTGGCTGGCTGATGGACAGCTATGATATCTTGATCAGAGAGGTACGACTGGATTTCAGCCTCCGTCAGATGACTGAGCAGCCTAGTGTAAATAGCACTAAGGGAAGAATTCAGAGTTCTATGGGCCTGTACATTAGCAGGATAGATGTGGAGAAGTGAGGCGGAAGTAATTGTTGTGCTTAAAATCAGAATTAGTCTCTAAAAGCAAAGTGCCATTCCATAGATGAGAGCAGGATTCACAGGGTCAACAACTGCATAAACATCTTTGTGAATAATGAACAGATCGACCATCTTCACTATGTGAGACCACGAGGTACCGTGGTGCATCTGGAAAGGTCTTTGAATCATTAGCCTCATTCTGTCTAGGTTTTTGTATACACTGAGTGTGAAGATGACTGGCTCATTGTGACAAAATCCTGAATGATCGATAGCGTCTTCAACAGCATGCTCCATCGAACTGGGATACACCTTCACAAGGGAGCACACCCGCCTTAGGTGATTGGTCACACCTCAGGTCACACCTCCCGAACACCTTACAGATGGACCAATCAGCAATTTGGGAAGGTTGTAGCTCAGGCAATCACCCCTCCTTGGGTCTGGCCTGTACCAGGGTTTATGTGCAAACCCTGCCTGTCAACCTGGGAATTATGCAGTACCCAGTCACCTGTTACATGTCAGATGCATGTCATGGCCATCAGGAGCACACAAGGAGGAAGAAGAAAAAGATTAACCTCAAAAGCCAAAGCAGAGTAACGAGAGGAGGAGGGAAACGAAGAAAGGGAAATGAAATGAAAAACAGTGGAGACCTTAGCAAGAGCTCATCACAGATATGCTAGTTTTCTGTCAGTAAAATTACTATAACTAAATACAATGAAAATTGCAAATATATTTATAAGTGTTATTTAAATTTGTAGATACTTCACTGCAAATAAAGGGTGAAATTTATAGTGTGACCTTAGCAAGAGCTCATCACAGATATGCTAGTTTTCTGTCAGTAAAATTATTATAACTAAATACAATGAAAATTGCAAATATATTTATAAGTGTTATTTAAATTTGTAGATAGCACAATGTACTCAAATTCTGACTTAAAATGTGTGTGGAGTACCACAAATATGATTTCAGAAAATCTGATTAAAGAATATAATATTATGAGGCAGCAAATTTAACTTGCTGTGTCAGTTCTGTAATTGGGTGGTGGTGGTGGTGGTGGTGGTGGTGGTGGTGGTGGTTAGTGTTTAACGTCCCATCGACAACGAGGTCATTAGAGACGGAGCGCAAGCTCGGGTTAGGGAAGGATTGGGAAGGAAATCAGCCGTGCCCTTTCAAAGGAACCATCCCGGCATTTGCCTGAAACGATTTAGGGAAATCACGGAAAACCTAAATCAGGATGGCTGGAGACGGGATTGAACCGTCATCCTCCCGAATGCTCTGTAATTGGGAATCCTGTATTTCCTTACTTTCATAGAAGAACATAGTTCTGTAATTTAATGCCTGAAATGAAGTAAACAAATTTCATGGAAGAGACAAATATCAGTAATCCTTTTTTCTGTGGGACGAAATGCAGTTGAAGCAAAAGCATCTAGAATCAGGGTGGTGAGCACTGAATTTTGCACAGGAAACAAAGCATTATCAGAAACTGTACTATTGGTAAGTAATGTTTATATTCCTGTCCTCTGTCTAATGGGAAGGCGACAAACTTCAATGTTCACATGTTCTGTAATGCAGGATAACATTGCACGTAATAACCAACGCAAGTCAGTATTGTTAATAGTGGGCTGATGATACACTTATGTATACTACCACATTCTCTGAATCAACCTACTGCACCACAAGCTGTTAATTTGATCTAATTTTGCCAGCACTATCTCATGCAACAAATAGTACCATAGGATAAACCAGCAGAAAAATGCTCCTGTTGGAGCAAATAAAATATGAATATGTTCCTCTTTGAAATACTGACAGGAGACTGGAGAACCAGCAGCCTCAGTCTACATTCTGCCTCCCTCTCCAAACATTTTTGTCTATGAACATATTTCCACTATTTTAACACAGAATATTCTAGAGTTTTACCTGTTCTCTCTCTGTAGTGAAGCCTTCATACTCAGTATCTCCCTCTCACTGTCACTGTCACTGCCTATGTCTCTGTCTATCTACCACTTTCTCATTTTCTCCCACTGATTTACAGTATATCCCACTGCCACTGTCTCTGTCACCTCTCTCAATTACACTGTCTCCTTTTGTCTTTCTTTGATACTCCCACTCTCTCCACAACACATTAACAGTTCAAAAATTCTGGGGCATCCAAGTTATTTTTCCTCTTAAGCACTGGTGTGTAAAATTTTGGTCTAAAATTTGCTCTCTGACAACTGTGTGTTCAAACCCACTGATCTTAGAGGGTCCAGACTCCACCCCTCCATCATCCACAGAGCCTGTGTATTGTACAGGGGACACCGCCTTATAGTAGGCACCTTCAGTGCCGGGCGGGAGGGTTTGCGTGCTTCGGTGAAGTCGAGAGCTATGCCGGCGGTAGCATAGCTACTGGCAGGGTCTCCCAAGCCGGACTGGTCCCGACAGAGGAGCCAGACAAAGTGTGTCCCACAACATAGGGCAGGGAGGGCTCTAGAGGCGTAGTGAAGCCAGCTTCCCTAGAGGAGTAAACCTCATACAAATCCTGGTCCTCCAGTTTGGGGGTTGGGCATGGGGCTAATAACCCCATACTGTAAAAAAAAAGAATATTACAGAAATTCAACAGAAGCCTCGGAAACTGGATGGAAAGCATGTATCACGACCCCGGCAAAGGAAACGGATAAAGGATCTAACAGTAGCATCATGGAATGTGAGGACAATGCTTCAGCCTGGAAAGATGAAAGAAATAGCTAATGAAATTTTAAAATTCAAATATGATATTGTAGGGCTACAGGAAATAAGATGGCAGGGGAATGGGCAGATAAACAAACCTGAGTACTCGTTGGTATATAGTGGACCAGAAGAAAGAACAGGCCAACTTGGAACAGGGTTTATAATAACTAGGGAAGTTAGGAAAAGCCTTCTAGAATTTGAACCCATAAATGAAAGGATGTGCAGACTCAGACTAAAAGGTAAATTTAGGAATATATCAATAGTTAATGCACATGCACCAACAGAGGAAAAAGAGGATATAATTAAAGAACATTTGTACGAAGACTTGGAAAAAGTATACGGTGCAGTACCTATATATGACCTGATGCTAGTAATAGGAGATTTTGATGCAAAAATAGGGAGGAATGAACATCTGTATGGAGTTTCTGGAAAATATTCACTACATGAAGAAAACAATGAGAATGGAGACTTATTATGCCAATTCGCAGCAAGGAATAATATGATTATTAAAAGTACCTGCTTTCCACATAAAAGGATCCATCTGGGAACTTGGAAGTCTGCAGCCAATGGAGTAGTCAATCAGATTGATCATATTTTAGTGATCGCACGCCACTCCACGTCAGTTACGGATGTACGGAGCTGCAGAGGACCAAACTGTGATTCAGACCACTTTCTGATAAAATCAGTCTTGAGAGAGAAACTGTCACTAACAAATGGCAACAGAATGGGAAAGATGATGAAATGGAATACAGACAAACTGAACATCCCCGATGAAGTAAAAAAATACCAAGCAACACATACGACTCAGAGGTATGGACATTGACAGAACACGATAAAAATGCTCTAAGAAGCGTTGAGCGGAAAATACTACGCAAAATCTATGGGCCAATAAGGGAGGAAGAAGGCTGGAGAATACGCTACAATGCTGAATTACATGAGTTAATACAAGGCAGGGACATAGTAAAATTTGTTAAATCACAGCGAATACGATGGCTAGGACACTTGGAGAGAATGGCAGAGGATAGAATGCCAAAGAAAATGATGAAAGGTATGATCCATTCAGTTAGGCGAAAAGGGAGACCTAGAAGAAGATGGATCGATGAAGTAATAATGGATATCAGCAATATGGGAGTCCGGGGGTGGAAAAGAGCAGCAAATAACCGAGAAGTGTGGAGGAAGATTGTTGAAGAAGCCAAGGCTCACCAAGGGCTGTAGAGCTACTGAAGAAGAAG
The DNA here is from genome assembly GCF_023864345.2 of Schistocerca serialis cubense. Classification (NCBI taxonomy): domain Eukaryota; kingdom Metazoa; phylum Arthropoda; class Insecta; order Orthoptera; family Acrididae; genus Schistocerca; species Schistocerca serialis. The sequence continues at coordinate 10,951,916 of NW_026047583.1, forward strand.
ACTGGTGTGTAAAATTTTGGTCTAAAATTTGCTCTCTGACGACTGTGTGTTCAAGCCCACTGATCTTAGAGGGTCCAGACTCCACCCCTCCATCATCCACAGAGCCTGTGTATTGTACACACACATCTTTTGTTTTGACTACACTGCCTCCTCTCTCTCTTTCTCCCACAGACTGTCTTCGTTTATCTCTCCTCCTCCTTTACTGCCACTGTCCCACTGACCACTAATATCTCTTTTTCCACTTCTCTAAAGAAATTCCCATCACTTGACTGTTAATTGTTCATTTGTTTTACACAGTCATGATCTCAGCTTCATAGCTTTTCTCAAGATCATGTTGAAATGTTAAAATACCTTTACCCTGTCTGTACTTATCAAAAAAATATTTTTCATCTTAAAAGATGAGTTTTATTGCAGGGTATGAGTACTTGTCTAAGATACGAAATCTGGATCACATTGTGCACAGTTGAAAACCAGAACTGGCCTTTGGAAATAGAAATATGTTTTTTCAGTGATGACATGTCACAGCAGGGCAGACATTTTTTAACATTTCAACATACACACAAGGTTTGCTATAAACCCAATGTCATTATTGTGCAAAATAAAAGCACACTCAGAAGTCAAATGAAGGACATTTGTGACAAAACATTTTATCATTTGTTTCACTTTATCCGATATTTTGCTCATCAATTGCCATTCATTGAAAATATCTGGCTTGTGATTTGTACCATAAAAGAGTAAAACTGTAAGAAATATTTTACGGCATTTCCAGTCTTTCCAGTATTACAAAATTTTTGCCATCATTTTCTTTCCAGATATATTAAGATCCTTGTTACCCAATTTTTTCTTACTGCAATACCACTTTGGCCATATCTGTATAGGTATCAAGTGTCCATTGTTTAGAGCAAGTGATCGTAAAGCTTCATGGTGAAAAAAGTCTGACTAAAAACACAATTTTGTGACGTGAGAAATCATTAATTGGCCCTAGAACCCTTGCCACATGTCTATGGCATCAGACAAAACTACATTTATGCATCAGACCAGTAATTACATGCATATTTTGCAGCAAAAGTATGACAACTTGGAACCACTGGTTTTTAGTAACAGGTAATGTTATAAATAAATGTTTTGATGTTCCCTGAGAATGTCATCTTTAGAACATACAGTAAAGTTTTCCATTATTTCCCATCAAAAAGAAATGAAAGTGACAAAAAATGGCTCTGACCACTAGGGGACTTAACTTCTGAGGTTGTCAGTCCACTAGAACTTAAAACTATTTAAACCTAGCAAACCTAAGGACATCACACACATACATGCCCGAGGCAGGATTTGAACCTGTGACTGTAGCGGTCACGCGGTTTCAGACCAAAGCGCCTAGCACTGCTCGGCCTACCCGGCTGGCTAACTTTTACATTTTACCCTGTACTGTACGATAGTTGCAGTACCACAATTCTTCCTTCAGGTATACAAAATGTCACTAGAGTGATGTCTATCCAAAACACAGGACCATTAGTTCATTGATCAACATAACCTGAGACTTGACCCACAAAAATTGAATTTTTACATACAGCTTTTTTGAACATAGGGGTGCTTCACACTGTCAGGCTTAAACCAATTGCAATTGTAGAGGTGTGGTTAGTGTTCAGTAAGAAACTATATTTACACTGTATTTAATCCCAATGAGCACATTTTCTTATCTCCAATATTCCTCAGACTGTCATGTTTCATGTCAAACCTTCTTTAAAATAACAATAAAATTGGGTTAGTATAACAATACAATGAAAATCAATTTTTAGCTTATGCAAGCTTCCAGAGCCAGACCAAGTACGTTATATTTTCAATACAATTGGGTTGCTATATTTCTAGTTAGAATCCAGCCAAGTGTCACACTCCATGACCGGTCCTCACTCTCAACAGCCCCGATTACAATGGCTGAGCAGCTTCTGAATACTGCACATTCCTGTTCTTGATATTAAGCAATGCTGAAGTTCATTTAATGAACAATATCCGCTATATAGAGGACAACTGGAAGCTAGGGTTTTGGAGTGAAGTGACAAATTATTATCTTCTCCATGACAATCTGATGGCGGGATTCAGTTTGCGAAACCCTATGTTTGCTTTACCTGCCATCATCTTCGTGCCAACAATGACATGCACAGGAGGCATGCCATACAATATGCTAGTCCTCCTCATTAACTTGTTCTGTCCATATTGCACTTTAGAAAATGCTAAATGCAGAAGGATAAGCATATATTTGACAGTACTCTGTACTGTCTACAGCAGAGGATGATTGCAGAGACAATGACTGAGTCAGTTCAACAATGCTAGCTGTCATGAAGTGGAATTATGAGGAAATGATATATGGACAGTGACATTCCTGAAGTGTGCCTGTATGCCCATGTTCCAGCCTGAAGGCAATGGTTTATCTTAAGGATGAGATATCAAAGTGGCTACACTCCAAACCCGATGTCCACTATCTCCACCTTCTCCAGTATCGACTATCCAGGATGGATGGATGAAAGTGTCCCTAGAGGAGTTCAAGCCATCAAAAATGAGAAGGGTGGGCACACCCCATCTTCAAGTCCACTAATATGTGCCCTTATGCATTGGAGTCCGTAGTGTGTAGAGTAGGAACACCAACCTCTGACGGTGGGCACTTACTGTTACTCACCTAGTGCGGCTGCATCTGGAGACCTAGTACTGGGGCCGGCCTCTGGTTCCCGGTCACGCTGACTGGCCTTGCGCTTAGCACCACCAGCTGTAAATACACAGAGAGGAAAACTTCTTTTAAAAATCTTTATCTACTGCTTTAACGATGTGTTCCTATTATACCTGCAATGACTGGCATATAAGGGTATTTTAACTTACTGAGCTGTACTGAGCCTACAACCGATTTCAGCAGCCGTTATTAAGAAACTGAAACCCATGTTCATTGCATGTCTGTAGAACAGAAAGCACAAAAGAAAGAAGGAAAGAAAGAAAGAAAGAAAGCTTTCAGCATTGTCCTCAGGGAAAGAAATTTTATGAACTGTGCTTATACACGACACTCCAGAAGAATGATGCACAGCCCTATGCCCTATTAACAATAAATTACTTTCTTTTAATATCATGATTACAATATGAAAATAGTGATACTAAACAATTCGTCATACATAAATGTACGGATATTGGTCATTAGATTTATTTCTATTTTGTAAGTGGTGACGTATGTCTTTTTATAAAAATGTGATGTAGCAAAGACATTAATTATGAATTTTGAAGTAATTATAAAAGAGTTTCAGAAAAGTATAGAAGGTAAGGTATAGAAGATAATTTGTCAATTGACTAAATCACTACACTGCAACACATCTGGCTGTAGTGTTAGGAGATAAAAAGACATGAAACAGAAGCTGTGGTTGACAGAGGAGTAAGACAGGTGTTGAAGTCTTGCACAGCTAAACAATCAAGCACAAAATGTGAGATTAAGTGACCACAGGCTAAATTTATAGTCTGCCCACACCACTTGTCATAGCCAAGCACCAAAAATGTATCGAACCTAGGTAATTAATAGATATAGTGCCTGTTCTTTTGGTCACACTTCCATAACAACAGACACCATACCTTTATAAACACAGGTGCCTAATGGCATATTTGCCTTTCAGTCCAGATGCACTATGTTGTCTGCTATTCTACAGAAATACAGTACACCTGCAAGCAAAGAAAAATAACATACTGGGTACAACATGCTGTAGTGTCCGTCATATGGATATTTGGGTTAGATAGGAAACACGCTTTGACAGCAAGAGTAATTAAGGTGACCACTCATGTAAAGTGAAGAATCTTTGTCCAAGTCCCAGTACAGAAGAAATTTTCATCTGCCACTATTCTGTTGTTTCAATGCCATATTTAAGTAAAAGTCAAATTTCTTTTGTTAGCCATGGATAAAGGTTCATTCCAAAAATGTTGGATGTAACTACAGTGCTTAACTACAGACATCCCCGTCTTCTCATTTGTGCATTTGTGTGCAAATAATCCTGCAGCATGAGAAAAAAAATGCTGTGAAAAAACTGGTACAATACATACACACTGACGAATTAAATTGTGAGGATCTGAACAGTGAAGTTTGGAATACATTTTGATTGGTTGTGGATGAAAACAGCACGTCAACTATGTACATATACTGCTTTGAATCACTGTGTGTCCAGTAGGAACTTCTCATTTAAAGCAATGCATTTGTATGAAAACCCACACTGACACAGCTATTTCAGTGATACTGAACATATTAAACAACAGTATAACAATGATGTGTGTAGCCATGTGTGCAGAAGGCACAAGTCCTTCTAATGCCATTTCTGGTGAAGGTTTCAAAGAACTAGGCCAATGATTAATGGATCTAGGTGCAGATTCAGCACTTCATATGTACTGAATACATCAGTACAGCACCACAAATATCAATGTTGTCTGCCATGTCTTGTGCTTGGAAACAAATCTGTTCCATCCATTAACAGTGTTTACTGATAGCAACATAATGCCTATCTTATCATCTTTGAGTTTGTATTCAGTACTGCCCAGTTCTGTCTCAGGATTGTTCTTCCACCCCTATTAGTTTTACCTGAACAGTGACCCACAGAACTATGGATAATGTAGCTCACTTAAAATTGGCCGATATGCAACTTTCGTACGGGTTCACTGAATGCAGTGGAATGATTCCACTGTGCTGAGCTATTCCCACTGCAAAGGCCGCCACATCACAATTTCATCTACGTGCAGTGGCATTAACCTGCATTTTGTTTTTTGATGTTTGCATATTTAAACTCTTACAGTTTTGTAGAAGTTTTTCATGGAAACAATTGTGATATGGGTATCAAACTAAATCACTTATAATTACATTGTTACTGTGTGACAAGCTGCTGTAGACTGTGTGTCCCTTTTACCAAAATATTTAGGTAATGCTAAACAACATCTAGACATGTGTCTGTGGAGTTCTAGTTCACTATTTGTACTTTCTTCAACCCTGAATATTTTATGACATTGTTTTCCAGTTTCGTTAATTAGTTCATGTAAGTTACAATTTCAGTATACTGTACATTCATTAATAAGCAAAAATACATGTGTCACAATTTAACTTTAAGGAACAACAACCTAGTCAGCTTTGTAGACCAGTTGTTCCTGACACTGAATAAGTAATTATTTGTACATTATTTACATAGTTCAAAAGCCATTAATTACTTAAGACACTATTTCATGACACCACTTATTCCTGTACACTGACACTCTTTTCTAAAATTCTGATAACTGGTAGTCTGAAATTTTCTGTATGTGGCGGCATTCTTAAGTCCCCAAAATAATTTAGCTCAAAGGAAGTATTGAAATGTAAATTTTTTTAGTTTCTGGAAAACAGTGACTGTTGGAAATCAGGGATATTTTGTTGAATATCGACAAAGAGGCACCATGTGGTGTAAATCAAAGATAGAATCACTTGGTACATGAAAGAGTTAGTAATAAAACTCATCTGTTTACCTCTATAATCATCAATATCATCATCAACAATATTATCAACATCAACAACAAAGACAGTAGGAAGGATGAGTCAGAGCATCCATCGTAGTCTTCCAAACTCAAGTTCAAAAGGAAATTCTTCAGAGGCACCTTGAATGTGAACTCATTACTAAAGTTTGGTAAACAGGAAGAACTTTAAATTCTCTTAGACAAGCATGACGTACAATTTTTAGCAGAACAAGTAACAATTTCCAACAAAAATGATGCAGAATCTAAAAAACCACAAACTTTTTTGAGGAGAAACCAGCAATAAAAATTAAAAAAGATATCCCAATACTTGGTACTGCCCTCTATATTCATAAAAAGTTTGAATATAATGTGACAATCTCATTCAGAAAGACACACTTCTCACAGTGAAATGCAAAAATAAACAGTATACCTTTTAATTGCCACATTCCAAATAATGATGATGATAAGAAAAATACAAGTGAAGTAGCAGCATTTGTCAAGATTTGGAGGACAAAATATCAAAAGCTACAGAAGCAGCTTTTGTAATGCTACTAGGGTATTTTAAGAGAATATCCATCCCATAAAAGATGGAACAAAAATGGCTCAGGACTTACTAATCTTCATATAACATTCAGTTGATGTTTATGTCAACTTCTTTCATAAAATTGCTAAGAAAAGAAAAAACGTGGATATCACCAAATATAATACTAGAGGCACTGCAATGAGATCAAGTGGCTATTTCTCAAAACAATACTAAATATATTATGCATGTGAAAGTAACAAGAAACAGAGAATTAGTCTCTGATCATTACATCACAAATTAAACTGTAATTTCTCCCTATTAAAAACCACAAGAGACAGCAAAAATTGCTAAAAGATAACAGAGAGAGGCTCAACATCACAAGAGAGAAAATACAACATTTTCAAGAAGAAATTAAAATAGAAAAATCAGGAAAATAGGAAGAATTATCCAAAGCAATCAATAGGGCAGTGAAGAATGTATTAGAACAACAAAAATGAAGATAGCCTGGTGGAATGAAACCGGTGAAAAAGCTGTTGCAGAAAGAACAATAGAAAGGAAAAAAGGAAATGTTCTTGGAAGACTAAGCACTTTGATGAATTTGAAGTGCAAAGGAAAGAAACTGAAAGAATAATAAAGGGTGCTAAATGGTCTTTTGGGAAGTGTAAACTTCTTGACATATGAAACAGCTTTGTTAAAGAACACACCCAGAACTTCTATAGGATTTTTAACAATCACCTAAAGGGCTACCAAGCTTCAAGTATTTACACTACTGGCCATTAAAATTGCTACACCACAAAGATGACGTGCTACAGACTTGAAATTTAACCTGCAGGAAGAAGATGCTGTGATATGCAAATGATTAGCTTTTCAGAGCATTCACACAAGGTTGGCACCAGTGGTGATACCTACAACATGCTGACATGAGGAAAGTTTCCAACCGATTTCTCATACACAAACAGCAGTCAACCAGCGTCGCCTGGTGAAACGCTGTTCTGATGCTTCGTGTAAGGAGGAGAAATGCGTACCATCACGTTTCTGAGTTTGATAAAGTTTGGTTTATAGCCTATCACAATTGCAGTTTATCATATCGCGACATTGCTGCTTGCGTTGGTCGAGATCCAATGACTGTTAGCAGAATATGGAATTGGTTTGTTCAGGAGGGTAGTACGGAATGCCGTGCTGGATCCAAACAGCCTCGGATCACTAGCTGTCAAGATGACAGGCATCTTATCTGCATGGATCTAACAGATGGTGCAGCCATGTCTCAATCCCTGAGTCACAACACAACAACAATCTGCATGAACAGTTCAACGATGTTTGCAGCAGCATGTACTATCTGCTTGGAGACCATGGCTGCAGTTACCCTTGACGCTGCATCACAGACAGGAGCCCCAGTGATGGTGTACTCAACGATGAACCTGGGTGCACGAATGGTAAAATGGCATTTCTTCAGATGAATGCAGGTTCTGTTTACAGCATCATGATTGTCACATCCATGTTTGGTGACATCACAGTGAATGGAAATTGGAAGCGTGTATTCATCATCGTCATACTGGCTTATCACCCAGCGTGATGGTATGGGGTGCCATTGGTTACATATGTCGACCACCTCTTGTTCGCATTGACAGCACTTTGAACAGAGGACGTTACACTTCAGATGTGTTACGACCCGTGGCTCTACCCTTCATTCGATCCCTGCAAAACCCTACATTTCAGCAGGATAATACACAACCGCATGTTTCTGGTCTTGCATGGACCTTTCCAGATACAGGAAATGTTCAACTGCTGCCTTTGCCAGCATATTCTCCAGATCTGTCAGTAATCGTAAATGTCTGGTCAATGGTGGCCGAGCAACTGGCTCGTCACAATACACCAGTCACTACTCTTGATGAACTGTGGCATCGTGTTGAAGCTGCATGGGCAGCTCTACCTGTACACGCCATCCAAGCATTGTCTCAATGCCCAAGCATATCGAGGTCATTTTTACAGACAGAGGTGGTCGTTCTGGGTACTGCTTTATAAGGCTCTATGCACCCAAATTGCATGAAAATGTTATAACATGTCAGTTCTAGTATAATATATTCGTTCAATGAATACCCATTCGTCATCTGCATTCCTTTTTGGTGAAGCATTTTCAATGGCCTGTAGTGTACTTCAAAGATGAAAATGGTAAAATAAGCAAATAACCAGACCTGTAAATTAATAAGAAAGTATGGTACTGTCAACAACTCTTGAACTGTGGACAAATGAACTATTAGCTAGAATTTCCCTATCTTCATGGAAACACCAAAGCAAATCCACAACCCACAACTAAGGAAATAAAAATAAAAATAAATAATAATAAATACTGTGAAAAACAACAAAGCCAGTGGAGAAACTCATAAAATGTCCCAACCAAAAATGGTCTCAACTAAAAATGACAAACAAGTTCAGACCATATATTAATAAATATGGGGAAACTGGAAAAATGCCAAAAGACTGGATAGTGACTCTTACCCATCCTGTGCACAAAAGTTGTGATGAGCATGATGTCAATAGTTGCAGAGATATATCTCTACTGTCACTTTATAGCTACTTGTGAGAATATCAGATTGGATTTAGGAATGGCAGATCTTGCTCAGAACAGAAATTCAACATCATGTCCATAATTTGCCACACACTTACAAACTCTGAAGACATGGTTTTAACATTTACAGATTTTAAAAAGGCAATTGATTTGACTGACAGGGAAACACTAGACAAAGTGACTCAAGAATTTGGCATTAAAGCTAAACTACCTTATTCATGCAACACTCACAGACAATGAAGCAAAAGTACAGTTTCGGTGTGAAGTATTGAAGGCACTCAAAATAAAAATAGGTGTAATGCAAGGTGACAGCCTGTCTACATTCCTCGAACTTCATCCTAGAGAAAATAGTAAGATAATGCAAACAAAAACTGACAGAACACAAGGTAGCACCAGTAAGACTAGATGCTAAGAAAATAAATACTGAAATTCACTGTTGACCATTTGGAAATGATTATGCCATTCTAGATGAAAATCCAACAAATGTAGAAATACAAATCAGTCTCTCAAGAGAAATAGCCAACAAAGCAGCATTAAGAGTTTGTATAGAAAAAAAGCAAAATTTCTGACAAACATTAGAATGCCCCTATAACCCTAGAAACAGATAGAGAGATAAGGAGGGTTAATGAATTTAAATATTTGGGAGAAATGATAAATGGAGAGAGCATGTGGTATAACCAGGAATGTTTACAACACAAAGTCTCTGTCTAACATTTTGAAAATATAGCACTACAACCCAGTAGCAAAGCCATGTGAATGTTTAGTGTTGAATTACAAATTACACAAATTTTAAGTCCTAGAAAGAGGAATTATTTGAAACAGTCACTGTGCTAAGAAATATAGAGGTATATATATTAGGAAGTGATGAATAACTAAATCACAACATAGAAAACATAGTTCAAATGCTACAGAAGAGTCTGAATAAAGGAGAAACTCCCCATACAAAGATGTGTGTGCATCCGCAAAAGATAATCTTATGCATCTGTTGGAACAGAGATTGTGTGGTGCTCTACAAATTGCTTTCCTGGGGTGTAATCTGCTCTGCTGACATCTATTGTCAACAATAGACCTCCTGCAGATGCAATGAAGAACAACAACCAGGAAGACTATGTGCCAGTCCACAATAACACCCACCAGCAATTGTGGCACCCAAATGGACCAGGCTATTTCATACGTCAGCCTGGTGGAAAAATACTGGTTTGAGGGAGAGAGGAAGGATTACAGGGACACTATCCTTCATTTCAAGACACAACAATGAGGTTTCAAATCACTGGCTGTGAATGTGGTTGACTTGTTCCAGTCCCCGATCATATTGGACATTTCGTCTTCAAGAATCTCAGCTATGTTGAGTGACAGTTGTATACTTAAATATATCTATCTCAAGATGATGAGCTAAATATGTGCTATGACTACAGAATTAAGTGTGTGCGGTCTAAACATTGCTGCTTATAGTGGGGTGCTTATTGGCAATGATTGCTTACTTTCATCGAGAGCTATTTTTAAATGTCAGTTTGGTACTTAAAAATTTGTCTTCTTTTATCTTTGATCACATTTCCCTCACAGTCTACCACAGTATACATTTTTTAACACAACTGCAACATCTGTAACCAATCTGTTGCAGTTATGATGACCCTACCAATTATACACTAAATATTATGCACTACATAATTAACAATTTATTGTCAACTTAAAGAATAAAATTTTGAACAACTGATTCCCTGAAATAATTTAGCATTCCACCAATAAAGAATTAAAGCCAAAGAAGAAGAGTAAAAGGAAAGTACCACATAAGAAATCATTTACATGCTATTTTAATTGTATAATTAAGCTACTGAAGAAAGTGAAAATCTCACCTGCCAGTATCTCCTCAATGCGCAACTTTTTTGGGAGCTGCAAAAAATAAATAAGTAAATAAAATTAAGCAGTGTAATAACTTTACATCAACTGAATTTGAGTGTAAATCAAACACCTTGAAACATGGCAGTAGTATGTCATCTCACTGCAATGCTCATCTCTGTATTAGTAAGTTGCTAAATTAAAACAGTATTGGAGGTAACAAATCAGGTGCAGAGACAAACAGATAGATGTGAAAGTTTATTGAAGTGACATTTATGGAAACTGCATAACGATTCAAGTGAATAATCACAAAATATTTGACTTTTAATTTAGCTCAGTAATATGAATTCACTAGGGTTGCCAGCTGCCACGTACAGCCATTGTCACAGAGCAGACAAAGGTGCAGATGAAATGCAAGTCAGCAGGGTGGGAATGCAGATCATAGCTGCCAGATGTTTAAAGGTTGGTGTAAGAATACTGGCAGTGACAAATACAGTATAGTTTGCAGGAATGAACACCCCTCAGCTATGACCTGGTGAAATAGTCCAAGGGATCATGGAAGGGGAAAGGAGTAATAGACTGTTATAAAATTATAGGTTGTCAGTCAGGAGGTAGGAGATGATATGTCACATATAATTCTGACAGTGTCTCCACTGTATTTCTGGTTACTGATCACCAGCAGATCCCTAACTTTTGAGGCTAGGTGGTTCTAGTCCCATTTAGCAGAGATCACAAGTCATACACCACACAGTGTAGCGTAGTTGTGGTAGCTTAGGACTGTTAATTCATATGTTAATCACTTTCTTTTGTATTGGCAATGTGATGCTGAGAGGAACAGCACATTATTATTTCATAAGATGTGTCTATTTATGGGCGGACTGAGCTGTCCCAGAGTATTGCATCTTAGAATAATTCATCATCAGAGTTCATATGTTTGATTCCAGCATGCTATTACCTGTCCTGGAGCATGTTGAAAATGTTCTCCCAGATACTTAAGATAGAGGGCCATGCAACCCTGTTAGGTTGCTTCTAACTGATGCATGTAGACTGTTCAAGGTACAGTGTTGGTTCGAATCAAGAGAGTTATCTTCCCTCTATGTGAAAATATGTATTTTGTGTCTGTTAGCACACAGTCTGTTAACCACCATACTAAAGTCATGAACTACTGCAGTCCAAGTGGCTGTAGCTGACTGCAATTGTGACAAATCTAGCGTTGTGCTATGTAGAAATGTATGTCTAATTTCCAAAGAAGATAGTGCACATGTCTTGAAGTGGACAATGTGAAAGTGGAATCGATGATTTAGGCATCACAACGCAAAAGTACTGTGACAGCTTAACATTTATTCGTATTGACACTACACAGAGGAACAGTGGGAGTGAGGAAACAGCATACTGGTATTGGAGTTCCAACATCTCCAAAATTTTATATAGAGCAATGAAATGAACCACATGTCAATGTGGATACACAGCTTATCCAGCAAATTATCATGAACAAGTGTGGTACTCAGTAGTCATGAGTTAACATTAGGCAGTCGTTATATGTAGTTACAACTATTACAAGTAGCTAATAAAACATTTATACAAAAACCATCTGCAATGTAATTTTGGTTTCTGTGATGTGAAAAAGGGAAATCTTACTTCACTTGGAGGGGAAACAAAGTGTCAAAACTGAAGGCTTTAAAATAATCTGTAAGAGCACAGTTCGATAGAGCTACAGACAATGCATCCATACTCCATTTTTGTCACACTGTAGCATTTCATCAGAAAGATGCTAGAGCAGTTGATGTGTGCAATTTTAAAGCTTCTTTGTATTTTGGCCTGGTGTATCCTCTGTGATCATGACTAATAGAGATGGAAGGTGATGTGATAGCAGCAGCACAATGTGACCAATGTGAACACGTCCAATAAATACAAAACTGCAGATAAGAAAAGCTTGTGGAGTAGTGACATGAGCAGGGGCATAATTCGACTGGGGCAATGACATTCACAACAAATAAAATCAGAAAAATTGAAATGGGAACAAAAAGGGGAGTAATAGATGGAAGCAACATATCTTAATCAGGTCCACAAACGTCCGTAGTTTGCCGAGGGCTTACATTAGAGGTAAGTAACTAATCCTATGGATGGGAAGTATATCGATTTTGGTCCAATCAGCTAGTGTCAATAGCTAATAGGATGGCGACTTAACTTACACCACTGCACTAATTCAAGAGAAACGAGTACTTTGTTCACTCTGTGAAGGCAGTACAGAATTGTCAGACTAGTCATCTGCACAGAAGATGCTGGAGGTGACTGCACTGATATCATTCCATGTGTGCACTGTGATATGATAATACTATGCCTCATACCAGATTTATGTATATGATAAAGAATTTAACAATGATGAGGGTATGAAGTGTCAGAGACAAGTGGCACTATGGTTACTTCCCACTCCTCAAATCTTTCGCTCCTATTGAAAGGTGCAGAACTGTAAGGCAGATTGCCACTTAGTAAGGAAATTTAATTGCATTCTCTTGCTACTGTTATTGACTAGGCATAATGACCAATTGTTGTGATCATATGCCCTGTTAACAATGCTGTGCTTCATCAGGCTATGGAACAAGCAAGATGGAAATTACATGATGCAGTGTCCACAGTTTCATTTTTTCTCCATTTCAGGAAGAGGAATTTGAATGCTGTAGTCCAGCCTACGGAAAAAAATTTGTCCAATGCAAACAAATATGTCATTCTTTACTATCCTATGCCCACCATAAGAAGAAGAGCGCACTCCATCAATTCACTACAACACACAGACCAGTTTCAATATTTAAACACTATTTAGAAAGTACAAGCCATTCTCATAGTCTCGTTCCTGATACTGCTAACATGGACTCTGTAATTTGTAAAAGAAATGTTTCGTGTGTGTGTGTGTGTGTGTGTGTGTGTGTGTGTGTGTGTGTGTGTGTGTGTGTGTGTGTGAGAGAGAGAGAGAGAGAGAGAGAGAGAGAGAGAGAGAGAGAGAGAGAGTTAGAAGAAATGTTTTGATCATTTGTGGGCAAGTGCAGTGGATGGCAATAGAGGGGAAGACAGATGAATTTGAAATAACAACAAATAACTTTATAAAAGGGCAGTCTCAATTTAGTACTTTTCAGGTATATAGGCACAGAGGAAGCAAAGAGAGTGTAATATTCGAATCATTTAACTGGAAGTAGTTTAATTCAGTTAAAAGAACAGCTATGCGGAAGGGGTTACCGAACCATAAGCCAGGCTTCCATAATCTAGGTAGGACTGAATTAACATTTGGTACAGCCGTAGGAGGGTAGAACAATCGGCAGCCCAGTTGTTGTGACTCAAGCAATGAAGAGCATCATGATGCCAACAGCACGTTTGTTTAAGCTGCTAAATATGAGGCAGCCAAGTCAACCAGGTATCTAAAACCAATCCCAGACACTGATGTGTCTCCACAACAGCAAGAGGTTTGTTATCAAGATAAAGCCATGGCTCAGGTTGAACAGTGTGTCGCTGGCAGAAATGCTTAATGCAGGTCTTGGCAGCCAAAAACTAGAAGACATGCACTACAGCCCAAGACAGCTGCATTTTGGAAAGCACCCTGCAATTGCTGTTCAGCAGCTGCAATGCCAGTGGAGCTATAGTATAGGCAGAAGTTGTCAGCATACAAGGAAGATGAGACAGGCGTTCCCACTGCCAAAGCAAGCCCATTAACTGCTATCAAAAAGAGGCAGACACTTAATACAGATCCTTGCGGTACCCCACACTCGGGAAATCAGGAGGAATTATAGGAGGCCACAGCTTGCACACAGAAGGAACGAAGTGACAGAAAATTTTGTATAAAAATGGGAGGGGACCCCAAAAATCGTAACCATGAATCATAGAGAGGATGTGATGTTACCAGTCATATTGTATGTCTTCCACATGTCAAAAAAGATGGTGACCCTATGCTGATGATGGGCAAAGGCCATACATGTGGCAGACAACAGGCATACCAGATTATCGTTGGCAGAGCTGCCCTTACGAACCCACCCTGAGACAGAACCAGAAGGCACAGAAAATAAAATAGCCAACTCAACCTCTGGCTTACCATGGGTTTGAGCAACTTGCAAAGAACATCGCAGAGATTAATGGGGCAGTAGCTGTCCACCTCCAGTGGGTACTTGCCAGGTTTCAACACAGGGATTACAACGCTTTCTCACCATTGTTATAGGAACCCACCCTCAACCCAGATATGATTGAAAAGGTCTAGGAGGCATCACTGGCAGTCCACTGAGAGGTGTTTGAGCATCTGACAGTGGATGCCTTTTGGCCCGGGAGCCGTATCAGGGCAAGTGGCTAAGGCACTTTGGAATTCCCATTCACTGAATGGAGCATAGAACGATTCAGGGCGGCGCGTGTGAAATGAAAGGCTCTGATGTTCCAACCTTTCCTTCAGGGAGTGGAAGGCCAGTCGGTAATTCACAGAAGCAGAACTCTTAGCAAAATGCTCCGCTAAGTGGTTTGCAATCCTGCCTGAGTTAGTGCAGACTGTTCCAATCTGTGGAAATGCAGGTACGCTGACGGGGGTCTGACAGTCATAGTCACCTAATCTTGGCCCAGACCTGCAATGGAGAGGTATGGAGGCCAATGGTGGAGTCATGCATTTCCCACCACTCCTGCTTGCATTGGTGAATCAGGCAGCAGGCTTGTGCACAAAGCCATTTAAAGGCGATGAGGTGTTCCAATGAGGGATGCCACTTGTGACGCTGGAGTGCCTGCCCGAGATCTTTTTTCACCTCAGCTACCTCAGGCGACCACCAAGGCACAGTGCTCCACTGGGGAGACCCAGAAGAAAACGGAATGGCACATTCTGCAGCAGTAATGATGCCGGTGGTGACCGAGAGAACCACCACATCAGTGGCGTCATTGGAATGAGTCTCAATAGTGGCAATGGAGGTGAACAAGTCCCCGTCAGCCTTATTCATAGTCCATCTCCAGGGGAGCTGCGCAGAGTGATGCTGTGGCTGTGACAGAAATATTGGAAAGTGATCACTACCACACAAGTCGTCATGCACACTCCACTGGACAGATGGTAATAGGCTAGGGCTGCCACTGGTAAGGTCATTGGTTGAGTACGTGCCTTGTGCCACACTGAAATTTGTGAAGGCACCATTATTTAAAAGAGAAAGGTCGAGCTGTAGCAATACTTGCTCAAAGATGCAGCCTCAGCCTGTTGCCACTGATCCACCCCATAGAGGCTTATGGGCAGTGAAGTCGCCCAGTACCAGAAAGGAGGCGGCAATTGGACTATCAGTGTAGCCAGGACATGCTGCAGGACATCACCATCTGGTGGAAGAGAGAGACTGCAGAGGTTTTTCCCACCCGAACGGTGACAGCCTCTAAAGGCATTAGTAGAGGGACAGAGTCGCTGTAAAGGGACTGATGGAAACAAATGCAGTCGCCACCAGGTACTCTGTCATAAGCTGCCCAGTTCCTGTAATAAACCACATAGCTATGGAGGGCAGGGGTTCTCATCACCAGAAACCAAGATTACTGAAGAGCAATGCAGAGGAAAGGGTGAGGCTGAGAAATTGTCTGAGCTCAGCAATATGGTGGAAAAAACCACTGCAGTTCCACTGGAGGCTGACATTGTCCCTGGCTGAGAAAGGCGTGAAGGGACCGAAGAGGGAGATTACGCCACTGGGTCACCTGCTGCCACCGACTGAGCACCTGTGTGAGTGACATCCATTGTATCATTGTCAGGCGAGATCTAGGACCTTAGCGGACGCCAGAGTCTCTACCTCGTCCTCAGACACAGAGCTTGTAGGTTGCGATGGGCTAGATGCAACCACAATTTCCTTCATCTTCGAGGTCTCCTTTTTGGATCTTTTTCTTTGTCCCTTGGGTTTCACCAACTGGGAGGGCTTCACCAATTCAGTCTCTGGGATGGAGGGCGATACGTAGCCCTACAACCAGCTGCTTGTGGGCACTTATGCCATCGCTGGGCGTCATCCTTCCCACTTGTGGAAACCTGGGAAGGGAGGGACCCTAGGGACCCCTTGCAAGAGACAGCAGCTGAACAAGTTGGACATTTCTCTGGCTTAGAAGCAGCGATGGACATCTCCAATTAGTAGTGGGGGGGGGGATGCGTGGGGTGGGGGTGGGGGGGGAATGGATTGCTCCCAAGGTAGGTGGAGCAGGAGTAACAAGGCAGGGTGGGTAGTGCCCCCATGGGTAAGGGGGCATTTGGACTTATTCGGCTTGGTGAGCCGACTGAAATTCACTGAGCTGATGGGGCTATCATGGTTGATGTTGCAGCGGCATATGAGGATGTCATTCGAACAGGATGGACTCTTTCATATTTCCTCTTAGCCTCAGTATAAGTCAGTCAGTCCAGTGTCTTATATCAATGATTTTCTGCTCCTTCTGCAAGATCCTGCATTCTGGTGAGCAACGTGATTGAGGGTCTCTCCAGTTGACACAGATGGGAGGCAGGGCACATGGAGTATTGGGATGTGATGGGCGTCCATAATCTCGACATGTGAGGCAGAAAGTACAGCAGGAAGACATATGGCTAAACTTGCAGCACTTAAGGCACTGCATTAGGGGAGGACTATAGGGCTTTATGTCTCAGTGGTAGACCATCACCTTGACCTTCTCCAGTAATGTATCACCCTCGAAGGCCAAGATGAAGGCACCGGTAGAAATCTGATTACCATTCAAACACCTATGAATGCGCCACATGTAACGAACACCTTGACGTTCTTAATTGGCGTGCAGCAAGTCATTAGACTGGAAAGGTGGTCCCTATAGAAAATAATAGCCTGGACCATATTTAACTCTCATGGTGTGTTATGGTAACTGAAACATCCCCAACTTGTCACAAGTAAGTAATCTTTGAGACTGGGCCGAGAATGCCATTTTTATCAATACTAACCCAGAGCACATTTTGGACAAGCCCTCCACCTCCCTAAACTTGTTCTCTAAATGCTCTATGAAGTATTTAGACTTTAGACTCCCCTTCAGCTTTCATATAAACTAGCAACCAGAGTGAATAAGTGTCACTGCCATCCTGAGACACTCCTCCCACAGTGTGACCAGGGAGGGGAATGATTTGGGATCATATTTCTGAGCATTGAATTGTGCCCAAGAATGCTTAGAGACTTCTGGTAGATGGCCACCAGCAAGAGATGATGTACCACACTTCATTGCAGGTCATCTGCCCTGATGGCACCCACTCCGACCACAGGCCCTCCCCACGGGCGCCACTCAGCAACAGCAAGGGCCACTTGGCAGGATGGCCATTGCTTGGAGACCCAATACCCCAGGGAGATAGGCCTCTACTCCTTGGCATATATGCGGAGTTGGCGCAGTCATCAGCAGAGTGATCCCTGTGTTGTAAGGAGGCGACAACCAACAGGGTACATGGCAGTGCCACCACAGTTGACTGGCTACTATGCTGGAATTAGGTGCAAGGAAGTCCATAGTCATCAGCTCCACAAAAAGCAACACTGCACAGTGCATGGTGGAAATTGCACCTAGGAATGTATCCTCACCCAAGAGATGGGGAACTAGCGGAACGGCAATGCGACGATGAGAAACCTGGATAAAGGTATCTATGCACAATGGGCACAATGCACCAAGTAAGGTGCCCTTCCCCAATTGGTTCGCTCTTCGGAAAAATTTGGAAAAATGGAGGTCAAACATGAGAGGGGACCATCACATATAGGGCGAAGCAGTTGAGACTCCTCTTAGTTGCCTCTTATTACAGGCAGGAATACTGCAGGCCTATTCTAACCACAGGGGACCTTGAGATGAATTTGTATAGCTTTAACAATACCTGTTCCTACCAATTAATAGTAGTTGTCTCAATGGAGGATACCTAGAAATTCATGAATGTGCCAGATGCACAACATGCATTGATGGAAAGTAAATTCATCTGCATTCTTCATATGTTTGCTGAATCCTGCACAGCTTACACTGGAGGACAGGCAATTTGGGCAAGAAAATTCCTATAAATGTTTTCAACATTATTGGCATCATGCGGGAGCAATCAGAACTGGGTCAATATGCTATTTCTGATGTATAAGTCAAACAGCTTTGACAATGCCTCAGTTACCGTCATCCATTCACCATCAAAACCAGAAGGATATCACAGTGAAGCAGACATCAGCAGTTTGGTTTGTACCGAGGGCATGAGTGATGACAGCCAGTGGTGTATTTCTTCATCTCTGTTTATTTGGTATGTTTGTCACTAGTAATTAGGGCCTTGCTGGTGTTCAAAGCCCTCCCATGACATATTCACTCCTCTGTGCCCCAAACTATTGTTGCTATGATGGTCCATCGCAAGACTGCTCGCCTCACCATCATCTTCCTGATCTTCCCTTTCTCATTGTTCCTTTTTGGAGCAATTAGTCTGTTGTTAATTTGCTTGTAGATAATTGCACATGCATCCACATGATATACAGTATGCTAGAACTCTAGTTCAAGTCAAACAATGTGTGACCTGAATAATATTGTAAATCCTGTGAAGAAATTGGACATCTCTTCCCATAAAATAGTGTGTGCACGTGTACTTCACAATGTCTACATTGTACTGGGTCATACAGAAGCATGGTATTGGTAAGTAAAGTAATAGTATGGCACTTGTGACTGATGAGACCTGTTGGAATATAATAAAGTATTTTGTTGCAACATTTTCCTTACTGAGGCCAGCGACTGAATGATACTGTGAATCATTGGTTTCACTGTTTCTATTCTTTCCCATGATGTTTGGGTTGTGTTCAACAAGCAATATAAAAGTGAAAATCCATCCTATGTCTACATCAGTAATTGCACTTCAACATTGGTCTTGGACTGTTGACTGGAAACTTGTTGGCTTGTTGGATGAGTCATCTCAAGCTGTATCAAGGGGATGAAAGTGTATAATTATGGAGACAACCTCACAAATCCATAGACCCTACATGACAGGAGGTGGAACCTCTGTAATGGTGTGGGGCATGTGCAATTTGAGTGATATTGGACTCCTGATATGGAAATGCCACGTAGCTAGGACCTTCCATCATGTAGACAGTTAGCCTGGTGCAAGTCTTGCGAGTTGACGCCACTTTGGAGACTTGTGTTTTGATGGGGACGAAATTATGAACGTAAGGACAACACAACATCCAGTCCCGGAGCAGAGAAAATCCTTGACGCAGCCAGGAATCAAACCCGGGCCATTAGGTATGATACTCTGTTGAACTGACCACTCAGCAACCAGGGACGGACACGTCTAATATGTCTAGATATGATCGACAGGTGGCATGTACTTAAGAATCCTGGCTGATCACTTGCATCCAATTATATCCAGTGTGCATTGTGCATTCCAACCGACTACAGCGATTCCAGCAGGTAAGTGCGACACTCCACACATCCGGAATTGCTGCCAAGTGATTCTGGAAACACTCTTTTGAGTTTAAACACTTAGTCTAGCCACCTCATGTGGGTGTGAATCTCATGGGTGCCCAACAGCAAGGTCATCATGATAAAAAGTGTTACACGTGCCTTTTTTGCAAGGACACAGTTTCCCAAAAATACAGAATATATAATGACTAAAATTAAATTGGGTTTGATTGGTTAAGTCACACAGTAGAACAACACAACAACAAGAAAAAGGAATGGCTGTAGTTTCACCATGATTTCAGCTGTTCATGGTACCAGCACATCAAGGGCATATACACAAATGTTACAAGAACAAACTAGTGTTACAGGCAGTTGCCACTGCAACTACTACCCCACCACCACCACCATCACCATCACCATCACCATCACCATCACCACCACCACCACGCAATATCTCTGGCTGCTCTGGCCAGACCAACATATTAAACAGAACTAACAATCGATAGTGGAGCAGAGCAGGTAAAGGGGCAGCCCAGAACAGGTTGAAAAGGAGGAAACAGTGCAACTTAGCGGAGTGTGCAGGGACTAGATGTGGCAGATGAGGCTATCTGGTGTAGATTTGTGAGGGAGAGAGGGAGGGAGGGAAGGAAAGGAAACGGACCAGAAAGGAAAGGAGCACATAAAAGGAGAAGGGACTGGTTGGTTCACTTGCAGAGAGCCATGCACAGTGGAGATGTGGCTTGGGAGGAGATGATAGGACAATGGGGAAAGGGTGGGATGGGGCTGTTTGGAAGAAGGGGGACAATAGGTTACTGTAGGCTGAGGCAGGGATGGTTTCAGGAGCAGGGAATGTGTTTTAAGAACAACTCCAGTCTTCAGAGTTCAGAAAAGCTGGTGGTGTATGTGACAACACAGATTGCCTGTGTTGTGAATCAGCCATTGAAATTGGGCACATTATGTGTAGCTCCATGTTGTGCAGGGTGTCCCACGTTCCTGTAGTAGGCCATGTGTCACATTTACAACGAGCAGCAACCTATCTCTTCTGTAACTGTCGACATTGTAAAGTAAGGAACTTAGAGGCCAGTACATTCTGACTCTTTAATTTAAAAATTTATAGCAATCCTCCTATGGTACTAGCCAGTGAATTTCTCCCTCTCTTTGATGGGCAGAAAAGGTGAATTTATGAACTTCATAGCTTTTCCAGTGTAAGTAACAGAATTATTCATCATGTGGCCCTTACTTAATGAATACTAAATTCAGTTAGAATTTGCCGAGGAAAATAATGATGCAAGTAATAAATAAATAAATAAAAATAAAAGTTCCATGTCAAGTTGATAATGCAATGTTCAACTTCATTTTACAGGTCATCCTCATTATCAGGACAAATGAAGTTGCTGTATCTTCAGAACATAAAGCAATAAATTTTTAAATTTCCAACTCCTCTCACTTGGGTACCATTTGGTTCTGGTTGGTTTTCCAAGCACGTTCTCTCATAAAGTCTAGGTGTTTTGATTCTGTGGTTCACACATAATTTGGATTTTGCTGCAAACCATATGAGTTTGCTGATGTTCCTTTTTATACAAAAAAAAAAGACTTCAAAATAATTTTTGTCCTCTATTTTGAGCCATGCGCTGTAGTGGTTTACTTTTTCATTTTTTGCTATGGTTGTGGAGTAGATAAATTACCATGCAATGCTCTACTATGTGTACTAGACACTGTGGACATTCATCTGTCATTCTTTGGTAGGTCTGGGAGATTACCTGGGAGTTTCACTGCTACAACCTTGTGACTCTGGCTAAAAATGGGGGTGAGATGCAAACACAAGAACTCCACAAGAGAGTTCTCTTCGACTCTCTCATCTCCATTCTCCACAATCCTACCTACACATCATAGCCCTGTTAAGCTGAGCAACCCAGTGGAAGGTTGGGTAACAAACCCCAGCAGGAAACTGGGTCAGCAAGCTGACAAGATGTGGAGCATGGTGGAAGGCAATGGGAAACCACTACCAGAAATATTTCCCTAGATTTTCATGGGATGGACCTCTTTGTACAATATTCGTGAGGTAAAGCTCCCCCTCAATTGCTTATCCAGGAGGGGAATACAACAAGGAGTCCAGAGATTAGGGCAAATGGAAAAAGGAAGGAAGGAAAAGAAGGAAGGCTTATTTGGGATTCGTAGTTGGAATGTTTTAACCCTTCTCCAGGAAGGGGGAATTAGAAAACGCCAAACATGAAATGACAAGAAACAAATTGGATGTACTGCGAATGTGTGAGGTGAGATGGGGTGGTTGTGAAAAACTAGAAAGGGATGACTCCTGATTATACTATTCAGGTGAAGATAAAAATGGAATGAATGAGGTTGAAATTTTGACAGGTGGAGGACTGGAGGAAAAGGTTATCGAGGTTGAGTATGTTAGTGGAACAATATTGATGATGAGACTGAAAGAGAAAAAGAAAGACTTAGTAATCATCCAGGTCTGCGTGCCAACAAGTAATCATTCAGATGAGGAGGTAGAAGAATGTTGTGAAATGATAGAGAACTTAGCAGAGAGGGAAAAGAAATGCATATCTTGTTATAATGGGTGATTGGAATGCGGTAGTTGGTGAAGGACCAGAAGAAGAAGCTTTGGGAAAATTTGGACTGGGTGAAAGAAATGAGAGAGGGCAAAGATTTTTGGAATACTGTAATGAAAATTTCATGGTAGTTGGAAATACTCTATTTGGTAACCACAATAGATGACAGTATACTTGGATATCTCAATTTGACAACAAAAGATATCAAATTGATTACATAATGATACAACAAAGATACCAAAATTGCCTGAGGAGTGTCATAAGCTATCCAGGGGCAGATATTTATTCAGATCATATATTAGTAATAGCTGATGTTCTAGTTTAATTGAAAAGAACCTGGGAAGGACAGAAGAGAGAGCACATTAACTTTGAGAAACAAAGACAAAGGCAATTTTGAAAAATTAGAGAATACATATTGTGAAATCATAATGAAGGGTCAGGAAATTGAATGCACAGAAGGAAGGCAAGATCATTTTAAAAATGGAATCAAAAATGCAGCTAAGGAAATGCTGTGAGTCAAGCAGAGGAAAAAAATAAAGAAAGAAAGAATGGGTACCACCAGGTATGTAACCAAGATCGATGAGGAGCGGAAACAGAGCAAGTGAATAACTTCAATTACTTGGAAACTGTAATAATGGACTATATGTATTGCTCAACAGAAATTAGGAAAAGAATTGCAATGGCAAAAGAAGGATTCAAGAGGAAACAAATATCTTTGTGGACCACTAAACAAAGATCTGAGGAAAAGACATGCCAAATGTCACATCTGGAACGTTGCACTATATGGTGCAGAGACCTCGACATAGAGGAAGGAAGATGAAATAAGATTGGAGGCACTAGACATGTGGATATGGAGAAGAAAGGAAAAGTGAACTGGGAAGACCGAGTAAGGAATGAAGAAGTATTAGGGAGAGTTGGAGAAGAAGTCAACGTGTACAAAGTCAGCTGAAAGAGAAAACGGAAGTGGATTGGACATTGTTTGAGGAGGGACTGTTTGTTGAAGGAAGGAATAGAAGGAATGGTGGAGGGAACAAGGGGAAGAGGAAAATGAGGATATCAAATGCTGGACAATATCAAAGCAGGCAAATATTCAGAAATGAAAAGACTGGCTATGGACAGACAAAAGTGGAAGAGTCTTAACCCATGACAAGACCTGCCATAAGGCAGAATACCATACTACTACTACTACTACTACTACTACTACTACTACTTTGGTAGTGTTCCCTGCATGATTCTAATCAGTACCGCCTACATTTGATCAATAGCTTAGGGAGAACTGTCAATTGCTGAATCATCCCTTGATAAGTTTGATGCATCATGGCTGAAATGTTTTAATATGACACTCAATAAAAACTGAAGCTGCAAATATGGACTTGCGAATCACTTAAAGATTGGAAGGAAAGATTCCTGTTTCTTTGAAACAGCAGTCAGCCTCATTTGTGTCATTTCTTTCAGCCAGGCACTTACAAATATCACATCTCTCAGCTTTTCCAGACGTCCAGTAACTAGGTCAGCAACATCCCAGAATATTCAGATGTTTTGGGAACACATTTAACAATTGGCATACATTCACATTTAATTTCTTTATAGGCAATAGAATATTTTGTTTTCTTAAGCAGTAGCAACAGTACCAAGCATCCAGATGTGATTTAGCTCCATCAAGAATGAGGAAGGTTTTGCAAGGATACTGGCTGTCATTGAGCTGTCATCACAGAACTTTTAATGCTTTTCATCTTTACACAGCTTTCCTCTGAACAGAATTATGGGTGGGATGCTTGCAATTACAGCATCTCAACATTTGACTATTGTTACATTCTCCCCAAGATCACCAACAATAGTCTGAACTCTCTTTGTCTCTGAAAAAGGGTCAAGTGGCAATCCACCTTATCCACACTAAATATGTTTTAGTGTTTACCAAGAAAATCCTTTATTTAATTCGCAACTTGTGCCAACTTTTTGGCAATATCAGTGAAAGAAACACTCGCAAATATGTCCTGCCGGCTAGTTAATTTATCGTTTTGAATGTTATTTAAAAATTAATCATTTAGCAAAAGCTAAACAATCTGCTAAAAGATATGACCTCGTTCCAAGGTTTATATTATGGGTCTACCCATATTAACCTCCTAATGAGCTGTTCACAGGTGTCAGCTAGTGTCAATAACAATGTTTAATTATGGCAGAGCACAATACGAAGCAATCCTCAGTGAAAGAAACATAATTGTTCTTATTACAATGAAGCATTGGGGTCTTATTAGAGATCTACATTCAAACAATGAAAATTCAGGGTGGGATGTAATGGTATGAGAGTGGTCTCAGTTGCCTGAGACTGCTGTGAGGGTGTTGTGCCAATGCCTGCGACAAGGATTCGTTAAATGGTGGATCTGACTTGAGTACATCAAAAGTACCATTAGGTTGCCCATCACTTAACTGCCACCATTTAATGATGATGTAATTCAGTAATGGCATTTTTATGACATTTTTGAGTCTTGTGGTAAATAATGAGGAATTACAGGGCAATGCTAAGTATTATCATTTGCTTAGTTAAGTAACGTGCAGTTCACAATGCAACTGTTCATCTTCTAGGGACTAGCACTTATTTTAATGTGGCCTTTAATATGGTCTGCAACAAATACAAAAAGACTCAATTTCTTGCATCAAGACATGGGAAGAAACTTCGCACTCCCATCAATGACAAGGGCATGTGCAAGTGAACTTCATGCACTGCTTAACAAGGCTCCATGCAATTGTGCATGCACTGGTGGCATTACAAGTAGATGCATCCCTGCAACATATGATTACGTTACAGCCCCTGAAAGAAAAAGTTCACCAACCTGTAAGAACAAAATCTGAAGCCAGTTTGAGTCCCAATAGCTCCGTGTCATCTGAAGAGAGTGTGCTTTTCTCAAAAATAAATGAGAATCTTTGCAAATCTCAAGACTACAGTACCACCATGGCACAGCACACCTGGGAACAAACAGACATCTCCCTCCAATGCCAAGCACCTAGGTCATGGGAGACAAATCTAAGTTGCTATTAGAAGGCAAGGATTGTCTCCATAGGAAGTGATCATCCTGTGCTTCAGTAAATGTTAGGGCAGTAATAAATGCTAGAGCACATTTCATCAATGTGTTCAGTAATATTATGCTTTGCAAAAAGTTACACTGATGCTCAAACCTCCTTGAACAGATTCTTGGAGACAGAAGAATTAAATCATGTTGTAATGATGAGAAGAGCAGCAATGCAAAAGCACACTTTGTTAAACACACAAATATAGATTCCACAGGCAGGTTCATCATTTGTCTTCTGTTTTGCAAAGAGATGAGTCAGTACTCAATTCTTTTTACACTGAAGCAAAATGCTTCTCACAGACTGAACAGAATCTAGTGTGACAACAAAAGTTTAAAGAAATCTATGCAGAGTTTATGAGGGGGTACAAAGACTTACGAACCAGTAGTCATTACAGATGCAGTTTCGTGTTACAATGCACATAATACTGTCTCTGAGGAAGCCAGCTCAACTACTGAATGAGAGTAGTGTTTGATTTTTCTACCATATTGAACATGGATTAGTAACTAAACAGTTTGCTAATGACAGGACCAATCATTCAACATGCTTTGTAATCCACAACTTTGTGTTTCTGCATGCACTGCATTGCCTTTACACCAGATATAGAGAAGACATATTGAAAAGTTCTGGTAGCAGGTGAAGATCATGCTTACCAAAAAATATTAAGGAAGAGTGATACGTGCAACACTTCAGGAATACCAATTGAAGACAGTCACATGACAAATGGCTTGTGCAACCTTTCTTGCAGCATGGTGTCTGTTACAACCAGCTCACTAATAGAGTGACCACAGTTAAGCAGCAAACATTATCATTAATTGTTTCTCTGTGGACAATCCTAGGTTGTGATACAGTAGGGGCAGCAATCAAGCTCCAGCAAGATCTCACAAGGATATTTATGGAAGGTGGATCTTCACTATGGAAATTGTGCAGCAACAGTGTGAAACTACTCGAAAATATCCCCTCAGTGGTGCAAGAAACACAACTACCTCTACGGCTTGACAACAATGAGGATGTTAACACACTAGGCTTACTCTAGCTTCCAGCATCTTGTGAACAGTGTCAAACCAGCCCCTGATGCCTACAGCTTCACAAAATGCACTGTATTGTCTGTCACATCATCCAATTTTTATTCATTCGGATTAATTAGGCCCATTGTGACCACATGCAAGATATTTTGCAATGACCATGGCAATGTGAGTTATTGTGGCACAAGCCCTCACCTTAAGAGTTGCACTCCTTGTGGCAGACACTATACAGTGTAATTTGTATGACAGACAGCAATTTTATTGATCATAGAATCATTGCTGGAGGGACACCTGTCAGCATAAATAAGTCAATACAAGAACTGGTGGATTGTCAAACGAATCATCATTTGATTCTGTTTCATGTACCAGAGACCTATCTGAATATTACATAGCTACAAACTTACTTTTACATTACACTGCACAAGCTGTGATACATGAGCTTAAAAACATGAAGTCAGTTTTATTAAATTACTAAGCAATGTGTGTGTGATACTCTTGATACCTAGAGACAATAAGACCCATCTACGAAGTGCATGTGATATTGATTTAAAAACCAGTGAAGTTATTTTAAGAAGATTTTAGGAAGTTTGTCCGGCCACAATTGTAGCAAGAGGTGTGGCTCTTTTATCATTTTAGAAAGGTACTTGGATGTGTAATTGCTATACATATAAATAATTTTGTAAACATTTAAGTGATAATTGGCATTTTAATGAATACTAAATGTCGTGGCGTGCACAGCCACAAAAACGCAACAATCGGCTACCGCAGCAGAATTAAGTGCAGCTGCAACTTAGTGCCGGCACCTTCCACCAACTGGCACTAGATACGCTTCCGCCAAACATTCAATCATCCACCAACTATGCATGCACACATGTGTTTTTCCGGCACAGATGGTCACACTATGAAATAACCATCCACCAGTCAGGTATCGCCAACGGCTGCCATTCATCACTCTGGAATCAGCGGAGGAAGACTGGAGCTGCTGGGTTAAATAGCCGAAAGAAAGGGAAACCGGCGTCTCTCGACCCGGCCCAGACTGCTGCCTGGAAGATACTTCAATGCAGCTGGAACATCCAGGTGCCACATCTTCACTATGCCAGCCATTGACCCCGGACTCTGCGCCCCTGTATTTCATCGGCATCTGCCAGGAAACATCATGAGAAACCCCCCACAAAGAAATGTAAATTCAGTTCAGTTGCTAATATTTTGATTCAATAAGGTGGCATATTCTTTGGCTTGTCATAAAATTTTGGTAGCAGAAAAAGCCTTTTGTTTTTGAAGAAAGTTTAT
Source organism: Schistocerca serialis cubense (assembly GCF_023864345.2). Taxonomy (NCBI): domain Eukaryota; kingdom Metazoa; phylum Arthropoda; class Insecta; order Orthoptera; family Acrididae; genus Schistocerca; species Schistocerca serialis. The sequence continues at coordinate 10,979,630 of NW_026047583.1, forward strand.
CTTTCTGTAAAATTAAGCGTTGGCCTAGCTCCTTCTAATAAATTTTTTTGTTCACACATGGGTGTTAATCTGTTTATATAACACAAACTGTGATATAACCTATTACTTTGGTAATGTTATGTATTTCACAATGTCTATAGTATTTATGAATGATGGTGGCTACCATGAAGTTACTTTTTAGTTCAAATAAAGGATTTACTCTTTTATATGGTTTCAGATTTCTCTCTCTCTTGTGCATGAGATCTGGTGCAGGTGAATGCTGCATTTCTGTAGGGTTTGACAATAGCTGCTTTATCATGCTTCACTGTACCTGCTGATTTGAGTTGTTTATTCCATGCTGTCTCATTCTGGTTCAGTGATATGCCGTGCCCTTAGATCTGTGAGCACTGTGAGAACTGCCATTACATCAATAGAATGAAGATGAAGTTGAGTGTCATTCAGATACTGTATACAATGTACAATCTTTAGTTATTAAGGGGAGTTTCTCTTCTAAATGAAGAGTCTGTATTCTTTGTTAAACAATTTTGATTGTTCAACAGAGAATTTAGACTTGAGGTAACATTTCAGTTACCAGTGCAGAAGAAGTTGCAAAGGTTGTTGGGTGAGGATACCAACTGGAGTGCAGGACATAATGATACCAAAGTCATAGTAAATAGGGTGCGTAGAAAGGAGTTTACTTCATTAAGTAAGTTGGAAGTGTGCAGGGCAGTACACCAAATGAGGAAGTGTTGTAGTGGCTGAAACCCATGGGCTGATGAATATTGTGGGCACCCTGGAAAGAGGCGAGGAAGGAGTGTCGTGTTAATTATATGCTACAAAATCTAACTTTCTTGCTACAGGTGAAACTCACATTTGCTCTGCCAGTCTCTGACGTGCTCGATGAAGCTCCTCTCCCCTCCGCTCTTTGCGGAAGGGGTTCCTGATGAGGTCCTGATGGACAGAAAAAGAAATTTTGAGTTAATATAACGTACATTTTTTCTGCAAAAGGAAAACCACCAAATAAAATAATATTGTTTCAACATGAAATGAAAGAGAACGGAATCATTTATTTAAGAATTTTCAAATTCCTACTGATAAGTGAATGATGAGCATCTAATCTACTCAATTATGCACAAGAATCAACATTACTAACAAAGTTCCAAAACGGCAGAACTTTACTCTGGTTGGAGGATGGCTATCTGAAGACCATCTAGGGCAAACAAACATTTACTGTCAGCATTACAAATAATTACTGAACAAATTTTAAAATTTGAAATCCTGTAGTAATCTGCCTATTAAAACATACAACCTTATGTTACAGAGTTAACTCACTGTGGCAAGTTCTATAGTTACAAACCGTGAGTAAGACTGTATATGCAGCCACACTCACTGCAGGCATATACTCACAATATATTAATCCAGTCTTTTGCAAACAGAGAACTTAGTGACTAGCAAAAAGCTTCACGCACAATTTCAAACAATCATGAATTTTTCTCAGGAATACCCAACACAAAGTTATAGGAAAAATGTTTATCGCTTACAGCATTTCTGCTGTTCATGCAGTAAAACTGCCACACCAAACACCTACAATGTAACTCTCCTTTCTTTAATTACAGATGAGTACATGCAGTTAGGAGAATGAGTGGCAAATGGGTGGGGTATTTCTCAGCTGGATTCTTTGTAGAGGTGGGGCAGCAAGAACAGCTGATGGTTATGGCAACATGACGGAGTAGGAGACATAATAGGATTGAGGTGCAAGTGGGTGATGTAGCATCTGGCTGCTGCCTTAAAATCCATCCTTATTCCACACAACGGAGGGCTGTCTGTTGCTGCCATGTTAAGGAGCCTGAAATCCAAACTCAGTGCTTAACATCTTGCCTGTGACAGCCACTGAATAGTGTCCATCCATGAGCCATGTGACATTGGACAACTTTCCAGTATTCCTCCAATACTCAGCCTTTATAGCTCACTGCACAGTGGAGCACCACCCAATCTAAATTCCAGACATGACATCAGTTATCTACTTTGGAGTGTCGTGACTATTCCTAGGAGTGCAGAACACAATATTGGTATTTCAAATGCAGCCTATACTGATGGTGCCTACAGCAGTGTTTGTCAGTTGTTACAAGACAGAGTGCGGGAATGTAAGCTTCAACAATAGTTCTCATATTAGTGCCAATCTTTTAGTGGATCATGACAATGTCTACCTTCCTTCACTAGAAAGCTGTTTCATTTGCTGCATATTACCATGTCCAATGTGTGTTGCAATGAAGCTCTATTCTTCTCGGCTACTCAGGAACATCTCTCTTATGGTGCATTTTTCTTTACTTTTCTGTCTCTGAAAATTTATTACCAGTGTGTTGTATTCCACCAGGTAGCCTACTTACCTGTGTTCATGTGCTTCCACACCAAGCTTGGATGGTTTTGCTCCAAGTTTAAAAAACATTGCTTTGTTTCCTTTTGGTTGCAGATTACTATACACTTTTGCTCTCTCATGTTCTATGACTCTCTGCCTCATTTTTACCTGTTTTATCTTGTGCCTGTCTGGTGCCACTTCATCCCTTCATTCTAGTATCTTTCTGCCTGTGTCATTCCACCACATAATCCCTCCTTCAAGATGTCCTGGCCTGATTCCTGTATTTTTCTTCCAGGTCTGCACCTCCTAGATGGCACTGCCATCTCCTCCATGGGGATAACAGCTTTCAAAGTTGTTGCTGCTGTTATAGTCACAACCTTTCCTCTGAGTACAGCACACAACATTCAACTCTAGGATATCACCAGTGCACTTTGCAGGGCTCAACTTGCACCTTCAGGAATGATTCTCATTAGTGACAACCATACAGCCTGTTGGGACTATTTATATGTTGATTTCATTATGAAGCGGTTTCACTTGCTGAGTATTATCATGTACGTTCTGTGTTACAATGAAGTTCAAATGTTCATGGCTACCTGAGCATATTTCTCTTCTTGTGCATGGATCATCCACAACTGGTGGTACACAGGACCATGAGTGTGGGTGACAGGTTGGGCAAGGGAGTTCCCTGTATCATAAGGTAGATCATATATATCTTATTTCTGCTGATTGGATTCTTCATGGATTATTCAAGGGACTGCTCCATATTGGACTGTCAATACTGATGCAATTCCAAGAAACTATTAAGACATCCAAGACAAAATAATGGAAAAATACAATTGTCTCCACTACACCATCTCATAAGAAGAAAGAAAAATAGTACATTGGAGTACAGTACCGGTACATTTGCGAGAACTAATCTAAACTACAGTCAGGATTTTCACATGGTTTTCTTTAATAGATACATGGGTTGGTTTTTATAGCCTCTTACTGCAATGCCAGATATGTCCAGCCACAGATACTTAGTGTTAGCTGTGAGAAATGTAGAAACAATTTTGGATGTAAAGAAATTTTAATGAGAATGTTAATTTTTCTGAACAGTCTAGTTACAAGACACAGACAAAAGTTCCCATCCAGAATAAGTCAGTAGTGAACATATACATCCAAAACACTATGTGTAGCAAATAATGTAGTATAATATCTTCACTGACTTTGCCACCCACAAAGAAGTGAAAGATTAGAAGCTCCTTCCACAAAACATACTGTGCTCAGTTCTGTAGAAATAAAGCAGAAATACACATTTCTAACACCAACTGTCAGCCTCTGTGGGCAAATAGTATTAAAACTCAACACCACAACACATCACAGTAACACACAGAAATTGGACATTCCTTCAGACGTGGGGAGTCTGAAACAAACATTATGGTAGGTTCCTTAACTCCAAAGGTTCACAGAAGGGTTAAGGGAGCCTCTGAAAATCTTAGTAGCAAATACTTCATAGTGTAGTGCTGAATTTATTAGCTACAGCTTGTGATAAACTACATTCACACCCCAGTATTTCACTTCAGTTTCTACCCTAATAGGTCGTACAAAAATATTTAGTTTAGAGATTCAAATCATCCTCAATGAATGAAAAACGAGTACATAGAATATACTTTTCATTCAAGAGCAAACATCAAATGGAATACTTGCATTTGTAAATATTTTTTATGGAAGAATCATGAAAGTGAAGGTATGAAATGACATGAAAGAGTGCTTGGTAGTGGAGAGTTAATGCTTTCTCTTCATCTGTAGAATAGCCAACTTGCATTGGAGCTCTCATGTTACTTGATGCGATATTATTTCTTGGTCAAAGAGGCTTGGCATGCAAAGGTTCAGCTTAGGAAATTGCAGATACAAACAAAGAAAATCTCCTGTGAATATTAGTACTCTTATTTCTACAATAATCCAATACTTAAGCAAGGTCAGATACCAACAAGTGTACGGAAAGTGTTTACATGTGCATTATCTGATATCTGATGCTCACAATGAACTTATTTCTAGTTGTCATGTCACTGGTGCCATATTGGAACACAGAGAAAGTAAAATGTGTTTCTCAATTCCTGTTGCTGCCACTCCTGATTCAAATTACACTGAAAAGCAACTTTCACCCTGCATTACATTTACTGTGATAAGGAGACTGATAAATGTCAAACACTTGACTGATTTTTGGAATTTGTAGATTGTAATCATAAAACAAAAATTGCTATTCCACACATATTTCAATGAACACTTGTGAAACATTCAATTCCTACTAATGAATGCCACAGACGTGATTGTTTTGTTTTGTTTTACTATGTTTAAACACTCAAGGTCATAAGCACCCATGTCAAAACTATGGAACACAAAAACAGAGGAGTTGCGCTACTGAACATCAATCCCAAATGACATAGAACAAGACAGCTAAAAGCATGGGCATGGAGAAAGGGCTACAGAAAACACCATACAGAAACGGAGGACCTTCACCATATTGCTTTGACGGATAAAACGTAACACTCTGTCGATAGCCAGCACCTCATTTGCTAAAATGACTTTGATGGCAAACCCAAACAGGAACATAAATCATTCAAAAATTGAAATTGCATCAGTACGCGAGAGGCAACTAAAACATGGAACAATACGTACATAGAAGTGGGGGAGAAACACTTGTCAGATGATGATGGCAAAAAAGGCAGTGGCCAATGTAAGAAGTAGGAAAGCTAGAGATTGCAAATCAGGATATGAAAGGAACAGATTAGATGGCCTTGGATTGTGTGATATGAGATGGGGAGAAAATGATCTTTTACTCAGGGACTCAGGGGAAATCAAGAGTGATGAAAATGGAATAGTAATATTGATTGGACAAAAGGTGAAAAATAGCGTAATGAAGGTACAATATATTGATGGAGGACTGATGATGGTAGGATTGAAGGGTAGTTCAAAAGATTTGGTGTTAATACAGGTATATAGTCCAACCAGCCAGCATTAGATGAAGTTGAAGAAAATTATGAGGAAATATAAGAACTCCTTGATAAAGAAAATAGGAATGCCTGCCACATTATAATGGGGGACTGGAATGTGGTGGTTGGTAAAGGAAGAGACGAAGATACAGTAGGAAAATCTGAATTAGCAACAAGAAAAGAGAGGTGAGTGACTACTTACTGTAAAGAAAATTCATTAGTAGTGGTCTAACACATTATTTGAACACCACAAAAGGAGATGTTACACATGGCTATGAAATTTGAATAGGGAAAGATATCAGTTGGAATACATCCTCACACAAAAAGGTTTAGGAACTGTTTGAAGAATGCCAAAGCTAATCCAGGAGTGGATATAAATTCAGACCACAACCTAGTAGTGGGAGAAATGCAAGTGTAGTTGATAAAAGTCTAGAGAGGTAAAGCAAAACGAACATAGAAAGATTCAAAGAGGCAGGAAAAGCATCAGATTTAGAAAACAGATTGACAGAAAAATATGAAAGAGGTAGTGTTGATGGAAGTGTTAATGACAAATGAACAAAAATGAGGGAAGGACTCATGGACTCTGCCAAAGAAGTACTAGGAACTAGAGCATCCCAAAGTAGCAGGAAAGAATCGATAACAGAGGACATGTTGAAAAAGATGGAAGAACGGAGAAAGTGGAAAAACATAGGAACTGAAGTAGGTACAAGAAACTGAATAATGAATTAAAAAGAGAAACTGAAGAAGCAAGGGAAAAATGGATGACACAGAAATGCAACAAAATAGGGAAAATGGAAAAAGAGAGAATTATGAAATGATGTATAGGCTGGCTAGTGAGAGAGGTTTTTAACATAAGAGAAAGTGGAATAAGATGGAAAGAGCAGATGGCACTCTAGCAGAAGAAACACAGGAGGCTTTGAACATATGGCAAGAATATATTGATTGTCTGTATAAGGGGGATGAAATACAAAATGAAATACTGGTTATGTAGAAGGTGAGAGTTTGATGGCTTGATCCACATCTGGCAGGGGATGGGAATTCTACCTTGAAACAGGGCGATTTCACAACCTGATAGCTGAATTTAATGTCTCATGTTTGCATGGCTATGTCCTTCACGGAGCAAGGGGTAAAAATAACAAACTATAGGTGCCAGATAGGAGATTGCACAGTTTGCAATTAGCCAGGAACTTGTAAGCAACTGCGTAAGACACTTTTTCCTTTACCCGGATCTCCCAGACAGCCCACTCATCACGATACATGGGACAATCTAGAGAGGAGGTGGCATGGTCACCATTGCAGTTTATACAGTGGGGAGAAGTGGTGGCCAATCGCCCTCGTGCACATCCCTACCAAAGGTTACACATTTGGCTGGCTGATGGACAGCTATGATATCTTGATCAGAGAGGTACAACTGGATTTCAGCCTCCGTCAGATGACTGAGTAGCCTAGTGTAAATAGCACTAAGGGAAGAATTCAGAGTTCTATGGGCCTGTACATTAGCAGGATAGATGTGGAGACGTGAGGCGGAAGCAATTGTTGTGCTTAAAATCAGAATTAGTCTCTAAAAGCAAAGTGCCATTCCATAGATGAGAGCAGGATTCACAGGGTCAACAACTGCATAAACATCTTTGTGAATAATGAACAGATCTACCATCTTCACTATGTGAGACCACGAGGTACCGTGGTGCAGCTGGAAAGGTCTTTGAATCATTAGCCTCATTCTGTCTAGGTTTTTGTATACACTGAGTGTGAAGATGACTGGCTCATTGTGACAAAATCCTGAATGATTGATAGCGTCTTCAACGGCACGCTCCATCGAACTGGGGGCCACCTTCACAAGGGAGCACACCCGCCTTAGGTGATTGGTCACACCTCAGGTCACACCTCCCGAACACCTTACAGATGGACCAATCAGCAATTTGGGAAGGTTGTAGCTCAGGCAATCACCCCTCCTTGGGTCTGGCCTGTACCAGGCTTTATGTACAAACCCTGCCTGTCAACCTGGGAATTATGCAGTACCCAGTCACCTGTTACATGTCAGATGCATGTCATGGCCATCAGGAGCACACAAGGAGGAAGAAGAAAAAGATTAACCTCAAAAGCCAAAGCAGAGTAACGAGAGGAGGAGGGAAACGAAGAAAGGGAAATGAAATGAAAAACAGTGGAGACCTTAGCAAGAGCTCATCACAGATATGCTAGTTTTCTGTCAGTAAAATTACTATAACTAAATACAATGAAAATTGCAAATATATTTATAAGTGATATTTAAATTTGTAGATAGCACAGTGTACTCAAATTCTGTAAAGTAAATTCTGAAGTAAACAAATTTCATGGAAGAGACGAATATCAGTAATCCTTTTTTCTGTGGGACGAAATGCAGTTGAAGCAAAAGCATCTAGAATCAGGGTGGTGAGCACTGAATTTTGCACAGGAAACAAAGCATTAGCAGAAACTGTACTATTGGTAAGTAATGTTTATATTCCTGTCCTCTGTCTAATGGGAAGGCAACAAACTTCAATGTTCACATGTTCTGTAATGCAGGATAACATTGCACGTAATACACAACACAAGTCAGTATTGTTAATAGTGGGCTGATGATACACTTATGTATACTACCACATTCTCTGAATCAACCTACTGCACCACAAGCTGTTAATTTGATCTAATTTTGCCAGCACTATCTCATGCAACAAATAGTACCATAGGATAAACCAGCAGAAAAATGCTCCTGTTGGAGCAAATAAAATATGAATATGTTCCTCTTTGAAATACTGACAGGGGACTGGAGAACCAGCGGCCTCAGTCTACATTCTGCCTACCTCTCCAAACATTTTTGTCTATGAACATATTTCCACTATTTTAACACAGAATATTCTAGAGTTTTACCTGTTCTCTCTCTGTAGAGAAGCCTTCATACTCAGTATCTCCCTCTCACTGTCACTGTCACTGCCTATGTCTCTGTCTATCTACCACTTTCTCATTTTCTCCCACTGATTTACAGTATATCCCACTGCCACTGTCTCTGTCACCTCTCTCAATTACACTGTTTGCTTTTGTCTTTCTTTGATACTCCCACTCTCTCCACAACACATTAACAGTTCAAAAATTCTGGTGCATCCAAGTTATTTTTCCTCTTAAGCACTGGTGTGTAAAATTTTGGTATTGTACACACACATCTTTTGTTTTGACTACACTGCCTCCTCTCTCTCTTTCTCCCACAGACTGTCTTCGTTTATCTCTCCTCCTCCTTTACTGCCACTGTCCCACTGACCGCTAATATCTCTTTTTCCACTTCTCTAAAGAAATTCCCATCACTTGACTTAATTGTTCATTTGTTTTACACAGTCATGATCTCAGCTTCATAGCTTTTCTCAAGATCATGTTGAAATGTTAAAATACCTTTACCCTGTCTGTACTCATCTTTTAAGATGAAAAATATTTTTTTGATGAGTTTTATTGCAGGGTATGAGTACTTGTCTAAGATACGAAATCTGGATCACATTGTGCACAGTTGAAAACCAGAACTGGCCTTTGGAAATAGAAATATGTTTTTTCAGTGATGACATGTCACAGCAGGGCAGACATTTTTTAACATTTCAACATACACACAAGGTTTGCTATAAACCCAATGTCATTATTGTGCAAAATAAAAGCACACTCAGAAGTCAAATGAAGGACATTTGTGACAAAACATTTTATCATTTGTTTTACTTTATCCGATATTTTGCTCATCAATTGCCATTCATTGAAAATATCTGGCTTGTGATTTGTACCATAAAAGAGTAAAACTATAAGAAATATTTTACGGAATTTCCAGTCTTTCCAGTATTACAAAATTTTTGCCATCATTTTCTTTCCAGATATATTAAGATCCTTGTTACCCAATTTTTTCTTACTGCAATACCACTTTGGCCATATCTTTATAGGTATCAAGTGTCCATTGTTTAGAGCAAGTGATCGTAAAGCTTCATGGTGAAAAAAGTCTGACTAAAAGCACAATTTTGTGACATGAGAAATCATTAATTGGCCCTAGAACCCTTGCCACATGTCTATGGCATCAGACAAAACTACATTTATGCATCAGACCAGTAATTACATGCATATTTTGCAGCAAAAGTATGACAACTTGGAACCACTGGTTCTTAGTAACAAGTAATGTTATAAATAAATGTTTTGATGTTCCCTGAGAATGTCATCTTTAGAACATACAGTAAATTTTTCCATTATTTCCCATCAAAAAGAAATGAAAGTGACAAAAAATGGCTCTGACCACTAGGGGACTTAACTTCTGAGGTTGTCAGTCCACTAGAACTTAAAACTATTTAAACCTAGCAAACCTAAGGACATCACACACATACATGCCCGAGGCAGGATTTGAACCTGTGACTGTAGTGGTCATGCGGTTTCAGACCGAAGCGCCTAGCACTGCTGGGCCTACCCGGCTGGCTAACTTTTACATTTTTCCCTGTACTGTACGATAGTTGCAGTACCACAATTCTTCCTTCAGGTATACAAAATGTCACTAGAGTGATGTCTATCCAAAACACAGGACCATTAGTTCATTGATCAACATAACCTGAGACTTGACCCACAAAAATTGAATTTTTACACACAGCTTTTTTGAACATAGGGGTGCTTCACACTGTCAGGCTTAAACCAATTGCAATTGTAGAGGTGTGGTTGGTGTTCAGTAAGAAATTATATTTACACTATTTAATCCCAATGAGCACATTTTCTTTATCTCCAATATTCCTCAGACTGTCATGTTTCATGTCAAACCTTCTTTAAAATGACAGTAAAATTGGGTTAGTATAACAATACAATGAAAATCAATTTTTAGCTTATGCAAGCTTCCAGAGCCAGACCAAGTACGTTATATTTTCAATACAATTGGGTTGCTATATTTCTAGTTAGAATCCAGCCAAGTGTCACACTCCATGACCGGTCCTCACTCTCAGCAGCCCTGATTACAATGGCTGAGCAGCTTCTGAATACTGCACATTCCTGTTCTTGATATTAAGCAATGCTGAAGTTCATTTAATGAACAATATCCGCTATATAGAGGACAACTGGAAGCTAGGGTTTTGGAGTGAAGTGACAAATTATTATCTTCTCCATGGCAATCTGATGGCTGGATTCAGTTTGCGAAACCCTATGTTTGCTTTACCTGCCATCATCTTCGTGCCAACAATGACATGCACAGGAGGCATGCCATACAATATGCTAGTCCTCCTCATTAACTTGTTCTGTCCATATTGCACTTTAGAAAATGCTAAATGCAGAAGGATAAGCATATATTTGACAGTACTCTGTACTGTCTACAGCAGAGGATGATTGCAGAGACAATGACTGTTTGAGTCAGTTCAACAATGCCAGCTGTCATGAAGTGGAATTATGAGGAAATGATATATGGACAGTGACATTCCTGAAGTGTGCCTGTATGCCCATGTTCCAGCCTGAAGGCAATGGTTTATCTTAAGGATGAGATATCAAGGTGGCTTCACTCCAAACCCGATATCCACTATCTCCACCTTCTCCAGTATCGACTATCCAGGATGGATGGATGAAAGTGTCCCTAGAGGAGTTCAAGCCATCAAAAATGAGAAGGGTGGGCACACCCCATCTTCAAGTCCACTAATATGTGCCCTTATGCATTGGAGTCCGTAGTGTGTAGAGTAGGAACACCAACCTCTGACGGTGGGCACTTACTGTTACTCACCTAGTGCGGCTGCATCTGGAGACCTAGTACTGGGGCCGGCCTCTGGTTCCCGGTCACGCTGACTGGCCTTGCGCTTAGCACCACCAGCTGTAAATACACAGCGAGGAAAACTTCTTTAAAAAATCTTTATCTACTGCTTTAACGATGTGTTCCTATTATACCTGCAATGACTGGCATATAAGGGTATTTTAACTTACTGAGCTGTACTGAGCCTACAACCGATTTCAGCAGCCGTTATTAAGAAACTGAAACCCATGTTCATTGCATGTCTGTAGAACAGAAAGCACAAAAGAAAGAAGGAAAGAAAGAAAGAAAGAAAGCTTTCAGCATTGTCCTCAGGGAAAGAAATTTTATGAACTGTGCTTATACACGACACTCCAGAAGAATGATGCACAGCCCTATGCCCTATTAACAATAAATTACTTTCTTTTAATATCAAGATTACAATATGAAAATAGTGTTACTAAACAATTCGTCATACATAAATGTACGGATATTGGTCATTAGATTTATTTCTATTTTGTAAGTGGTGACGTATGTCTTTTTATAAAAATGTGTTGTAGCAAAGACATTAATTATGAATTGTAAAGTAATTATAAAAGAGTTTCAGAAAAGTATAGAAGGTAACGTAAAGAAGATAATTTGTCAATTGACTAAATCACTACACTCCAACACATCTGGCTGTAGTGTTCGGAGAAAAAAAAGACATGAAACAGAAGCTGTGGTTGACGGAGGAGTAAGACAGGTGTTGAAGTCTTGCACAACTAAACAATCAAGCACAAAATGTGAGATTAAGTGACCACAGGCTAAATTTACAGTCTGCCCACACCACTTGTCATAGCCAAGCACCAAAAATGTATCGAACCTAGGTAATTTATAGATATAGTGCCTGTTCTTTTGGTCACACTTCCATAACAACAGACACCATACCTTTATAAACACAGGTGCCTAATGGCATATTTGCCTTTCAGTCCAGATGCACTATGTTGTCTGCTATTCTACAGAAATACAGTACACCTGCAAGCAAAGAAAAATAACATACTGGGTACAACATGCTGTAGTGTCCGTCATATGGATATTTGGGTTAGACAGGAAACACGCTCTGACAGCAAGTGTAATTAAGGTGACCACTCATGTAAAGTGAAGAATCTCTGTCCAAATCCCAGTACAGAAGAAATTTTCATCTGCCACTATTCTGTTGTTTCAATGCCATATTTAAGTAAAAGTCAAATTTCTTTTGTTAGCCATGGATAAAGGTTCATTCCAAAAATGTTGGATGTAACTACAGTGCTTAACAACAGACATCCCCGTCTTCTCATTTGTACATATGTGTGCAAATAATCCTGCAGCATGAGAAAAAAAAATGCTGTGAAAAAACTGGTACAATACATACACACTGATGAATTAAATTGTGAGGATCTGAACAGTGAAGTTTGGAATACATTTTGATTGGTTGTGGATGAAAACAGCACGTCAACTATGTACATATACTGCTTTGCATCAATGTGTTTCCAGTAGGAACTTCTCATTTAAAGCAATGCATTTGTATGAAAACCCACACTGACACAGCTATTTCAGTGATACTGAACATATTAAACAACAGTATAACAACGATGTGTGTAGCCATGTGTGCAGAAGGCACAAGTCCTTCTAATGCCATTTCTGGTGAAGGTTTCAAAGAACTAGGCCAATGATTAATGGATCTAGGTGCAGATTCAGCACTTCATATGTACTGAATACATCAGTACAGCACCACAAATATCAATGTTGTCTGCCATGTCTTGTGCTTGGAAACAAATCTGTTCCATCCATTAACAGTAGTTACTGATAGCAACATAATGCCTATCTTATCATCTTTGAGTTTGTATTCAGTACTGCCCAGTTCTGTCTCAGGATTGTTCTTCCACCCCTATTAGTTCTACATGAACAGTGACCCACAGAACTATGGATAATGTAGCTCACTTAAAATTGGCCGATATGCAACTTTCCTACGGGTTCACTGAATGCAGTGGAATGATTCAACTGTGCTGAGCTATTCCCACTGCAAAGGCCGCCACATCACAATTTCATCTATGTGCAGTAGCATTAACCTGCATTTTGTTTTTTGATGTTTGCATATTTAAACTCTTACAGTTTTGTAAAAGTTTTTCATGGGAACAATTGTGATATGGGTATCAAACTAAATCAGTTATAATTACATTGTTACTGTGTGACAAGCTGCTGTAGACTGTGTGTCCCTTATACCAAAATATTTAGGCAATGCTAAACAACATCTAGACATGTGTCTGTGGAGTTCTGGTTCACTATTTATACTTTCTTCAACCCTGAATATTTTGTGACATTGTTTTCCAGTTTCGTTAATTAGTTCATGTAAGTTACAATTTCAGTATACTGTACATTCATTAATAAGCAAAAATACATGTGTCACAATTTAACTTTAAGGAACACCAACCTAGTCAGCTTTGTAGACCAGTTGTTCCTGACACTGAATAAGTAATTATTTGTACATTATTTACATAGTTCAAAATCCATTAATTACTTAAGTTACTATTTCATGACACCACTTATTCCTGTACACTGACACTCTTTTCTAAAATTCTGATAACTGGTAGTCTGAAATTTTCTGTATGTGGCGGCTTTCTTAAGTTCCCAAAATAATTTAGCTCAAAGGAAGTATTGAAATGTAAATTTTTTTAGTTTCTGGAAAACAGTGACTGTTGGAAATCGGGGATATTTTGTTGAATATAGACTAAGAGGCACCATGTGGTGTAAATCAAAGATAGAATCACTTGGTACATGAAAGAGTTAGTAATAAAACTCATCTGTTTACCTTTATAATCATCAATATCATGATCAACAATACTATCAACATCAACAACAAAGACAGTAGGAAGGATGAAGAGCATCCGTCGTAGTCTTCCAAACTCAAGTTCAAAAGGGAATTCTTCAGAGGCACCTTGAATGTGAACTCATTACTAAAGTTTGGTAAACAGGAAGAACTTTAAATTCTCTTAGACAAGCATGAAGTACAATTTTTAGCAGAACAAGTAACAATTTCCAAAAAAAATGATACAGAATCTAAAAAACCACAAACTTTTTTGAGGAGAAACCAGCAAAAAAATTATAAAAGATATCCCAATACTTGGTACTGCCCTCTATATTCATAAAAAGTTTGAATATAATGTGACAATCTCATTCAGAAAGACACACTTCTCACAGTGAAATGCAAAAATAAACAGTGTACCTTCTAATTGCCACATTCCAAATAATGATGATGATAAGAAAAATACAAGTGAAGTAGCAGCATTTGACAAGATTTGGAGGACAAAATATCAAAAGCTACAGAAGCAGCTTTTGTAATGCTACTAGGGTATTTTAAGAGAATATCCATCCCATAAAAGATGGAAAAAAAATGGCTCAGGACTTACTAATCTTCATATAACATTCAGTTGATGTTTATGTCAACTTCTTTCATAAAACTGCTAAGAAAAGTAAAAACGTGGATATCACCAAATATAATACTAGAGGCACTGCAATGAGATCAAGTGGCTATTTCTCAAAACAATACTAAATATATTATGCATGTGAAAGTAACAAGAAACAGAGAATTAGTCTCTGATCATTACATCACAAATTAAACTGTAATTTCTCCCTATTAAAAACCACAAGAGACAGCAAAAATTGCTAAAAGATAACAGAGAGAGGCTCAACATCGCAAGAGAGAAAATACAACATTTTCAAGAAGAAATTAAAATAGAAAAATCAGGAAAATAGGAAGAATTATCCAAAGCAATCAAAAGGGCAGTGAAGAATGTATTAGAACAACAAAAATGAAGATAGCCTGGTGGAATGAAACCGGTGAAAAAGCTGTTGCAGAAAGAACAATAGAAAGGAAAAAAGGAAATGTTCTTGGAAGACTAAGCACTTTGATGAATTTGAAGTGCAAAGGAAAGAAACTGAAAGAATAATAAAGGGTGCTAAATGGTCTTTTGGGAAGTGTAAACTTCTTGACATATGAAACAGCTTTGTTAAAGAACACACCCAGAACTTCTATAGGATTTTTAACAATCACCTAAAGGGCTACCAAGCTTCAAGTATTTACACTACTGGCCATTAAAATTGCTACACCACAAAGATGACATGCTACAGACTTGAAATTTAACCGGCAGGAAGAAGTTGCTGTGATATGCAAATGATTAGCTTTTCAGAGCATTCACACAAGGTTGGCACCAGTGGTGATACCTACAACATGCTGACATGAGGAAAGTTTCCAACCGATTTCTCATACACAAACAGCAGTCAACCGGCGTCGCCTGGTGAAACGCAGTTCTGATTCTTCGTGTAAGGAGGAGAAATGCATACCATCACGTTTCTGAGTTTGATAAAGTTTGGTTTATAGCCTATCACAATTGCATTTGATCATATCGCGACATTGCTGCTTGCGTTGGTCGAGATCCAATGACTGTTAGCAGAATATGGAATTGGTTTGTTCGGGAGGTTAGTACGGAACGCCGTGCTGGATCCAAACAGCCTCGGATCACTAGCTGTCAAGATGACAGGCATCTTATCTGCATGGATGTAACAGATGGTGCAGCGACGTCTCAATCCCTGAGTCACAACACAACAACAATCTGCATGAACAGTTCAACGATGTTTGCAGCAGCATGTACTATCTGCTTGGAGACCATGGCTGCAGTTACCCTTGACGCTGCATCACAGACAGGAGCCCCAGTGATGGTGTACTCAACGATGAACCTGGGTGCACGAATGGTAAAATGGCATTTCTTCAGATGAATGCAGGTTCTGTTTACAGCATCATGATTGTCACATCCATGTTTGGTGACATCACAGTGAATGGAAATTGGAAGCATGTATTCATCATCGCCCTACTGGCTTATCACCCAGCGTGATGGTATGGGGTGCCATTGGTTGCACATGTCGACCACCTCTTGTTCGCATTGACTGCACTTTGAACAGTGGACGTTACACTTCAGATGTGTTACGACCCGTGGCTCTACCCTTCATTCGATCCCTGCAAAACACTACATTTCAGCAGGATAATACACGACCGCATGTTTCTGGTCCTGCATGGACCTTTCCAGATACAGGAAATGTTCAGCTGCTGCCTTTGCCAGCATATTCTCCAGATCTCTCACTAATTGAAAATGTCTGGTCAATGGTGGCCGAGCAACTGGCTCGTCACAATACACCAGTCACTACTCTTGATGAACTGTGGCATCGTGTTGAAGCTGCATGGGCAGCTGTACCTGTACACGCCATCCAAGCACTGTCTCAATGCCCAAGCATATCGAGGTCATTTTTACAGACAGAGGTGGTTGTTCTGGGTACTGCTTTATAAGGATCTATGCACCCAAATTGCATGAAAATGTTATAACATGTCAGTTCTAGTATAATATATTCGTTCAATGAATACCCATTCATCATCTGCATTCCTTTTTGGTGAAGCATTTTCAATGGCCTGTAGTGTACTTCAAAGATGAAAATGGTAAAATAAGCAAATAACCAGACCTGTAAATTAATAAGAAAGTATTGTACTGCCAACATCTCTTGAACTGTGGACAAAAGAACTATTAGCTAGAATTTCCCTATCTTCATGGAAACACCAAAGCAAATCCAGAACACACAGCTAAGGAAATAAAAATAAAAAAAATAATAATAAATACTGTGAAAAACAAAAAAGCCAGTGGAGAAACTTATAAATTGTCCCAACCAAAAATGGTCTCAACTAAAAATGACAAACAAGTTCAGACCATATATTAATAAATATGGGGAAACTGGAAAAATGCCAAAAGAGTGGATAGTGACTCTTACCCATCCTGTGCACAAAAGTTGTGATGGGCATGATGTCAATAGTTGCAGAGATATATCTCTACTGTCACTTTATAGCTACTTGTGAGAATATCAGATTGGATTTAGGAAGGGCAGATCTTGCTCAGAACAGAAATTCAACATCATGTCCATAATTTGCCACACACTTACAAACTCTGAAGACATGGTTTTAACATTTACAGATTTTAAAAAGGCAATTGATTTGATTGACAGGGAAACACTAGACAAAGTGACTCAAGAATTTGGAATTAAAGCTAAACTACTTTATTCATGCAACACTCACAGACAATGAAGCAAAAGTACAGTTTTGGTGTGAAGTATTGAAGGTACTCTAAATAAAAATAGGTGTAATGCAAGGTGACAGCCTGTCTACATTCCTCGAACTTCATCCCAGAGAAAATAGTAAGATAATGCAAACAAAAACTGACAGAACACAAGGTAGCACCAGTAAGACTAGATGCTAAGAAAATAAATACTGAAATTCACTGTTGACCATTTGGAAATGATTATGCCATTCTAGATGAAAATCCAACAAATGTAGAAATACAAATCAGTCTCTCAAGAGAAATAGCCAACAAAGCAGCATTAAGAGTTTGTATAGAAAAAAAGCAAAATTTCTGACAAACATTAGAATGCCCCTATGACCCTAGAAACAGACACAGAGATAAGGAGGGTTAATGAATTTCAATATTTGGGAGAAATGATAAATGGAGAGAGCATGTGGTATAACCAGGAATGTTTACAACACAAGGTCTCTGTCTAACATTTTGAAAATATAGCACTACAACCCAGTAGCAAAGCCATGTGAATGTTTAGTGTTGAATTACAAATTACACGAATTTTAAGTCCTAGAAAGTGGAATCATTTGAAACAGTCACTGTGCTAAGAAATATAGAGGTATATATATTAGGAAGTGATGAATAACTAAATCACAACATAGAAAACATAGTTCAAATGCTACAGAAGAGTCTGAATAAAGGAGAAACTCCCCATACTAAGATGTGTGTGCATCCGCAAAAGATAATCTTATGCATCTGGTGGAACAGAGATTGTGTGGTGCTCTACAAATTGCTTTCCTGGGGTGTAATCTGCTCTGCTGACATTTATTGTCAACAATAGACCTCCTGCAGATGCAATGAAGAACAACAACCAGGAAGACTATGTGCCAGTCCACAATAACACCCACCAGCAATTGTGGCACCCAAATGGACCAGGCTATTTCATATGTCAGCCTGGTGGAAAAATACTGGTTTGAGGGAGAGAGGAAGGATTACAGGGACACTATCCTTCATTTCAAGACACAACAATGAGGTTTCAAATCACTGGCTGTGAATGTGGTTGACTTGTTCCAGTCCCCGATCATATTGGACATTTCGTCTTCAAGAATCTCAGCTATGTTGAGTGACAGTTGTATACATAAATATATTTATCTCAAGATGATGAGCCAAATATGTGCTATGACTACAGAATGAAGTGTGTGCGGTCTAAACATTGCTGCTTATAGTGGGGTGCTTATTGGCAATGATTGCTTACTTTCATCGAGAGCTATTTTTAAATGTCAGTTTGGTACTTAAAAATTTGTCTTCTTTTATCTTTGATCACATTTCCCTTACAGTCTACCACAGTATTCATTTTTTAACACAACTGCAACATACACTAAATATTATGCACTACATAATTAACATTTAGTGTCAACTTAAAGAATAAAATTTTGAACAACTGATTCACTGAAATAATTTAGCATACCACCAATAATGAATTAAAGCCAAAGAAGAAGAGTAAAAGGAAAGTACCACATAAGAAATCATTTACATGCTATTTTAATTGTATAATTAAGCTACTGAAGAAAGTGAAAATCTCACCTGCCAGTATCTCCTCAATGCGCAACTTTTTTGGGAGCTGCAAAAAATAAATAAGTAAATAAAATTAAGCAGTGTAATAACTTTACATCAACTGAATTTGAGTGTAAATCAAACACCTTGAAACATGGCAGTAGTATGTCATCTCACTGCAATGCTCATCTCTGTATTAGTAAGTTGCTAAATTAAAACAGTATTGGAGGTAACAAATCAGGTGCAGAGACAAACAGATAGATGTGAAAGTTTATTGAAGTGACATTTATGGAAACTGCATAATGATTCAAGTGAATAATCACAAAATATTTGACTTTTAATATAGCTCAGTAATATGAATTCACTAGGGTTGCCAGCTGCCACGTACAGCCATTGTCACAGAGCAGACAAAGGTGCAGATGAAATGCAAGTCAGCAGGGTGGGAATGCAGATCATAGCTGCCAGATGTTTAAAGGTTGGTGTAAGAATACTGGCAGTGACAAATACAGTATAGTTTGCAGGAATGAACACCCCTCAGCTATGACCTGGTGAAATAGTCCAAGGGATCATGGAAGGGGAAAGGAGTAATAGACTGTTATAAAATTATAGGTTGTCAGTCAGGAGGTAGGAGATGATATGTCACATATAATTCTGACAGTGTCTCCACTGTATTTCTGGTTACTGATCACCAGCAGATCCCTAACTTTTGAGGCTAGCTGTTCTAGTCCCATTTAGCAGAGATCACAAGTCATACACCACACAGTGTAGCGTAGTTGTGGTAGCTTAGGACTGTTAATTCATATGTTAATCACTTTCTTTTGTATTGGCAATGTGATGCTGAGAGGAACAGTACATTATTATTTCATAATATGTGTCAATTTATGGGCCAACTGACCTGTCCCAGAGTATTGCATCTTAGAATAATTCATCATCAGAGTTCATATGTTTGATTCCAGCATGCTATTACCTGTCCTGGAGCATGTTGAAAATGTTCTCCCAGATACTTAAGATAGAGGGCCATGCAACCCTGTTAGGTTGCTTCTAACTGATGCATGTAGACTGTTCAAGGTACAGTGTTGGTTCGAATCAAGAAAGTTATCTTCCCTCTATGTGAAAATATGTATTTTGTGTCTGTTAGCACACAGTCTGTTAGCCACCATACTAAAGTCATGAACTACTGCAGTCCAAGTGGCTGTAGCTGACTGCAATTGTGACAAATCTAGCGTTGTGCTATGTAGAAATGTATGTCTAATTTACAAAGAAGATAGTGCACATGTCTTGAAGTGGACAATGTGAAAGTGGAATCGATGATATAGGCATCACAATGCAAAAGTACTGTGACAGCTTAACATTTATTCATATTGGCACTACACAGAGGAACAGTGGGAGTGAGGAAACAGCATACCGGTATTGGAGTTCCAACATCTCCAAAATTTTATGTTGTGCAATGAAATGAACCACATGTCAATGTGGATACACAGCTTACCCAGAAAATTATCATGAACAAGTGTGGTACTCAGTAGTCATGAGTTAACATTAGGCAGTCGTTATATGTAGTTACAACTATTACAAGTAGCTAATAAAACATTTATACAAAAACCATCTGCAATGTAATTTTGGTTTCTGTGATGTGAAAAAGGGAAATCTTACTTCACTTGGAGGGGAAACAAAGTGTCAAAACTGAAGGCTTTAAAATAATCTGTAAGAGCACAGTTCGATAGAGCTACAGACAATGCATCCATACTCCATTTTTGTCACACTGTAGCATTTCATCAGAAAGATGCTAGAGCAGTTGATGTGTGCAATTTTAAAGCTTCTTTGTATTTTGGCCTGGTGTATCCTCTGTGATCATGACTAATAGAGATGGAAGGTGATGTGATAGCAGCAGCACAATGTGACCAATGTGAACACGTCCAATAAATACAAAACTGCAGATAAGAAAAGCTTGTGGAGTAGTGACATGAGCAGGGGCATAATTCGACTGGGGCAATGACATTCACAACAAATAAAATCAGAAAAATTGAAATGGGAACAAAAAGGGGAGTAATAGATGGAAGCAACATATCTTAATCAGGTCCACAAATGTCCGTAGTTTGCCGAGGGCTTACAGTAGTGGTAAGTAACTAATCCTATGGATGGGAAGTATATCGATTTTGGTCCAATCAGCTAGTGTCAATAGCTAATAGGATGGCAACTTAACTTACACCACTGCACTAATTCAAGAGAAACAAGTACTTTGTTCACTCTGTGAAGGCAGTACAGAATTGTCAGACTAGTCATCTGCACAGAAGATGCTGGAGGTGACTGCACTGATATCATTCCATGTGTGCACTGTGATATGATAATACTATGCCTCATACCAGATTTATGTATATGATAAAGAATTCAACAATGATGAGGGTATGAAGTGTCAGAGACAAGTGGCACTATGGTTACTTCCCACTCCTCAAATCTTTCGCTCCTATTGAAAGGTGCAGACTGTAAGGCAGATTGCCACTTAGTAAGGAAATTTATTGCATTCTCTTGCTACTGTTACTGACTAGGCATAATGACCAATTGTTGAGATCAGATGGCCTGTTAACAATGCTGTGCTTCATCAGGCTATGGAACAAGCAAGATGGAAATTACATGATGCAGTGTCCACAGTTTCATTTTTTCTCCTTTTCAGGAAGAGGAATTTGAATGCTGTAGTCCAGCCTACAGAAAAAAATTTGTCCAATGCAAACAAATATGTCATTCTTTACTATCCTATGCCCACCATAAGAAGAAGAGCGCACTCCATCAATTCACTACAACACACAGACCAGTTTCAATATTTAAACACTATTTAGAAAGTACAAGCCATTCTCATAGTCTCGTTCCTGATACTGCTAACATGGACTCCGTAATTTGTAAAAGAAATGTGTGTGTGTGTGTGTGTGTGTGTGTGTGTGAGAGAGAGAGAGAGAGAGAGAGAGAGAGAGAGAGAGAGAGAGAGAGAGAGAGAGAGAGAGAGAGAGAGAGAGAGTTAGAAGAAATGTTTTGATCATTTGTGGGCAAGTGCAGTGGATGGCAATAGAGGGGAAGACAGATGGATTTGAAATAACAACAAATAACTTTATAAAAGGGCAGTCTCAATTTAGTACTTTTCAGGTATATAGGCACAGAGGAAGCAAAGAGAGTGTAATATTCGAAACATTTAGCTGGAAGTAGTTTAATTCAGTTAAAAGAACAGCTATGCGGAAGGGGTTACCGAACCATAAGCCAGGCTCCCATAATCTAGGTAGGACTGAATTAACATTTGGTACAGCCGTAGGAGGGTAGACCAATCAGCAGCCCAGTTGTTGTGACTCAAGCAATGAAGAGCATCATGATGCCACCAGCACGTTTGTTTAAGCTGCTAAATATGAGGCAGCCAAGTCAACCAGGTATCTAAAACCAATCCCAGAAACTGATGTGTCTCCACAACAGCAAGAGGTTTGTTATCAAGATAAAGCCATGGCTCAGGTTGAACAGTGTGTCGCTGGCAGAAATGCTTAACGCAGGTCTTGGCAGCCAAAAACTAGAAGTCATGCACTACAGCCCAAGACAGCTGCATTTTGGAAAGCACCCTCCAACTGCTGTTCAGCAGCTGCAATGCCAGTGGAGCTATAGTATAGGCAGAAGTCGTCAGCATACAAGGAAGATGAGACAGGCATTCCCATTGCCAAAGCAAGCCCATTAACTCCTATCAAAAAGAGGCAGACACTTAATACAGATCCTTGCGGTACCCCATACTCGGGAACTCAGGAGGAACTATAGGAGGCCACAGCTTGCACACAGAAGGAACGAAGTGACAGAAAATTTTGTATAAAAATGGGAGGGGACCCCAAAAATCGTAACCATGAATCATAGAGAGGATGTGATGTTACCAGTCATATTGTATGTCTTCCACATGTCAAAAAAGATGGTGACCCTATGCTGATGATGGGCAAAGGCCATACATGTGGCAGACAACAGGCATACCAGATTATCGGTGGCAGAGCTGCCCTTACGAACCCACCCTGAGACAGAACCAGAAGGCACAGAAAATAAAATAGCCGACTCAACCTCTGGCTTATCATGGGTTCGAGCAACTTGCAAAGAAAATTGGAGAGGTTAATGGGGCAGTAGCTGTCCACCTCCAGTGGGTACTTGCCAGGTTTCAGCACAGGGATTACAACGGTTTCTCACCATTGTTATAGGAACTCACCCTCAACCCAGATATGATTGAAAAGGTCTAGGAGGCATCACTGGCAGTCCACTGAGAGGTGTTTGAGCATCTGACAGTGGATGCCATTTGGCCCGGGAGCCGTATCAGGGCAAGTGGCTAAGGCACTTTGGAATTCCCATTCACTGAATGGAGCATAGAACGATTCAGGGCGGCGCGTGTGAAATGAAAGGCTCTGATGTTCCAACCTTTCCTTCAGGGAGTGGAAGGCTAGTCGGTAATTCACAGAAGCAGAACTCTTAGCAAAATGCTCCGCTAAGTGGTTTGCAATCCTGCCTGAGTTAGTGCAGACTGTTCCAATCTGTGGAAATGCAGGTACGCTGACGGGGGTCTGACAGTAATAGTCACCTAATCTTGGCTCAGACCAGCAATGGAGAGGTATGGAGGCCAATGGTGGAGTCATGCATTTCCCACCACTCCTGCTTGCATTGGTGAATCAGGCAGCAGGCTTGTGCACAAAGCCATTTAAAGGCGATGAGGTGTTCCAATGAGGGATGCCACTTGATACGCTGGAGTGCCTGCCCGAGATCTTTTTTCACCTCAGCTACCTCAGGCGACCACCAAGGCACAGTGCTCCACTGGGGAGACCCAGAAGAAAACGGAATGGCACATTCTGCAGCAGTAATGATGCCGGTGGTGACCGAGAGAACCACCACATCAGTGGCGTCATTGGAATGAGTCTCAATAGTGGCAATGGAGGTGAACAAGTCCCCGTCAGCCTTATTCATAGTCCATCTCCAGGGGAGCTGCGCAGAGTGATGCTGTGGCTGTGACAGAAATATTGGAAAGTGATCACTACCACACAAGTTGTCATGCACACTCCACTGGACAGATGGTAATAGGCTAGGGCTGCCGCTGGTAAGGTCATCGGTTGAGTACGTGCCTTGTGCCACACTGAAATTTGTGAAGGCACCATTATTTAAAAGAGAAAGGTCGAGCTGTAGCAATACTTGCTCAAAGATGCAGCCTCAGCCTGTTGCCACTGATCCACCCCATAGAGGTTTATGGGCAGTGAAGTCGCCCAGTAACAGAAAGGAGGCGGCAATTGGACTATCAGTGTAGCCAGGACATGCTGCAGGACATCACTATCTGGCGGAAGAGAGAGACTGCAGAGGTTTTTCACACCTGAACGGTGACAGCCTCTAAAGGCATTTGTAGAGGGACAGAGTCGCTGTAAAGGGACTGATCGAAATAAATGCAGACGCCACCAGGTACTCTGTCATAAGCTGCCCGGTTCCTGTAATAAACCACATAGCTATGGAGGGCAGGGGTTCTCATCACCAGAAACCAAGATTACTGAAGAGCAATGCAGAGGAAAGGGTAAGGCTGAGAAATTGTCTGAGCTCAGCAATATGGTGGAAAAAACCACTGCAGTTCCACTGGAGGCTGACATTGTCCCTGGCTGAGAAAGGCGTGAAGGGACCGAAGAGGGAGATTATGCCACTGGGTCACCTGCTGCCACCGACTGAGCACCTGTGTGAGTGACACCCATTGTATCAGTGTCAGGCGAGATCTAGGTCCTTAGCGGATGCCAGAGTCTCTACCTCGTCCTCAGACACAGAGCTTGTAGGTTGCGATGGGCTAGATGCAACCACAAGTTCCTTCATCTTCGAGGTGTTCTTTTTGGATCTTTTTCCTTGTCCCTTGGGTTTCACCAACTGGGAGGGCTTCACCAATTCAGTCTCTGGGATGGAGGGCGATACGTAGCCCTACAACCAGCTGCTTGTGGGCACTTATGCCATCGCTGGGCGTCATCCTTCCCACTTGTGGAAACCTGGGAGGGGAGGGACCCAAGGGACCCCTTGCAAGAGAGAGCAGCTGAACAAGTTGGACATTTCTCTGGCTTAGAAGCAGCGATGGACATCTCCAATTAGTAGTGGGGGGGGGGGGGGGATGCGTGGGGTGGGGGTGGGGGGGGAATTGATTGCTCCCAAGGTAGGTGGAGCAGGAGTAACAGGGCAGGGTGAGTAGTGCCCCCATGGGTAAGGGGGCATTTGGACTTATTCGGCTTGGTGAGCCGACTGAAATTCACTGAGCTGATGGGGCTATCATAGTTGATGTTGCAGCGGCATATGAGGATGTCATTCGAACAGGATGGAGTCGTTCATATTTCCTCTTAGCCTCAGTATAAGTCAGTCAGTCCAGTGTCTTATATCAATGATTTTCTGCTCCTTCTGCAAGATCCTGCATTCTGGTGAGCAACGTGATTGAGGGTCTCTCCAGTTGACACAGATGGGAGGCGGGGCACATGGAGTATTGGGATGTGATGGGCGTCTGTAATCTCGACATGTGAGGCAGAAAGTACAGCAGGAAGACATATGGCCAAACTTGCAGCACTTAAGGCACTGCATTAGGGGAGGAATAGAGGGCTTGATTTCTCAGTGGTAGACCATCACCTTGACCTCTCCAGTAATGTATCACCCTCGAAGGCCAAGATGAAGGCACCGGTAGAAATCTGATTACCATTCAAACCCCTATGAATGCGCCACATGTAACGAACACCTTGACGTTCTTAATTGGCGTGCAGCAAGTCATCAGACTGGAAAGGTGGTCCTTATCGAAAATAATACCCTGGACCATATTTAAACTCTCATGGTGTGTTATGGTAACTGAAACATCCCCAACTTGTCACAAGTAAGTAATCTTCGAGACTGGGCCGAGAATGCCATTTTTATCAATACTAACCCAGAGCACATTTTGGACAAGCCCTCCACCTCCCCAAACTTGTCCTCTAAATGCTCTATGAAGAATTTAGACTTTAGACTCCCCTTCAGCTTTCATATAAACTAGCAACCAGAGTGAATAAGTGTCACTGCCATCCTGAGACACTCCTCCCACAGTGTGACCAGGGAGGGGAATGATTTGGGATCATATTTCTGAGCATTGAATTGTGCCCAAGAATGCTTAGAGACTGCTGGTAGATGGCCACCAGCAAGAGATGATGTACCACGCTTCATTGCAGGTCATCTGCCCTGATGGCACCCACTCCGACCACAGGCCCTCCCCACGCGCGCCACTCAGCAACAGCAAGGGCCACTTGGCAGGATGGCCATTGCTTGGAGACCCAATACCCCAGGGAGATAGGCCTCTACTCCTTGGCATATATGCGGAGTT
Source organism: Schistocerca serialis cubense (assembly GCF_023864345.2). Taxonomy (NCBI): domain Eukaryota; kingdom Metazoa; phylum Arthropoda; class Insecta; order Orthoptera; family Acrididae; genus Schistocerca; species Schistocerca serialis. The sequence goes on from NW_026047583.1 coordinate 11,005,683, forward strand.
GGCGCAGTCATCAGCAGAGTGATCCCTGTGTTGTAAGGAGGCGACAACCAACAGGGTACATGGCAGTGCCACCACAGTTGACTGGCTACTATGCTGGAATTAGGTGCAAGGAAGTCCATAGTCATCAGCTCCACAAAAAGCAACACTGCACAGTGCATGGTGGAAATTGCACCTAGGAATGTATCCTCACCCAAGAGATGGGGAACTAGCGGAACGGCAATGCAACGATGAGAAACCTGGATAAAGGTATCTATGCACAATGGGCACAATGCACCATGTAAGGTGCCCTTCCCCAATTGGTTCGCTCTTCGCAAAAATTTGGAAAAATGGAGGTCAAACATGAGAGGGGACCATCACATATAGGCCGAAGCAGTTGAGACTCCTCTTAGTTGCCTCTTATTACAGGCAGGAATACTGCAGGCCTATTCTAACCACAGGGGCCCTTGAGATAAATTTGTATAGCTTTAACAATACCTGTTCCTACCAATTAATAGTAGTTGTCTCAATGGAGGATACCTAGAAATTCATGAATGTGCAAGATGCACAACATGCATTGATGGAAAGTAAATTCATCTGCATTCTTCATATGTTTGCTGAATCCTGCACAGCTTACACTGGAGGACAGGCCATTTGGGCAAGAAAATTCCTATAAATGTTTTCAACATTATTGGCATCATGCGGGAGCAATCAGAACTGGGTCAATATGCTATTTCTTATGTATAAGTCAAACAGCTTTGACAATGCCTCAGTTACCGTCATCCATTCACCATCAAAACCAGAAGGATATCACAGTGAAGCAGACATCAGCAGTTTGGTTTGTACCGAGGGCATGAGTGATGACAGCCAGTGGTGTATTTGTTCATCTCTGTTTATTTGGTATGTTTGTCACTAGTAATTAGGGCCTTGCTGGTGTTCAAAGCCCTCCCATGACATATTCACTCCTCTGTGCCCCAAACTATTGTTGCTATGATGGTCCATCGCAAGACTGCTCGCCTCACCATCATCTTCCTGATCTTCCCTTTCTCATTGTTCCTTTTTGGAGCAATTAGTCTGTTGTTAATTTGCTTGTAGATAATTGCACATGCATCCACATGATATACAGTATGCTAGAACTCTAGTTCAAGTCAAACAATGTGTGACCTGAATAATATTGTAAATCCTGTGAAGAAATTGGACATCTCTTCCCATAAAATAGTGTGTGCACGTGTACTTCACAATGTCTACATTGTACTGGGTCATACAGAAGCATGGTATTGGTAAGTAAAGTAATAGTATGGCACTTGTGACCGATGAGACCTGTTGGAATATAATAAAGTATTTTGTTGCAACATTTTCCTTACTGAGGCCAGCGACTGAATGATACTGTGAATCGTTGGTTTCACTGTTTCTATTCTTTCCCATGATGATTGGGTTGTGTTCAACAAGCAATATAAAAGTGAAAATCCATCCTATGTCTACATCAGTAATTGCACTTCAACATTGGTCTTGGACTGTTGACTGGAAACTTGTTGGCTTGTTGGATGAGTCATCTCAAGCTGTATCAAGGGGATGAAAGTGTATAGTTATGGAGACAACCTCACAAATCCATAGACCCTACATGACAGGAGGTGGAACCTCTGTAATGGTGTGGGGCATGTGCAATTTGAGTGATATTGGACTCCTGATATGGAAATGCCACGTAGCTAGGACCTTCCATCATGTAGACAGTTAGCCTGGTGCAAGTCTTGCGAGTTGACGCCACTTTGGAGACTTGTGTTTTGATGGGGACGAAATTATGAACGTAAGGACAACACAACATCCAGTCCCTGAGCAGAGAAAATCCTCGACGCAGACAGGAATCAAACCCGGGCCATTAGGTATGATACTCTGTTGAACTGACCACTCAGCAACCAGGGACGGACACGTCTAATATGTCTAGATATGATCGACAGGTGGCATGTACTTAAGAATCCTGGCTGATCACTTGCATCCAATTATATCCAGTGTACATTGTGCATTCTAACAGACTGCAGTGATTCCAGCAGGTAAGTGCGACACTCCACACATCCGGAATTGCTGCCAAGTGATTCTGAAAACACTCTTTTGAGTTTAAACACTTAGTCTAGCCACCTCATGTGGGTGTGAATCTCATGGGTGCCCAACAGCAAGGTCATCATGATAAAAAGTGTCACAGGTGCCTTTTTTGCAAGGACACAGTTTCCCAAAAATACAGAATATATAATGACTAAAATTAAATTGGGTTTGATTGGTTAAGTCACACAGTAGAACAACACAGCAACAAGAAAAAGGAATGGCTGTAGTTTCACCATAATTTCAGCTGTTCATGGTACCAGCACATCAAGGCCATATACACAAATGTTACAAGAACAAACTAGTGTTACAGGCAGTTGCCACTACTACCCCACCACCACCACCACCACCACCACCACCACCACCACCACCACCACGCAATATCTCTGGCTGCTCAGGCCAGACCAACATATTAAACAGAATTAACAATCGATAGTGGAGCAGAGCAGGTAAAGGGACAGCCCTGAACAGGTTGAAGAGGAGGAAACAGTGCAACTTAGCGGAGTGTGCAGGGACTAGATGTGGCAGATGAGGCTATCTGGTGTAGATTTGTGAGGGAGAGAGGGAGGGAGGGAAGGAAAGGAAACGGACCAGAAAGGAAAGGAGCACATAAAAGGAAAAAAGGGACTGGTTGGTTCACTTGCAGAGAGCCATGCACAGTGGGGATGTGGCTTGGGAGGAGATGATAGGACAATGGGGAAAGGGTGGGATGGGGTTGTTTGGAAGAAGGGGGGCAATAGGTTACTGTAGGCTGAGGCAGGGATGGTTTCAGGAGCAGGGAATGTGTTTTAAGAACAACTCCAGTCTTCAGAGTTCAGAAAAGCTGGTGGTGTATGTGACAACACAGATTGCCTGTGTTGTGAATCAGCCATTGAAATTGGGCACGTTATGTGTAGCTCCATGTTGTGCAGGGTGTTCCACGTTCCTGTAGTAGGCCATGTGTCACATTTACAATGAGCAGCAATCTATCTCTTCTGTAACTGTTGACATTGTAAAGTAAGTACATTCTGACTCTTTAATTTAAAAATTCATAGCAATCCTCCTATGGTACTAGCCAGTCAATTTCTCTCTCTCTTTGATGGGCAGAAAAGGTGAATTTATGAACTTAATAGCTTTTCCAGTGTAAGTAACAGAATTGTTCATCAAGTGGCCCTTACTTAATGAATACTAAATTCAGTTAGAATTTGCCGAGGAAAATAATGATGCAAGCAATAAATAAATAAATAAAAACAAAGGCTCCATGTCAAGTTGATAATGCAATGTTCAACTTCATTTTACAGGTCATCCTCATTATCAGGACAATTGACGTTGCTGTATCTTCAGAACATAAAGCAATAAATCCTTAAATTTCCTACTCCTCTCACTTGGGTACCATTACGTTCTGGTTGGTTTTCCAAATACGTTCTCTCATAAAGTCTAGGTGTTTTGATTCTGTGGTACACACATATTTTGGATTTTGCTGCAAACCATATGAGTTTGCTGATGTTCCTTCTTATACAAAAAAAAGACTTCAAAATAACTTTTGTCCGCTATTTTGAGCTGTGCGCTGTAGTGGTTTACTTTTTCATTTTTTGCTATGGTTGTGGAGTAGATAAATTACCATGCAATGCTCTAGTATGTGTACTAGACACTGTGGACATTTATCCGTCATTCTTTGGTAGGTCTGGGAGATTACCTGGGAGTATCACTGCTACAACTTTGTGACTCTGGCTAAAAATGGGGGTGAGATGCAAATACAAGAACTCCACAAGAGAGTTCTCTTCGACTCTCTCATCTCCATTCTCCACAATCCTACCTACACATCATGGCCCTGTTAAGCTGAGCAACCCAGTGGAAGGTTGGGTAACAAACCCCAGCAGGAAACTGGGTCAGCAAGCTGACAAGATGTGGAGCATGGTGGAAGGCAATGGGAAACCACTACCAGAAATATTTCCCTAGATATTCATGGGATGGAACTCTTTGTACAATATTCCAGAGGTAAAGCTCCCCCTCAATTGCCTCTCCAAGAGGCGAATACAACAAGGAGTCCAGAGATTAGGGCAAATGGAAAAAGGAAGGAAGGAAAAGAAGGAAGACTTATTTGGAATTTGTAGTTGGAATGTTTTAATCCTTCTCCAGGAAGGGGAAATTAGAAAACGCCAAACACGAAATGACAAGAAACAAATTGGATGTACTCTGAATGTGTGAGGTGAGATGGGGTGGTTGTGAAAAACTAGAAAGTGATGACTTCTGATTGTACTGTTCAGGTCAAGATAAAAATGGAATGAATGAGGTTGAAATTTTGACAGGTGGAGAACTGGAGGACAAGGTTATCGAGGTTGAGTATGTTAGTGGAAGAATATTGATGATGGGACTGAAAGAGAAAAAGAAAGACTTAGTAATCATCCAGGTCTACATGACAACAAGTAATCATTCGGATGGGGAGGTAGAAGAATGTTGTGAAATGATAGAGAACTTAGCAGAGAGGGAAAAGAAATGCATATCTTGTTATAATGGGTGATTGGAATGCGGTAGTTGGTGAATGACCAGAAGAAGAAGCTTTGGGAAAATTTGGACTGGGTGAAAGAAATGAGAGAGGGCAAAGATTTTTGGAATACTGCAGTGAAAATTTCATGGTAGTTTGAAATACTCTGTTTGGTAACCACAATAGATGACAGTATACTTGGATATCTCAATTTGACAACCAAAGATATCAAACTGATTACATATTGATACAACAAAGATACCAAAATTGCCTGAGGAGTGTCATAAGCTATCCAGGGGCAGATATTTATTCAGATCATATATTAGTAATAGCTTATGTTCTAGTTAAATTGAAAAGAACCTGGGAAGGACAGAAGAGAGAGCACATTAACTTTGAGAAACAAAGACAAAGGCAATTTTGAAAAATTAGAGAATACATATTGTGAAATCATAATGAAGGGTCAGGAAATTGAATGCACAGAAGGAAGGCAGGATCATTTTAAAAATGGAATCAAAAATGCAGCTAAGAAACGCTGTGAGTCAAGGAGAGGAAAATAATAAAGAAAGAAAGAATGGGTACCACCAGGTATGTAACCAAGATTGATGATCGCAGGAAATAGAATACTTTTAACAAAGAAGAAGGGAAGTGCAACTACAGGAGATTAAATAATAAAGTAAGAAGGGGGGCAGAAAAAGCAAAGGACAAACGGCTGACAGGAGAGTGTGACAAGGTAGTGAAATTAGAGAAAGAAGGAACATATAATTTCTCGTACAAAGAAGCAATGGATTTGACATTCAGGGAAAAAGAGAAACAACAATGGACTAAAGGAAGTAGAGGCAGCAGATGGTAAAATGGTGAGTGAACCCCAAGAAATAATGATAAGATGGGAAGAATATATAAAATGGCTATACGCTGTAAACAGCTGACCAAGTGAAGAAGATCTTGGGATAGAAGAAGAAGCTAAAGTTGCAGATGATGGCAAAGGAAATGCAATACTAACTAGCAAGATTCAAGAATCTATAGAGTAATTGGAGAAAGAGGGGAAAAGAGAGTTGATTGAATTGTGTAATCAAATATTCATAACAGGAAAATAGCCAATGGACTTTACAGAAAGAAAACTTAATACCCGTAGAAAAGACAAAGTACAGCAAAAAGTGTGAGAAACATAGAACAATGTGCCTGATGTCACATGCAGCTGAAGGCTTGCTGAGGACGCTCAATACAAGGCTATGTGGACAGCTGAATTGTGTACTAGAAGATGAACAATTTGGTTTCAGGTGAGGAGTGGGGACTACCTATTCCATTGGGCTACTGAGGGTGATAGGGGAAAGGTACATGGAGAAGAAAAGGAAGGTGTATGTTGTGTTCATTGATCTTGAGAAGCCTTTTGACACTGTCAGATGGGACAAACTTTTGGAAATCTTAAGGAAACATGGAGCTGACTAGATGGATAGATGGTTAATTAAAATCTATATTTGAACCAGAGAGCAAGAGTAAAAGTAGGAGGTGTGTTGAATGAAGAAATTCAACTGGGAAGAGGTGTAAGACTAGGTGGTTGTTTATCGCAAACACTGTTCAGTATATATCAGAAGGAAATTATTAGTGAAAGTTTTGATGGAAGGAAAGGAGTTTATATAAGGGGTCAGAGAGTGGAGTGTAAAAGGTTTGCAGATGACATGGTTGTGATTGCAAATAGTGCAAGAGAGATGGAACAAATGTTATATGATCTAAACACAAAATTAGAGGAATAACAAATGAAGATTAACAAGAAGAAAACAAGAAGCATGGTAATTGGAGAAAAGGGGACAAAACACTTTTGAGAATAGGGGGAGAGGAAACAGAGCAAGTGAATAACTTCAATTACTTGGAAACTGTAATAATGGATTGTATGTATTGCTCAACAGAAAATAGGAAAAGAATTGCAATGGCAAAAGAAGGATTCAAGAGGAAACAAATTGCTTTGTGGACCACTAAACAAAGATCTGAGGAAAAGACTCGCCAAATGTCACATCTGGAGCGTTGCACTATATGGTGCAGAGACCTCGACATAGAGGAAGGAAGATGAAATAAGATTGGAGGCACTAGACATGTGGATATGGAGAAGAAAGGAAAAGTGAACTGGGAAGACCGAGTAAGGAATGAAGAAGCATTAAGGAGAGTTGGAGAAGAAGTCAACATGTACAAAGTCAGCTGAAAGAGAAAACGGAACTGGATTGGACATTGTTCGAGGAGGGACTGTTTGTTGAAGGAAGGAATAGAAGGAATGGTGGAGGGAACAAGGGGAAGAGGAAAATGAGGATATCAAATGCTGGACAATATCAAAGGAGGCAAATATTCAGAAATGAAAAGACTGGCTATGGACAGACAAAAGTGGAAGAGTCTTAACCCATGACAAGACCTGCCATAAGGCAGAATACCATACTACTACTACTACCACTACTACTACTATTACTACTACTTCTTTGGTAGTGTTCCCTGTGTGATTCTAATCAGTACCGCCTACATTTGATCAATAGCTTAGGGATAACTGTCAATTGCTGAATCATCCTTTGATAAGTTTGATGCATCATGGCTGAAATGTTTCAATATGACACTCAATAAAAACTGAAGGTGCAAATATGGACTGGCGAATCACTTAAAGATTGGGAGGAAAGATTCCTGTTTCTTTGAAACAGCAGTCAGCCTCATTTGTGTCATTTCTTTTAGCCAGGCACTTACAAATATCACATCTCTCAGCTCTTCCAGATGTCCAGTAATTAGGTCAGCAACATCCCAGAATATTCAGATGTTTTGGGAACACATTTAACAATTGGCATACATTCACATTTAATTCCTTTATAGGCAATAGAATATTTTGTTTTCTTAAGCAGTAGCAACAATACCAAGCATCCAGATGTGATTTAGCTGCATCAAGAATGAGGAAGGTTTTGCAAGGATACTGGCTGTCATTGAGCTGTCATCACGGAACTTTTAACGCTTTTCATCTTTACACAGCCTTCCTCTGAACAGATTTATGGGTGGGATGCTTGTAATTACAGCATCACAACATTTGACTATTGTTACATTCTCCCCAAGATCACCAGCAATCGTCTGAACTCTCTTTGTCTCCGAAAAAGGGTCAAGTGGCAATCCACCTTATCCACAGAAAATCCTTTATTTAATTCGCAGCTTGTGCCAACTTTTTGGCAATATCAGCGAAAGAAACATTCGCAAACATGTCCTGCAGGCTAGTTAATTTATCGTTTTGAATGTTATCTAAAAATTAATCATTTAGCAAAAGCTAAACAATCTGCTAAAAGATATGACCTCATTCCAAGGTTTGTATTATGGGTCTACCCATATTAACCTCCTAATGAGCTGTTCACAGGTGTCAGCTAGTGTCAATAACAATGTTTAATTATGGCAGAGCACAAAACGAAGAAATCCTCAGTAAAAGAAACATAATTCTTCTTATTACAATGAAGCATTGGGGTCTTATTAGAGATCTACATTCAAACAATGAAAATTCAGGGTGGGATGTAATGGTATGACAGTGGTCTCAGTTGCCCGAGACTGCTGTGAGGGTGTTGTGCCAATGCCTGTGACAAGGATTCTTTAAATGGTGGATCTGACTTGAGTACATCAAAAGTACCATTAGGTTGCCCATCACTTAACTACCACCATTTAATGATGAAGTAATTTAGTAATGGCATTTTTATGACATTTTCGAGTCTTGTGGTAAATAATGAGGAATTACAGGGCAATGCTAAGTATTATCATTTGCTTAGTTAAGTAACGTGCAGTTCACAATGCAACTGTTCATCTTCTAGGGACTAGCACTTATTTTAATGTGGCCTTTAATATGGTCTGCAACAAATACAAAAAGACTCAATTTCTTGCATCAAGACATGGGAAGAAACTTTGCACTCCCATCAATGACAAGGGCATGTGCAAGTGAACTTCATGCACTGCTTAACAAGGCTCCATGCAATTGTGCATGCACTGGTGGCATTACAAGTAGATGCATCCCTGCAACATATGATTACGTTACAGCCCCTGAAAGAAAAAGTTCACCAACCTGTAAGAACAAAATCTGAAGCCAGTTTGAGTCCCAATAGCTCCATGTCATCTGAAGAGAGTGTGCTTTTCTCAAAAATAAATGAGAATCTTTGCAAATCTCAAGACTACAGTACCACCATGGCACAGCACACCTGGGAACAGACAGACATCTCCCTCCAATGCCAAGCACCTAGGTCATGGGAGACAAATCTAAGTTGCTATTAGAAGGCAAGGATTGTCTCCATAGGAAGTGATCATCCTGTGCTTCAGTAAATGTCAGGGCAGTAATAAATGCTAGAGCACATTTCATCAATGTGTTCAGTAATATTATGCTTTGCAAAAAGTTACACTGATGCTCAAACCTCCTTGAACAGATTCTTGGAGACAGAAGAATTAAATCATGTTGTAATGATGAGAAGAGCAGCAATGCAAAAGCACACTTTGTTAAACACACAAATATAGATTCCACAGGCAGGTTCATCATTTGTCTTCTGTTTTGCAAAGAGATGAGTCAGTACTCAATTCTTTTTACACTGAAGCAAAATGCTTCTCACAGACTGAACAGAATCTAGTGTGACAACAAAAGTTTAAAGAAATCTATGCAGAGTTTATGAGGGGGTACAAAGACTTACGAACCAGTAGTCATTACATCCAAAGTTTAAAGAAATTTATGCAGAGTTTATGAGGGGGTACAAAGACTTACGAACCAGTAGTCATTACAGATGCAGTTTCGTGTTACAATGCACATAGTACTGTCTCTGAGGAAGCCAGCTCAACTACTGAATGAGAGTAGTGTTTGATTTTTCTACCATATTGAACATGGATTAGTAACTAAACAGTTTGCTAATGACAGGACCAATCATTCAACAGGCTTTGTAATCCATAACTTTGTGTTTCTGCATGCACTGCATTGCCTTTACACCAGATATAGAGAAGACATATTGGAAAGTTCTGGTAGCAGGTGAAGATCATGCTTACCAAAAAATATTAAGGAAGAGGGATATGTGCAACACTTCAGGTATACCAATTGAAGACAGTCACATGACAAATGGCTTGTGCAACCTTTCTTGCAGCATGGTGTCTGTTACAACCAGCTCACAAATAGAGTGACCACAGTTAAGCAGCAAACATTATCATTAATTGTTTCTCTGTGGACAATCCTAGGTTGTGATACAGTAGGGGCAGCAATCAAGCTCCAGCAAGATCTCACAAGAATATTTATGGAAGGTGGATCTTCACTATGGAAATTGTGCAGCAACAGTGTGAAACTACTCGAAAATATCCCCTCAGTTGTGCAAGAAACACAACTACCTCTACGGCTTGACAACATTGAGGATGTTAACACACTAGGCTTACCCTAGCTTCCAGCATCTTGTGAACAGTGTCAAACCAGCCCCCGATGTCTACAACTTTACAAAATGCGCTGTATTATCTGTCACATCATCCAATTTTTATTCATTCGGATTAATTAGGCCCATTGTGACCACATGCAAGATATTTTGCAATGACCATGGCAATGTGAGTTATTGTGGCATAAGCCCTCACCTTAAGAGTTGCACTCCTTGTGGCAGACACTATACAGTGCAATTTGTATGACAGACAGCAATTGTATTGATCATAGAATCATTGCTAGAGGGACACCTGTCAGCATAAAGAAGTCAATACAAGAACTTGTGGATTGTCAAAAGAATCATTATTTGATTCTGTTTCATGTACCAGAGACCTATCTGAATATTACATAGCTACAAACTTACTTTTACATTACACTGCACAAGCTGTGATACATGAGCTTAAAAACATGAAGTCAGTTTTATTGAATTACTAAGCAATGTGTGTGTGATACTCTTGATACCTAGAGACAATAAGACCTATCTACGAAGTGCATGTGATATTGATTTAAAAACCAGTGAAGTTATTTTAAGAAGATTTTAGGAAGTTCGTCCGGCCACAATTGTAGCAAGAGGTGTGGCTCTTTTATCATTTTAGAAAGGTATTTGGATGTGTAATTGCTATACATATAAATAATTTTGTGAACTGTAAGTGATAATTGGCATTTTAATGAATACTAAAGGTCGTGGCCCACACAGCAACAAAAACGCAACAACCAGCTACCGCAGCAGAATTAAGTGCAGCTGCAACTTAGTGCCGGCACCTTCCGCCAACTGGCGCTAGATACGCTCCCGCCAAACATTCAATCAGCCGTCAACTATGCATGCACATGAGTGTTTTTCCGGCACGGATGGTCACATTATGAAATGACCATCCACCAGTCAGGTATCGCCAACGGCTGCCGTTCATCACTCTGGAATCAGCGGAGGAAGACTGGAGTTGCTGGGTTAAATAGCCGAAAGAAAGGGAAACCGGCGTCTCTCGACCCGGCCCAGACTGCTGCCTGGAAGATACTTCAATGCAGCTGGAACATCCAGGTGCCACATCTTCACTATGCCAGCCATTGACCCCGGACTCTGTGCCCCTGTACTTCCTCGGCATCTGCCAGGAAACATCATGAGAAAACCCCAACAAAGAAATGTAAATTCAGTTCAGTTGCTAATATTTCGATTCAATAAGGTGGCATTTTCTTTGGCTTGTCATAAAATTTTGGTAGCAGAAAAAGCCTTTTGTTTTTGAAGAAAGTTTATCTTTCTGTAAAATTAAGCGGTGGCCCAGCTCCTTCTAATAAATTTTTTTGTTCACACATAGGTGTTAATCTGTGTATATAACACAAACTGTGATATAACCTATTACTTTGGTAATGATATGTATGAATGATGGTGGCTACCATGAAGATACTTTTTAGTTCAAATAAAGGATTTACACTTTTATATGGTTTAGGATTTCTCTCTCTCTTGTGCGTGAGATCTGATGCAGATGAATGCTGCATTTCTGTAGGGTTTGACAACAATAGCTGCTTTATCATGCTTCTCTGTACCTGCTGATTTGAGTTGTTTATTCCATGCTGTCTCATTCTGGTTCAGTGATATGCCGTGCCCTTAGATTTGTGAGCACTGTGAGAACTGCCATTACATCAATAGAATGAAGATGAAGTTGAGTGTCATTCAGATACTGTATACAATGTACAATCTTTAGTTATTAAGGGGAGTTTCTCTTCTAAATGAAGAGTCTGTATTCTTTGTTAAACATTTTTGATTGTTCAACAGAGAATTTAGACTTGAGGTAACATTTCAGTTACCAGTGCAGAAGAATTTGCAAAGGTTGTTCGGTGAGGATACCAACTGGAGTGCAGGACATAATGATACCAAAGTCATAGTAAATAGGGTGCGTAGAAAGGAGTTTACTTCATTAAGTAAGTTGGAAGTGTGCAGGGCAGTACACCAAATGAGGAAGTGTTGTAGTGGCTGAAACCCATGGGCTGATGAAAATTGTGGGCACCCTGGAAAGAGGCGAGGAAGGAGTGTCGTGTTAATTATATGCTACAAAATCTAACTTTCTTGCTACAGGTGAAACTCACATTTGCTCTGCCAGTCTCTGACGTGCTCGATGAAGCTCCTCTCCCCTCCGCTCTTTGCGGAAGGGGTTCCTGATGAGGTCCTGATGGACAGAAAAAGAAATTTTGGGTTAATATAACGTACATTTTTTCTGCAAAAGTAAAACAACCAAATAAAATAATATTGTTTCAACATGAAATGAAAGAGAACGGTATCATTTATTTAAGACTTTTCAAATTCCTACTGATAAGTGAACAATGAGCATCTAATCTACTCAATTATGCACAAGAATCAACATTACTAACAAAGTTCCAAAACGGCAGAACTTTACTCTGGTTGGAGGATGGCTATCTGAAGACCATCTAGGGCAAACAAACATTTACTGTCAGCATTACAAATAATTACTGAACAAATTTTAAAATTTGAAATCCTGTAGTAATCTGCCTATTAAAACATACAACCTTATGTTACAGAGTTATCTCACTGTGGCAAGTTCTACAGTTACAAACCGTGAGTAAGACTGTATATGCAGCCACACTCACTGCAGGCATATACTCACAATATGTTAATCCAGTCTTTTGCAAACAGAGAACTTAGTGACTAGCAAAAAGCTTCACGCACAATTTCAAACAATCATGAATTTTTCTCAGGAATACCCAACACAAAGTTATAGGAAAAATGTTTATCGCTTACAGCATTTTTGCTGTTCATGCAGTAAAACTGCCACACCAAACACCTACAATGTAACTCTCCTTTCTTTAATTACAGATGAGTACATGCAGTTAGGAGAATGAGTGGCAAATGGGTACGGTATTTCTCAGCTGGATTCTTTGTAGAGGTGGGGCAGCAAGAACAGCTGATGGTTATGGCAACATGACGGAGTAGGAGACTTAATAGGATTGAGGTGCAAGTGGGTGATGTAGCATCTCGCTGCTGCCTTGAAATCCATCCTTATTCCACACAACAGAGGGCTGTCTGTTGCTACCATGTTAAGGAGCCTGAAACCCAAACTCAGTGCATAACATCTTGCCTGTGACAGCCACTGAATAGTGTCCATCCATGAGCCATGTGACATTGGACAACTTTCCAGTATTCCTCCAATACTCAGCCTTTATAGCTCACTGCACAGTGGAGCACCACCCAATCTAAGTTCCAGACATGACGTCAGTTACCTACTTTGGAGTGTCGTGACTATTCCTAGGAGTGCAGAACACTTCATTCTGGTATCTTTCTGCCTGTGTCATTCCACCACATAATCCCTCCTTCAAGATGTCCTGGCCTGATTCCTGTATTTTTCTTCCAGGTCTGCACCTCCTATATGGCACTGCCATCTCCTCCATGGGGATAACAGCTTTCAAAGTTGTTGCTGCTGTTATAGTCACAACCTTTCCTCCGAGTACAGCACACAACATTCGACTCTAGGATATCACCAGTACACCTTGCAGTGCTCAACTTGCACCTTCAGGAATGATTCTCATTAGTAACAACCATACAGCCAGTTGGGACTATTTATATGTTGATTTCATTATGAAGCTGTTTCACTTGCTGAGTATTATGATGTACGTTCTGTGTTACAATGCAGTTCAAATGTTCATGGCTACCTGAGCATATTTCTCTTCTTGTGCAAGGATCATCCACTACTGGTGGTACACAGGACCATGAGTGTGGGTGACAATTTGGGCAAGGGAGTTCCCTGTATCATAAGGTAGATCATATATATCTTATTTCTGCTGATTGGATTCTTCATAACCCTCTACCCATTATTCAAGTGACTGTTCCATAAAGGACTGTCAATACTGATGCAATTCCAAGAAACTATCAAGACATCCAAGACAAAATAATGGAAAAATACAATTGTCTCCGCTACACCATCTCATAAGAAGAAAGAAAAATAGTACATTAGAGTACAGTACCGGTACATTTGCGAGAACTAATCTAAACTACAGTCAGGATTTTCACATGGTTTTCTTTAATAGATACATGGGTTGGTTTTTATAGCCTCTTACTGCAATGCCAGATATGTCCAGCCAGAGATACTTAGTGTTAGCTGTGAGAAATGTAGAAACAATTTCGGATGTAAAGAAATTTTAATGAGAATGTTAATTTTTCTGAACAGTCTAGTTACAAGACACAGACAAAAGTTCCCATCCAGAATAAGTCAATAGTGAACATATACATCCAAAACACTATGTGTAGCAAATAATGTAGTATAATATCTTCACTGACTTTGCCACCCACAAAGAAGTGAAAGATTAGAAGCGCCTTCCACAAAACATACTGTGCTCAGTTCTGTAGAAATAAAGCAGAAATACACATTTCTAACACCAACTGTCAGCCTCTGTGGGCAAATAGTATTAAAACTCAACACCACAACACATCACAGTAACACACAGAAATTGGACATTCCTTCAGACGTGGGGAGTCTGAAACAAACATTATGGTAGGTTCCTTAACTCCAAAGGTTCACAGAAGGGTTAAGGGAGCCTCTGAAAATCTTAGTAGCAAATACTTCATAGTGTAGTGCTGAATTTATTAGCTACAGCTTGTGATAAACTACATTCACACCCCAGTATTTCACTTCAGTTTCTACCCTAATAGGTCATACAAAAATATTTAGTTTAGAGATTCAAATCATCCTCAATGAATGAAAAACGAGTACATAGAATATACTTTTCATTCAAGAGCAAACATCAAATGGAATACTTGCATTTGTAAATATTTTTTATGGAAGAATCATGAAAGTGAAGGTATGAAATGACATGAAAGAGTGCTTGGTAGTGGAGAGTTAATGCTTTCTCTTCATCTGTAGAATAGCCAACTTGCATTGGAGCTCTCATGTTACTTGATGCGATATTATTTCTTGGTCAAAGAGGCTTGGCATGCAAAGGTTCAGCTTAGGAAATTGCAGATACAAACAAAGAAATTCTCCTGTGAATATTAGTACCCTTATTTCTACAATAATCCAATACTTAAGCAAGGTCAGATACCAACAAGTGTACGGAAAGTGTTTACATGTGCATTATCTGATATCTGATGCTCACAATGAACTTATTTCTAGTTGTCATGTCACTGGTGCCATATTGGAACACAGAGAAAGTAAAATGTATTTCTCAATTCCTGTTGCTGCCACTCCTGATTCAAATTACACTGAAAAGCAACATTCACCCTGCATTACATTTACTGTGATAAGGAGACTGATAAATGTCAAACACTTGACTGATTTTTGGAATTTGTAGATTGTAATCATAAAACAAGAATTGCTATTCCAAACATATTTCAATGAACACTTGTGAAACATTCAATTCCTACTAATGAATGCCACAGACGTGATTGTTTTGTTTTGTTTTACTATGTTTAAACACTCAAGGTCATAAGCACCCATGTCAAAACTATGGAACATGAAAACAGAGGAGTTGAACTACGGAACATCAATCCCAAATGACATAGAACAAGACAGCTAAAAACATGGGCATGGAGAAAGGGCTACAGAAGACACCATACAGAAACGGAGGACCTTCACCATATTGCTTTGATGGATAAAAAGTAAAACTCTGTCAATTGCTCTCTCGTTTGCTAAAATGACTTTGATGGCAAACCCAAACAGGAACATAAATCATTCAAAAATTGAAATTCCATCAGGACGTGGGAGACAACTAAAACGTGGGACAATACGTACATAGCAGTGGGGGAGAAACACTTGTCAGATGATGATGATGGCAAAAAAGGCAGTGGTCAATGTGAGAAGTAGGAAAGCTAGAGATTGCAAATCAGGAGATGAAAGGAACAGATTACATGCCCTTGGATTGTGTGATATGAGATGGGGAGAAAATGATCTTTTACTCAGGGACTCAAAGGAAATCAAGAGTGATAAAAATGGAATAGGAATTTTGATACGACAAAAGGTGAAAAATAGCGTATTGAAGGTACAATATATTGATGGAGGACTGATGATGGTAAGATTGAAGGGTAGTTCAAAAGATTTGGTGTTAATACAGGTATATAGTCCAACCAGCCAGCATTAGATGAAGTTGAAGAAAATTATGAGGAAATATAAGAACTCCTTGATAAAGAAAATAGGAATGCCTGCCGCATCATAATGGAGGACTGGAATGTGGTGGTTGGTAAAGGAAGAGACGAAGATACAGTAGGAAAATCTGAATTAGCAACAAGAAAAGAGAGGTGAGTGACTACTTTCTGTAAAGAAAATTCATTAGTAGTGGTCTAACACATTATTTGAACACCACAAAAGGAGATGTTACACATGCCTATGAAATTTGAATAGGGAAATATATCAGTTGGAATACATCCTCACACAAAAAGGTTTAGGAACTGTTTGAAGAACGCCAAAGCTAATCCTGGAGTGGATATAAATTCAGACCACAACCTAGCAGTGGGAGAAATGCAAGTGTAGTTGATAAAAGTCTAGAGAGATAAAGCAAAATGAACATAGAAAGATTCAAAGAGGTAGGAAAAGCATCAGATTTAGAAAACAGATTGACAGAAAAATATGACAAATGAACAAAAATGAGGGAAGGACTCATGGACTCTGCCAAAGAAGTACTAGGAATTAGAGCATCCCGAAGTAGCAGCAAAGAATGGATAACAGAGGACATGTTGAAAAAGATGGAAGAACGTAGAAAGTGGAAAAACATAAGAACTGAAGTAGGTACAAGAAACTGAATAATGAATTAAAAAGAGAAACTGAAGAAGCAAGGGAAAAATGGATGACACAGAAATGCAACAAAATAGGGAAAATGGAGAAAGAGAGAATTATGAAATGATGTATAGGCTGGCTAGTGAGAGAGGTTTTTAACATAAGAGAAAGTGGAATAAGATGGAAAGAGCAGATGGCACTCTAGCAGAAGAAACACAGGAGGCTTTGAACATATGGCAAGAATATATTGTTTGTCTGTATAAGGGTGATGAAATACCGAATGCAATACTGGTTATGTAGAAGGTGAGAGTTTGATGGCTTGATGCACAGCTGGACAGGGGATGGGGATGCTACCTTGAAACAGGGCGATTTCGCAACCTGATAGCTGAATTTAATGTCTCATGTTTGCATGGCCATGTCCTTCACGGATTGAGGGGTAAAAAGAACAAACTATAGGTGCCAGATGGGAGATTGCACAGTTTGCGACTGGCCAGGAACTTGTAAGCAACTGCGTAAGACACTTTTTCCTTTACCCGGATCTCCCAGACAGCCCACTCATCACGATACATGGGACAATCTAGAGAGGAGGTGGCATGGTCACCATTGCAGTTTATACAGTGGGGAGAAGTGGTGGCCAATCGCCCTCGTGCACATCCCTACCAAAGGTTACACATTTGGCTGGCTGATGGACAGCTATGATACCTTGATCAGAGAGGTACGACTGGATTTCAGCTTCCGTCAGATGACTGAGCAGCCTAGTGTAAACAGCACTAAGGGAAGAATTCAGAGTTCTATGGGCCTGTACATTAGCAGGATAGATGTGGAGAAGTGAGGCGGAAGCAATTGTTGTGCTTAAAATCAGAATTAGTCTCTAAAAGCAAAGTGCCATTCCATAGATGAGAGCAGGATTCACAGGGTCAACAACTGCATAAACACGCTTGTGAATAATGAACAGATCTACCATCTTCACTATGTGAGACCACGAGGTACCGTGGTGCAGCTGGAAAGGTCTTTGAATCATTAGCCTCATTCTGTCTAGGTTTTTGTATACACTGAGTGTGAACATGACTGGCTCATTGTGACAAAATCCTGAATGTTTGATAGCGTCTTCAATGGCACACTCCATCGAACTGGGGGCCACCTTCACAAGGGAGCACACCCACCTTAGGTGATTGGTCACACCTCAGGTCACACCTCCCAAACACTTTACAGATGGACCAATCAGCAATTTGGGAAGATTGTAGCTCAGGCAATCACCCCTCCTTGGGTCTGGCCTGTACCAGGGTTTATGTGCGAAACCTGCCTGTCGACCTGGGAATTATGCAGTACCCAGTCACCTGTTACATGTCAGATGCATGTCATGGCCATCAGGAGCACACAAGGAGGAAGATGAAAAAGATTAACCTCAAAAGCCAAAGCAGAGTAACGAGAGAAGGAGGGAAACGAAGAAAGGGAAATGAAATGAAAAACAGTGGTGAGAAGGTTCTCATGTCAGCGACATGCAGTGTGGAATATTCCCAGTAACACCAAATAATGTTCCCCAAGGGAGGGTGCGAAGGACAGCAAGATGATTGACATGCAGAACAGAAGGGAAATAGACACTGCTAAGGCTGGGGTCCTGTGGTAGTCAAGTACAAACCCGCCAAAGGGTGGCGAGCCCCCTGGTGGGGAAGACATGGTTATGGAAAGGGAAGTACCATTAGATGATTGTATGAAGTTGCTCTGACATTTTCTTCAGTGAAATCCTCTTGTGAAATTTTCTCCATGTGCTTTTCTTAACCTTATGTTGCTTACCATATACTTCATTTGGAGAGATTTGACATTTAAAACCAGTTCAGTAGCTGTTCACAATATTAGGGAATTCTGAAACACTATATGCCACATCTGATACCCACTGGAATTCTCAGTTTGACACTGCAATACCAATTGATGCTCCCTTGGGTACACTTGCCATTGCTGTTTAAACTCTCAGTAAGTTAAATTTGTCAGCTGAAACATCTTGTGGTATGGGGTGTTCCATGTGAGATTATGCCATCTGTTTAGCTACAGTTGTCAGCATCAACTGAGTGCAGAAGCTAATTACAAGAAGCTCGAAACATTACCATTGATGTTGAGGTTACAAACTCAGACCTTATTAAGTGAATTTCAGTATCTTTGTGGAAACTTGGGCACCATTCCCCCTGATCTAAAGTTGTTGCGAGTGCAATTCCTATCAATCCTGAATTACATTAGGTGTGCATTAAGGAAAGGAAATTATTTCTTGGTGAACCCAGAAACTGATTTATTCAAGTTAAATATAATTTATGTCATTATTGACAATCTTACCTGAACTCAATTTCAGACAGTGAAAACCTTAGACAAAACATTTCCTGGATACACTACTTTCCACACACATTTATTATTATTATTATTATTATTATTATTATTATTCTTTCCAACTCCTGCTACATGAATGGTTTAAGACTTTTTTGTTTTACTACATTTCAAATAATTCTGATTGTAGTAACAAATTACACAAGACATATCATAATAGCTCTTACTAGTTTTCTCAAATGATGGAGGTCATGAAATTAAACATTTTGTTTAACAATACAATGTCAAATAGTGGCAACTATTTATTTACAAGTGATACAAAAGAGCTGCGGGTTTGCACCTGACCTTTTTAAGTAGTCGACAGTATCATGTAGCACCTGTTGCCAGCTATGTGGAAGGCATAGCACCCTGTTGGCAGAGCCTGTTCTGTTGATGGTGCAAATGCACCAGTCTACTGCCTGCGTAATCTCTGTAACAGCACTTAAGTGAATGCCACAAAGTGGTTCCTTCATCTTCAGAATCAAATCACAGTTACAAGGACTTGAGACTGGGGAGTATGGTGGATGGTACAGTACGTCCGAGTTCCATCGACTGAACAGAGCAGCCACAACTTGCACTCTATGTGCATGTGCATTGTTGTGCAAAATGATGGCTGGGTTGTACAGAAAGTGTCGCTGCTTCTTTAGCAAAGATGGTCGCAGGTTTGGCTCCAAGAACGAGCAGTAATACAGTGCATTTATGATCTGCGGTGGAGGGATGTAATGCATCAGTGTCTCCACAGCAGTGTTGCCACTGTAAGAACCAACCCTCACACTTACACTGGGATGTGATGAAAGGGCTTGGAGTACTTCACTGCAAATAAAGGGTGAAATTTAGAGTGTGACCTTAGCAAGAGCTCATCACAGATATGCTAGTTTTCTGTCAGTAAAATTATTATAACTAAATACAATGAAAATTGCAAATATATTTATAAGTGTTATTTAAATTTGTAGATAGCACAATGTACTCAAATTCTGACTTAAAATGTGTGTGGAGTACCACAAATATGATTTCAGAAAATCTGATTAAAGAATATAATATTATGAGGCAGCAAATTTAACTTGCTGTGTCAGTTCTGTAATTGGGTGGTGGTGGTGGTGGTGGTGGTGGTGGTGGTGGTGGTTAGTGTTTAACGTCCCGTCGACAACGAGGTCATTAGAGACGGAGCGCAAGCTCGGGTTAGGGAAGGATTGGGAAGGAAATCAGCCGTGCCCTTTCAAAGGAACCATCCCGGCATTTGCCTGAAACGATTTAGGGAAATCACGGAAAACCTAAATCAGGATGGCTGGAGACGGGATTGAACCGTCATCCTCCCGAATGCTCTGTAATTGGGAATCCTGTATTTCCTTACTTTCATAGAAGAACATAGTTCTGTAATTTAATGCCTGAAATGAAGTAAACAAATTTCATGGAAGAGACAAATATCAGTAATCCTTTTTTCTGTGGGACGAAATGCAGTTGAAGCAAAAGCATCTAGAATCAGGGTGGTGAGCACTGAATTTTGCACAGGAAACAAAGCATTAGCAGAAACTGTACTATTGGTAAGTAATGTTTATATTCCTGTCCTCTGTCTAATGGGAAGGCGACAAACTTCAATGTTCACATGTTCTGCAATGCAGGATAACATTGCACGTAACACATAACACAAGTCAGTACTGTTAATAGTGGGCTGATGGTACACGTATGTATACTACCACATTCTCTGAATCAACCTACTGCACCACAAGCTGTTAATTTGCTCTAATTTTGCCAGCACTATCTCATGCAACAAATAGTACCATAGGATAAACCAGCAGAAAAATGCTCCTGTTGGAGCAAATAAAATATGAATATGTTCCTCTTTGAAATACTGACAGGAGACTGGAGAACCAGTGGCCTCAGTCTACATTCTGCCTTCCTCTCCAAACATTTTTGTCTATGAACATATTTCCACTATTTTAACACAGAATATTCTAGAGTTTTACCTGTTCTCTCTCTGTAGTGAAGCCTTCATACTCAGTATCTCCCTCTCACTGTCACTGTCACTGCCTATGTCTCTGTCTATCTACTACTTTCTCATTTTCTCCCACTGATTTACAGTACATCCCACTGCCACTGTCTCTGTCACCTCACTCAATAACACTGTTTGCTTTTGTCTTTCTTTGATACTCCCACTCTCTCCACAACACATTAACAGTTCAAAAATTCTGGGGCATCCAAGTTATTTTTCCTCTTAAGCACTGGTGTGTAAAATTTTGATCTAAAATTTGCTCTCTGACAACTGTGTGTTCAAGCCCACTGATCTTAGAGGGTCCAGACTCCACCCCTCCATCATCCACAGAGCCTGTGTATTGTACACACACATCTTTTGTTTTGACTACACTGCCTCCTCTCTCTCTTTCTCCCACAGACTGTCTTCGTTTATCTCTCCTCCTCCTTTACTGCCACTGTCCCACTGACCACTAATATCTCTTTTTCCACTTCTCTAAAGAAATTCCCATCACTTGACTGTTAATTGTTCATTTGTTTTACACAGTCATGATCTCAGCTTCATAGCCTTTCTCAAAATCATGTTGAAATGATAAAATACCTTTACCCTGTCTGTACTTATCGAAAAAATATTTTTCGTCTTAAAAGATGAGTTTTATTGCAGGATATGAGTACTTGTCTAAGATACGAAATCTGGATCACATTGTGCACAGTTGAAAACCAGAACTGGCCTTTGGAAATAGAAATATGTTTTTTCAGTGATGACATGTCACAGCAAGGCATACATTTTTTAACATTTCAACATACACACAAGAATTGCTATAAACCCAATGTCATTATTGTGCAAAATAAAAGCACACTCAGAAGTCAAATGAAGGACATTTGTGACAAAACATTTTATCATTTGTTTTACTTTATCCGATATTCTGCTCATCAATTGCCATTCATTGAAAATATCTGGCTTGTGATTTGTACCATAAAAGAGTAAAACTGTTAGAATATTTAACGGAATTTCCAGTCTTTCTAGTATTACAAGATTTTTGCCATCATTTTCTTTCCAGATATATTAAGATCCTTGTTACCCAATTTTTTCTTACTGCAATACCACTTTGGCCATATCTGTATAGGTATCAAGTGTCCATTGTTTAGAGCAAGTGATCGTAAAGCTTCATGGTGAAAAAAGTCTGACTAAAAACACAATTTTGTGACATGAGAAATCATTAATTGGCCCTAGAACCCTTGCCACATGTCCATGGCATCAGACAAAACTACATTTATGCATCAGACCAGTAATTACATGCATATTTTGCAGCAAAAGTATGACAACTTGGAACCACTGGTTTTTAGTAACAAGTAATGTTGTAAATAAATGTTTTGATGTTCCCTGAGAATGTCATCTTTAGAACATACAGTAAAGTTTTCCATTAATTCCCGTCAAAAAGAAATGATAGTGACGAAAAATGGCTCTGACCACTAGGGGACTTAACTTCTGAGGTTGTCAGTCCACTAGAACTTAAAACTATTTAAACCTAACAAACCTAAGGACATCACACACATACATGCCCGAGGCAGGATTTGAACCTGTGACTGTAGTGGTCAAGCAGTTTCAGACCGAAGCATCTAGCACTGCTCGGCCTACCCGGCCGGCTAACTTTTACATTTTACCCTGTACTGTAGGATAGTTGCAGTACCACAATTCTTCCTTCAGGTATTCAAAATGTCACTAGAGTGATGTCTATCCAAAACACAGGACCATTAGTTCATTGATCAACATAACCTGAGACATGACCCACAAAAATTGAATTTTTACACACAGCATTTTCAAACATAGGGGTGCTTCACACCGTCATGCATAAACCAACTGCAATTGTAGAGGTGTGGTTAGTGTTCAGTAAGAAATTATATTTACACTGTATTTAATCCCAATGAGCACATTTTCTTTATCTCCAATATTCCTCAGACTGTCATGTTTCATGTCAAACCTTCTTTAAAATGACAGTAAAATTGGGTTAGTATAACAATACAATGAAAATCAATTTTTAGCTTATGCAAGCTTCCAGAGCCAGACCAAGTACGTTATATTTTCAATACAATTGGGTTGCTATATTTCTAGTTAGAATCCAGCCAAGTGTCACACTCCATGACCGGTCCTCACTCTCAGCAGCCCTGATTACAATGGCTGAGCAGCTTCTGAATACTGCACATTCCTGTTCTTGATATTAAGCAATGCTGAAGTTCATTTAATGAACAATATCCGCTATATAGAGGACAACTGGAAGCTAGGGTTTTGGAGTGAAGTGACAAATTATTATTTCCTCCATGGCAATCTGATGGCTGGATTCAGTTTGAGAAACTCTATGTTTGCTTTACCTGCTATCATCTTCGTGTCAACTATGACATGCACAGGAGGCATGCCATACAATATGCTAGTCCTCCTCGTTAACTTGTTCTCTCCATATTGCACTTTATAAAATGCTAAATGCAGAAGGATAAGCATATATTTGACAGTACTCTGAACTGCCTACAGCAGAGGATGATTGCAGAGACAATGA
Organism: Schistocerca serialis cubense; assembly: GCF_023864345.2. NCBI lineage: Eukaryota > Metazoa > Arthropoda > Insecta > Orthoptera > Acrididae > Schistocerca > Schistocerca serialis. The sequence continues at coordinate 11,029,227 of NW_026047583.1, forward strand.
CTGTGAGTCAGTTCAATAATACCAGCTGTCATGAAGTGGAATTATGAGGAAATGATATATGGACAGTGACATTTCTGAAGTGTGCCTGTATGCCCATGTTCCAGCCTGAAGGCAATGGTTTATCTTAAGGATGAGATATCAAGGTGGCTTCACTCCAAACCCGATATCCACTATCTCCATCTTCTCCAGTATCGACTATCAAGGATGGATGGATGAAAGGGTCCCCAGAGGAGTTCAAGCCATCAAAAATGAGAATGGTGGGCACACCCCATCTTCAAGTCCACTAATGTGTGCCCTTATGCATTGGAGTCCGTAGTGTGTAGAGTAGGAACACCAACCTCTGACGGTGGGCACTTACTGTTACTCACCTAGTGCGGCTGCATCTGGAGACCTAGTACTGGGGCCGGCCTCGGGTTCCCGGTCACGTTGACTGGCCTTGCACTTAGTACCTCCAGCTGTAAATACACAGAGAGGAAAACTTCTTTTAAAAATCTTTATCTACTGCTTTAACGATTGCTCCTATTATAACTGCAATGACTGGCATATAAGGGTATTTTAACTTACTGAGCTGTACAGAGCCTACAAACGATTTCAGCAGCCGTTATTAAGAAACTGAAACCCATGTTCATTGCATGTCTGTAGAACAGAAAGCACAAAAGAAAGAAAGAAAGAAAGCTTTCAGCATTGTCCTTGGGGATAGAAATTTTATGAACTGTGCTTATACATGACACTCCAGAAGAATGATGCACAGCCCTATGCCCTATTAACAATAAATTACTTTCTTTTAATATCATGATTACAGTATGAAAATAGTGATGTTAAACAATTCATCATACATAAATGTACAGATATTAGTCATTAGATTTATTTCTATTTTGTAAGTGGTGACGTATGTCTTTTTATAAAAATGTGATGTAGCAAAGACATTAATTATGAATTTTAAAGTAATTATAAAAGAGTTTCAGAAAAGTATAGAAGGTAAGGTAAAGAAGATAATTTGTCATTTGACTAAATCGCTACACTGCAACACATCTGGATGTAGTGTTAGGAGAAAAAAAGACATGAAACAGAAGCTGTGGTTGACAGAGGAGTAAGACAGGTGTTGAAGTCTTGCACAACTAAACAATCAAGCACAAAATGTGAGATTAAGTGACCACAGGCTACATTTATAGTCTGCCCACACCACTTGTCATAGCCAAGCACCAAAAAGTATCGAACCTAGGTAATTTATAGATATAGTGCCTGTTCTTTTGGTCACACTTCCATAACAACAGACACCATACCTTTATAAACACAGGTGCCTAATGGCATATTTGCCTTTCAGTCCAGATGCACTATGTTGTCTGCTATTCTACAGAAATACAGTACACCTGCAAGCAAAGAAGAATAACATACTGGGTACAACATGCTGTAGTGTCCGTCATATGGATATTTGGGTTAGATAGGAAACATGCTCTGACAGCATGAGTAATTAAGGTGACCACTCATGTAAAGTGAAGAATCTCTGTCCAAATCCCAGTACAGAAGAAATTTTCATCTGCCACTATTCTGTTGTTTCAATGCCATATTTAAGTAAAAGTCAAATTTTTTTGTTAGCCATGGATAAAGGTTCATTCCAAAAATGTTGGATGTATCTACAGTGCTTAACTACAGACATCCCCGTCTTCTCATTTGAGCATTTGTGTGCAAATAATCCTGCAGCATGAGAAAAAAAATGCTGTGAAAAAACTGGTACAATACATACACACTGATGAATTAAATTGTGAGGATCTGAACAGTGAAGTTTGGAATACATTTTGATTGGTTGTGGATGAAAACAGCAAGTCGACTATGAACATATAATGCTTTGCATCAATGTGTTTCCAGTAGGAACTTCTCATTTAAAGCAATGCATTTGTATGAAAACCCACACTGACACAGCTATTTCAGTGATACTGAACATATTAAACAACAGTATAACAATGATGTGTGTAGCCCTGTGTGCTGAAGGCACAAGTCCTTCTAATGCCATTTCTGGTGAAGGTTTCAAAGAACTAGGCCAATGATTAATGGATCTAGGTGCAGATTCAGCACTTCATATGTACTTAATACATCAGTACAGCACCACAAATATCAATGTTGTCTGCCATGTCTTGTGCTTGGAAACAAATCTGTTCCATCCATTAACAGTAGTTACTGATAGCAACATAATGCCTATCTTATCATCTTTGAGTTTGCATTCAGTACTGCCCAGTTCTGTCTCAGGATTGTTCTTCCACCCCTATTAGTTCTACATGAACAGTGACCCACAGAACTATGGATAACGTAGCTCACTTAAAATTGGCCGATATGCAACTTTCGTACGGGTTCACTGAATGCAGTGGAATGATTCCACTGTGCTGAGCTATTCCCACTGCAAAGGCCGCCACATCACAATTTCATCTATGTGCAGTAGCATTAACCTGCATTTTGTTTTTTGATGTTTGCATATTTAAACTCTTACAGTTTTGTAAAAGTTTTTCATGGAAACAATTGTGATATGGGTATCAAACTAAATCAGTTATAATTACATTGTTACTGTGTGACAAGCTGCTGTAGACTGTGTGTCCCTTATACCAAAATATTTAGGCAATGCTAAACAACATCTAGACATGTGTCTGTGGAGTTCTAGTTCAGTATTTATACTTTCTTCAACCCTGAATATTTTGTGACATTGTTTTCCAGTTTCGTTAATTAGTTCATGTAAGTTACAATTTCAGTATACTGCACATTCATTAATAAGCAAAAATACATGTGTCACAATTTAACTTTAAGGAACAACAACCTAGTCAGCTTTGTAGACCAGTTGTTCCTGACACTGAATAAGTAATTATTTATACATTATTTACATAGTTCAAAAGCCATTAATTACTTAAGATACTATTTCATGACACCACCTATTCCTGTACACTGACACTCTTTTCTAAAATTCTGATAACTGGTAGTCTGAAATTTTCTGTATGTGGCAGCTTTCTTAAGTTCCCAAAATAATTAAGCTCAAAGGAAGTATTGAAATGTAAATTTTTTTAGTTTCTGGAAAACAGTGACTGTTGGAAATCAGGGATATTTTGTTGAATATCGACAAAGAGGCACAATGAGGTGTAAATCAAAGATAGAATCACTTGGTACATGAAAGAGTTAGTAATAAAACTCATCTGTTTACCTCTATAATCATCAATATCATCATCAACAATATTATCAACATCAACAACAAAGACAGTAGGAAGGATGAGTCAGAGCATCCATCGTAGTCTTCCAAACTCAAGCTCAAAAGGAAATTCTTCAGAGGCACCTTGAATGTGAACTCATTACTAAAGTTTGGTAAACAGGAAGAACTTTAAATTCTCTTAGACAAGCATGACATACAATTTTTAGCAGAACAAGTAACAATTTCCAACAAAAATGATACAGAATCTAAAAAACCACAAACTTTTTTGAGGAGAAACCAGCAATAAAAATTATAAAAAGTGTGCCAATATTTGGTACTGCCCTCTATATTCATAAAAAGTTTGAATATAATGAGACAATCTCATTCAGAAAGACACATTTCTCACAGTGAAATGCAAAAATAAACAGTGTACCTTTTAATTCCCACATTCCAAATAATGATGATGATAAGAAAAATACAAGTGAAGTAGCAGGATTTGATAACTTTTGGAAGACAACTTTTGTGATGCTACTAGGGTATTTTAAGAGAATATCCATCCCATAATAGATGGAACAAAAATGGATCAGGACTTACTAATCTTCATATAACATTCAGTTGATGTTTATGTCAACTTCTTTCATAAAATTGCTAAGAAAAGTAAAAACGTGGATATCACCAAATATAATACTAGAGGCACTGCAATGAGATCAAGTGGCTATTTCTCAAAACAATACTAAATATATTATGCATGTGAAAGTAACAAGAAACAGAGAATTAGTCTCTGATCATTACATCACAAATTAAACTGTAATTTCTCCCTATTAAAAACCACAAGAGACAGCAAAAATTGCTAAAAGATAACAGAGAGAGGCTCAACATCACAAGAGAGAAAATACAACATTTTCAAGAAGAAATTAAAATAGAAAAATCAGGAAAATAGGAAGAATTATCCAAAGCAATCAATAGGGCAGTGAAGAATGTATTAGAACAACAAAAATGAAGATAGCCTGGTGGAATGAAACCGGTGAAAAAGCTGTTGCAGAAAGAACAATAGAAAGGAAAAAAGGAAATGTTCTTGGAAGGCTAAGCACTTTGATGAATTTGAAGTGCAAAGGAAAGAAATTGAAAGAATAATAAAGGGTGCTAAATGGTCTTTTGGGAAGTGTAAACTTCTTGACATATGAAACAGCTTTGTTAAAGAACACACCCAGAATTTCTATAGGATTTTTAACAATCACCTAAGGGCTACCAAGCTTGAAGTATTTACACTACTGGCCATTAAAATTGCTACACCACAAAGATGACATGCTACAGACTTGAAATTTAACCGGCAGAAAGAAGATGCTGTGACATGCAAATGATTAGCTTTTCAGAGCATTCACACAAGGTTGGCACCAGTGGTGATACCTACAACATGCTGACATGAGGAAAGTTTCCAACCGATTTCTCATACAGAAACAGCAGTCAACCGGTGTCGCCTGGTGAAACGCTGTTCTGATGCTTCGTGTAAGGAGGAGAAATGCATACCATCACGTTTCTGAGTTTGATAAAGTTTGGTTCATAGCCTATCACAATTGCAGTTGATCATATCGCGACATTGCTGCTTGCGTTGGTCAAGATCCAATGACTGTTGGCAGAATATGGAATCGGTTTGTTCAGGAGGGTAGTACAGAATGCCGTGCTGGATCCAAACAGCCTCGGATCACTAGCTGTCAAGATGACAGGCATCTTATCTGCATGGATGTAACAGATGGTGCAGCGACGTCTCAATCCCTGAGTCACAACACAACAACAATCTGCATGAACAGTTCAACGATGTTTGCAGCAGGATGTACTATCTGCTTGGAGACCATGGCTTCAGTTACCCTTGACGCTGCATCACAGACAGGAGCACCAGCGATGGTGTACTCAACGATGAACCTGGGTGCACGAATGGTAAAACGGCATTTCTTCAGATGAATGAAGGTTCTGTTTACAGCATCATGATTGTCACATCCATGTTTGGTGACATCACAGTGAATGGAAATTGGAAGCGTGTATTCATCATCGCCATACTGGCTTATCACCCAGCGTGATGGTATGGGGTGCCATTGGTTACACATGTCGATCACCTCTTGTTCACATTGACAGCACTTTGAACAGTGGACATTACATTTCAGATGTGTTACGACCCATGGCTCTACCCTTCATTCGATCCCTGCAAAACCCTACATTTCAGCAGGATAATATACGACCGCATGTTTCTGGTCTTGTATGGACCTTTCCAGATACAGGAAATGTTCAGCTGCTGCCTTTGCCAGCATATTCTCCAGATCTCTCACTAATTGTAAATGTCTGGTCAATGGTGGCCGAGCAACTGGCTCATCACAATACACCAGTCACTACTCTTGATGAACTGTGGCATCGTGTTGAAGCTGCATGGGCAGCTGTACCTGTACACGCCATCCAAGCACTGTCTCAATGCCCAAGCGTATCGAGGTCATTTTTACAGCCAGAGGTGGTTGTTCTGGGTACTGTTTTATAAGGATCTATGCACCCAAATTGCATGAAAATGTTATCACATGTCAGTTCTAGTATAATATATTCGTTCAATGAATACCCATTCATCATCTGCATTCCTTCTTGGTGAAGCATTTTCAATGGCCTGTAGTGTACTTCAAAGATGAAAATGGTAAAATAAGCAATTAACCAGACCTGTAAATTAATAAGAAAGTATGGTACTGTCAACAACTCTTGAACTGTGGACAAAAGAACTATTAGCTAGAATTTCCCTATCTTCATGGAAACACCGAAGCAAATCCACAACCCACAGCTAAGGAAGTACAAATAAAAAAAATAATAATAAATACTGTGAAAAACAACAAAGCCAGTGGAGAAACTCATAAAATGTCCCAACCAAAAACGGTCTCAACTAAAAATGACAAACTACTTCAGACCATATATTAATAAATATGGGGAAACTGGAAAAATGCCAAAAGACTGGAAAGTCACCCTTACCCATCCTGTGCGAAAAAATTGTGATGAGCACGATGTCAATAGTTGCAGAGACTACTGTCAGTGAGCAGGTAGAAGTAACACTTAATAGCTACTTGTGAGAATATCAGATTGGATTTAGGAAGGGCAGATCTTGCTCAGAACAGAATTTCAACATCAAGTCCATAATCTGCCACACACTTACAAACTCTGAAGACATGGTGTTAACATTTACAGATTTAAAAAAGGCAATTGATTTGATTGACAGGGAAACACTAGACAAAGTGACTCAAGAATTTGGCATTAAAGCTAAACTACCTTATTCATGCAACACTCACAGACAATGAAGCAAAAGTACAGTTTTGGTGTGAAGTATTGAAGGCACTCAAAATAAAAACAGGTGTAATGCAAGGTGACAGCCTGTCTACATTCCTCGAACTTCATCCTAGAGAAAATAGTAAGATAATGCAAACAAAAACTGACAGAACACAAGGTAGCACCAGTAAGACTAGATACTAAGAAAATAAATACTGAAATTCACTGTTGACCATTTGGAAATGATTATGCCATTCTATATGAAAATCCAACAAATGTAGAAATACAAATCAGTCTCTCAAGAGAAATAGCCAACAAAGCAGAATTAAGAGTTTGTATAGAAAAAAAGCAAAGTTTCTGACAAACATTAGAATGCCCCTGTAACCCTAGAAACAGATAGAGAGATAAGGAGGGTTAATGAATTTAAATATTTGGGAGAAATGATAAATGGAGAGAGCATGTAGTATAACCAGGAATGTTTACAACACAAGGTCTCTGTCTAACATTTTGAAAATATAGCACTACAACCCAGTAGCAAAGCCATGTGAATTTTTAATGTTGAATTACAAATTACACAGATTTTAAGTCCTAGAAAGAGGAATCATTTGGAACAGTCACTGGGCTAAGAAATATAGAGGTATATATATTAGGAAGTAATGAATAACTAAATCACAACATAGAAAACATAGTTCAAATGCTACAGAAGAGTCTGAATAAAGGAGAAACTCCTCATACAAAGATGTGTGTGCATCCGCAAAAGATAATCTTATGCATCTGGTGGAACAGAGATTGTGTGGTGCTCTACAAATTGCTTTCCTGGAGTGTAGTCTGCTCTGCTGACATTTATTGTCAACAATAGACCTCCTGCAGATGCAATGAAGAACAACAACCAGGAAGACTATGTGCTAGTCCACAATGACACCCACCAGCAATTGTGGCACCCAAATGGACCAGGCTATTTCATACATCAGCCTGGTGGAAAAATACTGGTTTGAGGGAGAGGGGAAGGATTACAGGGACACTATTCTCTATTTCAAGACACAACAATGAGGTTTCGAATCACTGGCTGTGAATGTGGTTGACTTGTTCCAGTCCCCGATCATATTGGATATTTCGTCTTCAAGAATTTCAGCTATGTTGAGTGACAGTTGTATACTTAAATATATTTATCTCAAGATGATGAGCTAAATATGTGCTATGACTACAGAATAAAGTGTGTGGGGTCTAAACATTGCTGCTTATAGTGGGGTGCTTATTGGCAATGATTGCTTACTTTCATCGAGAGCTATTTTTAAATGTCAGTTTGGTACTTAAAAATTTGTCTTCTTTTATCTTTGATCACATTTCCCTCACAGTCTACCACAGTATACATTTTTAACACAACTGCAACATCTGTAACCAATCTGTTGCAGTTATGATGACACTACCAATTATACACTAAATATTATGCACTACATAATTAACATCCAGTGTCAACTTAAAGTATAAAATTTTGAACAACTGATTCACCGAAATAATTTAGCATACCATCAATAAAGAATTAAAGTCCAAGAAGAAGACTGAAAAGAAAGTACCTCATAAGAAAACATTTACATGCTATTTTAATTGTATAATTAAGCTACTGAAGAAAGTGAAAACCTCACCTGCCAATATCTCCTCAATGCGCAACTTTTTGGGGAGCTGCAAAAAATAAATAAATAAATAAAATTAAGCAGTGTAATAACTTCACATCAACTGAATTTGAGTGTAAATCAAACACCTTGAAACATGGCAGTAGTATGTCATCTCACTGCAATGCTCATCACTGTATTAGTAAGTTGCTAAATAAAAACAGTATTGGAGGTAACAAATCAGGTGCAGAGACAAGCAGGTAGATGTGAAAGTTTATTGAAGTGACATTTATGGAAACTGCATAATGATTCAAGTGAATAATCACAAAATATTTGACTTTTAATTTAGCTCAGTAATATGAATTCACTAGGGCTGCCAGCTGCCACGTACAGCCATTGTCACAGAGCAGACAAAGGTGCCCATGAAATGCAAGTCAGCAGAGTGGGAATGCAGATCATAGCTGCCAGATGTTTAAAGGTTGGTGTAAGAATACTGGCAGTGACAAATACAGTATAGTTTGCAGGAATGAACACCCCTCAGCTATGACCTGGTGAAATAGTCCAAGGGATCATGGAAGGGGAAAGAAGTAATAGACTGTTATAAAATTATAGGTTGTCAGTCAGGAGGTAGGAGATGATATGTCACATATAATTCTGACAGTGTCTCCACTGTATTTCCGGTTACTGATCACCAGCAGATCCCTAACTTTTGAAGCTAGGTGGTTCTAGTCCCATTTAGCAGAGATCACAAGTCATACGCCACACAGTGTAGCATAGTTGTGGTAGAAGGTTGTATACCTGGAAGACTCCTGGAGATACTGAAAGGTATCAGATAGATTATATAATGGTAAGACAGAGATTTAGGAACCAGGTTTTAAATTGTAAGACATTTCCAGGGGCAGATGTGGATTCTGACCACAATCTATTTTTTTATGAACTGCAGATTGAAACTAAAGAAACTGCAAAAAGGTGGGAATTTAAGGAGATGGGACCTGGATAAACTGAAAGAACCAGAGGTTGTACAGAGTTTCTGAGAGAGTATAAAGGAACAATTGACAGGAATGGGGGAAAGAAATAGAGTAGAAGAAGAATGGGTAGCTCTGAGGGATGAAGTAGTGAAGGCAGCAGAGTATCAAGTAGGTAAAAAGACGAGGGCTAATAGAAATCCTTGGATAACAGAAGAAATATTAAATTTAATTGATGAAAGGAGAAATTATGAAAATGCACTAAATGAAGCAGGCAAAAAGGAATACAAACGTCTCAAAAATGAGATCGACAGGAAGTGCAAAATGGCTAAGCAGGGATGGCTAGAGGACAAATGTAAGGATGTAGAGGCTTGTCTCACTAGGGGTAAGATAGATACTGCCTACAGGAAAATTAAAGAGACCTTTGGAGAGAAGATAACCGCTTGTATGAATATCAAGAGCTCAGATGGCAACCCAGTTCTAAGCAAAGAAGGGAAGGCAGAAAGGTGTAAGGAGTATATAGAAGGTTTATACAAGAGCGATGTACTTGAGGACAATAATATGGAAACGGAAGAGGATGTAGATGAAGATGAAATGGGAGATAAGATACTGCGTGAAGAGTTTGACAGAGCACTGAAAGACCTGCATCGAAACAAGGCCCCGGAAGTAGACAACATTCCATTAGAACTACTGATGGCCTTGGGAGAGCCAGTCATGACAAAACTCTAACATCTGGTGAGCAAGATGTATGAGACAGGCGAAATACCCATAGACTTCAAGAAGAATATAATAATTCCAATCCCAAAGAAAGCAGGTGTTGACAGATGTGAAAATTACTGAACTATCAGTTTAATAAGTCACAGCTGCAAAATACTAACGCAAATTCTTTACAGACTAATGGTAAAACTGGTAGAAGTGGACCTCGGGGAAGATCAGTTTGGATTCCGTAGAAATATTGGAACACGTGAGGCTTACGACTTATCTTAGAAGAAAGATTAAGAAAAGGCAAACCTACATTTCTAGCATTTGTAGTCTTAGAGAAAGCTTTTCACAACGTTAACTGGAATAACCTCTTTCAAATTCTGAAGGTGTCAGGGGTAAAATACAAGGAGCGAAAGGCTATCTACAATTTGTACAGAAACCAGATGGCAGTTATAAGAGTCGAGGGGCATGAAAGGGAAGCAGTGGTTGGGAAAGGAGTGAGACAGGGTTGTAGCCTCTCCCCGATGTTATTCAATCTGTATATTGAGCAAGCAGTATAGGAAACAAAAGAAAAATTCGGAGTAGGTATTAAAATTCATGGAGAAGAAGTAAAAACTTTGAGGTTCGCCAATGACATTGTAATTTTGTCAGAGACAGCAAAGGACTTGGAAGAGCAGTTGAACGGAATGGACAGTGTCTTGAAGGGAGGATATATGATGAACATCAACAAAAGCAAAACGAGGATAACGGAATGTAGCCAAATTAAATCGGGTGATGCTGAGGGGATTAGATTAGGAAATGAGACACTTAAAGTAGTAAAGGAGTTTTGCTATTTAGGAAGTAAAATAACTGATGATGGTCGAAGTAGAGAGGATATAAAATGTAGACTGGCAATGGCAAGGAAGTCGTTTCTGAAGAAGAGAAAATTGTTAACATCGAGTATAGATTTAAGTGTCAGGAAGTAATTTCTGAAAGTATTTGTATGGAGTGTAGCCATGTATGAAAGTGAAACGTGGACGATAAATAGTCTAGACAAGAAGAGAATAGAAGCTTTCGAAATGTGGTGCTACAGAAGAATGCTGAAGATTAGATGGGTAGATCTCATTACTAATGAGGAGGTACTGAATAGGATTGGGGAGAAGAGGAGTTTGTGGCACAACTTGACTAGAAGAAGGGATCGGTTGGTAGGATATGTTTTGAGGCATCAAGGGATCACAAATTTAGCATTGGAGGGCAGCGTGGAGGCTAAAAATCGTAGAGGGAGACCAAGAGATCAATACACTAAGCAGATTCAGAAGGATGTAGGTTGCAGTAGGTACTGGGAGATGAAGAAGCTTGCACAGGGTAGAGTAGCATGGAGAGCTGCATCAAACCAGTCTCAGGACTGAAGACCACAGTAACAACAGGACTGTAAATTCATATGTGAATCAATTTCTTTTGTTGTTGTTTTTTCTTTTTTTTTTTTTTTGTTTTATTGCGCAAAACTGCTATGGTCATTAGCGCCCGTTCCGTGACTTAGAAAACAGTAAAAAACCGGAGGTGGAAACCAGCAGCAATGGGAACGAAAGTCATAAAATTCGAGAAACTAAAAGCAGAAGGAAGGCTTAAAAATCCACTACAGATAGGGGTTGGTTGTCCCCAAAAAAAGCTTCAAATGACTGACGTCATTTCACTGGCACTAATAAACTCGAGAACGCGATCGGATGAGCACATGTCATCTGCTAAAATTGACAATATATCAGGTGACAGCTGTAGACCGGTACGTAACGGAGTAAAATAGGGGCACTCAATTAAAATGTGTCTTACCGTCCACAGCTGAGAGCAGTGAGGGCAGAGTGGGGGAGGAACGCCGCTTAAAAGATGTCAATGGCTAAAACGACAGTGCCCTATTTGGAGTCTAGTTAAAATTACCTCCTCCCGATGACACATTCGGGAGGAAGAGGTCCAAGCACAAGGAAGAGCTTTAATGTCCCACAATTTATTATGGGGAAGTGTCGACCAATGCGCATGCCATAAATGAACAACACAATGACATAAAGCGCTCCGTAGATCGGCGAAGGGAATCGATCGAATAGCCTTGGCTGCAATATCGGCTGCCTCATTTCCACAGATACCAACGTGTCCTGGGAGCCAGAGGAACGCCACCGAGACGCCCCCCCAGGTGGAGCAAGCGCAGACAGTCCTGAATCCGGTGGACCTGAGGATGCACAGGGTAAAGAGCTTGGAGACTGAGGAGATAGCTGAGAGAATCTGAGCACATGATGTACTGTATCCGCTGATGGCGGCGGATGTAGTGGGCAGCCTGGAGAACAGCGTAAAGCTCCGCAGTATAAACCGAAACTGGTCGGGAAGCCGAAAGGGATTTTGGGTGTCGCCAACAATATAGGCACTCCCTACACCAAACGATGTTTTTGAGCCGTCAGTGTAAATAAACGTGGCCTCCTTCATTTGTGCACATAGAGCAGCAAATGCCCGACGATAAACAAGTGAATGGGTACCATCCTGGGGAAATCGACAAAGGTCACGGAGCAGGCAGGTCCGGGGACGGAGCCAAGGCGGTGCTGTACCTCAAGTTGTCAAGAAGGTTTTAGGAAAGCGGAAGGAAAGAGAATGGAGCAGTTGACGGAAGTGGACTCCCGGGGGTAGTAGGGAGGAGGAGCGGCCTGCATACCCTACATCAAAGGAGGCGTCGGAAAAAATGTCATGGGCTGGATTAGCAGGCATGGAAGACAGATGGCTAGCATAACGACTCAGAAGGACTGCTCGCCGATTGGACAGTGGAGGTTCAGCAGTCTCAGCATAAAGGCTTTCCACAGGGTTGGTGTAAAAAGCTCCAGACACTAAACGTAATCCACGGTGGTGGATAGAGTCGAGACGCCGAAGAATAGATGGCCGAGCAGAGGAGTAGACTATGCTTCCATAGTCCAATATCGAGCGCACTAAGGCGCGATAGAGGCGGAGAAGGACCAGTCAGTCCGCTCCCCAGGAGGTACCATTCAGGACACGGAGGGTGTTGAGGGATCGCAGACAGCGAACCGAAAGATAGGAAACGTGGGAGGACCAGCACAGTTTCCTGTCAAACATAAGAACCAAGAATTTAGCGACATCTGAAAACGGAAGGTTGACAGGTCCTTTCGTCGCCAAAAATTAACACAAACGGTCTTACTGGGAGAAAAACGGAAGCCAGTTTCGATGCTCCAAAAGTGGAGGCGATGGAGACATCCTTGAAGACGTCGTTGAAGAAGGCTTTTGCGTTGAGAGCTGTAGTAGATCGCAAAATCGTCCACAAAGAGGGAGCCCGAGACATCAGAGAGGAGACAATCCATAATTGGGTTTATGGCGATGGCAAACAGTACAACACTCAGCACGGAGTCCTGGGGTACCCCGTTTTCTTGGGAGAAAGTACGGGAGAGAGTAGTGTTCACCCGCACCCTAAATGTACGCTCTGCCATAAACTTGCGAAGAAAAAGGGGCAGCCGGCCTCGAAAACCACAAGAGAACAGTGTGCAGAGGATGCCTGTCCTCCAACAGGTATCGTATGCTCTCCCGAGATCAAAAAATATTGCTACCGTTTGGCGTTTCCGGAGGAAATTGTTCATGATGTAAGTGGAGAGAGCAACAAGATGGTCAACTGCAGAACGTTGCTTTCGGAATCCGCATTGGGCAGGTGTTAAAAGACTGCGGGATTCCAGCCACCAAGCTAAATGGCAATTCACCATACGCTCCAAAACCTTACATACACTCCTCTTGAGAGAAATGGGGCGATAGCTAGAGGGGAGATGTTTGTCCTTTCCAGGTTTTGGAACAGGAACGACGATAGCTTCCCGCCATCGTCTGGGTAAAGTACTGTCGGTCCAAATTCGATTATAAAGGCGAAGGAGGTAACGCAGACTATGGGTTGATAAATGTAGCAACATTTGGATGTGGATACCATCCGGTCCTGGGGCGGAGGAGCGAGAAGAAGAGAGTGCATGTTGGAGTTCCCACATGGAGAAAACAGTAATATAGCTTTCGCGATTTTCAGAGGAGAAAGCAAGATGTCGCACTTCCGCTGCACGTTTCTTCGGGAGAAACGCTGGCGGGTAATTTGAAGAGCTCGAAATCTCAGCAAAGTGCTGACCCAACGAGTTAGAAATTGCGACGGGGTCCACTAATGTGTCATGCGCGAGAGTGAGCCCAGAGACCGGGGAGAAACTAGGCGCGCCTGAGAACTGTCGAAGCCGACTCCAAACTTCCGAGGAGGGAGTGAAGGTGTTAAATGAGCTAATAAAGAGTTTCCAGCTTGCCTTCTTGCTATCGCGGATGACACGACGGCATCGCGCTCGGAACTGCTTATAGCGGATAGAGTTGGCCAAAGTAGGATGGTGGCGGAAAACGCGGAGAGCACATCGCCGCTCACGTATTGCATCACGGCATGCCTCGTTCCACCAAGGAACTGGGGGGCGCCGGGGCAATTCGGAGGTGCATGGTATTGAATGTTCTGCAGCTGTAAGAATAACGTCGGTAATATGTGTGACCTCATCGTCGACGCTGGGAAAGTGACGGTCATCGAATGTCGCTAGAGACGAAAAAAGTGTCCAATCAGCTTGGGCAAACTTACAGCGTCGCGGGCGCATGTATGGCAGTTGAGGATGCAGTCTAAGGACACATGGAAAGTGGTCACTCGAGTGTGTATCATCAAGGGCGAACCATTCGAAGCGCCGAGCTAGCGGAACAGTACCGACCGCAAGGTCCAAATGAGATAAATTTGCCGTGGAGGCAGACAAAAATGTAGGGACCCCAGTGTTGAGGCAAACTAGATCCGCTTGGTGGAAGACGTCTAGCAATAGTGAGACACGTGGACAAGGCTGTGGAGATCCCCAAAGTGGGTGGTGGGCATTGAAGTCCTCAACCAGCAAATAGGGGGGTGGAAGCTGACCAAGAAGATGAAGGAGATCAGCTCATGCCATTGGTGCAGGCGATGGAATGTATACAGTACAAAGAGAGAACGTGTATCTGGAAAGGGAAAGACGGACGGCAACAACTTGGAAGGAAGTGTTTAAATGGATTGGGTGATAATGGAGAGTTTCATGGAGAAGAATCATGAGTCCTCCATGTGCTGGAGTGCCTTCAACAGAGGGGAGATCATATTGGACGGACTGAAAATGAGGGAGAACAAAACAGTCATGGGGTCGCAGCTTTGTTTCCTGAAGACAGAAGATGACCGGCGAGTAGGATCGCAAGAGGATCGACAATTCATCCAGATTGGCTCGAATACCGCGGATATTCCAGTGGATAATGGACATAGGAAAAACAGAAAATGGAGGAATGTGACCAAGGTCACTGTCAACTCAACGATTGCTCAGAGCTTGCGACCAACATCGTGGAATGGCATTCAGCCGAAGGCACAAGATCCTGATCCATAGGTTGGTCAGGAGCAGCTCCTGCCACCAGCGATCGGCCGGTTGATCGGCCGCCATCAGTGCGCCTCGGCGACACAGAAGACGGCCGAGGGCGATTCCCACCAGGTGGTGCTGTAGATGGAACACGCCTTGCCGGAGAAGGAGAGGAACTGGGTTTCTTTGTCGCCTTCTCGGAAGTATGTTTAGATGAAGGAGGAACTGATGGTTGGGAAGTTGCGGTACGTAAAACTCTTCACGAGTATGCTCTTTTTTCGAAGTCTTGGTGTCTGACTTTTGGGCTCGAGATTTAGCAGAACCCGACGAAGGGTGAGCCAGAGAGTGGGCAGGCGAAAGTGGTGAGGTTGAATGGGCGATCTTTGCGCTGGCCGATCTGACGACTGTGGTACTAAAGGTGAGGTCGCAAGTCTGCGTGGCCACCTCCTTTGTTGGCCGAGGAGAATCAAGGACAGTGCTGTATTTTCCTGTGTGAGGCACGGTGGGCTGTCGACTGGCGAATAATTTTCGAGCAGCATAGGTCGACACCTTTTCCTTCACTCTAATTTCCTGGATGAGCTTTTCGTCCTTAAAAAACGTGGCAATCTCGAGAGGAAGCAGCGTGGTCACCCATACAGTTGATGCAGCGAGAGGATGGAGGTGGACAAGCACCCTCATGGGCATCCTTGCCACACGTAACACATTTGGCTGGATAGGAACAGGACTGGCTGGTGTGATTGAACCGCTGACAGCGGTAGCAACGCGTAGGGTTTGGGACGTAAGGGCGAACGGAAATTATCTCATAGCCTGCTTTGATTTTCGATGGGAGTTGAACTTTGTCAAATGTCAGGAAGACAGTGCGGGTTGGAATGATGTTCGTGTCAACCCATTTCATAACCCTATGAACAGCCATTATGCCCTGGTCAGACAGGTACTGCTGAATGTCTTCGTCAGACAATCCATCGAGGGAGCGTGTATAAACCACTCCACGTGAGGAATTTAAAGTACGGTGCGGTTCTACCCAGACAGGGAAGGTGTGTAGTAGTGAGGTACGCAGCAGTTTTAGTGCATGGAGGGCACTGACTGTTTCTAACAACAGGGTGCCATTCCATAATCTGGAACAAGACTTTACAGGACCTGCAATTGCGTCAACACCTTTCTGAATAATGAAAGGGTTGACCGTGGAGAAGTCGTGACCTTCGTCAGATGCTTGTGAGCAGACATAGTGGAAGGTGAGGAAACCATTGCGGAAGAATCCCCCATGATTACCGGCGTCTCCGATGGCGCGCTCCTCCCTTGTGGGGGCCCTCTCTGAGGGCACTCCCGCCTTAAGTGATTGTTCACACCTTAGGTCACACCTCCCGACAAACGGACGGAGGGACCAATCGGCACCTTTGGAAGGTATCAGCTCGGGTAATCACCCCTCCCTGGGCCTGGCCGTTACCAGGGGGTACGTACGTGTCCTACCTGTCTACCCGGGGCGGGGAATTAAGCGTTATCCCGGGGGAAGTGCGTGTGTTGGCCGTCAGACATGCACAGGGAGGAAAAAAGAGAAAGGGAAAGGAAAGAAGAGGGGTCTCAAATGCCGCAGCGGAGAAAAGTGCAAAGAGAAGAATGAAGGAAAAGAGAAGGATAGAGGAAGGGCGAAGACTTGCAAGTATAGAAAGCAAGGAATTTGTAACAGTTTCGAGCGTCCGTCTCCGGACATAGGCACAAACCATACTCCCAGAGGGGGAGAAAGGGAAGGAATGAGCCAGAGGGGGGGGGGGGGGGGGAGATGGGGGACAGGGAGGGATGCGGAAAGGGAAGGTATGCAGCCCGGAAAGGAAGGAGGGCCACATCAACTAGGGGTCCCGTGCTCGCTATGCACGCATCCACAAAAGAGTTGTGGACCCCCTGTGGGGGCCTCGCTGCATTGTCGTTGTACACACAGACAAGTAAGACTGGTGTGCTTCATAGCGAATGAATAGGCAGAAGCCACTTAATACTGTGGATGGTGTTAAGGTGCTATGCAGAAATGTATGTCTAATTTACAAAGAAGATAGTGCACATGTCTTGAAGTGGACTATGTGAAAGTGCGATCGATGATATAGGCATCACAATGCAAAAGTACTGTGACAGCTTAACATGTATTCATATTGACACTGCAGAGAGGAACAGTGGGAGTGAGGAAACAGCATACCGATATTGGAGTTCCAACATCTCCAAAATTTTATATTGTGCAATGAAATGAACCACATATCAATGTGGATACACAGCTTATCCAGAAAATTATCATGAACAAGTGTGGTACTCAGCAGTCATGAGTTAATATTAGGCAGTCCTTATATGTAGTTACAACTATTACAAGTAGCTAATTAAACATTTATACAAAATCAAACTGCAATGTAATTTTGGATTCTCTGATGTGCAAAAGGGAAATCTTACATCACTTGGAGGGGAAACAAAGTGTCAAAACTGAAGGCTTTAAAATAATCTGCAAGAGCACAGTTTGATAGAGCTACAGACAATGCATCTATACTCCATTTTTGTCACACTGTAGCATTTCATCTGTGAGATGCTAGAGCAGTTGATGTGGGCAATTTTAAAGCTTCTTTGTATTTTGGCCTGGTGTATCCTCTGTGATCATGACTAATAGAGATGGAAGGTGATGTGACAGCAGCAGCACAATGTGACCAATGTGAACACAAAACTGCAAATAAACACAAAACTGCAAATAAACACAAAACTGCAAATAAACACAAAACTGCAAATAAACACAAAACTGCAAATAAACACAAAACTGCAAATAAACACAAAACTGCAAATAAACACAAAACTGCAAATAAACACAAAACTGCAAATAAACACAAAACTGCAAATAAACACAAAACTGCAAATAAACACAAAACTGCAAATAAACACAAAACTGCAAATAAACACAAAACTGCAAATAAACACAAAACTGCAAATAAACACAAAACTGCAAATAAACACAAAACTGCAAATAAACACAAAACTGCAAATAAACACAAAACTGCAAATAAACACAAAACTGCAAATAAACACAAAACTGCAAATAAACACAAAACTGCAAATAAACACAAAACTGCAAATAAACACAAAACTGCAAATAAACACAAAACTGCAAATAAACACAAAACTGCAAATAAACACAAAACTGCAAATAAACACAAAACTGCAAATAAACACAAAACTGCAAATAAACACAAAACTGCAAATAAGAAAAGCTTGTGGGGTAGTGACATGAGCAGGGCCATAATTCGACTTGGGCAGTATGAGTGATAGGGGTCTCAATGACATTCACAACAAATAAAATAAGAAAAATTAAAATGGGAACAAAAAGTGGAGTAATAGATAGAAGCAACACATCTTAACCAGGTCCACAAATGTCCGTAGTTTGCCGAGGGGTTACAGTAGTGTTAAGTAATTAATCCTATGGATGGGAAGTATATCGATTTTGGTCCTATCAGCCTGTGTCAGTAGCTAATAGGATGGCGGCTTAACTTACACCACTGCACTACCTCAAGAGAAACAAGTACTTTGTTCACTCTGTGAAGGCAGTACAGAATTCTCAGACTAGCCATCTGCACAGAAGATGCTGGAGGTGTCTGCACTAATATCATTCCTTGTGCGTGCTGTGATATGATAATACTATGCCTCCTACCAGATTTACATATATGATAATGAATTTAACAATGATGAGTGTATGAAGTGTCAGAGACAAGTGGCATTACAGTTACTTCCCACTCGTAAAATCTTTTGCTCCTATTGAAAGGTGCAGAAATGTAAGGCAGATTCCCACTTAGTAAGGAAATTTAGTGCATGCTCTTGCTACTGTTAATGACTAGGCATAATGACCAATTGTTGAGATCAGATGGCTTGTTAACAAGGCTGTGCTTCGTCAGGCTACGGATCAAGCAAGAAGGAAATTACATGATGCAGTGTACTCAGTTTCATTTTTTCCCCATTACAGGAAGAGGAATTTTAATGAGTCCAGCCTTCAGGATGAGCCAGATAGTAGCCCAATAGTATGGGATTTTATTTTACTTTTCAGTGTTTTCAATAGGTAACTTTATTTTTCTCATTATGGCCATGTCTCTGCTGGCAGTGTCAGCTGCCTGTAATTTTTCCGTCACACGGACTGGCAACAGTAAGTCATCAAGCATCTCAATCACGCACCTCCCTCGTGCCAAAAAAGTCAGTAAATGGAGATAAAGCATATTGTCTATGTGTCGATATACCGGCAGTTAATTGAGTAACCACATCAGACATGCATCCGTTACTGCGCATTGACGAAAAATTAGACCGCCTAGGCAACTGCAAGAATTTCACCACCCTTGACTTATGCTGCAGATATCATCAAATCCCTGTTGCACCCCAGGACCACCATAAAACTGCTGTTGTCATACCTACAGAATTATATGAATTTGTAAAAATGCCTTTTGGTTTAAGGAATGCACCCACCACTTTACAAAGATTTGCAGATTTGTTGTTGTGCAGATTGAAACCCACTACATGCTTGGTACATTTAGATGACATTACTATTTGTTCTAAAACTATCTAAGAACATGCAGGAAGGCTGAGGGGTGTATTGGCAAGGTTGAAAGTAACTCACTTGATTGTGAAACTGGAAAAGTGTGCTTTTGCACTAACACAGGTACAATATTTGGGACAGATAAAAAGTGAAGGAGGTGTCAAACTGGATCTCTGTTTGACCACAGCCGTAAAAGAATTTCCAACACCAACAAATAACGAAGAATTACAGTCATTTTTAGGCCTTGCCAATTATTGCAAACTTCTGTGAATAATTATCCTATGCTAAGCCCCTGTCTAAATTATTGGGGGGGAAAAAAAAAGGAGTTAGTTTTACCCGGACCAAGGAATGTGATGAAGGAATGCAACAAATCCAACAGGTTTTAACTAGAGCCCCTGTACAAGCATATCCAGATTATGAAAAATCATTCATTCTGTCAGTAGATGCTTCCAACTATGCTGTAGGAGCCATTCTGTCACAAGAAATAGGTGGCAAAGAACGACCAATTGGTTATTCGTCTTGACAGCTTAACAAAGTAGAATCGAATTGCAGTACCACTGAGAATGTGCTTTTAGTGCTCATGCTTTGTGTAACATATTTGTAACCTATTTCCCATGATATTTCTATGGGAGAAATTTTACTGTCATCATGGATCATGCCATGTTACACTCGCTGCTAAGCTTCAAGAATCCTAGCAGCAGGTTAACTCTTTGGGCTTTAAAATTGAGAGAATCTGAGTATGAGAATTTGAGTACGAGGTAAAACACAAACCAAGCAAGTTGCATCAAAACGCCGATGCATTATGCCAGAAAGTCAGAGTGATTGTAACTAATGATGTTTCTATTGAAGAATTGAGGGAAGCACAGCAAAGAGAATTTTGCATCGAAAGACCCCCTCAGGTAAACGAGCAGTAATTCTGAAAGAACTACATCCCAAAATAATAGCATAATGTCATGATAGCCTGCAAGCATGTCAATGGTTTTTGTGCCACCAATTGCCGAATAGCCACCCGCTATTTCTGGGAAGGGAGACAGAGGGACATACGAAAGTATATACAAAATTGCTTGTTCGGGGTGGCAATGACCCTTTAACACAGTGCAAAGGTACTCTCACAGCAAGTACCAAAAGCCACTTGTCTTTGGGCTTTAGTAACAGCAGATATTGTTGGTCCTTTCCCTTTGACCCCACAAAATAACAGGTATACTTTGTCCATCATAGATCATTTCTCTAGGTTCTTAATTCTTGTTCCCATACCAGATATGTCCACCAAAACAGTAGCTCGTGCATTTGTCACCCACTTGGTGTTAACGTATGGAAGACCAAAGTTGTACTTACAGATCAAGGCACAAATTTTATGTCCGCATGGTTTACAGAAGTTTGTCAATTGTTGTGAATCAAGAAGTGGAGGATGACGCCGTTTACCCAAAAGCAAACACACGCCTGGATCGAGTCCACTGCACCGTCATGAGCATGCTCTTTTACTATCTCAATAAAAATCACTGTGACTGGGACAGGTTTGTCAAATACATCACATCAGCCTACATCAGCCATGCCCATGAAGCTACAGGATACTCCCCTTATGAAGCGACATGTGGCCGCCCTATGAATTCGCCTTTTGAAGTTGACAAACTGCTCTCTGGAATTAAATTCAAAGACGTTTGGTCCAATGTCTTCAAGCCATTTGGAAGAAAGTAAGAGGGAATAATGCAAAAGTCAATGCTCAACAGTTAAAGAGGGATAACCAGAAAGCAAAAATGCCTGAGTACAAGGTAGGGGATCTGGAAATGTTACAAAATCCAGTAGTAATAAAAGGGATGAACGAAGTAGTTTACACGAACGTATGAAGTACCATACCGTATTACATGGTTTACATTACCAGTAAATGTGGAAATTCATTTAGCAGAACACACAGTCATTGATCATTTCAACAGGTTAAAGCTCTACAAGGGTTCTGAGCCACCCACCCTCGATAGTGAAACAGAGCCTGCTACGCCAGTAGTTCCACCCAAAAAAGTAAGAAAGAAGGTAATACAACTACCTAGACCGCCACATAAATATGCTCTAAGGTCAGAACACCCCTATGAGTTATATTCAAGGTATTAGGTCCAAGATGACACGTAAACAGTTGGAAAAGACGTGTGAAGCAAGAGAATTAATTGACGGGAACTACTGTCATTACTATATATTCATTTAAGTTGTGCATGTTACTTATAAGTAGACATAAGAATTGGCAACCACTGGTAACAGAATTTAGGATGTCACATGTTAACGGAAGTGACTGAAGTTTCCACAATCATTTTGTCTTGTGCCATTTAACTTCTCCAGTAATGTTGTCATAACAGTTGAGACCTGGAAACACAAATACTTATTGGTAACGGAATTAAGGGGAAATTTGTCCTTGCCAACAGAACATGCTGAGTTAAGAATCACTTAATCTTGCATATGTCAAAGGATTTCACATTTCACCTGTTGATTTAGTGAATAGAGCACAAACACAGCTGTTAAAGCTTTACCATAAAAACATGGAAGTAACACGCCTTCGTAGCTGCCAGTAGATCAGTGGCAACATACTGACATCTACCTGCCATCTGAAAAATGCCACATTATATATATATGTTTATGTTGAATATTTACGTGCTGATAATAACAAGAATATGTATGTCCAAGTTAAACAAGTAAGTTGTTTTAAAAGTAAAATAAATCTTCCTTAAGTGCTACTTTATTGCTTTCATAATGCGATGTTGATGAGACAACAAGGTAAGTTTTTATGATGCTACATGTTTCTGTATATTAAATGCCAAAGAAAGTCATGTGGTTTTTGCCAGCCAGAGCCTGTCGCCCACAGCTGTTTGCAGATAGCTAGTCCCTCTCTCCTCCCCACCCACATCCCTGTCAAATGAGTGGCCATTACAGTTCCCCTTTCCCAGCCCCCACCTCTGTGGTTAGTGCAGGCAGCATCTACACCTCTCCCCTCATCCCTCCTCACCACCCCCCACATGCCCCAGCCACGCTGTACCTTCTTACATTCCTATGTTGTAGCATAACCAGTAAATCC
This sequence comes from Schistocerca serialis cubense, assembly GCF_023864345.2. Classification (NCBI taxonomy): domain Eukaryota; kingdom Metazoa; phylum Arthropoda; class Insecta; order Orthoptera; family Acrididae; genus Schistocerca; species Schistocerca serialis. Next base: position 11,051,925 of record NW_026047583.1, read on the forward strand.
GAGAAGATAGTTATAAAAATAAATCTACCATCCTACTACTGCTCCACAGATTTTACTAGTCCTAGCCAATAACAGAAATCTACTTGTGTCATTTATTTGAATTTTCAGTAAAGAACAAAACAGAGAGAAAAGAAGTTTTTCCTTGTAAACACTGCCTATACTGCCAAAAATAGGAGACGTGGAATTTCAGACCTCTGTGTTGTATTACCACTCTATTGGTTAATAAACAGATCTATATTGCACCAAGGAAGCCACCTCTTGCCGTGATATTTACTCTGCAAGCAACTGCAGTGTGTGAAACATGTCAGCACAAGGAACAAGTTTGAGATGCCATCGTATCATACAGAAAAGACCTGTAAAAACCAAGTTAATGTTAATTCAATGTAACAACACTAACATTAGTGTCCAGTTCAGGCATTATTAGCTACTAGTGCCAAGTAAATGATATCTGAGAGAGGCAAGCCGTCAGTACAATCCCTGCAGAAGTATAAAAATCCATAAAATTACGCACATTTCAGAACAGAGTATCTAAGTGAGTGAAACAATCACGATAGTTCCATGAACTTTAACAATCGAGTTATCTGAGTCTGTTGAAGAGAAGATCTTTCATGACTGTCATGGATAACATAAGCTAAGGCCTTAGTGGCCACTCAGGGGAACTTGACACCACCCAGCCTCCACACATACAAAGGCTCTATTCTGTTCTCCACCCTCACCAGCCCCCATTGGGACCGGACCCCCAGATTGGAAAGGGGCACAGGTCATCCCCGTTTTCAAGAAGGGACATCGAACAGATGTGCAGAAATATAACCTATATCTCTAACGTCCATCAGTTGTAGAATTTTGGAACACATATTATGTTTGAGTATAATGACTTTTCTAGAGACTATAAATCTACTCTGTAGGAATCAGCATGGGTTTCAAAAAAGACGGTCGTATAAAACCCAGCTCACGCTATTAGTCCACGAGACTCAGAGGGCTATAGACACGGGTTCACATGTAGATGCTGTGTTTCCTGACTTTCGCAAGGCGTTTGATACAGTTCCCCACAGTTGTTTAATGAACAAATTAAGAGCATATGGACTATCAGACCAATTGTGTGATTGGATTGAAGAGTTCCTAGATAACAGAATGCAGCATGTCATTCTCAATGGAGAGAAGTCTTCTGAAGTAAGAATGATTTCAGGTGTGCCGCAGGGGAGTGCCATAGGACTGTTGCTATTCACAATATACATAAATGACCTTGTGGATGCCATCACAAGTTCACTGAGGCGTTTTGCGGATGATGCTGTGGTATATCAAGAGGTTGTAACAATGGAAAATTGTAATGAAATGCAGGAGGATCTGCAGCGAATTGATGTATGGTGCAGGGAATAGCAACTGAATCTCAATGTAGACAACTGTAATGCGCTGTGAATACATAGAAAGAAATATCCCTTATCATTTAGCTACAATATAGCAGGTCAGCAACTGGAAGCAGTTAATGCCATAAATTACCTGGGAGTACACATTAGGAGTGATTTAAAATGGAATTATCATGTAAAGTTGATCATCGGTAAAGCAGATGCCAGACAGAGATTCACTGGAAGAATCCTAAGGAAATGCAATCTGAAAACAAAGGAAGTACGTTACAGTACACTTGTTTCCCCACTGCTTGAATACTGCTCAGCAGTATGGGATCCGTACCAGATACGGTTGATAGAAGAGATAGAGAAGATCCAAGAGAGAGCAGCGCACTTCATTACTGGATCATTTAGTAATTGTGAAAGCGTTACGGAGTTGATAGATAAACTCCAGTGGAAGACTCTGCAGGAGAGACGCTCAGTAGCTCGGTACGGGCATTTGTTGAAGTTTCAAGAATATACCTTCACTGAAGAGTCAAGCAGCATATTGCTCCCTCCTACGTATATCTCGCGAAGAGACCATGAGGAAAAAAATCAGAGAGATTAGAGACCACACAGAGGCATACCAACAATCCTTCTTTCCCAGAACAATACGAGACTGGAATAGAAGGGAGAACCGACAGAGGTACTCAAGTTACCCTCCGCCACACACCTTCAGGTGGCTTGCGGAATATAGATGTAGATGTCGCATGATCTGGGAACAGCAAGTCAGCAAACATCTTGACCACACGCCTCCCTCATGTGCTGACAAAGTAACGCCGTCTATGCGACCCTTACCAGGCCGTGCTCTAGAAATTTCCATGCCACCCCCTGCGGGTTCCTTAGCTTGTGACCAATCAGGGCTGAGAAAGCCGCGTGTCCATGTGGCCATGTTGGATGTCTCTCTCTCTCTCTCTCTCTCTCTCTCTCTCTCTCTCTCTCTCTCTCTCTCTCTCTCTCTCTCTCTCCCCCCCTCCATCTCTAACATGTTTTTTTGCGAATAAATTGCCTTTGTCTAGATATTATTCTCATTATTTAACTATGCTCTCTGCCTCCCACTCCTTACTGAGCCATCCTGCACACTATGCAGCTTAGCGGAGTAGTGGCAGCTTAGAACTGTAAATTCATATGTGAACCACTTTCTTTTGTATTGGCAGCACGAAGCTGAGAGGAAGCAGTGGAGTTCACATGATCACTGTGAATCCTGATCAGAGCACATAACTTTTGCAACTAATGTAATGACTGCATACCTACAAAATTGGAGGACACTGACCTCAAGAGTACATTATTATTTCATGAGATTTGTCTATTTATGGGTTCACTAATCCATACTGCATCTTAGAATAATTCATCATCAGAGTTCATGTGTTTGATTCCAACATGCTAGTAGCTATTTTGGAGGAAAGGTCAACGAATTTTAACGTATTGAAGATGTGCTGACTGATACCTAAGATGCAGCACCATGCAACCCTGTTAGGTTGCCTCTTACTGATGCAGCCAGTTTGTTCAAGGTACATTATTGATTAGGAGTATATGTATTTTTGGTTTATTAGCACACAGTGGGTTATTCCCATTCTACAGTCAAGAACTACTGCAGTTCAAGTGGCTATAGCAAACTGCAAATGTGATTGAAAGGTAGCACTGTAGGTGCCCAAATAGCTGTTGATGACATTCGGCTGTAAAAATGCATCAGTGGCCACTGGCGTCAGTGTACCAGTCTCATTGCATGGCAGCTGTACACACAGTACAAGTGTGACTGGTGTCTTTCATAGTGAATGCAGAGGCAGAAGACACTTAATACTTTGGATGGTGTCAAGATGCTATGCATAAATGTATATCTGATTCACAAAGAAGATAGTTTGTGTGTCTTCGAGTGGACTACGTGACTGAATACATGTTAAGCTGTAAAAGTGGCACTCTATAGAGGAGCATCGATTGTGAGGGAAAAGCACACAGGTATGGGAGTTCCAACCCCCTGCAAAATATGGTCCAGTAACTAACGGAACTACACGTCAATGTGGATATGCAGCTTATCCAGCAGACTATCATGAACAAGTGTGGTACTCAATAGTGATGACTGAACATTAGGCAGTCCTTATATGTAGTTACAACTATTACATGTAACTAATTGAACATTTATAAAAATCCATCTGCAATGTAATTTTTGGTTCTGTGATGTGAAAAAGGGAAGTTTTGTTAATGGGTTACAGCAGTGATCATGAATTAATCCTCTGAATGGGACTAAATCCACTTTGATCCAGTCAACCTGTGTCAATTGCTAAGAGGATGGTGGCTCAACTACCACCTCTACACTACCTCAAGAGAAACAAGTACTATGTTCAATCTGTGAAGGCAGAATAGAATTCTCTGTCTAGTCATCTGCACAGAAGTCAGTGGAGGTGACTGCACTGAAGTCATTCCATGTGTATGCTGAGTTATGGTCGTAGTATGCTCCTACCAGACTTACGTAGATGATAATGAAGTTAGTAACTGTTGGGGAGAGATGAAGGTGCTTGCACAACATAGACTAGCATGGAGAGATGCATAATACATGCCTTCAGACTGAAGATGATGACAATAACTTGGATCCATAAACACAGAGAGTACAAGACTAATATCAACTCTTGCATAGCTTACATACTGAGCTGCTGCTACACCGTTTCCATAATGTCTGGCTTCCTTCCTTCCTTCCTTCCTTCCTTCCTTCCTTCCTTCCTTCACTACCACTGCAGTTCCAAAAGTATGAAGTGTCCGAGACCAGTGGCATTATGTTTACTTCCCACTCCTCAAATAATTCCCTCTTACTGAAAGTTGTAGGGATGTAATGCAGATTGTCACTTGTTATGTAGCACTGACTGGGGCAAATGACCAATTGTTGAAATCAGATGGCCTCAAAAAAAGCTGTGCTTTGTCAGGCTGTGGAGGGTGCAAAATGGAAATTACATGATGTAGTGTCCACAGTTGCACTTTTGCTCCATTATAGGAAGAATTATGTCTAGAGAAAGTTCAGTGCTGCAGTCCAGCCTTCAGACAAGAAAGAAACAAATTTTGTCAAATGCAAACAAAATGTCATTCTTTCTTATTCTACGCCATCATAACAAAATGTGTAATATTCGAAACATATCCCTAAAAGAAATTTATTTCAGTTAAAAGGATGAAGTAAACTAGAACTAGTTCAAATTCTCTCATCTTGTGTTTGATATTTTTCCATCACCCAGGGATTTTTCCACGTGCTCTCACTCACAGAAAACTGATCAGCAGAACAAGGGAAGAAAATAAACTGCTCGAGCCATGCATGGCTCACGTTTGGGCCATCTCTCTCTTTTTAGATTCTGTTTTCACTGTACTGCCACCACGATTTGTTAATTCAATTACTGGTGTTACAGAGTTGCTGCCTTGCCTGCCCATGAGAAGTTTGTGTGGCTGCCTCCTTTGCAGGCCAATTAGATGCAAGGACAGTATTATATTTACCTGCTGGGGGCACAGTGGGCTTTCACCTGGTGAATAACTTACAAGCAAGAAATGTAGACACCTTCCCTTCACTCTGATTTCCTGAATAAGTCCTCCATCTTAGAAAATGAGGATCTCTCTAGAGGAAGCAGCGTGGTCACCCATACAGTTGATGCAATGAAGGAATGGAGGTGGACAAGCACCCTCATGGGCATCCTTGCCACAAGTAACACATTTGGCCACATCTGAACATGACTGGCTGGTATGATTAAATTGCTGACACCAATAGCAATGCGTAGGGTTGTGGATGTAAGCACGAACTGAAATTATGTCTCGACCCACTTTAATGTTCGATGGAAGTTGAACTCTGTCAAATGTCAACAGCCATTGCACCCTGGTCAGACATGTAGTTTTGAATTTCCTCATTGGACAATCCGTAGAGTGAGCATGTATAAACCTCATGTGGTGAATTTAAAGTGTGATGTTATTCCACCCGGACAGGGAAGGTGTGTAGCAGTAGAATTCGCATCAATTTTTGTGCCTAGAGGGCAGTGACTGTTTCTAACAACAAGGGGCCTTTTTGTAATTAGGAACAAGACTTAGCAGGACCTGCAATTGTTTTGACACCTTTCTGAATAATGAAAGGATTGACTGTGAAAAAGTCTTGACCTTCGTCAGACTGAGAAACAGTGGGGAACTGGCACTGATAGAAGAATTGTCTGTGGCTGAGACTCATCTAACATTTGCTTGTGAGCAGAAATTGTAGACGTAGAGCAAACCATTTTGAAAGTATCCCCCATGATTACCAGTGTCTCAGATGGCGTGCTCCTTCCTTGTGGGGGTCCTCTCCAAGGGCACTCCATCCTTAGGTGATTGTTCACAATTCAGGTCACACCTCATGGGAAAGAGACAGTGGGACCAATCAGCACGTTTGGAAGGTGCCAGCTCGGGTAATCACCCCTCCCTGGGCCTGGCCATTACCAGGGGTACGTACGTGTCTTAACTGTCTACCAGAGATGGGGAATGACGCGTTACCCCATCACCGGCTAAATGTGGGAGCACGGGGGTTGGCCTTCAGACATGCACAGGGAGGAAAGAAAGAGAAAGGGAGGAACGAACAAAAGGAGAGAAGAGAGGTCTCAAACACTGCAGCAGAGAAGAGGGTAAAGAGAACATGCAAGGAAAAGAGAAGGACAAATGTTGGACAGGGACATTCCAGTATTGAGGGCAAAGAAGAGAAACTATATCTTAAAGTTACAAGCATCTGTCTCTGGTTGTATGCATGACACATACTCACAAAAAAGGGAAAGGGAAAGGGAAGAGGCAGGAGGAGGGAGAGGATGGGGGATGATGGGGAAGGATGTGAAAAAGGAAGGTATGCAGCCCAGAAAGGAAAGAGAGCCGCACTAGCTCAGGTTCCCGTGCTCGCCATGCACGTACCCACAAAAGAGCTGTTGACCCCCTGCGGGGGGGGGGGGGGGGGTGGGGGGGGAGGGGAGGGGCAAGGCAATATGCATGTTAAAATCTCCCAAATGTAGGAAGGTTCAAGGAGTCGATCAATAAGGGCAGCCGATACATTCAAGGCTACTGCACCATCTGAAGTACGATATACATTGGAGGCAGTTATTTCCTGCATTGTTCTTATTCTGATGGCCACAGCTTCAAGAGGAGTGTGAAGGGGCACACATTTACTACATACTGAGTTCAGGACATACACGCAAACTCCACCTAACACACTATCATAGTCGCTACGTTTCCTGTAATGTGCCTTATAGCCGCAGAGGGCAGGGCTCTGCATTGCCAGGAACAAGGTTTCAGGAAGAGCAATGCAGAAACCAGGTGTTAAGCTTAACAGTTGCCGTAGGTCAGATGGGTGGTGAAAAAAACCGTCACAATTCCACTGGAGGATTACATGATCATGAGACTGGAAAGGCATGAAACTGTCAATGAGGCAGTTTACACCTCTGAGTATCTGTGCAATCCACATCCTTTGTGTCTGAGGCCCCAGTGAGGTCTAGGTCCTCAGTGGATGCCGAAATCTCCATCTCATCCTCAGACACGCAGCTTGTAGGTAGTGGTGGTGTGGGTGTCACTGCAGTGCTTTGGTTCTTTGGGTCTTTTTATTTTAAGGTTTCTCTTGCTGCTCCTCAAGTTATCCATCTCCACTATGACCATCTATGTTCATCTGCTTCAGCCACTGGTGGGTGTCAGCTTTGCCACCGGTAGGAACCTGGGAAGGGAGTGACCCAAAGGATCCCTTCCTGGCGAGAGGAGCTGGAGAAGACTTACGCTTCTCCAGCCGTGAAGCTGGGGGGTGGACGGGAGGGGGGGGGGGGGGGGGTTTGCTCCTGAAGTAGGTCATGCAGGAGCAACACGGACAGAAGTGCCCCCCACCATCAAGGGGGCAGTTGGAGTCCGACAGCTATGAGAGCCAACTGTACGCAGTGGAGCAGAAGATGGTAGAACTACTGTTGTAGTGGCGGCGTGTGTTGACATCATATGCACAGGATATAGCGCCTCATATTTACTCTTAACATCAGTGTAGGTCAGTCAGTCCAGGGTCTTTTATTCTACTATTTTCCTTTCTTTCTGGAGAATCATACAGTCTGGCGAACAAAGCAAATGGTGCTCTCTGGAGTTGACACAGTTGGGAGGCAGGGCACAGGGAGTATCAGGATGAGGAGGATATCCACAATCCCGACAGGTGACGCTGGAAGTACAGCTGGAAGAAATATGGCCAAACTACTAGCACTTAAAGCACCACATCGGGGGAGGGATATATGGCTTTACATCACAGCGGTAGACAGTCACTTTAAACTTCTTGGATAATGAGTCACCTCGAAGGATGAGATGAAGGCATTGGTGGATGTTGTCCTGAGACTGCCAGTCTACATTTTATATCCTCCCTACTGCGACCATCATCAGTTATTTTCCTCCCCAAATAGCAAAACTCATTTACTACTTTATGTGTCTCATATCCTAATCTAATTCCCTCAGCATCACCCAACGTAATTCAACTACATTCCATTATCCTCATTTTGCTTTTGTTCATGTTCATCTTACACCCTCCTTTCAAGACACGGTCCATTCAGTTCAACTGCTCTTCCAAATCCTTTGCTGTCTCTGACAGAATTACAATGTCATCAGCGAACCTCAAGGTTTCTATTTCTTCTCCATGCATTTTAATACCTAGTCCGAATTTTTCTTTCGTTTCCTTTACTGCTTGCTCAATATACAGATTGAATAACACCAGGGAGAGGCTACAACCCTGTCTCACTCCCTTCCCAACCACTGCCTCCCTTTCATACCCCTCGACTCTTGTAACTGCCATCTGCCTTCTGTATGAATTGTAAATAGGCTTTCGCTCCCTGTATTTTACCCCTGACACCTTTAGAATTTGAAAGAGAGTATTCCAGTCAACATTGTCAAAAGCTTTCTCTAGGTCTACAAATGCTAGAAATGTAGGTTTGCCTTTACTTTATCCTTCTTCTAAGTTAAGTTGTAGGGTCAGTATTGCCTCACGTGTTCCAGCATTTCTACAGAACCCAAACTGATCTTCCCCGAGGTCGGCTTCTACCAGTTTTTCCATTCATCTGTAAAGAATTCACGTTAGTATTTTGCAGCTGTGGCTTATTAAACTGATAGTTCAGTAATTTTCACATCTGTCAACACCTGCTTTCTTTGGGATTGTAATTATTATATTCTTCTTGAAGTCTGAGGGAATTTAGCATGTCTCATATATCTTGCTCACCAGATGGTAGAGTTTTGTCAGGACTGGCTCTCCCAAGGCTGTCATTAGTTCTAATGGAATTTTGTCTACTCCCAGGGTCTTGTTTCGACTCAGGCCTCTCAGTGCTCTGTCAAACTCTTCATGCAGTATCGTATCTCCCATTTCATCTTCATCTACATCCTCTTCCATTTCCGTAATATTGTTCTCAAGTACATCGCCATTGTATAGGCCCTCTATATACTCCTTCCACCTTCCTGCTTTCCCTTCTTTCTTAGAACTGGGTTTATATCTGAGCTCTTGATATTCATACAAGTGGTTCTCTTTTCTCGAAAGGTCTCTTTAATTTCCCTGTAGGCAGTATCTATCTTACCCCTAGTGAGATAAGCCTCTGCATCCTTACATTTGTCCTCTAGTCATCCCTGCTTAGCCATTTTCACTTCCTGTCGATATCATTTTTGATATGTTTGTGTTCATTTTTGCCTGCTTCATTTACTGCATTTTTATATTATCTCCTTTCAATAATTAAATTCAATATTTTATTCTGTTATCGAAGGATTTCTACTAGCCCTTGTCTTTTTAACTATTTGATCCTCTGCTGCCTTCACTATTTCACCCCTGAAAGCTACCCATTCTTCTTCTACTGTATTTCTTTCCCCCATTCCTGTCAATTGTTCCCTTATGGTCCCCCAGAAACTCTGTACAACCTCTGGTTCTTTCAGTTTATCCAGGTCCCATCTCCTTAAATTCCCATCTTTTTGCAGTTTCTTCAGTTTTAATCTACAGTTCATATCCAATAGATTGTGGTCAGAGTCCACATCTGCCCCTGGAAATGTCTTACAATTTAAAACCTGGTTCCTAAATCTCTGTCTTACCATTATATAATCTATTTGATACTTTCTAGTATCTCCAGGATTCTTCCATGTATACACCTTCTTTCATGATTCTTGAACCAAGTGTTAGCTATGATTAAGTTATGCTCTGCACAAAATTCTACCAGGTGGCTTCCTCTTTCCTTTCTTAGCCCCAGTCCATATTCGTGTCCTATGTTTCCTTATCTCCCTTTTCCTACTCTCGAATTCCAGTCACCCACGACTATTAAATTTTCGTCTCCCTTCACTACCTGAATAATTTCTTTTATCTCATCATACATTTCATCAATTTCTTCACCATCTGCAGAGATAGTTGGCATATAAACTTGTACTACTGTAGTAGGCATGGGCTTCGTGTCTATCTTGGCCATAATAATGTGTTCACTATGCTGTTTGTAGTAGCTTACCCGTACTCCTATTTTTTTTATTCATTATTAATCCTACTCCTGCATTACCCCTATTTGATTTTGTATTTATAACTCTGTATTCACCTGACCGAAAGTCTTGTTCCTCCTGCCACCGAACTTCACTAATTCCCACTATATCTAACTTTAACCTATCCATTCCCCTTTTTTTCTAACCTACCTGCCCGATTAAGGGATCTGACATTCCACACTCCAACCCGTAGAATGCCAGTTTTCTTTCTCCTGATAACAATGTCCTCTCGAGTAGTCCCTGCCCGGAGATCCGAATGTGGGACTATTTTACCTCCAGAATACTTTACCCAAGAGGATGCCATCATCATTTAATGATAAAGTAAAGCTTCATATCCTTGGGAAAAATTACGGCTGTAGTTTCCCCTCGCTTTAAGCCGTTCACAGTACCAGAACAGCAAAGCTATTTTGGTTAGCGTTACAAGGTCATATCAGTAAATCATCCAGACTGTTGCCCCAAAAAAGCCTGCAACAACTGGAGGTTTTCTGGACGTGGGAGACAGTCAGTAGCAGAAAAAACATTACAATGAGTGGGCCGATTCCTGTTTTTCGTGAGGAAGTGGACCAGGTAGTCCACTTGTTCTTGGAAAAACACGAACATTTGTGTTAACAGTACTTCAGCCCCGCAACATGCAATTTAGTAAAAAGGGTAAAGAGGTTATGCAGATGGTCTTAGTGCACATCACCCATAACAATTAAGTCACCCAGGTAATTGGATCAATATGGGATGGATACAGTTAACTCACTTTAGCAGAAGAGATTCCAATAGGCAAACACTTGTATTTGTATGAACGAAAAGGCATATTGATGATGACAATATATTGTGAATCCTCATTAAGTGGAATCTATAAGGAAGGAGCAGCAAGATCTATTTTAGAAAAACATTCACCTGCTACAAGACTTAGGGAGGTCCTTTTGACACTGTGCGAGGTAGTTTTCCACCAGAGCTTGAGCATCAATTGTTGACATAAAATTTCCACAAACCCAGAGGGAACCATTTGGCTTCTGGACTACAACCAGAGGTGTGGCCAAAGCACTAGGTTTGACCAATTCTACAACCCCAGCACCTTTAAGGTGATCAAGTTCTAGCGTAATGAACCTCCGTAATGAGACTGGAAGATGATGTGCATGACAGAACTGAGAAACCACATCTGGAAGTTAAGAAGTATGTGGTGCAGCATAAACCAGGCCCAAACAGGTGTGTAAGAAGCACAAATGTCACCACATTCCTAGAAGGGAACCATGTCAGAGACGATTTGAAGTTCGTCTGTGATGGAGAACCCAAGTTGCAAGAAAGTATCCAGGCCAGCAGATTGACTGTTTACAACATCCTGCGTTAGCAACCATGTAACCACCTTATTTTTGGCTGTAGTGGTGAACAGACATCCAAGGGGAATAGAAAAGTCACCATACACAACCAACTTTTGAGGGACAGGGCCGAAGATGGGTAACCGAGATAAGTGTATGTTGGGATGTTAACCAGGGAAACTGTCGGTCCTGTGTTGACTTGGAAATGCGTGTCCTGAAAAGCTAACTTGAGATCAATATAAAAACTTTGGGGGGGGGGGGGGGGGGGTGGTGCACAAGGTTTGCCCTGGGAAACCGTGGCACAGATTTCATGCACTGTCCCACAATGCACGTTAAGAGTATCATTGGACTAACTTGATGGGCAATGGAAAACAGTTCGGGGATGTCCCTCCTTCCAACAACGGGTCCAGTGTGCCCAACGATCAGGACACCCTCCCAATCAGTGCCTTACAAAACAAGGAGGGCAGACCCACCGATAGCCCTGACATCACTGGACTGGCTGCTCAGGTGTCACCGACACACCCAAAAGTTAGCAATCGTGATACCATCTTCAGGAAGAAGGCTGGTGAGATTCCGACCCGGCAACAGTTGTCGAACTGCAGGGATCCAGGGATCTGCCAGTGAACTGTAAGAAGTTCATTTGCTGCCTGCGTGGGATCTGCCGGTGAGCTGTAAGAAGTTCATTTGCTGTCTGCGTGATGGCAGAATAGTGCAGAATTTCCAGTATGTCACCCAAAGATGGATTCTTGAGTTTGAGGGGTGCAGTACAAAGCTCTGGATCAGGAGCCAGTAGACCACTTACGACACAGATCAGAGAATTGTGTACAAAGTTTTTGAAGATAGATTGGCACAGATGAAGTCGCAATGACAGCTGAATCCTGGCAATTCCATCACCTGTGATTGATAAGAATGGCCTCCTTGCTTGTGGTACTCGTGGAACCTCAGGTGAAGTGTGACCACGTGGACCTATTGTTTAAACAGGTCAGCAGCAACGAATACATTTGCTGGAAGGTGAGTGCAACTGGGTTTAAGTGTGGAGCCAACTTTATAAGTGAGAAAAATGTGTCTGGGAATCACAGCAAATGGTAACAACCACAAACGGATATAGCAGTAGACAACTCCGTAGAGTAAACCAGATCAAGAGACGAGATGTAACATGATTTGAGAGTCAATAATGAAGCATAAGGTACGGAACACAGGAGCTCATTCAGAACAAGACTGAGTCAGAGTCTGAGTACCTGCACAATCAGCTTTACAAGGACCATGTGAGTGCAGACAAGCTGGTGTGGCAGGCACGGCCAGTGTGCAGCACTGTGGCGGTGACAGCAGTAATCACAGCTTATAGGGGCACCCCCTCGAGGGTGTAATCTCGCAGGCTGTCCAAATTGTAGGACGGGGACACCAGGTAGACACAAGTATTCTTGAATTTTACAAGTGGAAACTCTATTTCTAATATATCCTATGTTCCCATAACCTTCATTCATTGGTCATTGTCCCATTATTCTTCACCTACTTAGCTGCTTGCCTGTCCCCACTTCAGTACCACACAGCCGTCTATTTCTCAGGAGCACCCATAATATTTTTCCTCTTCTCCTTCCCCCCACACTGTATCACGCACCATCTAAACTCCTGACTGCAGCTAACTGTACCATCCCCTCCCCATCACATTCCTGTGCACTCCTACAACCACAACTTTACCGTCCACCACCTGTACTCTTCTCTACTTGGCCCTACCTGCCCCAGCCTCCTCCTCATGCCCAGCACCCAGACTGATTCTTGCATGTGCGCGTGTGTGTGGTCTACTTCAGGAGGAGGCCCGCCAGAAACTTGTGTGCTTATTAGTCTATTTGTTGCGCATCTCTGCGGTTCAACATCTCAACTGTATGGTGAGTAGCAATCTATCCTTTTCGTAATATAGTCACTACCCACTCCTGGATTTCCATTGTCTGATAAAAGCTTCCTATCTATTTTTGTTGCCCTTTGTAGTTTGCTTATAATCATTGAGACCAATTTTAATGTAGGTAGTGTACGAAGTGTTGACAGTAGAAGAAACTATCACTGTAATATTAGTAAATAAAAATAATTTTTCAACTTGTCACTGTATCTCTATAACTCATTAACCATTCAAAAAAAAATGGCTCTGAGCACTATGGGACTTAACAGCTATGGTCATCAGTCCCCTAGAACTTAGAACTACTTAAACCTAACTAACCTAAGGACATCACACAACATCCAGCCATCACGAGTCAGAGAAAATCCCTGACCCTGCCGGGAATCGAACTAACCATTCAAACAAAGCTTACCACACTTCGGCAATAATTTATTATTGTCCAACTTCACAAGATCTCTTCTGCCTCTCTCATATTTCCGGCTCTATAGTGAAATGAAACGTTAGTATTATATGACAGATTCTTTCCTTTCTCATTAGAATAGGTTCCTTCCCATCAGGGTCTATCAAAGGGCAGTTTTGGTAACATTGAACTACTTGAAGCCTTTAAATCAGTCACTATTTTTCACCCGAAACGTCCACGGTTACACAGTGAATGTGTATCTGCCATTTTTTGATGTCATGGAAGCCATCTTAACAGGACATGTATTTCACTTTTTTTTTACACACTTTCTTTTCAGTTCAAGATTATTGTACATGAAATCTTAACAGTTCACAATAGGATGAACACTGTAAAGAAACTCTGATAGAAAAAATTGGTGTAAAATAAAACAGTATTGTAGACAGAGAGATTCTGACGGGAACATATCCAGCTATCAGACGGGCAACACACGAAATATACAATCACTTATCATCATCGACATTTGTCCAAAGAACAGTTTGGTGCAATTATCCATGATAGTCTATCCAGTGCACTCCTCCTCATCTCTGTGACACTTCCACAACCCACATCGATGAGGCCCTGCTTACAGCATCCAAGCCTTGGACTCCCTCTGCAATTTTTACCCCCTCACACTTCACCTCCATCTGACAATCATTTGATGTCTCTGAATGTTTCCTATCAACTGCCCCTTCTTTTAACCAAATTATACCACAAATTTCATTTTACTCAATGCAGTTAAATAATTCATTTGGTATTTGATCTATCCACCTAATTTTTAGCATTCTTTAGTAGCACCACATTTAAAAAACTTCTATTCACTTCTTGTCTTAACTGCTCATCATCCACATTCCCATTTACTCCAGAATAATACCTTCAGGGAAGTCCCGAACAGTCAAGTTGCAATCAGATAGCAAAACAAATGTAATACTTTTAGTGTATTTTTTCCTAATCTGATTCTGTTGACATCACCTCATTTCCCTTGTTTAAATTTTGCTGATGTTCAACTCTCAATCTCTTTTCAAGAACCTAATATTCCATTCAAGAGCTTCTGCAAGTCCTTTGCCATCTCTGACAGAATAACAGTGTCAGATGAAAACCTCCAAGTTTTTATTTCATGTCTCTGAAATTTAATTTCTTTTCCAAATTTCTTCTTGGTTTCCCTCATAATCTGTTCAATGTACATTCATTTGTCATAATTTTAAAACACATCTGATGTAAATAATAATTAAGTATGTGTAATGGAATTATTTCCTCTATGAAAATCAGCACAGATTTCAAAAAAAGTGGTCATACAAAACCCAACTCACAATTTACTCACTCAACATACTGAAAGCCAAGGATCAAGAAAGTCAGGTAGGTGCAGTAGTCCTCAGTATCTGAGAAATGTTTGACTCAACACCACGTCTAAGATCAATATCAAAGCATGAACATGTGAGGAACTGAGCCAAATTTATGACTGGATTGGGTATTTTATGTCAGATAGGACACAGCAAGTTAGCTCAGGTGAGAGTCATTGAAATATGTAAAACTAACTACAGGTGTATCCCAGGAAAGAATGTTAACCACTTTGCTGTTAATGTTGTATTCTAATGAACTTTCAGGTGTTTATATTAATAAGTTCCCCAGATCACACATTTATCTATAGTTAAGAACAGTCTGAAAGAAGCTGCACAATTATTCAGTCATATACTGAACTCTTCAAAAATCATGAAACCTTTGGAACATATTTTGAATGTTCAGTAATGTAAAATTGTGTACTTAAAAAAAAAAGAGGAAAAAAGGGGGGAAAAAACAGGAAAACATGGTTTTCTATAATATCAATAACTCAATTGGGATATGTCAGCTCTCCCAGACACCTGGGTGTAACAATTTGCAGGCATATGAAATAGAACCAGTCAGAGGTAAAGCAGGTGACATAATGCAGTTCAGTGGTAGAATAACACAGAAATGAAATCAGTCCATGAAAGAGACTGCATACAAAAAAACTCTTGAGGCTCATCCTAGATTATTCCTGAAATGCATAGGAAATACCACTATCACAAGATATTGAATGGACATGAGGAAGGGCAGCACAAATTATCACAGGTTTGTATGATCCATTGGAGAGTGTCACAAAGATGCTGAAAGAATTGAACTAGCTGATGCTTGAAGATACACACAAGCTAGTCCCATAAAACCCTCTTAATATATTGCTACAAAAATGTTACAACGCCTTACATGTCACTACCATAGGAATCATGAAGACAGTTAGACTAGTTAAAATAAATGCACTGGATTTAAGCAATCATTCTTCCACAGATATATGCATCAATGGAATAGGAAGAAGCCCTGCATACGGTGCAAGGGAAAGTACTTTCCACCATGCAGTACACAGATTTTTGCAGAGAGTATAGTTGTAGATGTAGATGCATACTGAATAGTGTTGAGGATAGGCTGTAGTCCTGTCTCCCTCTCTTATGAAGCTCAATGTCCCTTTTTATGTCCTCCTCTTGTAACTACAGCCAGTTTCTGAAGTTGCAGATCAGGTTTTTGATCACTGTATATTATCCCCGGTACATTCACTATGTCAAAGAGTCTAGTCCAGTCCACATTTTTTTCAAGCTTTCACTAAATTTATACATGATAAAAATGTGGGTTTGGCTTTTTTCGAGGTGCTTTCTTGGACAAATTGTAATATCACGACTGACATTTATCCAGAACCAAAACTAACCTTTCCGGAGAAGATGTTCTATCAGCATTTGATTCTTCTGTACATAATTATGGCCTTACATTGTAACTGATTTAGACTGGTGGCTCAGTATTACTGACATCTGTCAGCACCTGACTTTCTTGGAACTGGAATTTTTACATTCTGACACACATCTGAAGATATTTGCCCCATCTCTTATCTTGCACACAAGGTGACATAATTTTGACAAAGCTGTCTCTCCTGTAGGTGTCAATAATTTGGATTGACTGTCATCTACTCCAGGAACTTTGTTTCCACTTAGGGCCTTTCAGAGCTTTGTCAAATTCTTCTAGCACCATCATATCCCCCTATATCACGTTCGCCCTCTTCCTTCTATCTTTCTATAATATAATCCTCATATTTCATCTCTTATGTACACTCTCTTGGTCCCACCTTCCAGCTGGCCGGTATGGCTGAGCGGTTCTAGGCGCTTCAGTCTGGAACCGCGCAACCGCTACGGTCTCAGGTTCGAATCCTGCCTCGGGCATGGATGTGTGTGATGTCCTTAGGTTAGTTAGGTTTAAGTAGTTCTAAGTTCTAGGGGACTGATGACCTCAGAAGTTAGTCTCATAGTGCTCAGAGCCATTTTGTCCCACCTTCCAGCTTTCCCTCCTTGGCTTATTACTGGCTTGGCATCAGAGCTCTTTATATCCATTCAGCTGCTCCCCCTCCTTCCACAATTCTCTGTCATTACCATAATTATGTACACTCCTACAGCCTTGCTTTTGTCCTACAGCCATTTATGCTTCTTGTTTTTTAATTTGCTTCATGTTAATTGTCCAGGTCTCCGTTCCATACAGAACCACACTCTCTAATACGGATTTGTATATTAATTTTTTAGTTCTGCTCATTGCATTCCTACTCCATAAGACTGAGTTAAGCATCACAATGACCCTACGTCCGCTACTAATTCTTTTATTGATTTCTGACTGATTTTCCCTTGATTGTCCCAAGTAACAGAAAGTGTTTATCTTTTTGATTTTCTTTCTTTCAATGTACAGCTCATCTGAATCATTAGTGAAGTATTCTATTTCTTGGTAACTAATCTTGAAACCCAAAAATTTGTATGCTACTGCTAGTTGATTGCACATATAGTTAGCATCCTCCCCATCTTGTGCTACAACTACTTGATCATCAGCAAACAATAAATGATGTAGGTAAACTCCATCTCTTATTTCTAATCCCATACTATTACATTTATGAGACGATGTTCTAAGGCAAATATCTATATAGATTTAAAATAATGATGGTGACATGGGACAGCTCTGTAAAAGGCCTTTGCTTGTTCTAAATTTCTGTGGAAGTTTATTACTAACTTTAACTTGGCAAATGTCTTGTCTTCACCTATGTGATTCTCTGCTACCTTCCTTCTTCTACTTTTCAAAGCTACTCATCCATATATTGACTATTAATTCCCCCCCTCCCCCTCAATACCATTGCAGTGCATGATAAAAAGTGGTACTGATACCTTTTTCCTAAGACACAGTTTCCCTCTCCCAAAAACAAAATATATATGTTACTGATAAATAAACTGAGTGCTCATTGGTTAAGACTCACAAGAAAAAGAAGGAGTGGCTGTAGTTTCCCCACGATTTCATCTGTTCGTGGAACCAGACCACCAAGGCCGTATTAGCAGACGTTACAAGACCAAATCAGGCTCATAGACAGATGCCACTACAACTACTGGAAAGGAAGCTGCACTCTTCAACAACTTTAGGTTAGTCTACCATCTCCACAGATATACCAATGTTGTGGTTGTACATACAGTACAGTTGTATGTTTTGCTGAATCATCCAAGCCACCTTAGCTAGGCACAGTCCATGTTCATGGAGTGTTGGGTCCTTGAGTGTCACACACACACACACACACACACACACACACACACACACACACACACACACACACACAAAAACACACACTATAGCTGCTCAGGCCAGATGCATGTCGAACAGGAGGAACAATCCATAGCAGGGTAAAGAGAGGGGCAGTCTAGCACAGGTGGAAGAGGAGGAAGCAATGCAACCTGGCGGAGTCTGCAGGAACTAGAGGTGGGAGATGAGGCTACCTGGTGTAGCACAGGAAGCTGTAACGGAGGGAGGGAAGGGGGGAAAAAACTGATCAAAGAGGAGAGAAGAACAGAAAAGTAGGAGGGACAGGTTGGTGTACTTGCACAGAGCTGTGCACAGTGGGGATGTGGGTTTGTGGCTCGGGAGACGATAGGCGTGGCAGGGAACTGTTGGGCAGAAGATGTGGGGACAGTAGGTTACCGTAGGTTGAGTTAAGCACAATTTCAGGAGCAGATAATGTGTTAAGGATAACTCTAATCTTCACATTTCAGAAAAGCTGGTGGTGTATGGGACAATGCAGATGGCCTGGGCATATTATGTTTATCTCCATGTTGTGCAGGGTGCTCCACTGTGCTGTAGGCCGTGTGCCATGTTTACAATGAGCAGCAAGCTATCCATTCTGTAATGGATGGCATTATAAATTAAGGAACTTTGAGGCCAGTACATTCTGAATCTCTAATTTAGATATTCATGGAAATCCTATGGTACTAGACAGTCTATTTTTCCCTATGATTGGCAAAAAAGCTGAATTACGAACTTCATAGGTTTTCTGGTGTAATCGACGAAGAGTTACTCATCATGTGGTCTTTATTCAATGAATACAAAATTCAGTTAGAATTTAAAGAGAAAAATTCTGAAGCAAGCCAAACAAATTAATGTTTCCATCGAAGTTGATAATTCAATGTTCTACAGCCATTTTACAGGTCATCCTCATAATCAGGACAGATGAAGTTTCTGTATCTTCAGAACATAGAGCAATAAATATCAAAATTTGCTGCTTCTCTCCCTTGGGTACCATTAGGTCCTGGTTGGTTTTCCAAGCAGGTTCTCTGATTAAGTTGAGGAGTTTTGTTTCTGTGCTTGGCACATATTTTGGGTTTTGCTGCCAACCATATGAGTTTGTTGGTGTTTCTTTTCCTGCTACCAAACGCTTCAAAATAACTTTTGTCCTCTATATTTTAAGCCCTGCACTGAAGTGCTTTTTTTTTTTACATTTTATTTTTGCTATAATTGTGGAGTAGATAAAATACCATGTAATTCTATAGTATGTGTACTACACACAGGACATTTATCTGTCATTCTTTGGTAGTGTTCCCTGAATGTTCTTGATCGATTCCCCCTACATTAGATCAATAACTTAGGGAGAACTGCTAACTGCTGAATCATCACAGCTGAAATTTGTTACAGTAGGATGCTCACTAGAAACTGAAGGTGCAAATCTAGAGTTGTGAATCACTTAAGGATTGGAAGGAAAGATTCCTGTTTCTTTGAAATGGCAGTCACCCTCACTGGTGTCATTTCTCTCAGCCAGGCACTTACAAATATCACAATTGTGATGGTTTTAACTCTTCCAGTTGACCAGTAATGAGGCCAGCAGCAGCCCAAAATATTCAAATGTTTTCAAAACACATCTATAAAATGCAAACGTTCACATTTAATTCCTTTATAGGCAATAGAATACTTTGATGCCTAGTATTGTTGCTGCTGCTTATGAAATCAACAGAGTTTAGCTCCATCAACAAAGTGGAAGGTTTTGCAAGGATACTAGCTACCACTGGGCATTTTCTGTCATTTCAAAACAGGTGTATTCACAAACTGTAATGCTCTTCATCTTTACACAGCTTTCCTCTGAGCAGAATCATGGGTGGGATACTTTTAATTACAGCATTTTCACATTCGACTATTGTTACATACTCACCAATAGTCTACACTATTTCTATTAAAAGGGTCAAGTGGCAATCCACCTTATCCACACTATGTGTATTTTACTGTTTACCAAGAACTCCTTCATTTAATTTGCAACATGTGCCAACTTTTTGCAATATCAGCGTAAGAAACATTCTCAACCATGTCCTGCAAGCTAACGTATTTAACTTTTTGATTGGTATTTGAAAATTACTCATTTAGCAAAAGCTAAACATTATGCCAAAAACATACATCCTGGTTCCAAAGTTTATATCATGAGCCTACCCATTTTGTATTCACAGCTTAAAGTTTGACTGTGCTTGCATGAAGTACTTGGAGGTATTCATATTTCTTCAGCAGTTGTCACACTCATTCCACCTGTGATCCCATCTTATGTCCTCCCTGAAACTTTTTGTACCCACTGTCCGTGCTATTTGGCTTTCTAATTATCACATATGAATTCTTTCTGATAGGAGGTCCAAATCCTCTTTAATTTAGGTTTCAAATAGATTTAATGCACAAATTCTGCTTATAATAACCTGCTAAGCAAAAGGATGTTCACAGGTGTCAGTGTTAATACAAACTGCAATTAATTATGGTGGTACATAGTATGCTTATGTGCGTATGTGTGTGTATTGATGACAAAGGCCTTAATAGTAGACAGCTGTAATTCTAAGTGTGTTTTTGTTGTGCCTCTCTGCGACTCAGCATCTCTGTCGTATGGAGACCCACTTTCCTTCATTCAGTTCCTCACTACCTCCACACCACTCATAATTTTCCAAATTTAATAACTGAGGTATGAGCTTTAGAGGCATATCATTCTTTTATATATCTGAAGTAATTTGAAAGTCACATTCTCTGATACTGGTCAAATCTAGCAATCTAAAACAACATTACTTCAAGAGGGTAGTGGGAGACAAATCACAGTTGAAATATAGTAATAGTACCCTGAAGAACATTCTAGCAGAAGATTCTATACAAGCTGTGATCTTCAATGTCTCACTCATGCTTCCAGGATTGTGGGCTCTGAGCTGTATTTGAAACGGAAATTTTCACACACATACATAACTTCTTTATACCACGTTCATTCACAGTAAATTATTCTCAGTAATCAAGTTATATTCACTGGAACTTAAGTGTATCATTACAAAGCACGTTAACCATTTATTTTCAGCAACTATAAAATGCACATTTTAAGACCCATAAAGAGATGACAGCATCCAGTAACATGCCAGGAGCTTCTCTAGAATTTATGTTTTGCACAAAAAACTGCAACTGATTATAATGTAAAAATCAGAAGCATAATCCACAAACAAAGCTAGAATGAAGAAAGACCAAACAAAGCCAAAAGGAAGTTTACAGCTGGATAAAAATTTGAAAGAAGGAATTGAAGTGAAAGAGGAGACATTTCATCTTAACAGATAAAACCAGGCACTGGGTGGAAATTTTAAGAATGATGAAATTACACATTTCATTGCACACAGTACCCAAGCAACATTTTGCAGAATCTCAATCTAATACAGTATTACAACTTGGATCAACAAATTTTTAAAAACTGCAAGATATGTCAGTACATTCATGAGGAAATAATTAAACAATGGAAAATCAAGGATGGAGTAATGACAATATTCTGAAAACCGTAGATTACTGACTAGAGAGTGGACATAAGTTAGAGGGTCACAACAAAGACTGATAAATATTTCATGGCAGCCTTTTGGCACGCGCGCGCGCGCGCGCGCGCCCACACACACACACACACACACACACAGGGACTGATGTGTGAGGGCATACAGTGATATGGTAGGGACAGGGTAGGGCACTTAGGTGCAATCACCATATTTGATGAGGAAGGGGGAAAAGGAAGAGTAACATGAGAGAATTTGAATAAGGGAAAAAAACTGTGGGTGTACTGGTGGAATAGAAGGTTGTATAGTGCTGGACTGGGAGGAGGGAAAAAGTGGGTGAAAAATGTCAAGTTCAGGGTAACTGGAACAAAGGATATATTGCTGACAACAAAGATGTGGTCTTTAAAGTTACGGAAAAAAAACAGAGCAATGAAGCTCAATCGTACCAATCCATGTGACAAAGTTTTGTTAGATGGGGGATGTGACTTGAGTGCACCAAAGCATGCCATCAAGTTGCCCATCACAGAACTGTCACTATTTAATTGTGACATAGTACAGCTCACATATTTTTATGCTTTTTTGAGTCTTGCAGTAAATAATGAGGAATTACAGGATATTGCTAAGTATTATCGTATGCTTAGTTAAGTAACCTGTGTAGCTCTCTATGGAACTGCTGATCTTCTGGTGACTAGCACTTATCTTAATGTGGCTTTCAACATGGTTTGCAACAGATACAATAACCCTCATTTGATTGCATCAACACGTGAACAAACTGTTAATGCTCCCATCAATGACACGGGCATGTGCAAGTGAACTTCATACACTGCTTAACACGGCTGTAAGTGGTGTGCATGCACTGGTGGCATTACAGCTAGATGTATCCTTGCTAGACATGATGATGTCACAGTTCCTGAAAGAGAAGGCTGACTAGTCCGTAAGAACAAAATCTTAAACCGGTCTGAGTCCCAATAGCTCCCTGACATTTCAAGAGTGTGTTTTCCTCGAAAATAAATGTAAATCATTGGGAATCATCAAGATACTGTACCGCCTTGGCACAGCACCTCTGGGGACAAACAGCAGACTGCCTCCAATGCAAAGCACTTAGGACATCAGAGGAAACTCCATGTTGCTACTAGAAGGCAAGGACTATCTCCATAGGAAGTGATCATCCTATGCTTCAAGAGACTTAACTGTGTTGGCAGGGCAGTATGAAATGGTAGAGCACAACATTTTGTCAAGGTGTTGAGTTGTGTCATGGTTTGCAAAAACTGACACTGATGCTCCAACTTCCATGAAGAGATTCTGGGAGACAAAAGAATTAAATCATATTGTACTAATGAGAAGAGCAGCAATGCAAAGCACACTTTGTCAAACACGCAACTAAAAATTTCACAGGTAGATTCATTCTTCATCTTCCATTTTGGGAAGAGCTGAGCCAGTTACTCAATTTGTTTCACACTTCAGCAAAATGCTTCTCAGAGAGTGAACAGAAACTAGTGACAAAACTGAAGTTTAACGAAAGTTATACAGAGTTTGAGGGAGTACAAGGACTTAGGACAACGTATGGAACCAGTAGTCATGACAGATGACGTTTTGTGTTACATGGCACTTAGTACTGTCTCTGAGACAGCCAGCTTGACTACTAAAATGGGACTTGTGTTCAATTGTTCTGCCAAATCAAAAATAAATTTGCCACTAAACAGTCTGGTAAAAATAGGACCAACCATTCAACAGGATTTGTGACCCATAATATTTCGTTTCTGCATGCACTACACTGCCTTCACAGCAGATATAGAGAAGTTGTATCGACAAGTTCTGGTGACAGATGAAGATCACGCTTACTGAAAAATATTGTGGAAGAGTGACGGGGCTGTACTACTTCAGAAATACCTATTTAAGACAGCCACAAATCAAATGGCTTGTGCATTTTTTCTTGCAGCATGGTGTCTGTTACAATTAGCTCACAAAGAGAGCGACCAGAGTGAAGCTGCAAACATTCTCACTAATCATTTCTATGTGGACTATCTTATCTCAGATTGTGATACACTAGGGGCTGCAATCAAGCTCCAGCAAGATCTCATTAAGATATTTATGGAACGTCGAACCTCACTATGGAAATGGTGCAGCAATAGTGCAAAACTACTCCAAAACTGTAGAGAGAGAGAGAGAGAGAGAGAGAGAGAGAGAGAGAGAGAGAGAGAGAGAGAGAGAGAGAGTGTGAGTGTGAGTGTGTGTGTGAGTGTGTGTGTGATGATTTATTTTAAGAAGATTTTAGGAAGTGCATCCAGCCACAATTGTAGCAAGAAGAGTGGCTCTTCTGTCATTTTAGAAAGGTACTTGGATGTGTAATTGCAATAAATACATATTTTTGACAACTGTAGGTGGTAATTGACATTTTTAATGAGTACTGTGATATAACATATTACTTTGGTAAACTCATTTATTTCACAATCATTGTAGTATGTATGAATGATGGTGGCTATCATAAAGTTACTTTTTAGTTAAAATAGAGGATTTACACTTTTATACATTTTAGGAGTTCTCTCTCTCATGCATGAAAGCTGGTGCAGGTGAATGAAGCAGTTCTGCAGAGTGGGACAACAATAGCTGCTGTATCATGCTTCAATGCAATGGCTTTTTTCAGTGGTTTATTCCATACCACGTCATTACAGTACAGTGATATGCTGCGTCCTTAGATCTGTGAGCAATGTGACCATTGCCATTACATCTGGAGAATGAAGTCAAGTGTCATTATGATTTGGTATGCGAACTGCTAACCCATGTATATCCTTTAGTTATTGAGGGGAGTTTCTCTTCCAAATGAGGAGTCGGTATGTGAGTATTCTCTGATAAACATTTTGGATTCTTCTACAGAGAATTTAGAATTGAGGTAACATTTCAGTTACCAGTGCAGTATAAGTTGCAAAGGTTGTGCGGTCAGGAAACCAACTGGAGTGTGGGACATAATGACACTGAAGTTGTGGTAAATAGAATGTGTAGAAAGGAGTTTATTTAATTAAGTAAGTTGGAAGTGTGCAGGGCAGCACATAGGAGGAGCAAGTAATGAATGGCTGAAACCCTGGGCTGATGAAATTTGTGAACACCCTGGAAAGAGGCCAGGAAGGAATGTGGGGTTAATTATATGCTACAAAATGTAACTCTCTTGCTACTGGTGAAACTCACATTTGCTCTGCCAGTCTCAGACGTGCTCGTTGAAGTTCCTCTCCCCTCCGCTCTTTGTGGAAGAGGTTCCTGATGAGGTTCTGATTGACAGAAAAAGAAATTTTGAGTTAATATAACGAACATTTTCTCTGCAAAAGTAAAACAACCAAATAAAATAAGATTGTTTCAACATGAAATGTTGGGGTGTCAGCGGCAGGAGGTGGGCCGTTGTCCTCAATAGATACTGATTGAAAAAAAAATAATTTTTTTGAGTTAATATAACAAACATTTTATTTGCAAAATTAAAACAAACAAATGAGAAACTAAGATTGTTTCAACATGAAATGAAAAAGAACAGAATCAATTATTTCAATCTTTTAGATTCCCTACTCATCAGTGAACGACTGAGCATCTAATCTACTCAATTATGTATGAGAATCAACATTATTAATCAAGAGCCAGAAAACCAGAACTTTACTCCAGTTGTAGGCCAGTTATCTAAAGACTGTCAGGGGCAAATAAACATTTACTGTCAACATTTCACACAATTGTTTATTACATTTTAAATTGCTTTGTTACTACAGGCAATAGTTGTGTGATTCAGCAATCAAGTTTTTATAAGGACAATGATGAAGGGAGATACATAAGTAACAGAATAATAAAATTGGATAGATAAAAATAAAATCTACTCATGAAGCAGCAGCAGAACACACACATAAAGAAGGTTATACTTATGCAACCTTTTGGAGCCAGTGGCCCTCCTCCTACCAGAAGGGGAAGGAAGAAGTGTGCAGAAGAAGGACCAGAGGGGTTTAGGAAAAGAGACATGTTTCAGAAAAGTCATCCAGAACTGCAGGTCTGGAGGACTTACCAGACGGAGAAGGAAAGACTGATTGTTGGGGACTGCATCAGAGAAGATTTCAAAAGCTGAGAGCTTAAAGGTGGAAGACAGGGTAATATGCACGACAGAGATTACTGCTAAAACATCATGTATGAGTTAGTTTTCTACTCTATCTATTTTTCACTGTCCCCCTCCCACAATGCACTCAGCTTTTTACTCTTACTAAGATGGAGTGAAGAAAGAAGTAGCTACTGTGAAGAAATTCAGAGACTGAGAAATTAACGTAAATTAAAGTCAGGTAGATGGCAAGAACCACTGGGGGAAGAATCCAGAAAAAGCACGTGTGCTCAAACACTTACTTAGGTCACGACCGTCATGATTTAGGGCATTCTCTGCAACAGGATATTGTATGTTGCTAGTATATACCCTATAGCTATTCTTATTCATCCTAACCAATAATTTGGTGGTACTCATGCCATTCTAAAAGGCCAAACAGTGTTTACATTACAACTGATATATGAAATGTTGTTGCACGGGTAACTCTCCCTTTGATAGAATATGTTTCGCCACTTACAGGGCTGGTGTAGGTAGAGTTAGGAGTGAGGTCTGTCACAGGGGTAGGAGCAATTGGGTAGGAAGATGGTGCAGAAGGAGCATCGTGCCTGACGTAAATATGGCAGAGGTTGGGAAGGTGAAGGAAAGCTGTTCTGAGTGTGGTGGACAAAATCTCAAGACAGAACGAATCTTATTTCAGGGCATTATTTTAGGAGGTCATAGCCTTGTCAAAGTAGCTCATTAATGTGTTCCAGACCAGGATAATACTGCATGAAAAGTAGTTTGCTCTAAAGTTGTTCTATTGGGGGGATCGGCAGTACCAGGACTGGATTTGACGGCCCAGGTAATCTGCTTTTGAACAAGACTGGTAGGGTACTCATGTCCAGTAAAGGCTGAGGTGACAGTAGTGGTGTATTGCTGTGGTGTCTGCATCCAAACAAATATGTCTGCCTCCAACCCAAGTCTGTATGGGATGGAACGTTTGACACGGAAAGGATGGCAAAATGTAAGTACTGTTGTTTGTCAGTACGTTTAAAATGGACAGAAGTGGCCTTCAATGAGGACAAGATCGATATCAAGGAAAGTGGCATGGGATTTGGAATAGGACCATATAAAATTTATTTGGAGAAGGTATTCATAGATTCCAGAAATTTTAACAGATCAGCCTCACCATGAGTCCATGTGGAAAAGATGTCATCAATGTATCTAAACCAAAACCAGGGGATGACGACTTAGGGATCCCTGCAAGTGATACACAAAAAGGTTGGCACAGGAAGTAGCCATCCTGGTTCCCATGGTTGTACCCCTGATCTGTTTGTATATCTGCCCCTCTAAGGTGAAGTAGTTGTCAGTAAGTATAAAGTAGATTAAGGTGAGCAGGGGGGATGTCATAGGTTCGGAATCTCATGGGGCTGACTGAGAAAATGTTCAGTGGCAAACAGACCATGTACATAGGGGATGTTAGTAAAGAGGGAGGTTTGGATTGGGTCCATTGATGACATCTTTGCCATATGGACTCATGGTGGGGCTGATTTGTTAAAATTCCTGGAATCTCTAAATACCTTCCCCCAATTAAATTTCACACGGTCCTATTTCGAATTCCATGCCACTTTCCTCAATTTTGATATTGTCCTCACTGAAGATGAGCTACACACTTCTGTCCACATTAAACCTTCTAACGAACAACAGTACTTACATTTTGCAGAGCATGCTCTACAACATGACACTCATGACCTCTGTGCCTGTTTCACCACATGCACCATCCGGATTCTTCTCCTAGACACCAGTTTCTCAGAACTCCGAGGTGGGAACTAGAGCTGCAACATGTCTTTGGTTCTCACCACCCACCTGGCCTTAATACACGTTAATTTCTGAGTCTCAGCATTTCTTCTCAGTAATTACTCCTTTCTTTACTCTGTTTTAGTTTTTTACATCTTTCATTTACTGACTTGTCTATTTTTCGCTTCCCCCCTTCTACATCTATTACATGCAACACACATAGCTTTTCACTTCTATGAACTCCTGCACGATGCTTTAGCAATGATCTCTGTATCGCATATTAACCTGGCTTCTACTGTAAATCTCCAAATCCCATTGATTATTTTCGTTGATATAACAGAATAATGAGAGTTTCTCGTGGTAATGCATGGAATGCTGCTAACAGTAGTGAAGTTGTGTGTAAAGATTTATCAATTCCAACTTCTGGTGCAAAAAGAAGCATCGTTGGTCAAAATCGTATTGTTCACACTATCTTTCTGATTATGTGCGTGGCCATGAAGACATTTCTAAAATAACTAATTATGAGACAGATGTCTGAAAATTAGCTTTATACAGTTATGTCAAGTACATATTTCAATACATTGCAATAATGTGTGTAAACAAATTGTGATACTTGATACCTATCATATTTACACCAAATGTCTGGTCCCCACTGATGTAATCCACATAAGATTAAAGACTGACCAAGTATACTTGTTTTCTACTACGAATAACACGATGCCATTGCCACATACAGCAAAGGAAATACTGTAAGTTTTATGTGCTCTGGAATGTAGATGGTCAGCACTATGTCATTGAAGACAATTAGAGAAACAAGAATGCTGAGAGGAAATTTGGAAAGTCCAGTGACAGAGAGCACAAAAGCTACAAGAAGAAACACAGATGAGTTGTCTATACCTAGATTGAAATGATAAAGTGATTGACACTCGATCACGGGAGGGGGCAAAGTTGTCCGTTCACATTTGTCATTGTACACATAAAATGGCTGCTGCAGAACAGCTGGGCATATCTGTACTGGTTTAATTCACATGGTGTCTGTTACCATGAATCACTAGTTTGTTTAACAGGGTTTAAATAATCTAATTACTTTCTGGTACACTTTCACAACTTTTTTAGGACATTCTGTAACAAAAAATAAATAAGCCACATAAGGAAGCAATGCAACAATGAAAATGAATCCTAAATGTAATGTTATTGGCCACAAGTGTCATCAGCATTTGACTTTGGCAACTGACATGTGATGCAGTAGAATGATGACAATGGTGAACAGAATAGAGGCATGAAGAAATTTGGTCTCTGGTCAGTTGTTGCTATGGCAACTGTCCTGTAAACAACTGTCAATCACTTTGTCATTCCGATTCAGGTGCAGTGACTTAGGAAGGCCTTCCTATGGTATGAGACTCGATTAAACTAGTGACAAAACTTCAAAACACCACTTCCCAAAAATATACCTTTTTGCCACACAAGGAACATTTTCAAGTTAACTATTTGAGACAAAGAACCAAAATTTTCAGTATTCATCCAGCTTACCAATTTGCAAATTTTATTATACAACAACACATATACAGAAGGGTCCAGATCCCCTAAAATGCTTTCTTACAATAATGTGAGTCAGTGAGAGTGTTGTGGTCAGGGCACCACTATCGATTTTGTAATGACTGACCACTGATTTTGAGCTCATATTCTGATTACATTGCACGATGAAGATCAACGTGTAGTACCTTGCCCGAATATTTGGAAATGTCTACTTTTATTTAGTGTACGAATATTACATTTTAGTTGAAAGTGCTGCTACATGCACAGAAATATTTATGAGAAAGCGTGGTTCTTTAAGCATATATTGGTAAATGTCATCTTTGAAGGATTGTAAAAGACAGTCCCTAATTAGGAGAAACATTTCCTTTTCACAATTCACAGATACAACATAGTTACATTTGCAGTTGGATTTTTGTTATTTTCTGATTAATATTCAATCACTATAATGTCAAGCATAAGATGCTGAAACTGAACTTACTGTTGTAGGTACTGGGCAGAGAAAGCACGAGTGTAAAATTGAAACTTGTGCTTGTTTCATTGAATGTAATTATTAATGGATACTCCTTATGTTTCTCAGTTAAGAGTTTGTAAAGTAATTGCATTAGCACCTGTAATATATGCGAGGCTTCGAGAGCACAGTTGTCAAATCAGCAGACTA
Organism: Schistocerca serialis cubense; assembly: GCF_023864345.2. NCBI lineage: Eukaryota > Metazoa > Arthropoda > Insecta > Orthoptera > Acrididae > Schistocerca > Schistocerca serialis. The sequence goes on from NW_026047583.1 coordinate 11,081,563, forward strand.
CGACTGTCGTAATGCAAGGTAAGCGCATTTTCACCGGCAAAGAATGCAAGCTCCGTAGTCTCATTTCCACACAGCATTGCGCATTCAGTTGTTGTGAGCAGAGGGCAATAATATGTTAAACAGCATGTGAATGCTTGACATACAACCAGCTGTCAATATATGAACAATGAAATGTAATGTACATTTTAACAGTAAATGAAAAATGTATCAGATGGATACATTTTGCAAGAAATAATGATGAATAATTGCCAACCTATCTTAATCAGTTTCACTGCTGCTGCTATTGCAGCTGCCTACTTGACTCAGCAGCAGTTCTATTTCTATTTCTATTTCTATTTCAATACAGTGGGATTTTTGTGCACAAATATTTTGAAGTTTGTGTACATGACTCACTGAGTTCCTCCAAACAGTCTGGGGAACACTCTCCAAAGCAAAGCAAAGCAAGTGTAAACCATCAGTTATCTTAAAATTCTTGTCTTCCTTTCCTATCATGTTCTTGTCAAATGTCCAAGTAAATTCAATGGTGCCAAATTTTCTGTGTGCCATTGGTAATCATGGATGTTTAATTTTCTTGACCACTGACCACAATACATATTCCAAAATCTATTCTTGTGAGCTGAGCACAGTCACTTGTGTCCCAGTAGGACAGCTTTAGTAAATTCTTCTTACAATGTCACATTATACGGAAGGTCTGCATTATTGCTTTCCATTCGTTCAATGGCGGAATCCTTTGTGGTACTGGATTTATCATCGTGTGATATAGAGCTTGATTTAAAACAACTTCAGACCTTGTTAGGTAATTTTTCAAATGCTCCTAAACCACTCTTCATAGTGTCTGGAATTCATTCTAAAAGATACTCTGCACCTCCTTTATGCCCAATAAAACACAATCCAACATTTCAGTCAAATCCGTCATCATAATCCTTTTTCTAGAACTCCAGAAACAAAAGGTGCTTTGAATTCCTCCTTTCCAGCCATTCCACTCATTCACACTTTCTCTGAAATTATCATTTATGTTTTCTGACACAAAGTGTTTTTTGTTTCTACCATCCTAATTTTCTGGAATGATTTACACCACACAAACTCCCAGCAGTGTAATAAATAGTCCACCCAGTGTTTCACAAGTGTCTTATTTCCCACAAGAATTCTTCTCTTTTCCCTGCTACTCTGTTATTTTCCTTCAGCACAGGTATTTTTTGAACTACTTGTATCTGAAGCCCAATTTTAGATTAGCACATTAAAGGGTTGTTACACTCATTTAATGAAAACCTTCCACTTCTGTTTTCAACTTTTCCGGTACAGATGCTAACGTTGGAAATTATTTCTCCACTTAGAAGTTGTGGATTTTCCTTCTTATGACTCCTTCTGTAAACTTTCCAATGCAAACTTCTGTTGCCTGCCAGAACTCCTTTTTGACAATATAAGACATGCAGTTTTCCTCTATTACCTCGAAATCCACTTCATCCACTTTCTTTTTTCGTCTACAAAATACGACAGTACACACGTGATGCATTATGACAGTGAAAAGAACCTGTGACCACTGGAGACAGTGCCACAAGTCCCTCCAAAAAAATAACACAACACACATACACAAATGTAAATCCACCTGATGACAGTGGTTTAAACCTTTGACACAGGTCATGGAGATAGATAAAGTGACTGGTAACAATAAACTTGTTTTTTCATTTAATGTCAATAACAGTTATGGTAAAGCTTAACCTAAAATGCTCACATTTAAAGTCATCTACTATCACTGCATTTAAAGTCATCTACTTCCATAACACCATGACATTCACAAGTTCTGCACACTGGCGGTGACGTGGAACTGCCCGTGCCTTGTTCTTTTTATGCTTCTAAGTAAGTATGCACACAGATCATCACACACTTTCCACAACTATGTAAAAGATACACATTTTCACACGAGTGCAAGGCAACTAACTATGTTATGATGATTGCCTCACACAAGTACACAACAACGAATGGGAGCAAGATTGTTCCCCTTCTGATGGGAAGCCCCAATGTAAACATTGCAACAATGAACAAAGAATTGAAAATACTCTTCTGTCTGGCAACATAGCATGAATTAAAGATGTGATACTAGCATTTTATGTAGATTAATAGGCATAAAAAATATAACAGCCGTGAAAGGCAACAACAGAGCTTGCATTTACACTTTGTGTGTTGCTGATATGCATCAGCATTTAGCAAACTTTGGTAATTTACATCAACCACAATTACTACAAAATAGCTATATGGAAAGTGATGAAAGTTCACTTGTGAATAGAGAATGAGTATCTTTAAACTACAAACAGGAAAATTTTCTCTCCTAATTACAGCCTGATTTCTATGAGTCCTCAAACCTGACACTCACAAAAAATGCATGAAAAATCATTCCTTCCCTTAAATATTACTGCATATATTGTTCACTTTTCAACTGATGTATCACATTCATATATAAAATAAAAGTAAACATTTTTACGAGTCCAGCAAGATATGACAGACTGATGTTCGTCATGCGATGTAATCAGAATATGAGCTCAAATTCAGGTGTCAGTCATAATGAAAGGATAGTAGACAAACACTGGAGGTCCCAGGCTCAGTCCCATAAAGGGGCAGAAAGTTTTCCTTCTTTTGATCCCTCCAGGATAGTGCCAGGGCCACACAGCCTGCTGTCACATAAGTATCTCCCCCTCCTAGAGGCACAGCAAAGAAATACTGTACTCTGCCTGCAGCTTGACCAATAGCCCAGTCAAGAGCCTGCACCGCAAATGTTCCCTGTTTTTATCATAAATGCAGTGTTCACTGTGTATGCTAAAATAAATTTAAAAATCAGTATTGTTGATGGTGTTAGGACAGCAACCAGCCACAAATTTACTTTCAGTTCCTTTATTCAAAGGGCACCATTACTGGTTTCAAATTGTTGTGATTCATCCTCAGATGGTTAACGCACTTTCTTTATAACATGTTGTGTGTTTTTTGGATTAATTTTCCTAAAATGTAAATAATACATAATTATAAACAAGCCACACACAGACAGTCGCGTTACAGAATTTCGTTGCATGTGACTTACGTGCATGTGACTTACGTAAGTCATATGCAATAAAATCTGTAACGCAACTGTCTGTGTGTGGCGTGTTTATAATTATGTATTATTTATATTTTAGGAAAATTAATCTGTAAAAAACACACAACATGTCATAAAGAAAGCGTGTAAACGATCTGAGGTTTAATCACAATGATTCGAAACCAGTAATGGTGCCCTTTGAATAAAGGAACTGAAGGTAAATTTGTGGCTGGTTGCTGTCCTAACACCATCAACATTTGTCTTCAAACAACAGCCACAGTCTCCATCATGTCATCATATGACAAAATTGCATTAAATTTCACTGACCTAATAAATTCCTTACAGTTGAATTATTATATTAGCACGTTTACAAAGGAGTGTCGATTTACAGTTGAGAATTCACAGAGGTATGACAAACCCAACGATATTGTAGGCAACATTTATAAAAATAGATTAGCTGCCATGAAAAATTATTAACACTCAAGGATCTGCAATTAAAATAGTGCGTGGTTAAAAATAAATAACCAGTTGCAATACTGTATTGGTGGTAGCATTGCATTCTTACAACACTGGGGTTACCATCAAATTTCACAAAAAGGGGAAAGGAAGGTTGGTAGGAGCTTAACATCCCATACTTCAGAAAAAAGTTTAAATGCATAAAAAAAAAACTATAGTTAATCAATATCATAATACAAAATACACCAAGAGGAAATGAGCCCACTGTAAGGTGCAAACAGTATTCTGTAGCAGAAGTACCGAAATTCTAACTTTTACAGTACACTTTCCATAGCTGCAAGGACTGAATTACCTGTGGAGCCAGACCCCGATCCTGCGGATGCCTCTTGCAGCCTTTTGTTCTCCGGTAAGCCTTTGACTTCCAAACATTCAGCAGCCTGTTTAATCAAGAATATCATTATTAATTAATTTTTTTTTTGGTCTTGAGGGTAGAAGCAGAAAATAGCCAAAGAAGAAACAGTGTGTTAAACGGATGTGGGAAACCACTTTGTAACAGATTCCTTGAAAAGTAATAGAAAATTTTTTTCCCTAAAATATATTGTGGACACACTACATGATGTTTAATATATACATTTCTTAAGGGATAATAACAATTTTTCATCTTAATTAGTTTTGAATACCAGTTCACACAAAATCAGATGTCATAAATTTGGGTTCAAATTACAACAAAAACTTAATAAATGAGTGTGCTCATGGGATATATATATATGAACCCTCAATAGTTACATACAACATACACAGAAGCACCAAAGAAAGTGGTATAGGCATGTGTATTCAAATACAGAGATATGTAAACAAGCAGAATATGGCACCGTGGTCGGCAACACCTATTTGAGAAACAAGTGTCCAGCACAGTTGTTCGATTGGTTACTGCTGCTACAATGGCAGGTCATCAGGATTTAAGCGAGTTTGAATATGCTGTTATAGTCAGCACACGAGTGATGGGACACAGCATCTCCGAGGTAGCAACGAAGTGGGGATTTTCCCACACCACTGTTTCATGAGTGTACTGTGAATATCAGGAATCCAGTAAAACATCAAATGGAAAAAGATCCTGCAAGAAAGGTACTGACAGTGACTGAATAGAATCATTCAACATGACAGAGTGCAACGCTTCTGCAAATTGCTGCAGATTTCAATGTTAGGCCATCAACAAGTGTCACTGTGTGAGCCATTCAACGAATCATCATAGATATCAGATATCAGATTTAGAGCCAAAGGCCCTCTCGTGTACCCTCAGGAACTGCACAAAGCTCTGTGCCTCGCCTGGGCCCATCAACAGTGACATCGGACTGTCGATGACTGGAACACATGTAGCCTGGTCGGACGAGTCTCATTTCAAATTGTATTGAGTGAAAGGAGGTGTACAGGTATGGAGACAACCTTATGAATCCATGGACCCTGCATGTCAGCAGGGTGAAGGGTCTGTAATGGTGTGGGGCACATGCAGTTGGAGCGATACGGTACCCTAACACGTCTAGAAACGACTGATAGGTGACACACACATAAGCATCCTGTCTGATCACCTGCATCCATTCGTGTCCACTGTGCATTCCGACAGACTTGGACAATTCCAGCAGGACAATGCGACAACCCATATATCCAGAATTGCTAGAGCGGCTCCAGGAACACTCTTCTGAGTTTAAACACTTCCACTGTACACCAAACTCCCAAGACACAAACATTATTGAACATATCTGGGATGCATTGCAACGCACTGTTCAGAAGAGATCTCCACCCCCCCTCACTCTTACAGATTCGTGGACAGCCCTGCAGGATTCGTGGTGTCAGTTACACATTAGTGTAGTCCATGTCACATCATGTTGCGGCCCTTCTGCATGCTCACGGGGGCCCTACACGACATTGGGTAGGTGTACCAGTTTCTTTGGCTCTTCATTGCACAGTAGTTTTAGAGTCTGTTTCACAACCTAAGAGGATGGGAAACAGGAGAAGATGGTGGTGTTAGGAAAATGTGATAAATCATTTAGAAACTTTTCACAGGAAATACAAGATAGACAGGGTCTTCACAAGCACATCAGACAGGACAATGTAATATCCAATTCATTAAGAGACTGTGTACCCACTAATACAGCTATGTAACATTCAACAGTTTGAAGAGCAGAAGCTGGGATACAAAGCACACAACAAATGTAGATATGTCAGAGTGTCTGTTGTTGTCATCTTCAGTCCAAGGACTGGTCTGATACAGATCTGAACATAGTCCATCATGTACAAGCCTCTTATCCACCTGTATCTATATAAATACTCTGCAAACCACTGCACAGTACATGGCGAAGGGTTCCCCTGCGCCACTAATAATCATTTCCTTTTCTGTTCCACTCACAAATACAGCGAGGAAAAAACAAGTCTATATGCCCCTGTAGGAGCTCCAATATCTCTCGTCTTATCTTCATTCTTCTTATGAAAAATATATGTAGGTGGCAGTATAATTGCTGTGTCGTCAGCCTTAAATGCCAGTTCCCTGAATTTTCTCAATATTGCTGATCGAAAAGATCATAATATTCTCTCCACATTTTCCTAATCGAGTCCCGAAAGCGTATTGACAATATCTGCAACTCTGTTTGAACCTACCGGTAACGAATCTAAAGGCTCGCCTCTCAACTGTTTCAATGCCTTTCACCTGACCTGGTGCAAATCCCGAGCATTCTAACAGTACTCGACAGTGGGTCGTGCTAGTGTCCTACGTGCAGTCTCATTTAGAGATGAACCACACTGTCCTAAATTTCTCCTAATAAACTAAAGTTGACCATTCGCCTTCCCTACTACAGTCCTTAGGCGCTCATTCTGTATCACATGGCTTTGCAACATTACAGCTAGATATTTAATCAATGAACTGTGTCAAGCAGCCCACCACTAATCCTGCAGTCAAACATTATCAGCAGTAACTTACATGTTTCTACATTTCTAGCTACCTGCCATTCATCATATCAACTGGAAATTTTTTCGAAGCCATCTTGTATCTTCCTACAGTCACTCAACACCGACACCTTCCCGTGCACCACAGCATCATAAGCAGACAGCTGCAGACTGCTGCTTACTTTATTTGCCAGATCATTTATGTATACAGAAAATAACAGTGGTTCCATTACATCCCCTCCCAGACACTCCTGAAGATACCCTCATCTCTGACGATCACTTGCTGTCGAAGACAATATACCGAGTTCTGTTACTTAAGAAGTCACCGAGCCACTCGTGTACGTGAGAACCTATTCTGTATGCTTGTAGCTTCATTAATAGTTGGCAGTGTGGCACTGTGTCAAATGCTTTATGGAAACGTAGGAATACGGAATCTGCCTATTGCCTTTCATCCATAATTCACAGGATATTATGGGAGGAAAGGGCAAGCCAGTTTCACATGAGTGAGGCTTTCTAAAAATGTTTTGATTTGTGGACAGAAGCTTTTCCCCCTCAAGAAAATTTATTGTATTCAAACTGTGAATATGTTGAAGGATTCTGCAACAAACTGATGTCAAGGATATTAGTCTGTAATTTTGTGAGTCCGCTCTTTTACACTTCTTGTATACAGATGTCACCTGTGTTCCCATTATAACATACCAGATGTGTTTTCTGGTGGAGAATTCAGTTGAGTTGTTGCCTTGTCATCAAATGTTTGTGGTTCCCATTCAAAAGCCACTTCCTTTTGGTTGCTAATACAGTAATTGTGCAGTATCAACTTTCATTATAGGTCCCTTCCATACACCTCACTGTTGCAAACTTGCATTAAACTGTAACACAGACACAAATTTGAACACAGTTCACCCGTGTTGCAGTCCAACAACATCACCATCAATCTGTGTTCAGTTTTTGATGGGCAATGAACTGGGCCCTCTTAACACTAAATCTGAAGGATGTGCAATGGAGAGTTCCCTGGTCAGCATGATCTTTAACTAAAGTATAACAGTGGTAGTAGTTATAAGCTCTTAATGCCTGAATAACTACTGCAACCCACATCCTTAACAATCAGCTTACTGTATTAATGCCTGTGTTTCCCTGTAAAACTGTTACACCTTTGCCTTTATTAAGTGATTTAAGCTGCTTTGCTGGACCAAGAATATTTACTTCTATGTTTCTCATCTTGGCAATTGTTGTGGATTGGAATATTTACTTCATCTTCTTTGGTGAAGGACTTTTGGAAAATTGTGTTTAATAACTCTGCTTTAGTGGCACTGTCATCAATTGACTTGACTACTGTTATCGCACAGTGCGTCTTGCCACTGGTATGCTTTATGTACAACCAGAATCTCTTTGGGTTTTGTGCCAGATTATGAGACAGAGTATTGTTGTGGAAATTATTAAAAGTATCTCACATTGAAGTACATGCTGTATTTTGAACTTCTGCAAAATTTTGCCAATTTTGGGGATTTTGTGTTTTTTAAATTTGGCACGCTTTTTTCGTTGCTTCTGCAACAGCAATCAGACCCGTTTTGTGTACCATGTGGGATCAGTACCATCACTTATTAATTTATGTGGCATATACCCCTGAATTTACCAGATATAGACTGGGACACTCAGATGTTTAGGACAGGTGGTAGAGACAGAGCATTGAGTGACATTACACTTAGTGCACTATCCGAAAATTACCTCGAGCAATTAAACAGAGAACCAACTCGTGGAGATAACATCTTGGACCTACTGATAACAAACAGACCCGAACTTTTCGACTCTGTAAGCACAGAAAAGGGAATTGATGATCATAAGGCCGTTGCAGCATCCCTGAATATGGAAGTTAATAGGAATATAAAATAACGGAGGAAAGTTTATCTGTTTAGCAAGAGTAATACAAGGCAGATTTCAGACTACCTAACAGATCAAAATGAAAATTTCTGTTCCGACACTGACAATGTTGAGTGTTTATGGAAAAAAGTTCAAGGCAATCGTAAAATGCGTTTAGACAGGTATGTGCCGAGTAATACTGTAAGTGACGGGAAAAACCCCCAGTGGTTCAACAACAAAGTTAGGAAACTACTGTGATAGCAAAGAGAGCTTCACTGCAAGTTTAAACACAGCCAAAACCTCTCAGACAAACAGAAGTTAAACGATGTCAAAGTTAGTGTAAGGAGGCCTATGCGTGAAGCGTTCATTGAATTCGGAAGTATAATTCTATGTACCGACTTGGCAGAAAATCCTAGAAAGTTCTGGTCTTACGTCAAATCAGTAAGGTGGCTCGAAACAGCATATCCAGACACTCTGGGATGATGATGGCTTTGAAACAGAGGATGACACGCGTAACGCTGAAATTATAAACACCTTTTTCCATAGCTGTTTCACAGAGGAAGACCGCACTGCAGTTCCTTCTCTAAATCCTCACACAAACGGAAAAAATGGCTGACATCAAAATAAGTGTCCAAGGAATAGAAAAGCAACTGGAATCATTCAACAGAGGAAAGTCCACTAGACCTGATGCGATACAAATTCGACTCTACACAGAGTATGTGAAAGAACTTGCCCCCCCTTCTAACAGCCGTGTACCGCAAGTCTCTAGAGGAATGGAAGGTTCCAAATGATTGGAAAAGAACACAGGTAGTCCCAGTCTTCAAGAAGGGACATCAAGCAGATGCGCAAAAAACTATATACCTGTATCTCTGACACCGATCTGTTGTAGAATTTTAGAACATGTTTTTTGCTCGCGTATCATGTCGGATTTGGAAACCCAGAGTCTACTCTGTAGGAATCAACACGGATTCCGGAAACAGCAATCGTGTGAGACCCAACTCGCTTTATTTGTTCATGAGACCAAGAAAATATTAGATACAGGCTCCCAGGTAGATGCTATTTTCCTTGACTTCTGGAAGGCGTTCGATACAGTTCTGCACTGTCGCCTGACAAACAAAGTAAGAGCCTACGGAATATCAGACCAGCTGTGTGGCTGTTTTTAGCAAACAGAACACAGCATGTTGTTATCAATGGAGAGACGTCTACAGACATTAAAGTAACCTCTGGCGTGCCACAGGGGAGTGTTATGGGACCATTGCTATGACCTAGTAGATAGTGTCGGAAGTTCCATGCGGCTTTTCGCAGATGATGCTGCAGTATACAGAGAAGTTGCAGCATTAGAAAATTGTAGCGAAATGCAGGAAGATCTGCAGTGGATAGGCACTTGGTGCAGGGAGTGGCAACTGACCCTTAACATAGACAAATGTAATGTATTGTGATTACATAGAAAGGAGGATCCTTTGTTGTGTGATTATATGATAGCGGAACGAACACTGGTAGCAGTTACTTCTGTAAAATACCTGTGAGTATGCGTACGGAACAATTTGAAGTGGAATGATCATATAAAATTAATTGTTGGTAAGGTGGGTACCAGGTTGAAATTCATTGGGAGAGTCCTTAGAAAATGTAGTCCATCAACAAAGGAGGTCGCTTACAAAACACTTGTTCGACCTATACTTGAGTGGGATCCATACCAGATCTGGTTGACGGAGGAGGTAGAGAAGATCCAAAGAAGAGCGGCACTTTTCATCACAGGGTTATTTGGTAAGCGTGATAGTGTTACAGAGATGTTTAGCAAACTCGAGTGGCAGACTCTGTAAGAGAGGCGCTCTGCATCGTGGTGTAGCTTGCTCGCCAGGTTTCGAGAGGGTGCGTTTCTGGATGAGGTATCAAATATATTGCTTCCCCCTACTTATACCTCCCGAGGAGATCACGAATGTAAAATTAGAGAGACTCGAGCATGCACAGAGGCTTTCTGACAGTCGTTCTTCCCGCGAACTATACGTGACTGGAACAGAAAAGGGAGGTAATGACAGTGGCACGTAAAGTGCCCTCCACCACACACCGTTGGGTGGCTTGCGGAGTACGAATGTAGATGTAGATGTAGATGTAGATGTAGACATTGCCTTGAACCCAGATCCTGCAAAGTCTAGTTGTTTTTGTCATTACATCTGTGATATATTGTGAAATTTTGAACATTCGCAAATGCCACAATACACCAGTACTGTTATTGTCAGTTATAGAGTTAAACTCAATTGTGGTCTTTTAAAGTTTTTGAGAAGTCAGTCAGTCTATCATCATTGGAAACAACTGTTCTCCAATTTTATTGTACAATTACATGAGAAACAGTTTATTTTTGAGAATTTTTGGATTCTTGAAAACTATTTTTTCATAAGTTACCCTTACGAGTGTTTTGGATGTGATATTTATTTCGTAGAGAATCAGTGTTTCCAGTTCACAGTTCAGCCAAAAATACATCAACCCTTAATTTTGTTGCTTATCGACACAAATAAATGTGCACTTTTGAGAATTTTCAGAAGCTATCATTGTCCTTTGCATAATCCATGAGCAATATGTAGTAAATTAGCATTTGTGATTTAGTTACTGTAGCAGGTATTTTTAACTAACATATTGTGTTACATATAGTTTTCCCTTCAAGAGGAGTAGCCCTATATATTATCTGCATCCATCAGTAGTAACTAACACTATTTGAGTTCCCAAATAACCCCAAAATGTTTTAGGAAACTAGTAATTTTTGCCACAGGTTTTTGTGTTGCTTTAATAGCAATCTCATTTTATGTATTTTCCCGAGGAAATGGTCGCGAGGGACAGGTAAAGGTACCACATGCACTCAGTGGGTGTGCCTGGGGGCCTCATTGAGTATGTTGAAGATGCTATTCCAGCAGCCACTGAGGGAGTAGGGCGCAATCGACAGCAGATCGTGGCACACTTTGGAACAAATAACACGTGTTGTCTGGGCTCCGAGTTCATACTTGGGTCATTCCCGTGCCTGGCAATGAAGGCTGAGAAGACCAGCCTTGAGCACGGAGTTTCAATGAGGCTCAAAACTTGCAGCATTGCCCCCCAGAATGGATTGTGACCCTTTGGTTCTGAGTAGAGTGGAAGGACTGAACCAGAGACTTTCTAAGCTCTGTGACAAGCTAGGCTGTGACTTCCTGGACTTGTGCCATAGGTTTCAGAACTGTACGGTCCCCCTAAATGAGTCAGTTGTGCACTACACATCAGAGGCTGCTACTCAGGTACCTGCATGTGGGGGTGCACAAAAAGCTTTTTTAGATTACATGAGTCTCCATCCAATAGAGATAAAAGTAGCAGCAGGAAACCAAGAAGTATCAGTGTAAGATTGAAAGAAATGCCTCCCACAGCCAAGAGTATTAAAATCCTAATTATAAACTGATGAAGTGTTCATAACAGTGTACCAGAGTTTGAAGCAGTCATAAAAAGCAGTGAAGCTCACATAATTATAGGTACAGAAAACTGGTAGAAACCTGAAATTGATAATAGTGAGATATCTTGGGGAAAACTTAAGTGTATATTGAAAGGACAGGCAACTGGGAAATGGAGGTTGTGCATTTGTTGCAATTGACAAGAAACTCATATCCACTGAGATAGAAACTGAAGCTGCATGTGAGATTGTCTGGGTAAGATTCCTTATCAGGGTTGTGCATATAATGGAAACTGGGTCCTTCTATTGACCTCCAGTCTCATCTCCTGATGTAACTCAAAACATAAGAGAAAACCACAGTTTGCTTGTATGCACAAGGTGTACAACTTTGCTTCTGCTGTTTTTTTCCTGACATCTGAGGCTTTAATGAAACAAATTGGTTACATATGTATCATCCAAAGAATTTTCCATCGCTGGCAACTACTTTCTCCCATCTTTCGGGCAGTGCACAAATCCTGCATCATAAACATCGTTTATCTTTTGAAGTGATCCACAAATCGATCCAATTTGTGACTTCTTCACGAGATTGGAAGTGTCCGTCAGCCAGGCCATGTGCCATTGACCTAAACAGGTGATATTCAGAGGGAGCAATGTCTCGAGAATACAGCGGGTGGGGTAAGACTTCCCACTTTAACGTTTCCAAGTATGTTTTGACCTCTTTTGCTACGTGGGGTCGAGCATTGTCATGATGCAAAATCACTTTATTGTTGCTCTCACTGTATTGTGGCCATTTGTCTTTTAATGCTCTGCTGAGATGCATTAATTGCATTTGATAATGAGCACCTGTGATTGTTTCACTCGGTTTTAACACCTAGAGGTACACGATGTCGAGCTGGTCCCACCAAATGCATGGCTGGGATATCCCCATAATTTTTTGCATTTAGGGCTATCATAATGAACCCATTTTTTGTCCCTGGTCACAATCTGATGCAGAAATCCCTTCGACGCATCTCAGTTTCAGCTCACATGGGACCCAAGTTTCTTTTTTCTGAATCCTGCCCATAACCTTGAGACATTTTGAAATGGCCTGCTGTGTCACTCCCACTAATCATGACAATTCTTCTTCAGTTTGACATGAGTCTTCACTCAGTAACATCTCCAATTCTGCATCTTCAAAAACACTCTCTTCCACCACTATGCTGGTCTACAACGTTAAAAATCACCATTCTTGAAGCATCGAAACCACTCTTGACATGTTCTTTCACTAATAGCGTCTTTACCATATGTACTCGAGAGCATTCATATTGAAACAAAACCGTAACACCTCCTGCGAATTACGAGAATTATGCTCGTAACCTGACACTTTCAATCGAGAACAACTTTCTGATGTAGACACAAATTGACTAATGTTTGAATGAGGTTACATTGACCGAGGTCCAAGCTAACTGCCTGAGGTCTGCGATCTGTTTCTTTTGACCCCTGCTTACCACTGTCACCACATACTGGCAAACGGCGGCAGTAAAGTTGTACACCTTGTAAGTTCCTCAAACTTACTGTAATCATCAGCGAAGACTTTAATCACCCAACAGTCCATACGGACAACTGCAGTTTTGTTAGTGGTGGGCATGATAAGACATCCTGTGAAACAGTACTAGATGCCTTTCCTAAAAACTACCTAGAACAGATAGTTAGGGACACCACTCATAATGGAAACATGTTGGATCTAACGGCAACAAATAGATCTGGCCTCTTTGAGGATGTTCACAACATAGCTGTTATCAGTGACCATGATGTGGTTGTGGCAACAATGATTGCCCAAGTGAAAAGCACAACTAAAACAAACAGAAATATGTACATGTTCAGTAAACCAGATAAATATCAGTAGTGTCATATCAATGAGGAACTTGAAACTTTCTGTATAGGGCAGTAGCATGTGGAGGAACTCTGGCTCAAGTTTAAAACAATAGTTGACCACATACTGGATAGATATGTTCCCAGTAGAAGGGTCCATAATGGGAGGGAACCTCCATCGTACACAGTCACTGTAATGAAATGTCTAAAGAAATAGATTACTACATAAAAGGTGTAAAACCTAGCGCAGGGCTGTAGATAGATGCTGAATGAAATACGTTTGGCTGTCAAGAGAGCAATGCATAATGCCTCCAATGACTACTGAAGCAGAATATTGTCAAATGATCTTTCACAGAATGTGAAGAAATCCTGTTCGTATGTAAAGGCTGTTAGTGGCACCAAAGGTACTGTGTATGTCCGTAGCAAATGATGTGGGAGCTGAAATTGAGGATAACATAGCAAAAGCTGAATGCTTAACCCCATTTTCAAATGCTCCTTTACAAAAAAAGTATTAGCACTAGTGGCATTGAGAAACATGCCCAGTTCTTGGTAAAATGCACAGGTCACACCCATCTACTACAAGAAGGGCAATAGAAGCAATCCACAAAACTACCAACCAATATTTTCAACATCAATTTGTTATAGAATCATAGAATATATTCTGAGCTCAAATGTAATGATGTATCTTGAACAGAGTGACCTCCTCAATGCCAACCACCACGAATTCCGAAAACATTGATCGTGTGAAACCCGAGTTGCATTTTGCTGACATGGCCTACTGAAAGCTTTGGATCGAGGTGATCAGCTAGATACAGTATTTCTCAGTTTCTGAAAAGCATTCAACTCAGTACCATATCGATGCTTATTGTCAAAAGTTCGATAGTAAGGGGTATAGAGTGAAATTTGTGACTGAATTGAGGACTTTGAGGTAGGGAGGACACAGCGTGTTATCTCGGATGGAAAGTCATCATTAGATGTAGAAGTAATTTTTGGTATATCCTAGGGAAGTGTGTTGCCATTCATGTTGTGTATCAATGACCTTGCAGACAATCTTTATGTAAAATCAGGCTTTTTGCAGATGATGTATGTATCTGTTATGAAGTACTATCTGAAAGAAGGTGCCTAAATATTCAGTCAAGTCTCGATAAGATTTTAATGTCATACAAAGATTGACAACTTGTTTTACATGTTCAGAAATGTAAAGTTGTGCACTTCACAAAATGTAAAATCCATTGTATCCTACAACTATAATATCAGTGAGTCACTGTTGGAATCAGCGAACTCATACAAATACCTGGGTGTAACACACTGTAGGGACACGAAATGGAATACTCACATACGCTCATGAGTAAAGCAGATGGTAGACACGAGTTTATTGGTAGAGTACCGGGGAACTGCAGTCAGTCTACTAAGAAGATTGCTTACAAACCACTAGTGTGACACATCCTAGAATATTTCTGAAGTGCATGGGACCCATACCAAATAGGACTAACAGGATATTGAATGTATAAAGAGAAGGGCAGTACAAACTTTCACAGGTTTGTTTAATCTATAAGAGAGTGTTGCAGAAATATTGAAGGGACTGAATTGGAAGATTCTTGAAGACAGATGTAAACTATACCAAGAAAGTAGACATGTTCACTGTCTGATCTCATGGAAGTGAAAAGCTGGGAGAATTCTTGGACCACATCAACAATATCCCTGACAACATTGAGTTCATCATGGAGGTAGACCAATGGTGCCTTGGTGCTCCTTGACATCCTTGTCCACTGTACAACAAATAGGTCTCTCAGCCACAATTTTTACCAGAAATCCATCCAAACAGGCCAACATCTGCATGCTAATAGTTATCACCATCCACCACAGAAACCTGCTGTTCTGAGACCCTCAATGTATTGAGCAAAAGCTGTCTCTGATGCTGAAAATCACCCAAAAGAAATGAGCCACTTACA
Organism: Schistocerca serialis cubense; assembly: GCF_023864345.2. NCBI lineage: Eukaryota > Metazoa > Arthropoda > Insecta > Orthoptera > Acrididae > Schistocerca > Schistocerca serialis. The sequence goes on from NW_026047583.1 coordinate 11,097,086, forward strand.
GAAAATACTCAGGGAAAACAGATGCAACAACCACCACCTTTTGCAAGCCATCTTACTGAATACATGTAAGCAGATGGACCCTGAGGAGGACACAAAGAAGCTTACATTTTTGTTGTTCTGTGGCTCAGTAACAGGAAAGATTAGTCTGCTCCTAAACAGGCATAAAAAAAAAAAAAAAATTCAGTCTTCAGGGTGCCAGCTAAAATTTATCAGTTCATGAGGCCTGTGAAAGATGAATGCAAAGTAAATACCATGTGATTGTGGACAGTTTTGTGTTGGACAGAGTGTGCATACTATTAAACAGTGCTGTGTGGAACACAAGAGATATTTTTGCCTTTCGTACCCTAAGAAACTAGCAGCAGCAGAGCATGCTCTAGAAAACAGACACTATTTCATTCAGAGACATATCAGTTATTACACAGACTAATAGTTTCTGGGACAGGTTCATAACAGACGCAATTTGTTACAACACCTTTAATAAAGATGGTGGCCTGCAGCTAAGCATGGCTCGGGAGCCGGCCATCAGAAGGTTGAAGCAGACACGTAACAAAACCATTGACTATTATAGCACTGGAGTGAGCACCAGTGACGTCACAGTAGCAGCAACTGAAAGACAGTTGCTACCTGACAATGGTCACAGATTGCTCTGCCAAAAGCTTGCAGATTTCAAAATCACTTTATGCAGCTTGAAGCCTGAGAGAATTTTACTACTACAGATCACCACAAAACTGTGGATTCATACACATTCAGAATGATGTTTCACAATTCTGCCACCAGTTTTGGTTGCATTACTCTCCCATTCTATTGCTAACAAGTTGAAGTCTCCCCCATTACAACAGGGTGATCAGGAAACTGTTTCACAAAATTCTGCAATTTCACTTTGAAGTGCTCTGCCATGACAGCTCCAGAGGCAAGTGATCTGTGCAACCAATCGCCATGTTTGACTGACCTTTGATGCTTAGTTACATTTCATTTAAATCACTTGACGTGAGGGAATTAAATTCCTGTAGGGTCAATCAATGCAAAGTGGACCAGCAGTGTCTGCTTGACCATCTGAGGAAATAATTAATATTCACTAGGTGAATTCACTCATATTTGATGGACTCAAAAGGATTTTTAAAAAAAATTTACTGGTTATCATTTAGTGTCCATTTCTGTTTCAAGCCGCAAGCTTTCTTTTGCCTTTACAAGCATCTGCAGTTTTTTAAATTATTTGGTAATGGATTGCCTCAGACCTTTCAAATAAGAAGCATCAGGTTCAGTACACAGTAGACTAGAAATGTAAACCATGATTACTTCACTGAATGTATTCCTTAATATATTTTTAATAGCTCAAAGTTAACTGTCACAAATTAAAGAAAACGCTATTTTTTGAAATGTATTTTACCAAAGCAATAGTAATTTCTCAGCCTTAATATTTTTTGTGCAATTGCCCTACACAGTGTGCGACATTTTATACAGTAGCAATGGTTAGAAACTTACATGAAAAAAATTACCTATTTTTTTACAAAAGCAATGGTTTTTTTAAATTTTTTCATTCTTTGGCCAGCTGTATCATTGTTAGGGGACTAGATAAAAAGCTGAAGATTAGAAACTTAATAGGCCTTTATGAAATCACACTTCACTATAAATTTGAAGTCAGATTCAATAGGAAGTTATGAAAAAAATTATCAATATGTAAATACATTTCTTAATATCAGCAATATCTGGACTAATGGATAATGTGTATCAGTCACATATATTAAGCAGTATTATGCGAATGAATGTTGCTCCTCACCATATAGCAGAGACACTCAGTCGCAGATATGCACAACAAAAAGACTCTCATATAATAGCTTTTAGCTAGACATGACATCCTTCAATTTCAATGACTGTTTCACAGTCTATGCCCTATGGATCCTCCAACCAACACCAGCTTTCCTGAACTGCAGAGGTGGGAACCTTCCCTGCAATACATTCAACATTCCCGTAACCCTCCTGTCCTCAACCTTCATTAGTCACTGTCCTCACCCATCCAGCCCCTTTCCTGTTCCCATTTCAGCACTACACAGCCCCCATTCCACCACCACACCCAATCTTTTTATTTCTCTCTTTTTTTCACTAATCCCCCCCCCCTTCCTTACATCTCCCCTGCCCACAATCTAACCTGCAGCACTTCACTGTCCCTCACTCCCCTCAGTCTATCCCTCCTCCTCCTCCTTACCCGCAAACTGTCACCACTCCCATCATGCATTGGTGCTGCTGCTCACAGTGTGGTTTCAGTTGCCTCAGACTGCAGTCGTGTGTGTGTGTGTGTGTGTGTGTGTGTGTGTGTGTGTGTGTGTGTGTGTGTGTGTGTGTGTGTTGAATGCCTTAATGGCCAAAAGCTTTAATTTTTTGAGTTTTTGTTGTGCCCTCAGTATCTGTGAGTCAGCATCTCCACTATATGGTGAGTAGCAACTTTCCTGCTCATAATATTGTTACATTCCATCCTGTATATTCCATTGTTTGAGTCACATAATTTAAACATATCTATGATAACCTTTTTCTTTTTCAAAATGAGTTAACTGATTACATTATCTTGCTGTCTTCTTATTTGTTATTATTACATTGTTCACTGAACAACAGAGAAATTTCTGCATCCAGTTTGATCATAAGGTTAAAATTTAAACCAGTAGCAGTTGTACATTCCACAGGAGACAGCTTCTTCAGTACATTTTTAACAAACATCCAGACTTGATGCTTTTTAACTTTTTTAGACAAGACCCTTCGTCCTGCTGGATGGTAAAATGTAAGATGCACATCTTTGTTTTGACAATTATTACTATCAACTTCGGCAATCCACCACTGTTCACTATAAACACAAGCCATTATGGCATTATTCTGAAGTGTCAGTGGTGCAAGTTTTCCATATTGATGAAATTCATTATCAAGGGATGTTGATGTAAACTTGTGCATGAGCAACTTGTAAGACTGAGATATAAGACAATGAAAAGATTGGGTGCCTTTAGTCTTTTGACAAGTGCCGAATCTTTCCTCCATGATACTGACATAGAATTCTTCCATTTCCTCACATTTTACAGAAGCACAAGTAATCTCTTTTACCTGTTCTTTACATAATTTAAACATTTCTTGTAGTGTCACGATTTGGTTCTTATAGGACTGCAGCAGACTAGCTATTGTGACAGCTCCCTTTGTTGTACTTCCAACACCATCACAAGCATTCTTCCCATGGCATGATGCAAAAAAGTGGCACTCTCCGTCAAGTTCATAGTCTTCATGTGAATGGATGAGACAAAATTTTTGTTGTGTTTTAGTATTGGCTTGCGGTTCCATCAGAGAAGTAGATCAGTTTGTTTGTGGAAGGATGGTGCAGTTTTATGTAGTTTGTTGATTGCAGTTGAAAAGCATGCACTGCTGTAGTGTTGTGTTCAATGTAATCACTTATGACACGAAAACTATGACCCATTAGTTTATCATTATCCTTATAACAGAAGACAATTGGATGAACTGTGGCCTGTTTTTCTCACAGTGGTATCCTTGTAATTCATCTTTAACAAAGGAATAGTTTTCAGAAAAGTTGGCAGGAACTAAATATTCATCAACAGCCAAGGTTTACTTTTTGTCTTTCACTAATTTAACCTGAGCTTTGGCAATAACATTATGCATTTTCAGGTCCCAAGGTTAGCTACCAGCAGTTCAAAAAACATTTCTTGTGGTTTTGTAATTGTCATCATTTCCATTCCCTCCCATGTCACCCACTGTTAGTATTCTACACTGTCAGGCATCAAATCAACTTCTTCCAATTCTTCAAATGTGCAAAGTAAAGCTTGTTTGACAGGATAGTCTTGACATATTCCCATGATCACACAATTTTAATTACAGTTTTGAACATGGCTATTTCTAAGCAACCATATATACGTTTCAACATTGGAATCGTTGGAACCACACAGCCAACCGGTTACAAATAACTGTTTGGTACACTGATCTAGGTTTCAACACCTTTAAGAATGTCTTCATCAGAATGAAATTTTGAGAAACCCTATAAAATACATGGAAAATTAAGTATGACAAAAAACATTAACCGACATGACAATTGTCATGGCGTACAAAGGTTACATACATAAAATTACATAGTGAGAAGGCAATGGTCAGAATTTAGAGCAGATATGCTCCAGTCTAAAATTCAAATAAAACATGTTACAGCCTTTGGCCTATGAAGAACATCAGACTGATCAACCCAGTGGCTTACATTGTTAACACAAAAACTATAAAAGTTGCGCTGTGTATCAGGCGAGGACAGTGACACGTGCCCATTTGAACCACTAACAGAAATCATTGAAAAAAGAAAAAAAAAAGACAGTTAATTATAAAAACAAAATACAAAGGAAGACAGCTTAGTGTATTTTTGAAAAGACATAATAGGCTTCACAGAAATTATTGTTACATGAAGGTCAGAATAATATAGAAAAATTATACAAACAGATGTACAATCCAAGAAATATCTGCATAAGGTACCTTTAGTAGTACATATCTATGAGATTCGAAGAAAATGTTTGTGTCTTTTTTCCAATAAATGTTCCTTGTACTTGACACTAAAAAGTCTTCCAGTTTGTCCTACGTAATGAGTGGGACAAGTATCACAAGTGATCTTATACACTTCTCAATTTTGTATAGAAGCAACTGTGGACCTGAGATTGTGAATGATATTTTTGCATGTTATTGTTAGTGGAAAAGATAACTTTGCATTAATACTTTTTAATTAGAAAAAGACAAATTTGATAAGAAATAGGGCCTGAAAATGGAATTGCGAAAACATCTTGGTACTTGTTACTATCAGAAACAGCACTGATGCCTAATGTGGTCACTTTAGCATCAGTTTTAACTTTGAAGACCTTGTCACCTAACCAACCTACATACATACTGTTATGAAAAGCAAATCACTGACCTAATTCACTTGCTAAAAATAGTAATATACAATTATATTGTCTTCAGTGGCAAACTACACCATCAGCCTGACAGACTGGTGATGAGTAACCCACTGGCAGGCATCTTGGCCAGTATTTTTACTAATTTACTGGAAGTGAAATTCTTCAATAATTTTTCAGCTTTTGATCAGGGAATTATGTCATTCTCAGTATGTAGACGACATTTTGGTCATACACAGTGGTTCCTGGGAATTAATTCAGCTTTCATCTGAAATTTTTAATAGTCTGCATGAGGAAATCAGCTTCACTTGCAAATTACAAAATGACAATCACCAGCTTAATTACTTGGACCTCAGTATTGCCACTGGCAATGACAGACTTTCTTTTGGTATTGTTGAAAAGCCACTAACACAGATCAAATTGTGACCACTAGTTCAGTGCACCCTCATTTCCATAAAACAAGTGTGTATTCATTCAGCCATTCATTGTGCAGTATCTGTAACTTTGTCATCTGACAATATTGATGAAGAGATGAATACAACAAGAACTATTGCACTTAATAATGGCTATGATACCTTGTTAGTTGACAAGATCTTCAAAGTTAAAACTGATGCTAAAGTGACCACATTAGGAATCAGTGCTGTTTCTGACAGTGATGAGCGCAAAAATGTCTTCTTGATTCCATTTGCAGTCCCTATTTCTTACAGAATTCATCATATACTAATTAAGAAGTGTGGATACAAAGTTACCTTTTCCACTAACAATAAAACTTGCAACAAAAATCTCATTCACAATCTCAAGCCTACAGGGTTGGTCAGTTGGTTACACGTCCAATTGATCTATCTCACGGTAACCCTTATGATGTGGAACGTGTGAAGTGCGTAAGAAATGCACACATGAGTCAAGAGTTTTTTTTATTACCTACCCCATTTCCATATATGGCACAAAATGCATATATTATATTTATAGCTTTATTTATTTCTATTCAAGAATTCATGAATGATATAGAAGAAACTGTCAAGTAGTTACGATTTCAATTTATTTGCTTGCAATGTGTGTCCCATTTATTATCTATACGACAAGCTGAAAGATCTTTTAGTGTCAGGTACAAGGAATATTTATTAGGAAAAAGGGTCAGTAATATACATAATTACATTTTCACTGATCATCTGTTAATTTACGGTCTCAAACTGAAAAGAACTGAAGAAATTTCCATTTCATGTAGAGAAAAGGAACATCATAGGCTCGGCATACTTTAAGAGCTGGATATTCTCAAGCACATTTCTGAGAATGATGGCCCCATCCTCAATGAACAGTTTCAATAACTCAACAGAAATTTTTTTCAATGGTTTTAATCCACAACTCACAGAATTTTGATTGCTCTAGTTTTTACATCAACATCTACGTGAATACTCTGCAAATCACATTTATGTGGCTGGCAGATGGTTACTGTATTTTCCTGCCTCAGGTTCCAAAACATTTTTTTTCAAATCTCGTTGGTATGTACTACTAACTTTACCTTCATACACGTATTTTTTGGATTGAATAGCTGTTTGTATAAATTTTCTATATTATTCTTTCCTTCACATAATAGTAATTCCTGCACAGCCTAATAGATGCCAGTTAGTTATACTTCATCTGCCTGTGTATTTTGAAAACTACATTAAACTCTCTTCCTTTGTATTTCATTTTTATAATTAACTGTCTTTTTTTCAGTTATTTCTGTTATAATGTTTCAAATGGGCACATGTCACTGTCCACACCCAAGAAGCGGTGCAACTTGTTTTTGTGGCACCTATGTAAGCTACTGGGTCAATCAGTCTGATGATGTTCCTAGCTAAGCATACGTGCCAAAGGCTGGAACATGTTTTGTTTGATTTTTTGACTAACGTACCTGCTCTAAACTCTGACCATTACCTTCCCATAATATAACTTTAAGTAAGTAATCTTGTTATATCATGACAGTTGTCACCTTGGTCAACATTTTTTGTCATACTTAATTTTCTATGTATTTTTTTACAGGGTTTCTGAAAATTTCATTCTGATGAAGACATTCTTAGAGGTGTCAAAACCTAGGTCAATGCACCAAACAGTTACTTGCAATTGGTTGCCTGCGTGATTCCTATGTTCACACAATTTTAACTATCAATATTGCAAATCAGAACTACCAAAAGGTCTTAATAGTCAACTCAAAGATTGGTCCCACCTATCATCAACTTTACATTCTGCTGATACAAACCAACACAAACAAACATTATGGGAGCCTTATGTCCCTGCTACAATACAGCATTGTGGTTTCAATTTGTAAAATTTTATTCTTCCAATTTTAATATCAGGATTTTCTTTTTTGAATTCAGTGAATAGTTCATTTAAATTCCATAATACTAACCCATTTGTCTCTGAACCTTAGCACCATTTTCTTTCACAGAAACACAATCTCTTTTTTCCAGGCATCAAATGCCTGTTATTGTCTTCTTCATGAAACTTAATAATCTTTTCTATCATGTTTTCATCTATGAAATTTGATTCATTTTTTTTTTTTTTGTACCCAAAAATTCTTTATGTGAGCCATCTCCTTGTTTGTTGATGACAAATACCATACATTAACATGTTAGACATAATGACTTTCCTAGTATTATACTGATAAAAGGGCTTTTATTTTTAGAATAATGATGAAACATTGTTTCTCTCAGATCTTTTGTTACAGGTTTCTTATGTTTCTTAAAGGGGTCCAAGCAAGACTGACCAAGTAGTGATGAAATTTCTTAAGTATTTAATTTCATGGTACTTGGAAGTTGAATTAACCTCTGAGCCAAGTTCTAAGTAAAGCAGCACTCCCAACTCTTAGTAAAACAACACTTTTTCTTCTTCACTGTATTCTTGAAGTAATGTTATTAGCAAACACTCCATACACACTTTTATGGTAAGTTTCATTAACAAGAACATCAACAGAACACTGAGGCTCCATTGTTCATTTGCATACTTCAAGAGTTCATTGTTAACTGAGTGTCAGTGAACAGAAGATGGTGGTGGAAGGGGAAAGACACTGCACAGACTTCTACAGGCTTGTCTGTGAGCCTGTATAGGCTTGCAGATGCTGTCTGCTAGCCTTCTGCAGAGGACTGTGATCATTTGCTAATTTAATTTCATGTGTTGCAATTATGCAGAGTGAGTCACTAACATTGAAACCTACAATATCTCCAAAAGTATGACAGTAGCTGAAAAGTTTGTGGGACAAAAGTTGCACGGGACAACAGAGACTGTAATATGACGTCACTTTTTTGTTGCTAGGTGGGGTTTCTTCAGAGATATGAAGGTCAACTTTGTTTTATTAAATGGGATACTATAGTGTGGTACTTATTTTCTGATAGCAGCTATTGAGACGAAGTCAATGATACGTAACAGTAAGGTCTTTGAATGTCAACGAAGATCAAAAAGTTGGCACTAATGTCCATTTACAAAAGGTGTTCAAAGTTATGACCATTGGTATCAAAGCACTGCTGCAATGTTATTATCATGGGTTGAGTGGTATTCCTTATCAATTTGGCACAAATCAAAGCATGTGCTCTGACAATTCTCTCTCGCATATCTTCAGGTGTAGTTGGAATGTCTTTATAAACAATGTCTTTTACGAATCCCCACCAATAGAAAATCCAGAGGTGTCAAGTCTGGCAAATGAGCTGACCGTGACACATCTCCTCTGCATCCAATCTGACAACTTGGGAATTGTCTCTGCAACTCAAATCTAGCCATCAGCGAAAAATGAACTCTACACATATTGTGTTAATACCACATTCTGTTCCTTGCTCCTAAAGGTATTTCTTCCAATAATGGACCTAATGTTCCTTGCAGGAATCTGGTGTACTTCCTACCACTAAGATTTTGTTTGATTAAATAGGGGCCTATAATTCTGTCCTTCAGAATCCCACACCATACAGTCACCAACCACAGTTATTGGTGTGCAACTTACCACAGCCAATATGGATTTCCAGTTGCCCAGGCTTCGTGAATTTGTCAGTAAAAAAATTAAATTACTAAATGTGTCCTCCCTCTGAATCTGAAGCTGAGCCCATTGGCAGAATTCAATGTGACGCATACAGTCTGTACCAGTTAATTCTTGGTGGAGACTGATATGGTACGGATGATATTTATAGCGATGCAGAACATGAAGAACACTACTCTGGCTCTTGCCAGATTCCCTTGCTATTTGATGCACACTAACACAAGGATCTCTAACCACAGTGACAAGAGTGCCAATTTATATTTCCTTATTAGTAACTTTCCTTTGCCAGATATGTTTCCAACGTGTTAAAGAGTCAGCTGTTCTCAATTTATCACACACACATTTAAATGTACAACATGTAGGGTGACTACGCTGAGGATACCTTTCAGTGTACGAGTCTCTAGCTCTCACTGAATTTCGTTGGCATTCTCCATAAATGAGAAGCACGAGAAGCATATTGACTGGTTCTTCGAAGAAATACATCATTGACATTCACTCGATTGGATGATAGTAGTCTTACTGTTCCTATTAGCATTGGATTGTGAAACCGTCGAATGGTGTTTACATGTCAATGGTATGTTAGTAAATATTCACCAAATATGGCATATCCATCTATTTCCACGATATATGCAAGAGAATTGTCAGAGCAGGTGCTTCGATAAGTGCTGAAGTGATAAGGAATACCACTCAATCCTACATAATAAGATTGCAGCACTGCACTGATAACAACAGTCATCACTTTGAACACTTTCTACAAATGGATTTTCACACCACGTTTTTGACCTTCGTTGACCTTCAAAGACCTCACTGTTACCCATCATTGGCTTTGTCTCGATAGCCACTATCAGAAAATAAGTTCCAAACTATAGCATCCCATTTAACAAAAACAAAGTTGACCTTCATATCCCTGAATCGCCCCCATCTTCCAACAAAAAACCAAAGTCATATTGTGGCACCCATTGTCCCGTGCAAGTTTTGCCCCACAAACTTTTCAGCTATCATCATACTTTCAGAGTTATTGCAGGTGGCAATAGCTAGTGACTCATCCTGTATAACCGATACGCATTATTCCATTAGTCAACATTGCAGATATTAAGAAACAAATTTTTTACTGATATTGTTTTTTTTTCATAACTTCCCACTGAATTGCAAAGTTGAAATTCGTACTGAGGTTTCATATCAAAGGTCTATTAAGCGGGTAATTTTCAGATTTTTATCTCGTCACCTAACAAAGTTACTGCAGGCCAAAGAATAAAAAAATCATTTCGACAACACTTTTTTGCAACTGTAAGCTTCTCACCATTGATACAGTATAAAAAGCAACTATATTGTGTAGTGTAATAGCACAAGAAATAACTTCGAGCCATTAAAAATTGATTAAGGAATACATTCAGCTAGGTGATCATGGTTTTAATGTGTAGTCCAGTGTGTGCTGAACTAAATGCTCATTATTTGAGAGGACTGGGACAACTTGTTATCTAACCATTTAAAAAACTCCTCACGCTTTTCAATGCAATAAAACTGCTTGTGGCCCAAAACAAAAATAGCTGCTGTTTCCAAGTGAGAAACATTAAACACTTTTTGAGTCCACTAAACATCAGCAGGGAATTCAGCTAACAAATATGAAATTGGTAAGGCATACAGGAAAAGTGGACATTAGATCATTCTAACATTCCTTATAAGTGCACCCTCAGCTATCTATGGTTAGGAAGCAATGCAGCTTTTACACAATATTGGGCCAAAAACTTTAGAAGAGACAACAATGATCAGAGAACATGGCTGAAAATCTGCACGGACATGGTATGTTAATAAATGAGAATGTATCTTTCAGATCTTTCCCTGTACCATCAGGTATTTCAGTAATATTAAATTTAAATCTTCTGTATCTTTAAAGCAATGAACCATATTCTCTTTTCTTTGGCTTGTATCAGATTGACACACACTGAACCCGAAGCCCCACAAGTGAATACCACACATACTCAAACAGCTTTATACATTTTGGGCTCTGCTGTAGTACTTGCAAACTGGCAGTGTGTATTGTCAAGCAGCATAGCATACAGCCACCAAATATGATGATTCGAGGCATCGCCGAATACGACATCCAATATAGTGTCTGACACAATGAGAAAAATTTGAACGGCGAACACTACATCGCAGATATTTTTGAACTCTACACATTGCAGGATGACACCTCATCTTTGTCTCCAAAAATATGCAAGTATTCTTCAAAAAATGGTGTGCACCACTGCTTTCCTACACTGTACATTGATCTGAAAATAAAAAAGCAGATTATTCATGGATATACTCTCTAGAATGTCTCCTTTTGGCCCTCCGTACTAATATACGGCACACCGTCAGTCCGGCTCCACAACCACATTGTGAGTGTGGCTCGATACGCAAGAGAAAATGAGGGACTAGTTCAATACAACTGACACGTAGACGGCAAAAGACGGCAGATTCTTTCTGAGAAGAGTAGAAGGAAGAGTGCCAAACTTCAGTAGTTCACTTTATTGTGTGAAGTTTACAACTGAGTGCAGTAGTGCACCAGATCTCATTCCACTTTTGGGCAGAGAGGGATCTGAGGTGTAACCGCACATCTGCACCTGGAATCGCGAAAGGGAACGGTGGGTAAGTGTGTGCCTCTCTAGCCAACGGACAGCCAGTTCATTCACCGAGATGCCCTCGTGACTCGGGACCCAGAAAAAGACAACTGAACTGGCAGCACAGCCAAGGGTATAGGAAAGGTCACGTACAGCAGAGACCGGAGGGTGATGACAGTGGCATCCATCTATACCCTGCTAGCTGCTCACCGAGTTGGTACGTATTAAAACACGGTGGAGGGAGGCCCGAGTAACAAAACAGAGGATCCTGTTAATGGCTGCATCTCTGCTGTGAACCCACAACACGATCCTGGCAGTAAATGATGCTCCATGGCAGTAGGAGATGAATAGAACATCCTGCCTTATCTAACATGTTGCAATTTGTACAGACACCAGGTGGCAGTTATCAGAGTCGAGGGACGTGAAAGGGAAGCAGTCGTCAGGAAGGGAGTGAGACAGGGTTGTAGCCTATCCACAATGTTATTCAATCTGTTTATTGAGCAAGCAGTAAAGGAAACGAAAGAAAAATTTGGAATAGGAATTAAAATCCGTGGAGAAGAAATACAAACTTTGAGGTTCAACGATGACATTGTAATTCTGTCAGAGACAGCAAAGGACCTGGATGAGCAGTTGAATGGAATGGACAGTGTCTTGAAAGGCGGATATAAGATGAACATCGACAAAAGCAAAATGAGGATAATGGAATGTAGTCGAATTAAATTGGGTGATGCTGAGGGAATTAGATTAGGAAACAAGACACTTAAAGTAGTAAAGGAGTTTTGCTATTTGGGGAGCAAAATAACTGATGATGGTTGAAGTAGAGAGGATATAAAATGTAGACTGGCAATGGCAACAAAAGCGTTTCTGCAGAAGAGAAAGTTGTTAACATCGAGTACAGATTTAAGTGTGAGGAAGTCTTTTCTGTAAGTATTTGTATGGAGTGTAGCCATGTATGAAAGCGAAATGTGGACGATAAATAGTTTGAACATGAAGAGAATAGAAGGTTTCAAAATGTGGTGCTACAGAAGAATGCTGAAGATCAGATTGGTAGATCACATAACTAATGAGGAGGTATTGAATAGGATTGGGGAGAAGAGAAGTTTGTGGCACAACTTGACTAGAAGAGGGGATCGGTTGGTAGGACATGTTCTGAGGCATCAAGGTATCACCAATTTAGTACTGGAGGGCAGCAGGGAGAGTAAAAATCACAGAGGGAGACCGAAAGATGTATGCACTACACAGATTCAGAAGGATGTAGGTTTCGGTACGTACTGGGAGATGAAGGAGCTTGCACAGGATAGAGTAACATGGAGAGCTGCATCAAACCAGTCTCAGGACTGAAGACCACAACAACAACAAATCAGTGGCCGAGGCACCACCAAAGGGGTCATGTGAGAGGAAATACATGGGGCACTTTTCTGTGAGTGGAGATGGAGATCTTGAAAGAGGGAAGTCAGATGCATTCCTACTGGCAATCCCACCTGAGGGCAGGTATCAGGAGAGAGATCCCTCATTTGCAGAAGGGTGGGATACACAGGACAGTAAGGGAATCTTCAAACGGCCACTGCATAAGAAATCGGGAGTTGGTTCCGTCACATTTATAGACGGGGAGTCCGGGCTTCTGTGAGGACAGTGAACGAGACTAGTGTGGAGTGCACTGACAGCCAGACGTATCCCATATTGATAAAAGGGGTCAAATAGTTTCAGAGTGGAAGGAGCCACTGCACAATAAATCTGACAACGATAATGTAGTCTGAACAAAGGCAGAGCACAGCAAATATGGAATAGAGTAATATGGACTGCAGCCCAAGATGTGTGGCCCAGAAGGCAGAGAGCATTCAGCTTCTGCATGCATGTATGGGGCAGCCACATCAGCTTTTTATAAAAATTAGGCTCAAGAAACAGCACTGTGCTGTAACATCTAGGCACTGGTTGCGAAAATAAAATTCCGTATCGGGTGTAATTGGGTCAATGGCATAAATGCTTAACCTGCAGTTTGGAGGGAGAAAACTGGAAGCCACAGGAGAGGGAGACACGGAGACCTGTTGGATGACACCTCGGAGCTGGCTTTTGGCAGATGCTACCGATCAGGTGCTGCATTAGATGCAAAAATCATCGACATACGGTGCCGGGAAACCTGAGGCCCAACAGAGCTTATGAGTCCACTGGTGGCGATGAGGAAGAATGTGATACTTAATACAGAACCCTGTCAAATCCGCAAGAGTCAGTAGTATAAAAACTCCTGGATAAAAATCAGAAGGGGGCCACGAAAGCCCCAGTCATTGAGGATAATTAAAATGTGACAGCCCCAAGCTGTGTCGTATGCGTTATATAGGTAAAAGAAGAACCGCGACAATGTGTTGGCGGTTAGTAAAAGCCTGTCTGACTGCTGTTTCCAGTCTGAGTAAATGGTCAGTTGTAGATTTCCCTTCCCGGAAGCCACTTTCATATGGGGACAGAAGGACCCCAGATTCAAGCACCCAACATAGTCAGAAGCTAACCATTCTCTCTAACAGTTTACAAGATATGTCGGTCAGGCTAATCGGCCGGTAGTTGTCGAGAGATGTCTGGTTCTTTCCAGGCTTAAGGACATTGATAACTATGCTGTCTTGCCACTTTGAGGGGAAGGCACCCACTTTTCAAATTTGGTTCGAGACCCAGAGTATATGTAGCATCTGGGCAATGTCCAAGTGTCGAGTCACCTGGTTGTGGCTGGAATATGGGCTGGGGCTGTGTAATGTGAAGAGGTAAGAGCCTACAATTATTTCCATTCAATGAAGGGTTCATCATAGGATTCAGCTTGGTGGTGGTTGAAACAATGGCGAGGGGGCGGGAGGGGGAGTGTTCTTCAATTCGTCCTTCCTGTCGGAGAAAGGTACCAGGATAGGAAGAGGACGCCAATGTGACAGCAAAGCATGTTGCCAGTTGCTCTGCAAAGACCTGTGGATCAGTACACTGAGCACCAGAGCACCCTGCAGGATAAGACCCTGGACAGCTGATTGTCACTGGCTGCCCAGAAAGCTACGGAGCTTGGAACAGACATGCAATGAAGAGGCATACATCCCCAGGGAGAAAACACAACACTCCCTACATTCCTTTTCACTCTGCTTAGTAAGGCAGTGAGCTTAGCAGGGAGTCACTTAAAAGCAATAAGGTCGGTCTATGAAAGGTGTTGTTTATTTCATTGCAGCACCAACTGCTGATCCCGGATAGTGACCGCTACGTCTCTCGTCCACACCGGTACCGGTCGATGACGAGAGGGACCTGTGGATAAGAGGATAGCAATGCCAGTGGCATGAAGAATAGTGGCAGGGTGTCTTGCATGACCATATCAATGCAATCCAAGAGAGAAGTGTCAAAGTGTTGAGCGGACATTATAAAGGCCAGTTGGCTCTGCAGAATGCCCAATGTGAGAGCCTGTATGCCTGGCAGTGGGAGGGGAATGATAGAATCACCGAAAAGTGGTCACTGCCAAAAAGATCCTGGAGTGACCTATATAGTGAAGACACGAGAGCTGGGCAGGAGATCGTGAGAGAGATAGAAGAAAAGGTGCCCTGAGAGGCACTGAAGTGGGTAGGGGAACCGTCACTGAGGAGACACGAATCAAAGTCTGTAATAAGTTGGTAAATTAGAAGACCACTACCCATGGAAGAGTCACTCCCCCCACAGGGGTTGGTATGCACTGATGTCCCTGACGAGGAGATACGGGTGGCGGAAGTTGCTGTATTAAGGTAGAAGGTCAACCTAAGGAAATGGCCTACCTGGAGGGAGACAGGCATTGCAAATGGTGATTGATGGGGTCGTTCGCACTGGTACCATTATTGCTTACAGGTTGGTATGAAGGAGGATCCAGTGTCTAATGACGTCGGCGCAAACCAAAGTGCAGACCCCTCCAGATGCAAACCCCGGCACTGACACGGTTCCGACAGAATGCCTGATAACTGTGAAATGTGGAGAGTGGTCATCACAGGGGAGGTCGTGTCACCGGATCAGTGGTCGTCACTGACAAAGATGGGGTGACACCACATATAAGATGTCAGACTCTGGTTGCAAGGGGGGCAATGGCACCTCTGATGGCACCAGAGGGGCCTCATCCTGGTACTTATGTTTCATCTTCTCCTTCTCTTTCGGAGATCGGGGAGGGCAGCACATAGACGGAGAGCAGCCTACTGCAAGGTCTGTAACAGAAAGAGAGCAGGTGACATTGGGGCACACAGACAGTGCATTCCAGGGCCAAGTTGTGGTAGTAGGCTTCCGGCCTGAGGGACACACACGAGGGAGGTGGTGGGGGGGGGGGGGGGGGGTTGATGGCAGAAGCCCCATTACCAGTGGGCTGGAGGGGAGGCTGTGGGAACTGCAGGGGAGGGGGAGGGGCACAGAGCTGGAGTAAAAAAGCAGTGTGAGGGGGGAAAGGATGCAACAGAGGCAAAATCAGGAGAAATCAACAATGGATGGAATCCGTCATATTTTTGGCAAGCCTTCGCATAAGGTAAGTGACCCAGGGACTTGTACTCTTGGATCTCCTTTTCTCTCTCGTAAGGTGGGTGATCTGGTAAGAGCGGACAGTGGTGGCAGAACACAGGGGCCTCCCTCACAGAGGTCCACCGTACAGCAGGAAGACGTCTGCCCAAAATGCAAGCACTGGAAGCAACTCACATGTGGCACGACATACAGCTTGCTTCACGTAACATCGGTCACACACAACCTTCACCTTCTCTGGGAGGTTTTTGTAGAGGAGTGTTAAATTTCACTCTACAAAATACTGATCAGAATAGAGCTGGTAATGGAATAGAATAAAGGTCCTGGTGAGGGGTTGAGCTGAAGATCTCCACGGAAAGACTGTCCCAGGATGAAGGGGTCTATGAGCCCCTTCTACATCGAGGGCAGGCAGTAAGAGAACAAGGGAGGAAAATAAGACTCCCACTTCTCAGGATAAGGGTATCCTACAAGAGATGAGGCAAGAAATAAGGAAACAGATGTATAGTACTGCAGTCTCAGTTTTCAGGATGGCAGTTATCCAGCAAGGCTATCCAGTGGTCAAGATCACCTCGCAGCAGGAGGAGCTCGTGCAGATTGTTCTCTCTGATAATACTGGGGGTGGGGGGTGGGGGGGGGGGTGGAGGGGGGGATGCTGGCCCAGGACCCAAATTCAGGAGAATCTGTCTGAATCACAGTGCACTTATCTTTGTCTGTGTCTTTGAGTGTGTCTACAGTGGACTGGCGTAAGGAAAAGGTGCGCCTAATATCATGGTGGGAGGATGTGAAGCTGCTGGTGAAGACAGTGGCTGAGCTCTTCAAGACCACAAAGATGTTAATCTGGGTACCAAAACTCCTTAACAGTGCCTCTCCAGAGACTCTGATTCAGAAAACAGGGTCTCAAATCCCAAAAATCTCGACAGAGGATTGGAAGGCAATCAACCGGAAGGTTTCACCAAACGGCCAAACCCTGGAGGTGGAAGTCAGAGAGAAGACCCTGAAGGCAATGCAGGAAGAGGACCTGAGACTATCTTGGGGTTCTTGCAGGTTGCCATCAGAGTAATCAAAGACATCAGGAGCAACAACGGCGGCAAGACAGAGACTAAATGTACAGCAGATAAATCTGCAACACAGTAAAGGGGCCACCACTGCCCTGAGTCATCTTCTGGGAAGACAAGAAGTGGGCATGGTCCTGATTCAGGAACCCTACTTATAATAAGGTGGTGTATCGGGCCTCGGTGGCACTGGAGGTAAGCTGGTTTACGCTAGAAATATAAGAAACCCCAGAACATGCATTTATGTAGAAAATGGAATCCCATTCATGCCAATGGCTGACTTTTGTTCCAGGGATTTAGTGACCATCAGGATGCAGCTATGTGAGGAAGGTATGACAAGGGAGTTTGTAATGGCATACCTTCCTTATGAGGACAGTAGTCCTCCTCCTGAGGAGATGATGAGACTGACAGAAGCCTGTGCATGACAGAGTGACCAACTGTTGGTTGGATGCAATGCTAATGCCCACACCTTAGTGTGAGGCAGCACGAACACCAACAGTAGAGGTGAGAACCTTCTAGAATTTCTTATAGCTAATAACTTAGAGATCCTCAATAGGGCAAGGAACATACATAAGAATGGAAGAGGTAATTGACATAACCTTCTGTTCCAGTTTGATGGGTAGTTATGTCAAACAACGGCATGTGGCTTTAGACCCATCCTCGTCAGACAACATGTATTTTAAGTTTGAGGTTGAAATGGGCATTAGACAGACCGTGTCCTATGGGAATCCCAGGTGTATAGGAGGGACCTCAAATCAAACCTATCAGAAGTCAGTAGTTCGAGAAGGAATCCAGTAGAGTTTGAGGAGGAAGCTGAGGCCATCATGATCTCATACCATGACATCTGCTCAGTCACTAAGAACTGCATGAAAAGGAATGTATCTTGGTGGGCCAGAGGAAACAGGTATGAAGACTGTTTAAGCTTGCAAGAAGGAAAGGACAATGAGTGTATTTGACAAGGTCCTCCCTATATTTTAGTCTTACAATTAAGCAAGCAAACCAAGCGTCCTGGAAGGTATTCTGTGAGGAGGTAGGATACCAACTAATCCAGGAGGAACTTAAAGGAAAGAGGATGGAGAGTATACAGTGCTGGAGCTACTCCTTAGGACTAATTTCCCTCAATGTATTGCGACAAACAGCATAGATCATGACAATATCCCTGTGAGATATCAGTTTTCAGGTATTCGAAGTGAGAACTGGGAACTGGTTATCTGCCAGAGACTGTGTGGACCTTAGAAAAATCCAGTGGGCAATGGGAACATTCAAATCGTTCAAGTCAGCTGGCCCAGATGGAATTTTTCCAGAACTCCTGCAACAAGCAGGAGTGAACTTAATAAGATTCCTATGTAGGTTAGTTAGGGTTAGCCAAGCAGCAGGAATCATTCCCACTGTCTGGAGAGCAGTGAAGGTTTTCTTCATTCCAAAGCCAAGGAGAACTGATCATGCCAAGCCACGGATATGAGACCAATCAGTCTGTCCTTTCTTCTTAAAACATTAGAAAAACTGGTCAATGTACATGCACACCAACCAAGAAAATTGTGTTAAACTGCATTCCACCAACTTGTTGGGAAGGTGGAGAAAGCACTACACTGTCAGGAAATAGCCCTCTGCATCTTCTTGGACATTGTAGCTTTTACCAACATGACCTTCAAATCCATAGTTAAGGCAGCAGAGCTGCATGGCTTGGAGACCACAATTTGCAGCTGGGTTTGAGCCATTCTTAATGATAGAAAGGTAGAAGCCACAATGATGCAATAAAAAATGATAATCAACACCACCAGAGGCTGTCCACAAGGAGGCATCCTGACCCTTCTATTGTGGAACCTTGTGGTGAATGAACTCATTGTAGAATTAAACTATAGACAGTACTTTTGCCAGGGGTACACAGACGATCTTGGCAAATTTTCAAGTACAGTCAGAGCTATGCCATAAGGAGCATTGGACATTGTGGAAAATTGGTGGAGGATGGAGGATAAGAGGATCTAAGGGTCAGCCTTAAGAAGACTGTTGTTGTACTATTTATGAGGAAGCAGATCTGACACACATTTTGGACTCTCAAGCTTCTTGATGAAACTACCACTGAAGGGGATGGTGAAATATCTAGGGGTGACCCTGGATGAGAAATTATCGTGGACCCCTCACATAAGGAACACCTGTTCCAAGGCAGAAGGTACTCTAATGAGTACCACAAGAGCTTGTGGTAAAACCTGGGGCCTGAGCTCCACAAGTATGTACTGGATATACACCATGTTGTAAGACCTATGATCACTTATGGGGCTACAGAGGGATCGAAAAAGGTGGAACAGCAGGTAGCTGCTAAGGAGCTTGCTAAGGCGCAGAGATTGGCCTGCTTCGCCATTACAGGTGGAATTAGCAGCACACCCATTGCTGGACATGCCCACATTAAAGCTGTGGGTAAAGATGAAGGCAGCAGCTGGAGCACACAGGTTGAAGACTGGCAAAAACTGGAAATTACTGGGCTATCCAGGATCTCTCACTTAAATACTGAGTGAGTAGAAATTGGTACGGTTGGGGAAATGCCAGCCGGCTATATAATACCTCCCAGCGGCTTCAACAAGCCTTTCAGTGTAGTAATTTGAAGTAGAGAGCTCTGGGAGAAGAAAATTCGACACCATACTGGTTCACTTACAGTTCGAAAACATGCCAAGGTGTTGGCACTGGGGTATAAGGAGTGCAGCCAAGGCTGGAGAGTGAAGTCTCTCTAGGGAAGATTGCCACTGTGTTTCAAGCAGAAATCTGCTATTAGGGTGTGTGTAGCACCTCCACAAATTATTCTCTCCAGAGGTCATTGCATTTTCATTTATTCAGGCAGCCAAGCAGCCGTGAAAGCACTGGCAGCCTCTGCAACAAGCTCAAAGATCATGGCAGAATACCCCAAAGTCCTTGTGGACCTAGGGGAAAGCAATAGGGTAAACCTATTGTGGTTCCCTGGTCACTCATGGATTAGTGGTAATGAGCAAATTGATAGGCTGGACAGGATAGGGGCTATGACACCATTTATTGGACCAGAATCGTCTTGACAATCAACAGGGTGATGATCAAAATAAAACTATGAGACTGGACAAGGAGACAGCATGTAGAATATTGAGCTAAGATCAAAAAGCAAAAACATGGCAGGGTATTGATGCCGAAGCCATTTCCTAAGAGAAGTCTCTCAATCCTGGGCTTCAACAGGAGAGAAATGAAACTCAAGGTTCGATTATTGAAAGTCCATGAGAATATAAAAAAAAATGCCTACATACAATGGGGATAATAGAAGAAGACCCCAAATGTAGGACGTGTGGTGTGGGCAAGGAAACTGCATCACATTTGATCTTCGAATGCGAGGCACTGGAGATTAAAAGTCACAGATTATTCAGATCAAACAGACCTGAAGAAATTGTATCTAGCAAAGCACTGGTAAAGGATATCCTTGCACTGTTCAGGGGCATCGGTTGGCTTTACTAGACACACAGGGAGTGATACCGTACAATAAATTCTGTTTAGATGCGGGCAGCAGTGGTGGTGGTGGTGGTGGTGGTTAGTGTTTAACGTCCCGTCGACAACGAGGTCATTAGAGACGGAGCGCAAGCTCGGGTTAGGGGAGGATTGGGAAGGAAATCGGCCGTGCCCTTTCAAAGGAACCATCCCGGCATTTGCCTGAAACGATTTGGGGAAGTCACGGAAAACCTAAATCAGGATGGCCGGAGACAGGATTGAACCGTCGTCCTCCCGAATGCGAGTCCAGTGTGCTAACCACTGCGCCACCTCGCTCAGTGCAGGCAGCAGTGGGCTTGACCAATGTTGTTTTTGCTTCCCTGATAAAATCAAATCAAAATCAAGTCAAGGTCCTTGTATCAGTATGTTTGTCTTTACGGCTCTTCTGTGCATGTCTAACAAAATGAACACTGTGTCGCTCCAGACTAGTCCAGAGTTCATCAGTTTGCAGTTTCCTTATGAGAAATCACACACTGTACCCTATTCAAACACTGGTGACAAGTAATGGACACCAGGACTTCAAGATGATCACAAGCTCAAAGAGCTGCATATTGGGTGGCAGAAGAAGCTTTGATCAGCATGGAGCATGACCACACCTTACTGAAAGACTCCACTACATGATACTTGTCCTAAATATTCTCCACAAAAAGCAACTGCTTTGTGGCGGTGAATATACTAGTACAGACCAGGTTGCAGAGAAAGTGTTTCATCCTAAGACGGTGAGCCTGGCCATCCTCCCAGGATGTTGCCACAGAAATGCAGGCTTCAGGTACCCACAAAGCAGCATTCAATGATCCTATAACACTTGAAGATGGCCGTTTAGAAACGGCCAAATTTTTGCAGCTATATACCCTTAATGCCCCAAGCATCCAACCCGATACCACCCATTACGACCAGGGGCTCGCCCCATGGTTGCCACCCACCCACAACAAGGACCATCTGGAATGGTGGACATTGCCAGGAGTTCTGATGCTCCAGGATGACAAGCAAGCAGTCCTTATCATACATCGGGAGGCAATAGCTGAGGTATCAGTAGTGTGATCCCTGTGTTGTCAGGGGGCCCCCACCACGTGGACTGGCTACACATGCTGGTGACCTAGTGAGGCGGGTGGGGGGTGGATGTTAGTTAATGCTTGTTATTGGTTTCCCCAGGTTCTATGACGTCAAATGGGAAAGCTGCCTTAGGGGTATCATTTTACACCTATTCCACTTGCAATAGGTTATCACACTACATGGCTTCAGCAACAATTTCATATAGTACAGTGACTTCCTAAATATTTATGTAGAACTTGACCTGCACACTGATAGTTTTGCTCAAGAAAGAACAAATATTTTCTTAACAAAAGGCATCACCCTCGATATTGTAACAAAACAGTTTACCAAGCTGCTTTTCCGCAAAAGCTAAAATTTGACCTAAATAGGGAAAGATGAGACAAAGCCTAAACTGGAAATTTTGCCACTGTATTGAGAAGTATACAAGACAATCAAAAATGGAAATGTGGAAAATGAATTAATTATCCGGTGTTGTCCCATTACTCATATCAACCTCCTCCTCCCCCCCCCCCTTTCGCAAGGCCAAGGTAATGTTAACCCTAGCATTACCAACGGGGGGGGGGGGGGGGGGGGGCCTCGTAGGCCCACTGACTCAGTTTTTCTATGTTGTATCCACACCGTTTGATATATGAACTTGAAAGCAAAGGTAATTGTTCGTTATTGAATGTACTATTGAGTCATTACAGAATTTCGGAATAAAAATGTAATTAAAATTCATTTACTTGATTTAATTCTCTGTGGGCCTTAGAAGCCCACCCGTTGGTAATAGCAAGGAAAGACTTACGAGGTTGAGTCTCTCGTTTCAAATTCTTACCATGAAACGAATTTTGGCATTGTTGCCTTCAGACATATTATTATGAAGCAGATCATTGTTATTTTCAGTGTTTCTGCTGCTGTTAAACCAGCAACATGAGTAGACATTGTTTACGAGATAGTTCCATTGGAAGAGTGCTAGAAGAAGTTTTGAACGAATCAGATTTAGAGGAAAGTGAAGTGGATGATGATGTGGAAGAAATTAGAACTGATTCATTGTCTGAGAATGAAGATGAAATTGAAGCCAATCCACCAGATGATAATGATACGGAATGTGATAAATTCATTGCAAAAAGTGGACGAGAGTATATTACGAAGCCATCTCGACAATATCGGCGTTCTGTACAAAATATAGTGCGAGAAAGAATGGGGCTAGGACAACAAGGAAGAATTGCGTCTCTGAAAGAGGCTATAGAGCTCTTTTTTACACCTCAAATTATGAATCTAATAAAACTACACTCAAATGAAGAGGCTTCTCGACTAGGTATTCAGCACACAGATGAAGATGAGTTATTTTGTTATATAGGACTCTTGCTAATCATGGGTTCAAATCATGACAATAAGATACCTGTCCAAGATTTATGGTCTTTGCTTCAGGGCCGACAAGTGTACTATGAATCAATGAGTCGGACCCGATTTTTCGAATTGACTAAAATATTGAGGTTTGATGATAAGAACACAAGAGAAATTCATCGCCAGACAGACAAGTTTGCTCCAATGAGGGAAATTTTTGAAAGCTTCAATTCTTCACTTCCATTGTATTTCATTCCTGGTCTACATACAACAGTGGATGAGTGTTGTCTTTGTTCCGTGGTCGCTGTCCATTCAAGGTGTTTCTAAAAGAAAAACCTGGAAAATACGGCATTCTAATTCGAATGCTGTCTGATTCTGAGACTAGATATGTGATCAGCATGGACATCTATACAGGCAAGTCAGGAAATACACAGCATTCAAATGGACCGATGGAAATTGTAAAGAGACTAATAAAACCTATTGAAAAATCAGGCCGTAATGTTACCACAGATCGGTACTATACTTCAGTGGAGCTTGCTGAGACTCTATGGAATGATTTTCACCTCACACTTGTTGGCACCCTACAGTCTAACAGACGACACATACCTGAAGAGCTGAAGACTACAACTGGCCGCAGTTTACACTCTTCCATCTTTGCTTATACTGACCCTCAGACACAGAGGCCACCAGTTACTCTTGCATCAACGCTAGTCCGCGAGAAGTCAAAACGACTGCTGTTGATGCTTTCAACTTATCACTCAGAAGGGGTGTTGAATGAAGACTCAATAAAGACTAACATAAATCTTTTTTATAATTCTACAAAGGGAGGCGTGGACACCATAGACCAGATGGCAAGACACTACAGCACAAAGAGAGGAACAAGAAGGTGGCCTTTGTCCCTCTTCTACACACTCATTGACATTGCAGCAATAAATGCATATTCACTCTTCCTCCTCAACTTTTCGAATTGGAAAAAGAATTTGCTAAACCGCAGAAGAGTTTTTATCACTAACTTAGGTCTCTAACTAATAAGATCTCAAGTAGATAAACGGGCACAAAATTTGTATGGACTTCAGAAGCCAGTAATAATGGCAATGGAAAGCATCACACAACGGAAGCTCAGCTGCTCTGTAGAACCATCATCCTCAACAGCAGAACCAGGAACACGTGGACGGTGCCACCTATGCTGCCAAGAAGCTGCATCTAAAAAGATCAAGTACAACAAGCTGGGAAAGTCAACTGTTACCTGCTGTCAGTGCCACAAACACGTCTGTGGGAAACACTGCAGGAAGACAGTGTTGTGTGAAAAATGCGTTGCAGAATGAGACAGTAAATTTTGTTTGCTTCATGTAGTGTATCGAATTAAAAAGTTCGTTTTTATAAGAAAACACTATTTTGAAACATTATTCCAAAAAATATATAAACTGAATCTCGTGATTTGTTCATTTTATTCCTATTATAATAACATCTTTTATTATCCAGTATACAAAAACAATGTCTAAGCATTTTGAATTGTTATTAGAGGTATCAGAAGTAAATAAACTTGATTTATGATAAAATAAATTGTGGTATTCTTTATGGGCCTTTGAGGTATTACATGTAACAAACAATATGTTGGTAATGCTACGGTTAACTATCATAAACAATCAATATATCTACTGTGTGCAATTTGTTAAATACTTAGAATCACTTGGTTAAACAAGACATGAACATATGAACATGAGATATTTGATTTTCTAGTTTTAATCTTCTTATTAAATAAACATTAAATAAAGACACTCACCTTCAAAATTGCTGGCAACTGTTCATGTGTGATGTTGACTTCGCCATAGTACATAAAATCAACTATTATTTTCAAGACACTGTACTTAACATCTGTCAGTATAACAATTGGATGTTGGCATGGGTTCATTGTAAACAGCATCTGTGTGAAGACAAAAGCATCAGATAACTAAAGCATCCAAAAAGATATGTGAAGTATACACAAGTATTAAGAGGAGGAATTTTTAAACCCCCAATTTTTATTATTACAGTTTCAGCCAACAAAAGAAGTTTAGCTTGTAATAGGAGCTAGAAATGGGCCTCCAAAACACAAAAGTAAACTTTTGATCTCACAAGTAACACTTCTCATGAGACTCTCATTAGATAACAAAAAAATATTAAACGTACAAATATCATTGCTAAATGTGTCTGCAGAATCTGTAATTCTCAAATTAAATAATATTTACTTCACACCAAAACTCAACAAATATGTATTTTATCTCATGAGCAACTGAATTACAGTAGTTTCTGTGTCTTGTGCAGGTGTACTCTCATCGCAGTGGTAGAAGGGAAGAGTCCAGGAAGTCACGTGACTGGGCTGAAATCAGACTTTGTCTATCACAAGAGCACTATATGCAAATCATCACAATCGGTGGCAACCACATGGCAGGTCCTGACATACGGAACACTCCATCTTTAAAATTGTGCAGGCAATGGGCTTATTATGTGCCACAATCATGAGTTTACTGTGAGCAGCTTGATTCAGAAAATGCTGCCACTGCTACCAGTATCAGGTGGTATGGGCGAAAATATGTTTACTAATCAGGTTGCTGTAGGTCATTGTGAATTGTATCTAAAGGTAGATAAACCATACTGCTTCAAATCACTCATCAGTTGACTGTGGGACAATAACAGGTGGTGACCAGCCACATCACTCAGAACTACTAGCACAAAATACGAGATGGTGCCAGCACACCTAACTGGATAGGCTGCCTGCTCTAGTTCTAGTGACCAATCATAGATGCTGTGACCGAATACGTAGCATGTAACTTCAAACACATTACACGTTTCAATACCCCTGTGAGACTGCAGCCAGTATGAACTTCTCATTTGTGGTCTCTCTCTCTCTCTCTCTCTCTCTCTCTCTCTCTCTCTCTCTCTCTCTCTCTCTCTCTCTCTGTAATCATGCAGTGCAAGGAAACCACTGGAGTAAGACTTAAGATTGAAACCAATATTTACACATTGAATACACAGGAAGGTTTAAAAAGCTAAGTATGGAGTACATTTTTGTTGGTTGTAGATGAAAACAGTGCATCTACTGGGTACATATTGTACATAAACTGCTCCACATTATTGTGTTTACAGTCGGGAATCACTCTTTTAAAGAAACACAGTTGTAAGAAACCTCACATAGATGCAGCTCCTTCAAGGATATCAGCACCAGCAGTAATAAAAAATAGTATTACGGGAAAGTGTGTTGCAATGGGTGCTAAAGATATAAGACCTTTTAATGCTGTTTCCAGTGAAGGTTTCTGAGAACTAGGCCAAGAATTAATACATCTAGGTGCACATTATGGAGAAATTAACGTGGGAGATGTCATGTCACGTCCCTCTACTATAAGCAGACATGTCAAAGAACAAGCTGATGAAATACGAAACAGCATAATGCCTTCGGTTATAGTGGAAGTAATTAATAAAACACGTGCCGCCGACCGTGGATGTGTGGATTGATTTGCATAATCAGGTGCACTATTTGATGCTTATAACAGATTACATTAACACAGATTGGTCTCTTGTGAACAATGTTATATTTACAACAAAACTCCCAGATGTTAAGGGGAGGGTAATAAATATTATAAGGCAAAATGAAGAGAGGATTACTGATTGGAACATTTCACCAGACAGGTTGAACAGTTTTGTTTGTGTCTCCAACCAGGGTGCCAATGTAATAGATGCTTTGGAAAAATCAGGAAAGGACTGCCTGTGCTACTCATTGTATAAACACAGCACTTAGCCATACTTTCCATGAAGATAGCTTCTTGTTAAATCATGCCCTGAACTTCGCATCAACAATAAATACTGCAAAATGCATTGTAAGGTGCATTAAGAAAAGTGGTCTCTGCTCGTCTTTGAAATCATCATTGAAACAAGAGGTGTGCACATCCTGAAACACCTAGCACACTATGTTGGAATCCTTACACATTCAGTATAATGAAGCTGCTGCTTTGCTGATGGAAAAGGACTCCACTGACAGATTGCAAGGATATGATAATGAGCTTGCAGGAAAAATTGCACATTTTCTGAGACCATTTAAAGAGGCCACAATTGAATTAGAAAGCGAAAAAAACCAACAATCCTGTTAGTTGTGCTTTGGTTTCACAAACTGCAACAAATTTGCAGTGTCAATGACACTGACAGTCAGGTGAGTGAGTACTATAGTTAAAAGCACTGTTTCATTATAATATGCGATAGATTTATAAATAACTAGTGTAATTGATGTGTACTAAAAGATACGTATTTTTTAACAGGAGGTACAAAGAATTAAAAATCAAGCCTTGACTTTTGTTTGTGAGAAGATTGTGATCACTTCCAGACGTAAAATAGCTACGTTTCTTTGGCCATCTTTCTGTGGTCTTAATATGCTTGAAATAAATGAAAAGCAGAACATTCTTAGCAATGTGTGCTACTTACAAGGTACAACATGCAATCATTAACATAATCATTTTTGCAGAGTTCATGGATAGTGCATTATTGAGAAATGGGAATGTTATAATCTGCATAATATTTCATTAATGTAAAACACCTTGTTTTTATGGGAACATTTCAGTGATTTCCACATCAGTTTGGTATTACTTGTCTCTTTTGTTTATTTTCATAGATCCTTCAAGTACTGTGTCATCACCACCCAGAAAGAGAGATCATTTCAAGGAATGGAGGAACAACAGATCATCCGCAGCAGATGAAATAGATATCTACATTTTAATGCACGCCGGAGATGATGGTGATACCTTAAACTGGTGGAGCAGACAAGAAACAGATCTGCCAGGCCTGACTGCAGTTGCAAGATTTATTTTATGTATCGCAGCAACAAGCACACCTAGTGAAAGATGCTTTAGTAAATCTGGCAAGTTACTAAATGGTCACCACAGTCAATTAAATCTGGAACGTGTTAGTCATTTACTGCTGATCAATAATAACTGTAATTTTTTTGAAAAGTATGGCATGTTACATCTGTAAATGTTTAATGCTTGTGTGCTTTCTTTATCAAGATGGTTGTCTTCTATATTACAGGGACAGAACTTATTTAATGTTTCCTATTAATGAAATGGAAAAATACATCTTCTGTTTGGAAATGAGACTCATCTTCTATCAGTGATTGTATTGAAATATTTTACTTTCCAAGTGCTTTATGAATTTAACTGTGTCACATTCCCATTCTGGGAAACATTACTTTTGAATTAAAAGAGAGAGAGACAGAGATAAAAACAGAGTGTGAGTGAGTGAGTGAGTGAGTGAGTGAGTGAGTGAGTGGCGTTGGATTTGTACACTACAGTACAGCGAGCTGGAGTGAGGCGAGGCGGCAGCGGTGACCGGTCATGCTCAGTTATCTGAATGTCCATAGTACATGCAGTACTTTTTTACTTAAGTTGTTAAAGTACTAAATGTTTACCATATTTTGAACACATTTTCATACTCCAGTGTCCATACCCTTGATGAATAACCACAATTAAATCAAGTTCTGCTGATTTTGGTACATACAGTCTCCATCTGAGTCCAACTTTCTTTCCTCTCCTAAACAAAACATGATTTACTGTAATCCATTGTACCACATCATTCTCCATTGTCTGTCCTTGGTCCAAGGTCTTCCACTTATCCCCAAAGTATGGATTACAGTGATGCCCTCCTTTATTCTTAAGGCCACATTTCTTACTTCATTATTAGCAGAACTTACTGATAAAACATTAATGCTGAAGATAACTCCAGGACCTTCCATTCTCAGTAAACCCTTCATGCACAACAATGGCAAGTGTGGTAACATGTCAGGAACTGCATTTTGCAAACCCTCTGTATACATAATTTTAATTTGATATTCTTGCAGAAACGGTACCCAACATATGCCATGTAGCAGTCAATTTGCCATAAGGAAAGCAAGTGCTTGGTGATCAGTATACACTATTGTCTTAGATCCCCAAACTGGAATTATAAATTTTTTTATAGGCCACACTATAGCAAATAATTCTGTATCTGCTACTGTGTAGACCAATTCATTTTTTTTTTTTTAGAGTTTGACTTGGAAAAGTTAGTCTATTATGTTCTCCCATGCTAATATTCAACTCTCCTCTAAACAACTCGCACACTATTCCATACTATGAAGCATCAGTCCATCTGTGGGTATTTTAAAATTGGTTCCTCTACTAGACCTGCTTTAATTTAAGGCCTTAGACTCTTCTTTCTCCCATATCGATTTAGTGGTCATACATTCAATTGTTCTGGATAGGGTTTACAGAAAAAAGATGATTCATTTTGATCTTAAACCTACATATGTGTTTACAAAATACTCCAGGTTTATCTGAGAGATCTTTACTACACTTTGTCAATATATGGTATAGATCAAGATTCCATGACTTAACAAACGGCAAAGCGCTGGTAGATAGGCACAATAAAAGAAGACTGCTTGTGTCTGTATATGTGTGGATGGATGTGTGTGTGTGTGTGTGTGTGTGTGTGTGTGTGTGTGTGTGTGTGTGTGTGTGTGTGTGTGTGTGTGCGCGCGCGCGCGAGAGTGTATTCCTGTCCTTTTTTCCCCCCTAAGGTAAGTCTTTTCGCTCCTGGGATTGGAATGACTCCTTACCCTCTCCCTTAAAACCCACATCCTTTCATCTTTCCCTCTCCTTCCCTCTTTCGTGATGAAGCAACCGTGGGTTGCGAAAGCTTGAAATTTTGTGTGTTCTTTTATTGTGCCTATCTACCGGCGCTTTCCCATTTGGTAAGTCATAGAATCTTTGTTTATAATATATTTTTCCCATGTGGAATGTTTCTTTCTATTTTATTTATGGTATAGATCATTTTTCTATAATTCATTTGACAGACCAGATTATAAGCTTTCATACTAATTAGTTCTCCCAGTGTACTTTTTGTATCCAAGGTGTTCTCTAAATAAATCATGGTGCTCGCTGCTACAAGGCAAATGTTAAGTGTCTTGGTGTTACCAGTAATCTTCCCACTAAATGATACTGCATATACTTGGTCTTAAGTTAATAACTGTACTGAAAAATCCAGTATTACTTTAAATCTTATCAGCCAATCAATATCTAATAACAACTGCATGTTTACTTTAGGCATTACTAAGCATGTCTGAACAAATGTAAAATTGTTTAATGCTATCAGTAAGTGCACTTCTTGCTTAATTGTCTTGCTTTGCTTCCAGTTATTCCTACTAGTATACTGCAGTAATGGGCAGTATTGGTTACACACTCTTACGATTTGATACTTTGAATGACTACTCAGACACAGTAGAAATTTCATTTCCCAAATCTATGTACACACGCACTTCCTGATTGTCATTCATTCCTGATAGTACTAGTTTAGTAAACTTGATACCTGTTTGTCTTCTTCAGCAAGTAAGTAATTTTGTAATGGTTTTACCTCACTAAATGCAACTAACTCTTTTCATATGGGCATACACTTAGTTTGGCACGTACTGAATCATGACACCTTGACAAGGATACCAATCATTTTTAATTACTATTGTTGTTTGGTTTGTCAAAAAAAAGCTACACTATTCTAGCACCTTCCTTTAGGTCACTATTTGTTAATGTTTGTGTATCAGCACTTCATATGTCCCATCTTTTTTGTTTAGATTTGTTATTCTGACTTATTTACCTGACAGTAATTAACCTCTCATTTTTCTGGTATTTATGGTTAAATTTACCTCCTATCTTTCTAGAATCTTCCCACTTTTGTGGTAATGATCTGGAAAACACTTGCAGGCAGTACTTTGGATGTACTTTTCCATCTGGTTTAAATTTTGGAATATGCTTACAGAAGTTCATTCTGCTTCCTAACTAATTCCTCTAATACTATTTTTGTATCAAAAGATTTGAACTTTAACTTGACTTTCTATTCATTTCCCTTCTAGTTTTTACCAATTCATCCCATAGTCTTTTAAATTCATTAGTGTTGTTAATGGCTTCATCCCTGAAAAGCTGTCCATTTCCAAAAGTGTGTGAAGTCTCCTGAAATTTTTGATCTAACAATACTTGTATTTTTCTCCAAATGTGGATGTATCTCATGTGAATATATGATATCTTCACTTCATTTCTCAGTACTAAAATTTCTATGTGCATTTGCATATCTGAAATCTGCTCTTTTACAAACTTACATTCTGTTTCTGCAAAGTTATGTAAACTGTCTATGTCCACATGGAAATCTTTCATATATTCATGTATTTCTTACCGAACTAAGTACCACCATTTCAAGACTCCGGCGGGTATTTCTTATTTTAACATGTTGAGCCTTTGATCTAGCTTATGTCCTAAACATGTCTAATACTTCATATACTTCATGAGTGTCTTCAGTCTGAGTTTGTAATTCTTGTTGCAGTCTGTTTTGGTTCCCCATGGCTTGCTCATGAGTATCTTTAGACTGATTTCATAAGTCTTGACATAGTTGCACAAACTTATCATTAATACTCTCTTTAAATTTATCGTAACTTTTACTTGTATGAATCCTTATTGATTTTCAAAAAATTTTCATTTTATTATTCTACTACTTGTGAATACTTTCAATTTGGCTCTGTATGTCTTCCAGTTTTTGCAATGACATTTCAATATTAACTTCTGTCGATATTTTCCTTGTTATCACTGGCATAAACAAACTTGTAAATATTAC
This sequence comes from Schistocerca serialis cubense, assembly GCF_023864345.2. Lineage (NCBI taxonomy): Eukaryota > Metazoa > Arthropoda > Insecta > Orthoptera > Acrididae > Schistocerca > Schistocerca serialis. The sequence continues at coordinate 11,128,656 of NW_026047583.1, forward strand.
AAAATGACCACACTACACCCAAAAAAAAAAAAAGTTTGAAGAGAAATACTCTTGTAGCTAACTGTTGTCATAATGCACACAGGTGACGGGCTGGTCATTGACGATTGCATAATGAAAACACAGTGGTTTAGATCGCATGCTGGCGCCATGGTGGTGTAGACTGCATTCTGGCAACGGATCAGTTTTTGATGACTGCACGATGGCCACATGTCGCTGGTTGCATGCTTGCTCTTGATGGGTCATCTACAGCTGTGTGTTTCATCTGTTTAGAAGGGTGCTCTCAGCCCTTGGCAACAGGTCTTCTCTTTGCTAATTTAATATGGAAGTTTTTCCTTTCAATCAGTTTTTTATCTGCCATTTTCCACATACAACCATGTGGTGGCCATGTGGAGAGTTTATTAGTGGCTGATGACTGCTTCAGCAATGTCTGTTCTAGCATCACCACCTGTACACTCCCTTATTACTACGGTTGCCCGGAAAGTGAAGCACTGCATCTTTTTCTTCAACAATCCTGTATTGGCGATTAGAAATCTACTCTGTAGGAATCAACATGGGTTTCACAAAAGACGGTCGTGTGAAACCCAGCTCACACTATTCATCCACGAGACTCAGAGGGCCATAGACACTGGTTCACAGGTAGATGCCATGTTTCTTGACTTCCGCAAGGCATTCGATACAGTTCCCCACAGTCGTTTAATGAACAAAGTAAGAGCACATGGACTATCAGACCAATTGTGTGCTTGGATTGAAGATTTCCTAGATAACAGAATGCAGCATGTCATTCTCAATGGAGAGAAGTCTTCTGAAGTAAGAATGATTTCAGGTGTGCCGCAGGGGAGTGTCATAGGACTGTTGCTATTCACAATATACATAAATGACCTTGTGGATGGCATCGGAAGTTCACTGAGGCTTTTTGCAGATGATGCTGTGGTGTGTCGAGAGGTTGTAACAATGGAAAATTGTACTGAAATGCAGGAGGATCTGCAGCGAATTGACGTATGATGCAGGGAATGGAAATTGAATCTCAATATAGACAACTGTAATGTGCTGCAAATACATAGAAATATAGTTCCCTTATCATTTAGCTACAAAATAGCAGGTAAGCAACTGGAAGCAGTTAATTCCATAAATTATCTGGGAGTATGCATTAGGAGTGATTTAAAATAGAATGATCATATTAAGTTGATCGTCAGTAAAGCAGATGCCAGACTGAGATTCATTGCAAGAATCCTAAGGAAATGCAATCAGAAAACAAAGGAAGTAGGTTACAGTACGCTTGTTCACCCACTGCTTGAATACTGCTCAGCAGTGTGGGATCCGTACCAGATAGGGAAGAGAGAGAGAAGATCCAACGGAGAGCAGCGCGCTTCGTTACAGGATCATTTAGTAATCGCGAAAGCATTACGGAGATGATAGATAAACTCCAGTGGAAGACTCTGCAGGAGAGATGCTCAGTAGCTCGGTACTGGCTTTTGTTAAAGTTTCGAGAACATACCTTCACCGAAGAATCTAGCAGTATATTGCTCCCTCCTACGTATATCTTGCGAAGAGACCATGAGGATAAAATCAGAGGGATTGGAGCCCACACAGAAGCATAACGACAATCCTTCTTTCCACGAACAATACGAGATTGGAATAGAAGGGTGAACCGATAGAGGTACTCAGGGTACCCTCCGCCACATGCCGTCAGGTGGTTTGCAGAGTATGGATATGGATGTAGATGTAGATGTAGATGAATACAATGATAATTACACACACGGAAGACTAGTGCTTAATCTACACATCCTATTTTCCGCATAATCTCCACCCAGTTCCAGGGCCTCCCTCACACACGAAACAAGGGCGTATATGCCCTGTCTACACAAATCCCTGCTCTAGTGGCAGAGCCAGTGTTTCACTGTGTGAATCACCTCCTCATCACCCTCAAAATGTTTTCGAGGTATGGCATCCTTTAATGGCCCAAACAAGTGGAAGTCGGAGGGGGCTAGGTCAGGGCTGTAGGATGGATGGAGTAACATTGTCGATCCCAGTTTTGCAATGTTTCCTGCAGTCCTCAGACTTGGTTTGCTGCTACACAATAACTCTTGGCCCCACATCTACTGGTTTTCTGTGGCACAAAAGTCACCAGAAGAGCATCTTGAATTTTGTTAATGTGTTGACATATACTTCTTAATTAGTGTTACCACCTCTTGGCATCACATCAATGAGAATCACACTGTCGCAGTCACAGAACACTGTGATCGTGACCTTACCGGAGGGAAGAGTTGCTTCGGGAGTGGGAATGGTGCCATTCCATCAACTTTTGTTTGGTCTTAGTCTCAAAATGGTGAATCCAGGTTTCATCACCTGTCACAATCTGGGACAAGAAGGCCTCCCCCTCAGCTTCAGAAAGTCACAACAAATCAAGACAAATGTTTTTTTCTGTGCGATTTCTGATCCAACGTTAGACACTGCACAACCCATCTTGCACACACTTTTGAATATCTAGCAGTCTTGATAATAGCATCCACATTTCCTTTGCTGATTGACAGATGCAGCATCAACTTACAAGTTGTAATGCGCCCGTCCTTGCGAATGTCAACATCAGCTCGCGGCAACATGTCAGGTGTAACAGCTGTGGATGTTCTCCCCAATCTCTGCAAATCGTGGAGCTATGCCGAACCACCTTCTGATGACCTCACCCTCCAGGTCCAGCAACTAACTGTATATCTGTCGACAGCAGATGCTCCATAGACTTTTCACAAGTGTTTAGATATATTTCCCGCAGTTTATTTCTCTCCAGTGAGAAACTGAATGATGGCACATTGCTTGTAATGTACATCACCCACAGACGTCATTTGGAACTGTCTCACAGCTATCCTATCTGTTTGAAGTGACGGAAACTTGGCATACTCAGTGAGGAGACTTCAAATAATTTTCCCACAGTACGTGGCTCAATGTTTACAATCTAATTGCAATCACACAGATCTTTACTCTGAGATCTATATTTGATGTACGTGACACATGCCCTTCCAAAAATGGCATGGATCACTGTAACCTCTGCTGCTGTTACCCCTCTATTGAATTCAAACCGAAGAGTATGTTGGATATGTTCAGATTTCTCCACATGCCACTCCATTTCCTAGCGTCCACAGCTCCACTCACTACCTCAAAATGACAATATGTTAACTCAAATAGCAACACTGAACTACAAATAAAAAGTGACAACTGCTAAATAAACTCATAGCAACTGGAACACCAACACGCAAAACAAAAATGCAACAAACTTATGGACCAACCTAATATATTCAAATTTTATAATTAATAGTTTAACATTGCAAGGAATGAAAAAATGTTGGTGACAGCAGGAATCGAACCTGGGCCAGCACATTGCCAGTCTGTTGTTTAGACCATACGGCTACAGTGCTTCACACAGTGGCACTTTATAAATCCCCCATACTGTAAGCTTGTACAATCTATTCCACACAGTTTCAAAGAAAAATACTGATCTATTGCTGTGTGCAACATAGCAGTCATAGTGTCAGAAAGGATGTCGCATTAGACCACATGCAGTAAAAAACAGACAGCTGTGTCACTACTCTTATCGGAACGCAGTGCAGCTGACCATTATATCAGCAGCAGACACTGGTTTCTAGTTACCATTGGTGGTGTTTTAAAAAAAAAAATGTTTTTACTCTTATCTACATAACAGCATACATTTAAAGAGAAATGGTGAAATTGTAGTGCAATTTATGGCTCACACTCAAAACAAAATAATTTTAGTGTGATATTTACAGTCTGCTGCAGCACATTAGCGCATGACAATAAGCTGCCAATGGTTTCTAACATCTTGGATGACTTAATAGCCAGGAACAAAGTACTGGAAAATAATCAAGCGCACTTTAAAAGTACTGTATGACAGGTAAAAGAACTGAATGAAGTTTTTGTTTTTTATGCCAATAAGCATAGTCAATTTTGATCATGCAGAGGACAGTGTGCTGGTGCCCATTGTATAGAAAGCATCTAAGATTTGTCAAAAGATGGAATAAAAATTTGGGAAATTAAGACTACAAGGAAGAATAAAAGTCCCCTTACAGAAAAGTAAAACCACATCTGCCCTAAAATTTGTCCCCTCATGAGCAGAAACTAGAGGTGATAATGAGAAGCAGTATCAGATATGCAAACTGTAAATTACCACACCTGCTACATACCCAACATCATACATCAACAAAATGCTAAACCACTTTACCAACTGTAAATACTTCCATTCACTAGACAGGTGATCAGGCAATCACCAGATCCCCATAGCCCCCAAAGACAGGGAGGAAGCCACATTTGCCAGCCATTATGAGACATATGAAATTCAGACTACTTGATGCATTTAACACATTTCGAGGTTTTTCTTACCTGCTAGTAAGATGACAAGATAAAGCTACTGTTTAGTAGTGAGTCATGTAGTAGGTCCAGAAAGCTTGTATGGACACATGCTGTTCACAATCCTACACAACCAGCCACAGTGTGCATAATACATAGTATCAGATGCTCCCTATACTAGCCGCCACTGTGTTATGAAGTGCAATACCCACAAAAAAATGTAGAATATGTAAAACGAAAAGTAGAACCTATCTCTATGATAAATCATGATATATAACTGGAAATTTGCATTGATAAATAAAATTGGATTGACATATTACAGAAATGAAGCATAGATAATATATGTTAATGAAACATGATAACTGAGCTTTACAAGATTGATGTAAAATATGCTATGATTACAGGTTTTATAAAATAGGTCTTGCATACTATTTTAAAAATACCATATTGCATACACCAGAAACACTACATGTCAACATCACTTGTAATGAACTTACTGGGCTGCTGTATCCTATCAACTAAGTTGCAATTACATGTGCTAGAGCACATAACAGGCTAACTGAAAAGTTTACTTAATAAGTAATGGCTTACTTTAATAATATTAACACCAAATCTTCATGTGTGATAACATGACCAAAACACTATGCTTTGTTTCTGATCAGATGGGAAGAAAAATTACATTTTTTGGTCGTGTCCTCCTTTCCAAAGGTAAGGGCAGGCTAAATCTGTTTTAAAAACATTTGTATATACAAGATTTCTGGGCCTACATGACTATCTATTAAATGGTGCGTTTATGTTCTCTTTATTGATGCATATTTGTAAATTGCTGAAAATTAAATAATGACATATGGCACTGCTTCATTCAAAAATTGACAGAGGGTCACTCATGCACAAAATAATCAAGAAAAAGCAGACACATTATGTCAAAGGCCAAAGCTGTACAGCTTTGGTTGGTTACTGTTGTTCATTATATATCTCTCACACACACACACAAAAACACACACACACACACACACACAAAAACACACAAAAACACACAAAAACACACACACACACAAAAACACACAAAAACACACAAAAACACACACACACACACAAAAACACACAAAAACACACACACACACACAAAAACACACAAAAACACACACAAAAACACACAAAAACACACACACACACAAAAACACACACACACACAAAAACACACACACACACAAAAACACACACACACACAAAAACACACACACACACAAAAACACACACACACACAAAAACACACACACACACAAAAACACACACACACACACAAAAACACACACACAAAAACACACACACACACACAAAAACACACACACAAAAACACACACACACACACACAAAAACACACACACACACACACACAAACAAAAACAAACAAAAACAAACACACACACACACACACACACACACACACACACACACACACACAAACACACACACACAAACACACACACACAAACACACACACACAAACACACACACACAAACACACACACACAAACACACACACACAAACACACACACACACACACACACACACACACACACACAAACAAACACATACCCCTTATGCACAACCTTCACAATCTCGTGGGCTTTCTGGTATATTGAAATTGTTCTAGAATGTACTAAAAAACTATCATTTTTCCATGCAACAGCACTCCCATCTACATCCGGCCACGTCAACCAGTGCGCCTTCGTACTTCAGACGACCCCGAGCCTTCTATACTGATCATTTGATGTATGTATGCCCACTGCCTTCGGCATACTCTCATTTGCATTTCCTTTGATTAATAACGAAAATATATTAATCACATTGCCTTATGGTTGGTGTGAATAGCTTTTAAATTTAGGTGAAGTCCTTATGTTGATGTTTTGTTGTTGCTGCTGCTGTTGTTTTCACTATTATTAAAATTACCGTTGAAGCCTTTAAAACAAATTTCAAAATAGAGAGGGTATATTTATACAGTACTACATAATGTAGTTGCTGCATTACACATCTCAGCAACTGTTTATCAACTTCTTCAATTAGTTAAGTGAAAGTGGTAGTGTCACATCTAAACAACGTAACACATATTAGCTCATGTGTAATCACATGAGGAAGTGACACGAGATGGGCAAGTGTCCCACGCATTTTCCATCAACAACTGCATGGAAACAATTGTGAGAATCATCTTAGCTTCTGCCCATGGGCATTACGACAGGATACTCCAGATCCAGCGTATATCTTGTTCAGTGTTGAAGCCACACGTACAGTATTACAGCATGTCTTCACAAATCGTTTCCAGATTATTGGAATGGAAACAGAAGACCTGTACCCTGGCCAGTGCATTCCCCAATTTGATGGCTACGGACTTTTTCCTGTGGGGAAAGCTGAAAGACGGTCTATAAAGATATACCAACTACACCTGATGATACACAAAGATACTGTCATTTTGAATACAACCTGTTACAGTCAAGTGTAACATTACTGGTCCAAATCCACATAACTACTGTATGCATTTGAGATTTTCTTTAGTGTGTGCTACCCCAGGTATTGTACAACTCGCACTAGAATCCTGCAAACAAACACCACTGACATTCTAATTTACGACACTTTTAGTTTATGTCAATAGGTATTGTTCCATTTAAAGAAGTGTGTATCTGCAGAAAAATATGCTTTCTAGGTATTACAATTTTTTTATTGGCTAAATATATGAGCCCCTGACTACCAATCCATTCTGTGAGAACTCCATATCAATAGCACTTTGATTTCTGTATGGTGTTGATTCACAAAGTATAAAACATTTGACCAGATAGATGATTGTGATCTGAAGGTGAGTGCAGCAAAAGATATTACTTGCCACTGCTAAAGAAGTACAGTAAGCTCTCAATTATCCACAGTAATTGGGGACTTGAAAATCACAGCTAATCGAATTGTGCAGATAATCCACAATTAAGGTACACAGTAATGTGTTAGCATTGTTCATAAACAAAAATTAATTATAGTATCATAATTAAAATCACTTGACTAATGTTTATTATAAATTCCACTTTAATCATCACAGTATAAGTGAAAATTTGGTACTTATAAAGAATACAGGACAATCTTATTTGACATTGCCTTACACTATTTCGAAACAAAATACAGTCCAGTGTTTGCAGTGGTCTAGCAGCACACTGTTTACTACTCTCCTGTCGTAACACGAGATTATCACTCACCTACGACCACTCCCAGGTTAAAAAAATTTCCAGCAGCATAAGAAGTGACAAAAATAGGCCACAGATAATCTGCCCAAGGATAATTGAGAGTTTACTATAAACAAGTCAGAAATGAGCAAAAACTACACCTTTCACAGGAGGAGACTGGGTGCTATGAAAGTTGGAGTCCATTAAGAAGGGTGAAACAAAAAATTTCTCTTTTATAATAACCTGCTTAACATTTCACTTAAACACTGGAATGCAGTTGCAAGACTGTAAAGTTACTGTGTACATTGATGGCCTGCAGCTGTGTTACGGTAGTCACGTGATCAGGCCATAGGCAGCTGCAAAAAAGCCACGCACTGACACCTGATACGTGCACCAAAAGCACACCTGAAATATCATTCGCTCCCCACTCATCAGTTTCACTTTATGTCACCTTTACCATTCATGTTATAATTGGTTAGAATAGGCTTCCAAGCTGCTGTGCCCAGCCCACTGCAACTGCCAGGGATCAGCTTATGTCGATTCTAATATAGATGGTGTACCACACTTTTGAAGCACGTCAACAATATCGACACAAGATTTGAATTTTAAATACTGCATAGTTTTCTGTAGCAAAGCATTTAATGTGACTGCACAGGCTTTCTGGGCATAATAATTGATAATATTCTTCTTGGGTCAGCAGCTGTATCACGAAATCATCTTAACACAATATTTCTGTCGTCCACCTAGCCATCATTTTCAAGTGAGTATACCGCTGTACGAACTCAACGGAATTGAATTCAGACTCCGAGTAGATGTTCCTTTATATGCTGCAGAAGTCAGAAAGTATGTGCACGACAAAGTGTTGTGACTGCCCTCTAGCAGAAGTGAACATATAGCAGCCCAATGGTGGAAGCTGGCAAAATCAACAAATCTATATCCTCAAACTTTTCTAATGGCTGAATCAAAAACCATTTTTATTGTTGGGGGACATGAGAGAAGCCTCCACAAAGGGTGTGTCCTGACAACTAAGCCTTACTCATCCGGGCATCCCCTGGGCGTCTAGGTATACCTAGACAGCTCATTCTCTCACACCAGAAGCAAACAAACATGCGAGTAAATAAACGGTACTTATCAGAGCCAACTTTAACTATCATATCTATAAATATTGAAGGCATATCATCAGCCAAAGAACATCTGTTAACCAACCTACACCGTGACAAAAAATGCGACGTCTTGTGTATACAAGACATGCATAGAGATGAGCGACAGAGATGAGCGACTGAGACAACCAAAAATACCAGGCATGAAACTAGCTGCAGAAACATCGCACTCTCAGTATGGAAGCGCTATATTTGTAAGACCAGGGCTTCAGATAATCAGTGCTCACTGCACCGTAGAAAATAACATCGAAGTCATCTCAGTGGAGCTGAGTAACTGCGTGGTTACCTCTGTGTATAAGCCCCCTTCGGCTGCATTTTCCTTCACACCACCCAGGAACTTCCGCAACAGCAAGACGTCTGTAGTAATCGGTGACTTTAACAGCCATAGTCAATTGTGGGGATACTCTGAAAATGACGAAAATGGGGAGGCAGTCCTCTCCTGGGCTGAATCCTGCCAGTTGTCTCTTATACATGACAGCAAGCTACCCCCTTCCTTCAACAGTGGCAGGTGGCAACGTGGATTTAACCCTGATTTCCTCTTTGTGAGTGAAGACATTACACAGCTTTGCTCCAAATCAGTGTGCTCGCCCATACCGAAGACGCAACACAGGCCACTACTGTGTCAAGTTCTTCCAGCAATAAGGCCACAGGAGGTGAATTTCAAACAGAGATACAATTTCAAGAAAGCTGATTGGAAAAAATTTGATAAGATGCTGGACAAGGAGATTAAGTCTGTGCGACCTATTCCTGAAGAGTATGACAGCTTTGTTCAAACTGTCAAACATTGCTCCCAAGCATCAATTCCAAGAGGGTGTAGGACAATGTATCTGCAGGGTGTGACACCTGAAACAGCTGCTCTGCTGGACGGATACTATCGACTATATGAAGAAAACCCTTATAGCAAGGAGACTTATCTGGCTGCGCAAAATACTCTCTCCTGAATCTCTGAGGAGAAGATAGAACAGTGGATTAAACTGATGACAGAATGTGAGACGAGTAGAGGTAGTCAAAAGGCCTGGAGATTGTTAAGACACCTTAACAATGATCCCTCCCAACCCAATACGCACACAAATGTGAAGGCAGACCAGATTGCACACCAGCTTTTTAAAAATGGTAAACCTGACCATACCAGTAAAATCAGGAGACGAACCGTGGAAAGGGAGCCCAAACAAGAGGGAAACACTCTGTCTTGACCATTCAGTTTGAATTAGCTCGACTCAGCTCTAAATAAGTGCGAAGTCGGAAAAGCAGCAGGGGTAGATGACATAAGCAGTGAACAGATCAAGAACTTTGGTCCAGGCACAAAGTGCTGGCTACTCGAGCTAATGAATAATTGTCTCAAGAGCGGCAAGATACCAAAATCTTGGCGGAAATAAAAAATTATAGCTATACATAAACCAGGGAAAGACCGGGATGACCCCAAAAGCTATAGGCCAATCTCCCTCCTATGCCACCTGTATAAGGTAGTGGAAAGGTTGATCCTCCAAAGAATTACAGATATGATAGAACCATTACTGATCCCTCAACAGGCAGGATTCAGACAAGGGAAGAGCTGCACAGCACAGGTGTTGAATTTGACACAGCATATAGAGGATGGCTTCCAAAGGTGGCAGATAACAGGAGCAGTGTTTATAGATATTTCAGCCGCCTACGACACTGTCAACCACAGACACTTGTTGATGAAGCTATACAACCTCACCAAGGACTACAAACTAACCTTCCTAATTAGAAATCTTCTGCAGAACTGAAGATATTTTGTGGAATATCAAGGACAAAGAAGCAGATGAAGGCAGCAGAAAAATCGGCTGCCGCAAGGCAGTGTACTCTCACCCACCCTCTTCAATATATACACTAATGATCAGCCGTTATCAGAACGAACACAAAGCTTCATATATGCAGATGACCGAGCAATCACAGCACAAGATCACAGCTTTGAGAGGGTGGAGTGGAAGCTAACTGATGCTCTGAAAGAATTAACTGCCTATTACAGGGACAATCAATTGAAACCAAATCCTTCTAAGACCCAGACCTGTGCTTTCCACCTCCGAAACAGACAGGCTAGTAGAACCTTGCAGATAGATTGGGAAGGAACCTCTTTAGAACACAGCAAGACTCCAAAATACCTCGGAGTCACTCTGGACTGTGCTATTACATATAAGGAACACTGCTTAAAAACAAAGCAAAAAGTGGCTGCCAGGAACAATGTGGTTAGGAAGCTGACTGGAACAACACGGGGAGCACAGCCAGACACAGTGCGCACATCCGCATTAGTCCTCTGCTACTCTGCAGCTGAGTACGCTTGCCCAGTATGGTGGGAATCTACACATACAAAGAAATTTGATGTTGCTCTGAATGAGACATGTCATATCACTACGGGTTGTCTAAGTGCCACACCTGTGGAAAAACTGCACTGCTTATCCGGCATAGCACCCCCAGACATCCGAAGAGATACAGCAGCACGGAGTGAAATGAAGAAGGCATTAACATCTGAAGCCCACCCACTACATGGCCACCAACTGGCACAGCAAAAATTTGTGCCTCGAAAGAACTTCCTTCACAGTACAGAACCACTTGCTGACACTCCACATCAACACTGGGAGAAGAGATGGCAGGTCAGATGCCAAAATCTGGAGGAGTGGCTGATTCCGCAAGAAGTTCTTCACCCAGACCACACAGAGAAATGGTCTACATGGAAATCACTCAACCACCTGCATTCTTCTGTCAAGATCCAAGAGTAATTTGCAGAGGTGGGGCTTCCAGGTGGACTCTCTCCAGTGTGACTGCAGAGCTGCCGTGCAGACATCAACACATCTACTACAATGCACATTACCTCCAACTGTGTGCACCATGGAGGACCTCGTAAACGCTACACAAAGTGCACTGGACGTTGCAGATTTTTGGGCATCCACTGTATAGATTAAAATTACCTTATGTTTGACAACACAATCTGTGTCTAATCATTTATTTCATTCTTGACTAGTTTAATTTATAAACCATAATGTATGTATGTACATATGTAGTAATGTATCAACCTTCTTCATTAGGTAGTCACAAAATGGAAGGCAATCAGAGAAGAATATCATAAAAAGCTACTTTCAAGCGTAAATTAATTACTTACGCTGAAAAATATGGTAACAGAAGGGCAGGAAGAGAGTTCAATGAAGCTGAGGGTAGCGTTCGCTTATGCAAGAAACAGAAATTGGGATTAATTGGATCTACTGCTACTAGAAAGAAATTTACTGGACCTCGAAAAGGAAGACATCCTGACGTTTAAGAAAATGTTTCGGAATTTTCCAGAGAAAGAAGGAAGAATGGACAACCTGTGACAAGTGACACCATAGTAAATAAAGCAAAAGAGGTGGCTGCAGCTCCTAATACATCAAAGCAAGAGTTTATGGCTAGCTGGGGATACGTTGATCACTTTATGAAATGAGCAGGCTTTTCTCTGCAATGCCACATGACACTACGTCAAAAGCTTCCACAGAATTTTGAAAAGTAACTTCAAATCTTTCAGCGGTATGTTATCACACTTTGGAAAGAGAAGAATTTTTGAATAGGCCAAATCGGCAATGCTGATGGGACTCCAATTTGGTTTGATATGCTATGTAATTACACAACCAATGAGAATGGTACAAATTAAGTTACCATCAAAACATCCGTGTGAAAAACAGTATGTAACAGTATTGCTGGCAATCACAGCAGATCAGAACAAACATCCCCCTTCGAGCAAAAAACAAGCCCTGAGGGTCCAAAAAATGAAAAGCTATTCCCTGACGACATCATTCTTTGGAATCAAGGGAAGAGATGGATGACAAACTTTGATGCTCGACTGGCTCCAAAACGTGGGAACTCTGTCCTGGTGGGCTTTCCAAGCAACTGTCAATGATTTGTCAGGTGAGCGCCACAATCAGGACTGCATACGACCGAGGCACACAGCGCCAACACCCGGCATCATGGTGTGCGGAGCGATCTCCTACACTGGCCGTACACCACTGGTGATCGTCGAGGGGAAACTGAATAGTGCACGGTACATCCAAACCGTCATCGAACCCATCGTTCCACCATTCCTAGACCGGCAAGGGAACTTGCTGTTCCAACAGGACAATGCACGTCCGCATGTATCCCGTGCCACCCAACGTGCTCTAGAAGGTGTAAGTCAACTACCCTGGCCAGCAAGATCTCCGGATCTGTCCCCCATTGAGCACGTTTGGGACTGGATGAAGCGTCGTCTCACGCGGTCTGCACGTCCAGCACGAACGCTGGTCCAACTGAGGCGCCAGGTGGAAATGGCATGGCAAGCCGTTCCACAGGACTACATCCAGCATCTCTACGATCGTCTCCATGGGTGAATAGCAGCCTGCATTGCTGCGAAAGGTGGATATACACTGTACTAGTGCCGACATTGTGCATGCTCTGTTGCCTACGTCTATGTGCCTGTGGTTCTGTCAGTGTGTTCATGTGATGTATCTGACCCCAGGAATGTGTCAATAAAGTTTCCCCTTCCTGGGACAATGAATTCACGGTGTTCTTATTTCAATTTCCAGGAGTGTAATTCTGATGTAGACTCTCCTGAGGATTTCAGTAATGATGACATTAGTGACTAATGATGAGTAACCCATGTAATATATGGAATGTTTCTATGTATGTCATGTAGGAAATCAAGTTAGGTGTTCTTTTTTAATAATGAAAATGTCACTTATTACCGTAATGAGCAACTTAAAAATAAATTACTGTTGTTTGTTATAGTTCATGTATATATTCGCTATTGTTTGAGACAAAGTTAGCATTGTAAAATAAATTCAATCAATACAAAAATACCCTATCAATGTTGACTAAGGCTGCACATAACCATGAAAGCAGGCATTGACACTGACCACAGATGACATTGTTCAGGAAATCCTGGAGCTGATTTTTCAACAATTGCAGAGTTTTCCAATAGTGAGGACGTCCACAGAGTAATTCTCGAATACCTCTGTTGTCGAGGAGCAGATTTCTATCGTTGAATAATAAAATGATTGGTAGAATGTTCCAACCATTGGACAGTTGGTGACAATCTTTCCTGTATCTGTGTATCACTTTCAAGTCTAATGTAGCATTTGATAGAAGTTAATTTGCCTGCTATAATAATTTGTAATGTACTTTTTGAAGTCCCCTTGTATCTCTGCTGAAACATTGGGAGTTCCTTACCCTCTATTTATATCATGAGGCCCCATATAACATCTTACTCAAAGGGAACAAAAACAGTTAATTCAATTAGCAAATTTAGTATAACTTGTGACATTTTATTATTAATTTTAACAGTTGTTTCAGTTCACTACTTTGGTCCTGAGAATATGAGCATTGGCAGTTGATCGACAACTGCCAACTGTCTTCATCACTCACTGTCATCTATGTCTTATCAATGCCACCTCACTGCAGAACAATGGAAGACTGGGGCCTCCTTCGCTTTTATAAGGCTTCTGCTTTTACCTTCCTTTGGTTTTATGACATCTGCTTTTACAACAATCAGAATGTTCTTAAAACTTATTTTCATTAACAATATTCATTTAAAAATACAGAGTAGTTGTAAGTGATTAATTTTCAGATCTCTATATTTTCCACAGTATCATGTAAAAACATGCCTGATTCATGAATAGAACCATAAAATCACCAAGTTTGCATTTTGCAATCTACAAATGTTCTACAAGTGCCCCTCTGCTCACATGACACACATGCAAGTGGTAGTGTAGTTCATCCCATATCTTATTTAGCAACATTCTGTCAACGATCATCGCAACACTGCTGATGCTTGCCCTGAGCTGTTCCAGTGTTCTTGACAGTGCAAGTACATAAACATAGTCCTTAATAAACCCTCAAAGAAAAAGTCAAAGCATTAGCTCAGGCAATATGGGGGACCAAAGGAACAGGGTCAAATCATCTTCAAAATAATGCCTCATCCAGCAGTTTCTCATTTAGGTAGTGACAAACATCAGCGGTCAAATGAGGGAGTGCCCTATATCATTAGAAGATGAAATTCATAGTATAAACAGTCATTTCTGAAAAAAAAAAAAAATCACAATTGCAACATATAAAGGTAAGAAGTTCACGTCTCAGTCTCCTCACAGAATAAAAACAGCCTTTTACAGGTTCGCCTGTGACGCTTTAACCTCTAGCGAATCTCATTAATGCTGCACAATTTCATGAGGATTTTCAGTGCCACATACTCTCACATTGTGGCAATTACCTTTCCAGATAAACAGCAGGTTGTTTCCTCACTGAATATCAGCTTGGAGGCAAAATGTTCATCCTCAAGTGTTCCAGGAAGGTGATGAAAAACTGAAGGCGTCAGCCACAATCTCTGTTTTAATTGTTGCATGAGCCATACAGGGTACAGTTTGAAATGTAACCATAATCACAAAATCTTTCACACAAATTTACTGTGGTATTCCAAGTTCATGGCTTGCATAGACCATTAATTTATTTGGCCTGCATACAAAACTTTGGCTCACCTTCTCCACAGTTGCATCTGCCATGATTGATCGACCAGTACTTCAGTGTTTACAGAAACAACCGGCGTCTCTAAATTGTTGGATCTAACACACTATGCTTGTTTTACATGGTAGTTCTTTCCCATAATTCCATCTGAATGCACACTGCACTGTTGTAATATAAAAATCTCATGTATTCTGTCACACAACAACACTTTTTGTTTGTCGTCATTTTTCAAGGCAATGCACTCAAAACATTGACGGGAGGGCACAATGCAAACACTGTAAATTTACAGTCCTATCTATGTAATGATCATATTTGTATATGTAATACTTTGGAAAATATTGAATTTTGAAAATGAATAAATCATTTATAGTAGCCTTGTATAAGCTCTCACTTTGTATCCTGTCCTTCCACAGGAAAAACTTGTTGGGACCAAACAGTCAGTCATCTTCTTTATGAAGGAAGAAGGACGTATGAACCTGCTAACTGGTCTCCACAGAAAACATTATTTGTTGTTCTTATGCTCCTCATGTAGCATGTTTACTGGGTTCAGCCCCTAAATTCTGGATCAAGAGTTCCACTGGATTCAGCTCGTCAATTCTAAAGCAGGAGCCCTACCTTCTGCTCCTCAATTCTGGCTCAAGCTTCTGCTGAATGTTCACCACTTTTTAATAAATTGGAGCCTCTTTTTCGAAATTCCTCTTAGCTGTTTACCTTAATGTTACTGTCCAGTCTACGTATCTGTCCTTAGAACATCAATCAAACAGCTTCAATTTTAGGTCAAGAAAATGATAGGCTTCAATTTATTGGCAGTATAGTGTAAAATGCAGTTTTTCTGTGAAAGAAAGTGCAACTACAGAGTCTATACTGGAATATTGCTGAAGTATATTGTGATCAAAGGAAATCGAATACAAAAAACAAAAGACAGTACAAAGGATAAAGATCTGTTTGCTTCGCTATAGTGTCATACTTAGGAATAAATATCAACTGCTAAAGTCACTTCGAATAACAACTATTATCTTGTGGAAATCTAGTACAAAATTGTCTAGTGGAAACGTACTCCCTTGTGTAACCAATGAATATTCTCCAGTTCTCTACATAGTGCCATGTAGACACTGGAATCAACTACAATTTAGAAGAACAGATTCACCAACCACTTCACACTGAAAGCGTATTTATGCAGAAAAAAAGAGTAAAAACAGATCACAACTCCCAGCCTCAGCAGTGCGCACTCCCATTCAATGGACTTAGCAAGTTCTAACAAATTACAACACTCCCTAAATAAGTTGTAGAACCTGCTAGAAAACATTAATGTTGAATGATAATTGCAGTAGGTGGAAACTGAATGGGTCACTTGCAGTTTGGCACTGTTGGTCCAGATTGTCCCACTCCTCAATGGCGATTCGGCGTAGATACTTCAGAGTGGTTGGTGGGTCACATCGTACATAAACACCCCTTATCAATCTATCCCAGCCATGTTCAATAGGGTTTGCGTCTGGAGAATATGTTGGCCACTAGTCAAGCGAAGTTATCCTGAAGGAAGTCACTCACAAGATGTGCACTATTGGGGTGGGAATTATCATCCATGAAGACGAATGCCTCACCAATATGGATGCACTGTCGGTCAGACAATGGCATCCATGTATTGTACAGCCATTATGGCGCTTGTAATGACCACCAGCGGCTAATGTTGGCCCCACATAATGCCACCTCAAAACAGCAGGGAACCTCCATCTTGGTGCACTCGCTGGACAGTGTGTAAGGTGTTCAGCCTGACCGGTTTGCCTCCAAATACGTCTCCGAGAATTGTCTGAACACATATGCAACACTCATCATCTATGAGAACATGATGCCAATCCTGAGCAGTCAATTCGGCATGTTTTTGGAACCATCTGTTCCACACTGCATGATGTTGTGGTTGCAAAGATGGACCTCGCTACGAACGTCGGGAGTGAAGTTGCGCGTCATGCACCCTATTGCACACAGTTTGAGTCCTAACACGAAGTCCTGTGGCTACACAAAAAGCATTATTCGACATTGTGGCATTGCTCTCAGGGTTCCTGTGACCCATAATCCATAGATAGTGGTCATCCATTGCAGTAGTAGCCCTCAGGCGGCCTGAGTGAGGCATGTCATTGATAGTTCCTGTCTCTCTGCATCTCCTCCATGTCCCAACAAAATCGCTTTGGTTCACTTTGAAATGCCTGGGTACTTCCCTTGTTGAGAGCCCTTCCTGGCACCAAGTAGCAATGCAGACACTATCTAACCACAGTAGTGACCGTCTAGGCATGATTGAACTACAGACAACACTAGCCGGGTACCTCCTTCCTGGTGGAATGATGAACTGCTCAGCTGTCAGACCCCCTCAGTCTAATTGGCACTGATCATGCACGGTTGTTTACATCTTTGGGCAGGTTTAGTGACACCTGTCAACAGACAAAGGAATTGTGTGTATTGTACAATATCCACTGTCAATGTCTGTCTTCAGGAGTTCTGGAAACCGTGTTGATGGAAAACGTTTTTGCTGTATGTCTTATAGAGCCCACATTTACTAGACTTTTTGGCTTAGAATGGTCATTCCTGTTGCATCCCTGAATACTGGCCATTCCTGCTGGAACACCCTCAACACACAGCACGTGGCACTGCGAGGAGAAGAGCGAAACAGTGAACTGCTGCCAACTATAACTTCATAGAAATGGATCTAGTCAGTCATTCTTTCTATTGTGGCACAGATGGATTCTCGTAATGCAATCGTACGGGTCGTATGGGAATGCGAATGTGGTGTGGACAACAAAATAAAACAATCTCTCTCATAAACTCACCAAAAACCAAAGTTCTAAACTGTTCACAAGCTCTACATTAGCTATGAGCCCTCACATGCTACAACGTGCACAAATTTACTCACACTTCACACAGCACAAACACTTAACTTCAATGGGACGCTGTAACTGTGGTGAGACTTACAAGTTTGGCTAGGTTTCATCTGTGGAGTGCCAACTTACATTCATTGTAGTGTACCCATTGTTCAACAAAAGTATTTAATATAAATGCAGGCAGTATTCGCTATGCAAAAATCACAAAAGCACTCCCATATTGGAATTTATTTCCAATAATAACATAGAAAAATCGAAAGTCACAATTCACAATAAATTAATTTCAAAACCTGACTGAGTTTCTTAAGACTTCGAGGTGGTTGAATAAATCAAGGTTAATTGTGTGAGTTATCTTCAGAGAACTGCTAAAGTTCCACAGCATATGAAATTACAAATTCAACAACAGCTACGCAATGAAACCTTGTAAGTGTGACTTATCACACGCAACCCAAAATGGAACAAGTTCATCAGATGTGGAAAAATCTATGCCTAAAAGTAGGCTATTTCACTGCTCATCATACAAAACTTTCCCCTAAAAAGAACTAACACAGCCTGACCATATCCAAATGGTGTCCAAATGTAGACTCCCCACCAAAATGACACTGTTGTCCCAGGAAATGTTGGCCAAGCACCACTGAAGTCAGTTGAACTACTGTACATAAAAACTGATAAAGTTCTTAATGTTAACTCTTTTTACACACATGACACGATACATCAGATCACATGGATATTCCCGAGAAATATTATGCTATTATCAATTTTTTTATATGCCATAGTTTATACACAAACAATGATCTCTATGGTTTACCTACATTTTCTGATTTATAAGTACAGATACTAACAAACAAGTTAAATTATAGATTAAATAATTTTCTATACATCTAAAGTTTACAGTACTGTCACTTTCTAAATGTTTTCTATTTATTTAGTAAGAAAAGTTGTATTTAAGTGCACAAAATGCCCTTTAAAGCCTCTCATTTACATAAGTGAATGATTTCACTTAATCTACTATCACAGACCGATACAGTTCGACAAGATGTATCCATACACACAGTATTTGTTGCAACCACATAATGCACTGGCGAGATATTCACTTTTACATTTCAGGAATTATTTATGACATTTAACTTACAATAACTTATAGACTAATGCAGATATTTTTCCACTTCAAATGACCCTTCTGGCTCTTCAGTGACACACATGGAGCTACATTTATGAATTTTTGGATATGCTTTAATTTTGCATTGGATGTGAGAAGTGGCCATGAGAAATGAGCAGCCACTGTGCTACCCAACAGAAGGGCTCTCCCAGTCACCTTAGCGGCCGGTGGAAGTCCAAAGACAACTCCATCTGTGGAGCATAGTGTGGAACTGGTCCTCTACTTGCTCCTGTCAAGTTGGTTTCAGCTGTCAACAGGAATATGACCTGATCTTAGCTGCCACCTGTGCATCTGCAGTCACATGTTTGTGATTGAATAAAGTGTCTCTTCCCTTTATAGTAGGCTGTCATGTTACAGTTTCCACATCATCTTTCCATGTTTCCATAGTCTCTACTTCCACTGAAGTACTGCAAGCCTCAAAGACATCTTCACGTTCGATGTATATGAACCCTGTACAATTTATTCACATTTTCATGTGAATGACATGGATGACAAGTCAGCACTTTTGCCTTCACCACCCAGTTGAACCATTCTTGACTTTTCAGATAAGGTCTGGTAAGTGTCACCATTTCGTACAGGCCACAGTAGCACTTTAGTAACTCTTCCAATAGTCTGACCTGCACAGGTGTAAAAGTTGCTACTATCTCCCGTGGCGACTGGCATTATTATGTTCATGGTCTTTATCCTAGGCATCCAAAGTATGTGTAATTGTCAGCCATCTTGCTTCTTTAGTGCTGATAAAGAATTATTTCACGATTCCATCCTGAGCACTTTCGAACTGAGGTAGAAACAAAGTATCCATTGTTGCTTCCATCCCTCAACAGTGGATTAGGAAAAATGGTGTGAAACCCATACTGTCTTGCTTCGCTTCCTTGTATGCGGATATAAAGGCAAGCACTATCACATTACGTCACTCTCTTCAACATCAAAGTGCATTGATACTACATCTGCTATTGTCGTATTTAAATATTGCGGCTATACTACTGTAACTGGGAAGGACTGTCTTCCTATAGGTGCCAGTGCCATCATGAAATTACAAGGGTAGTTTCAAAAAATTAAAAAGAAATAAAAAATAAAAAAACACTTTGGTAAGGCACTACTTCTTTTCTGAAAGTTTTTGTATAGAGTGTAGCCATGTATGGAAGTGAAACACTGGACGATAAACAGTTTAAAGAAGAGAATAGAAGCTTTTGAAATGTGGTAGTACTGAAGAATGCTGAAGATTAGGTGAGTAGATCATGTAACCAATGAGGAGGTACTGAACAGAATTGGAGAGAAGAGAAATTTGTGGCACAACTTGACTAGAAGAAGGGATTAGTTGGTAGAACACATTCTGAGGCATGAAGGGATCACCAATTTAGTATTGGAGTGAATTATGGAGAGTAAGAATCATAGAGGGAGGCCAAGAGATGAAAACACTAAGCAGATTCAGAAGGATGTTAGTTGCAGTAGTTACTCGGAGATGAAGAGGCTTGCACAGGATAGGGTAGCATGGAGAGCTGCATCAAACCAGTCTTTGGGCTCAAGACAACAACAAGACATTTCTTTCTATTCTGTTCCTAGAACTTTTCAATGTAGTCTGCCTGTACACTAATGCACTTGGTCCAGCTATGTTCCAATGCCTTAAGTTCATCTAGAAAACTAGATTTCTCCAGGCCTAAAAAATACCCATCAACTTCAGTTGGCAGTTCTTTTGAAGAGAACCTCCATCCACTGGAGACAATTTTGAGCTTGGAGTACAGATGGAAGCCTGATGGTGACAAATCAGGTGAATAAGTTGGATGTGGCAACAATTCGTATCTTAATTCAAGCATTTTGGCCATGGCAATGACACGTTCATGACGTCACTGTCTTGATGAAAGATGGCATTCTTCCTTTCCAAATCTGGCCTTTCTTCACGTATCTTTTGCTGTAGTTTGTCCAAGAGATTAGCGTAGCATCATCATCACATAATTCTTTGACATTGGGATCAGCAGAGTCCCTTTTTGACCCTGGAAAACTGACAACATGACTTCTCTGGCTCACTACACTGCCTTTGTTTTCTTTGGTTGGTGTGAATCACCATGTTTGAATATGATGGGAGTCCCACAGTGTATTCTGAAAATTGGTATGAATTTTCTTTGCTTTCATACATGCCGAAAGTGCAGGAGGTCAGGTCCATATGTAGGAGGATAAGAGTGGAGAAACTTCAGGATAAGGAAATCGGGCACAAGTACATAACAGTGATCTCAGAAAGGTACCAGTTAGTTGAATGTAGTCAATTACAGTCATTGGAAAAGGAATGGACAAGGTACAGGGATGCAGTACTACAAGTGGCTAAAGAATGTCTTGGAACAGTAGTGTGTAAAGGTAGGATGAAGCAAACAGTTTGGTGGAATGACACAGTCAAGGCAGCCTGTAAAAGGAAAAAGAAGACGTATCAAAAATTGCTATATATTAGAACTCAGGTAGACAGAGAAAGTTATGTTGAAGAAAGAAACAAAGCCAAACAGATAAATGCAGCAACCAAGAAGAAATCTTGGTAAGACTTTGCAAACAGGTTGGAGACTTTGGGTCAAGGTGCTGGAAAACCATTCTGGAGTTTAATTAGCAGTCTTTGCAAGGGAGATCAGAAGGAAATGGCAAGTATTTTGGACAGGTCAGGAAAACTGCTGGTGAATCCTGTTGATGCCTTGGGCAGCTGGAGGGAATATTTTGAAAAGTTGCTCAATGCAGGTGAAAATACGATCAGTAATGTGTCGGATTTTGGATTTTGATGTACAATCGGATAGGAATGATGATGGAAATAGGATCATATTTGAGGAAGTGGAGAAAATGGTCAATAGATTGCAGTGTAATAAAGCGGGTGGGGTGGATGAAATTAAGTCGGAACTCATCAAATACAGTGGAATGTCAGGTCTTAAATGGCTACACAGGATAATTGAAATGGCTTGAGAGTCAGGACAGGTTCCATCAGACTGGATGAAAGCAGTAATCACACCAATCTTTAAACATGGAAACAGAAAAGATTGTAACAACTACAGAGGTATCTCTTTAATCAGCATTGTGGGTAAAATCTTCTCAGATATTATTGAAAGGAAAGTGCGAGTATTAGTCGAGGACAAACTGGATGAAAATCAGTATGGGTTTAGGCCTTTTAGAGGTTGTCAGGACCAGATCTTTAGCTTATGACAAATAATGGAGAAGTGTTATGGGTGGAACAGAGAATTTTATCTATTCTTTATAGAATTACAAAAGGCATATGACCAGGTTCCTAGAAGGAATTAATGTCTGTTCTACGAAATTATGGAATAGGAGGCAAACTTTTGCAAGCAATTAAAGGTCTTTACATGGATAGTCAGGCAGCAGTTAGAGTTGAAAGTAAATTGAGTAAGTGGTTCAGAATAGTTTCAAGGGTAAGACAAGGCTGCAACCTGTCTCCACTGTTGTTTACATTATATATGGATCATGTGTTGAAAACAATAGACTGTCTGGGTGAGATTAAGATATGTGAACAGAAAATAAGCAGTCTTGCATATGCGGATGACTTAGTTGTGATGGTAGATTCGATTGAAAGTATGCAAAGTAATATTTCAGAGCTAGATCAGAAATGTGAAGACTATGGTATGAAGATTAGCATCTCCAAAACGCAAGTAATGTCAGTGGAAAAGAGATATAAATGGATTGAGTGCAAAATAGGAGGAACAAAGTTAGAACAAGTGGACGGTTTCAAGTACTTAGGATGCATATTCTCACAGGATGGCAACATAGTGAAAGAACTGGAAGCGAGGTGTAGCAAAGCTAATGCAGTGAGTGCTCAGCTATGATCTACTCTCTTCTGCAAGAAGGAAGTCAGTACCAAGACTAAGTTATCTGTGCACCATTCAATCTTTCGACCAACTTTGTTGTATGGGAGCGAAAGCTGGGTGGATTCAGGTTACCTTATCAATAAGGTTGAGGTTACAGATATGCAAGTAGCTAGGATGGTTGCAGGTACTAGTAGATGGGAACAATGGCAGGATGGTGTCCACAATGAGGAAATCAAAGAAAAACTGGGAATGAACACTCTAGATGAAGCAGTCAGGGCGAAGAGTCTTAGATGGTGGGGTCACGTTACATGCATGGGAGAAGAAGGGTTACCCAAGAGACTCATGGGTTCAGCAGTATGGGGTAGGAGGAGTCAGGGTGGACCAAGGAGAAGGTATCTGGATTCGGTGAAGAATCATTTTGAAGTAATAGGCTTAACATCATAAGAGGCACCATTGTTAGCACTGAATAGGGGATAATGTGGAATTTTATAAGGGGGACTATGCTCCAGACTGAATGCTGAAAGGCATGATCAGTCTTTAATGACGATGATGATGATTCGTACTTTTCTTTACAAACACTTAGTCATTGCTTGAATTCTGTTTCTTTCTCCCCCAAACCACTACATGGGAACAACAGCATGACATTGGTACCACAGACTTCTCTCCGGAGCACTGACGTTATGTGTTTACTCACAAAGGATAACCTATTGTTATTCATCGACCTTGTTGTGCTAGCACTGGCATCTGGTAAGGACTTGGCGAACTTTTCAAACTACCCTCATACTTTCAGAATCAATTTTGAATGAAACACTTTTCTTTGATCGGAGATCATCACACATGGTGCTTCAAAATTATCTCTTGTAGAGGGAAGTTGGTTATTTTCAAACTTTGTCAGTCAATAGAACCTTGGGGCCAATATAGAAAAGCGAGGTAGTTAGTGTACATGTTATTAATTTTTTTCTTGCTTGTCCCAAGAATGAAATGCCTTGTAGGTGAAATAAAGTAAGTGCAGAAGGAATTGGTACCATACGTCCTGTGGGAAACAGATGCACATGTTGGCACCACTGATATTCCCTACGGTTGCTTACAAAATATCTGATTGTGGCTGGTGCAATGTATTACAGCACAGTGATCACATGACGTTAAACTAAACTTGCTGACATTTAATCTGCTGAGTTAAAAAATTACTAATATCCTACAAGAACTGAAACAAAATGCATGAAACAAGATTTCCATTAAGACAATAGAAAAATCTGTGGAAAAATTACTAGTTTCCTGAACTTTGTGAGGTTAACTGTAGTCGTTAACAAACTCAAAAATGGAGTTAATTTAGGATAAATGGAGATAATATTCACTGCACTTGATGGAAGAACTAAATGTAACCACTATGTTAGTGTAATGTCTGCTACAGCAACTAAATCACAAAAACCAATTTAGTACGATTTGAATTATGCAAAGGACAATGATAGCTTCCAAAAATTCTCAAAATCGTAACATTTATTTGCATTGATATACACTGATAGTCAGGGTGATCTATTCTTTGGCAATAACTGAAGCGTAAATTCTGATTTGCAACAAAATAATTATCCATAACACTCATACCATTAACTTACAAAAATTTTCAAAAATACTGTTTTGCAAGCTTCCAAAAATTCTCAAAAATGACCTATTTCTCACATAATGATACAATGACACAACAACTGTTTCCAAACAGGATGGGCCTAGTTTTCTCAAAAATTTCAAAACAGCACTTAAGTTTAAGCCTACTACTGACAATACCAGTACGAGTTTATCGCAGTATTAGCAAATGTTTGAAATTTCATAATATATCACAATACAAATGAGTGCTGATAATATCAGTGAAAAATTATGCAGCACCAAAGCAAACAGTAAAATACGCCAATCCAGAATTTCAAATTGACGCACAAATATGGCACTCGCAGTCTCATGCGAAGAAACGTTCCGAAGTCAGCTGTTACATATAAATAAACATTTGAACTGTACAGATTTTGCACTTAGCTGACTCTGTGACAATTCTACACTGACATGTCAAAGACAAACACTGCAACGTCAGTTTATCTCAGTCAAAATAGTGAAAATGTGCAGCACCAACAACACATGCCTTGTGCTGCAGCAGTTAACAGTTATCTCACAAGACTGCATCAAAAGATATTCCGTTATCAGTATGTGGTGAAATAATGAGTTACACTCAGTTCACTGCTACATTGTGCAATGTATCTACAGCAAGTCCATTTTTTTATAGAAACTTTAAAACCAACACGTATTTGAAAAAATATGGTGATTATAGCATGTGCAAGATACCAAGAAAATTACTGTTTCCCATTTCTTACTATAAATATGACATCAAATCCTCAATTCAGTCACAAAATTCACTTTCTGCCCTATATGATCATACTTTTGATCACAAGCATAAAAGTGGTACTGAATTAAATGCTTTTCGGAAATCAAGGAATAGTGCATCTACCGAACTCCCTTTGTCTTTAAGTTTCAGGATAACACAACAGAAGTTAAAGTTGGGTTTCCATGATCAATGTTAACATAATTTTGTTGGTTAGCAGGGAGGTCATTCTGTTCCAGATACTTCATTTTGTTTGAGCTCAGAATTCTACACCAAATGGAAGTCAAGGTTAAAAGTTGTTTTGGGAACCACTTCTGCCTTCCTTCCTATGGAAAAGTGTGAGCTGTTCTCCCTTCCAACTACTGGATACTGTTTGTTGTTCAAGGAATCTATGGCAGATTATAGTTAAAAAGAGGGGCTAACTCAGCTGCAAATTCAGTATAACATCAGCAGGGATTCCATCGAGACCTGGGGCAGTGGTGCAAGTATTGAATTAGGGCAATACTCCTGGGCTTTCCTTTGTAACGGAATATCTGAAAACAGATTTAAGCGTTTCTGGTTTTGTGTTACTACTCTCAATTTCAGTCTCTCACATCCATGAGTGAGTGGATATTGACTTTGGTGCCACTAACAGCCTTCACATAGAACCAGAATTTCTGTGGGCTTTACGAAAGATCTTTCAACAATGTCCATCTATACAGTCACCAAAGGCTTCACGTATTGCTCTCTTAACAGCCCAATGCATTTCATTTCATTCTGCATCTGTCTATAGCCCTTTGCTTTGTTTTGCACCTATTACGCAGTTTTCTCTGTGTGTGTTTTTTTCCGGTTTTTTCGTTTTTTACAGTGACTATATAATATGGTGTGTGCTTTTCATCATGAAATGTGTAACACATGTGCATGGTGGACCATTCTTTTAAGCTTGAGTCACTGTTCCTCTACATGATCCTGCCCTGTACTTTATGTCTCAAGCCCCTCACTGATATACAACACTAGTGCTTCTTTATCTAGTTTACTGAACATATGAGAACAATGTGGAAAGAATAGATGCTACTTGCCGTACAGAGGAGGCATTGAGTCACGGACAGTCCAACTGCCTCTAGCACGCTGAGACAGAGGCCATGAGTGCTTAAGTTGTGTTTATGAGAGTTGTGTACATGTGCATGTGTGTGTGTTTTCTACTGCAGAAGAAAGATTTTGTCTAAAAGTTATAGTATTTTAACAGTCTCTTTCTTTGTGCCTGTGTGGCTCAGTGCGTACTGTATATGGTGAGTAGCAATCTATCTTTCAATATTATCGTTATTCTATCATTGACTTTCCTTTGGTTGATTTTACTGAGTATATAAATACTATCACTTTTTTAGTTGTCTCATGTAATTTGGTAAAATTATTGCTACAACCACCTCATAGTCACTGACACTGGTTTCAATGTGGACAGCCTCGAAGACAGTGGGGTTCTGAACCACTTGTTCTAGGTGGTTTTCAGGGGAAGGATTTAATAATGTTGCTCAGTATGTCTAGTCATGCCCACCACTAACAAAACTGTAAGTACCCCAATTGATTGAAACATGATTAATGCCTCCTATTATAATTACAATATGATGAGAGAGCGTTCATACTAATACAGTGGTTTTCCCTTAAGTTTACAGTTACATTTAGAGGTGAGTCTGGTAGTTGACAGATGATCCAATTTTAGTTTATGACCATCCTCTATACAGACTCTTGCCCACACAGTCTCCCATGCAGTTTCAAGTTGTACCTTGGTGGACTCTAGTTTCTTGTCTACTGCGAACAATGGATCATATCTGTTTATCATTGCCCGTTCCTTTTGATATGCACTTAAATTTTAAACAAAAATGTCACTAACTTTGGATTTTAAACAGTTTTCTGTATCCAGTACTATGTGATCTTTACTGCTTTATAGAAACATTTCAAACTCTGGCTGTTTGTCATAATTGCTTCAGCAATTAACCACTTGGATTTTAATTCTCTTTCACCTAATTTGGGGGGTTGGCCAGTGGGGGGGGGGGGGGGGGGGGGGGGGAGACATCTTTACATCTTACACTGATACTTCTTCAGCTACCATTATCTGGAGTGGATGGAGTTGCCTAATCTAGAAAGAAAAACCTAGTGTGCATACCATACACAGTCAGCTACCTGGGTAAAAGCCTTGGATAAGCACTCATTCTCAATTTGGAAATTACTGTGTCACTGTGGCTACATGTCCTTCCTCCCACATCTGTTACCCACTCTGACTGCACTACCTGCAAGTCAATTCCGTTCTGTGTGTATTCATACATCGGTTTATATTTTGCATTTCTGGGATATAGAGCCAGCCAGAGATTGTTCTAAACAAGTTTGAAAACTTGCACACAAACCGTACTCTGCCTGGTTGTGGTTACAGTCCAACCATAATAAATCCATGCACATTTGTCTCAACACTCTTTTGCATGCCAGCATGCAGCACCTTAGGCTATAAGGGTTTGGCAGATACATAAGGATAACAATAATAATATTTATATCATATGAAGTTGCAATGACAAGTTTGGAAAAATTTGTACAAAACAGCAGGTAATTTTTTTAGGCAACATGACTGCCAGTAACTGACTGTTACATTTTGATTCAAAGCTCCAAGCAGATGCAACACACATTTGTTTGTTGATATGTGTCGTAACTGCCTGTTCACATGTTTTGTAACAGTGCAAGAATAAATGTTGTATAGAAACTAGAGCAGTGTCAGGCTCTCTATTGATTTCTCAACTCTTGTCAATTTTTTCTTTTTTTTTTTGTTTTTTTTTTTTTTTTTTTTTGGTGGGGTTTAAGGGCGCTCAACTACTGGGGTCATTAGCGCCCAGTCACAGTTGTTAGAGCACATGGAATCTAGTAAAACTTAAGGGGAGGGGGGGACACCAGAAAGTCCCGACAAAGATGCAGATAAAAGACATAAAAAAGTTAGATCTCTTTGGACAAGCCAGTTAAAGTTATAAAACGCAGAGCACGAGCAGCTGCTCGAGCGTAATCAGCTAAAATATCCGGTAAAGTAGATGGCAGGGACAGGACAACACGAGATTGACTAAAACAGGGACACGACAATGAAACATGGCGCACTGTTAATGCTTGACCACAAGGGCACTGCGGGGCTGGGTCACCAGAGAGCAGGTAGCGGTGGCTAAACCAGCAATGCCCAATCCACAACCTGGTCAGAAGGACCTCTTCTCGCCGAGATGGTCGGGAGGAGGTTGTCCAAGCAGTTGGGAGTGGTTTTACTGCCCGGAGCTTGTTTCCTTGGAGAGATGACCAAGCATCCCACCACAACGACACAAGCGTCTTACAAACAACCCAACGAATGTCAGATGACGGGACACAATGGGAGGCTGGGCGAGGCAGGAGGACTGCAGCCTTGGCTGCAGCATCAGCAGCCTCATTCCCAGGCACTCCTACATGTCTGGGAACCCACAGAAAGCTGACAGGAGAACCATTATCAGCGAAAGAATGGAGGGAATGCTGGATCCGTTGCACCAAGGGATGGACCAGATAGGGAAATCCAAGGCTCTGAAGAGCAGCAAGTGAATCAGAGCAGAGTACATACGATGAATGGCGGTTGCGGCGGGCATACTGAGCGGCCTGATGGAGAGCAGAAAGCTTGGCCGTAAAGCTGGAACATTGGTCGAGGAGCCGGTATTTAAAGGTGGCGGCCCCGACGACAAAGGCACAGCCGACACCATCGTCAGTTTTGGAGCCATAGGTGTAAATAAAGGTGTGACTGGCAAGTCGAGCACGAAGTTCGACAAACCGTGAGCAATACACTGCAGCCGGAGTACCCTCCTTCGGGAGTGAGCTGAGGTCGAGATAAATATGAACTGGAGCCTGGAGCCAAAGTGGTGTCGGGCTCTCATCCTCTCTGAAGGTGGTAGGGAGGGCAAAATCCAATTGTCGAAGCAGGCGATGGAAGCGGACTCCAGGGGGCAGCAGGGCAGACACACACAACCCGTACTGACGGTCGAGAGAATCGGCGAAGAAGGACAGATAAGAGGGGTGGTCGGGCATTGACAACAGCTGGCAGGCATACCAACACAGCAGTACGTCGCGCCGGTAGGTCAATGGTAATTCGGCAGCTTCAGCATAAAGACTCTCGACGGGACTAGTGTATAAGGCTCCGGTCGCAAGACGTAACCCTCGATGGTGGATGGAGTTGAGACGCCATAAGAGGGATGGCTGAGCAGATGAGTAGACAAAGCTCCCATAATCCAGCTTCGATCGGACTATGGACCGATACAAGCGAAGCAGGACAGTGCGATCCGCTCCCCAAGATGAACCACTAAGAACTGTGAGGACATTAAGGGAACGTGTACAACGGGCCGCCAAATAAGAGACATGTGGAGACCAACAAAGTTTCCTGTCCAATGTGAGCCCTAGAAACTTAGTTGTTTCCATGAATGGGAGAACAATGGGACCGAGATGCAAGGATGGCGGAAGGAATGCTTTATATCGCCAAAAGTTGATACAAACCGTCTTCTCTTCAGAGAACCGGAAGCCATTTGCCACGCTCCATGAGTATAGGCTGTCTAGACAACGCTGAAGGCAGCGCTGGAGGAGGCATGTTCTTTGGGCACTGCAGTAGATCGCGAAGTCATCGACAAAGAGAGAGTCTGAGACATTAGGTGGAATGCAATCCATAATTGGATTGATCGTGATGGCAAAAAGGGCTACGCTCAAGACAGAGCCCTGGGGCACTCCGTTCTCCTGGAGGAAGACGTCGGAAAATACGGAACCCACACGTACACTACACTTTCGATCCACTAAAAAGAAATCAATAAAAAGGGGCAGGCGACCGCGTAGGCCCCACCTGTGCGTAGTGCAGAGGATACCTCCTCTCCAACAGGTATCATAAGCCTTCTCCAAAACGAAGAACACGGCTACCATTTGCCACCTTCGCAAAAAGTTGTCCATGATGAATGTCAACAAGGTCACAAGGTGGTCAACAGTTAAGCGGCGGCAACGAAAGCCGCATTGGACATCGGTAAGTAGCCGTCGAGGTTCAAAAATCCAGACTAACCGAGCATTAACCATGAGCTCCATCACCTTACAGACACAGCTTGTAAGAGAAATGGGGCGGTAACTAGAAGGAAGGTGTCTATCCTTCCCGGGTTTGGGTATAGGAACAACAACGGCGTCACGCCAACGCATGGGGACCTGACCTTGGGTCCAGACGCGATTGTAGGTACAAAGAAGGAAACTTTTGCCCGCTGGAGAAAGGTGTGCCAGCATCTGAACGTGAATGGCATCTGGCCCCAGAGCAGAGGACCGGGACAGTGCAAGCGCACGTTCGAGTTCCCGCATAGTAAAGGGGGCATTATAAGTTTCCAGATTCAGCGAGTGGAAGGAAGGTCGCCGAGCCTATTCTGCCTCTTTCCTGGGAAGGAAGGCAGGGTGGTAATGGGTGGAGCTTGAAACCTCCGTGAAAAACCGGCTGAAGGCGTTGGAGACAGCCACGGGATCAACAAGGACCTCATTACCTGAGGTCAGGCCAGGTACCGAGGTGTGGCCCTTAATGCCCGACAGCCGGCGCAGGCCACCCCAAACGACAGAAGAGGGAGTAAAACTGTTAAAGGAGCTGGTGAAAGAGCTGGTGAAAGAGCTGGTGAAAGAGCTGGTGAAAGAGCTGGTGAAAGAGCTGGTGAAAGAGCTGGTGAAAGAGCTGGTGAAAGAGCTGGTGAAAGAGCTGGTGAAAGAGCTGGTGAAAGAGCTGGTGAAAGAGGCCCAACAAGCTTTTTTGCTGTCTTTGATGCCTCTACGGCATTGCGCTCGGAGTCGTTTGTATCCAATACAATTCGCCAACGTAGGATGGCTGTGAAAGGTGCGTAAAGCACGTCGTCCAGCACGGATAGCATCTCTACAAGCCTCATTCCACCAGGGGATGGAAACGCGATGTGAAGAAGAGGTAGTATGAGGAATGGAACGTTCGGCAGCATTGACGAGAACAGCCGTGAGGTATTCGACCTGACTGTCACAACCGAGAAAATCACAGTCCGGAAAGGTCTCCAGGGAGGTGTGAAGTCCCCAGTCAGCTTTTGGTATGTTCCAGCTCGAAGGACGTGGGGATGGGGTGTGGTGCAGGAGACGATGACACAGGGGAAGTGGTCGCTCGAATAGGTGTCAGAAAGGACATACCACTCGAACCGATGGGCAAGAGTGGTAGAACAGATCGAAAGGTCCAAGAGGGAGTAGGTATGAGTATAGTCCGAGAGGAAAGTCGGGGCACCAGTATTGAGGCAGACAAGACTGAGATGGTTGAAGACATCCACTAAGAGTGAGCCTCTTTGACAGGATGCAGGAAAGCCCCAAAGGGGATGATGGGCATTGAAGTCACCAAACAATAAAAACGGTGGAGGAAGCTGAACAATCAGGTGCATCATGTCAGCCCGACTAACTGCGGATGACGATGGAGTGTAGATGGTACGAACTGAAAAAGTTAAAGCAGAAAGAGTAATACGGGCAGCTACTGCTTGGAGTGGGGTGGTCAATGGGATGGGATGGTAATAGACATCGTACCGAACGAGCAATATGACCCCACCATGAGCTGGGATACCGTCCACAGGTGTGAGGTCATACCGCTCCGAGGTGTAGTTGGTAAAGGCAATACAGTCAGTTGGGCGCAACTTGGTTTCCTGGAGACCAAGGACGAGCAGACAGTGCAGGCGGAGGAGCAGTTCTAATTCCTCCCGATTAGACTGAATACCTCTTATGTTCCAATGTAACAAGGCCATCGCTAGTCAAAAAAGAGTGGGAATGAGACGGGGGAAGAGCTGGTCACCTCGACGGCCGCGATGGGCCAGGTTTCGAGGGAACAACACTACAACCGGCGGGAGGCGGATCCTGTTCCATCGAGTCATAGCCAGCTGCGGCCGCTGTCCCAGGTTGTGTAGGAGGGGCAGCATCATTTGCCGACGAGAGGCCAGCTGAGCGCCTGGCAGCAGAGCGTCCCAGCGAAACAGAGGACGGCCGGGAGCAGCGACGCACGGATGGAGCGTCAGACGGAACACGCCGGGGTGGAGAGGGGGAGAGAGACTTCTTCTTGGACGCCTTCTTGGATGTCAGAGGAGGCACAGGGATGGTGGGCTGGACCCGAAGTAGGTCCTCACGCCCGGGGTCTGTTTTGGAACGCCGGACCTCGGAAGCTGGGATCCAGAACGTTTCCCCGATGGACACCTGAGAAGAGGATCGCTTCTCAGGCGGCGGGGGGGGGGGGGGGGGGGAGGAGGAGGAGGAAGGGTGGCCCCTGGGGCAGAGGGGGCAGGGTCCGCGGGGGAGGAGGATTTGGAAGGGAGGGAATTGGGAGGCGGAGGCATAGACCCCGGATGGGGAGAGGAGGTGGAGGGGGGACAGGATAGGTGTGAGGATACTGTGGAAGGAGTGGACACGACTGTGGCAAATGAAGTGGTCAACGTCACGGGATGGAGGCGGTCATACTTCTTCCTGGCCTCAGAATAAGAGAGCCGATCCCAAGTTTTGAGTTCTTGTATCTTCTTCTCCTTCTGATAGGCGGGGCAGTCCAAGGATCTAGGCG
This sequence comes from Schistocerca serialis cubense, assembly GCF_023864345.2. NCBI lineage: Eukaryota > Metazoa > Arthropoda > Insecta > Orthoptera > Acrididae > Schistocerca > Schistocerca serialis. The sequence continues at coordinate 11,161,590 of NW_026047583.1, forward strand.
AGTGGATGCCAGGACAATTAACGCACCGAGGTGGTGGGGTGCATGTATGTTCCTCACGAAGAGGACGTCCACAATCGCCACAAAGGGGCTCAGCCTCACACCGTGACGACATGTGCCCAAAGCGCAAACACCGAAAGCAGCGCATAGGAGGCGGGACGTAAGGTCGCACTTCGCACCGGAAGTACATCACCTTTACCTTCTCGAGGAGAACATCCCCCTCGAAGGCGAGGATAAAGGCCCTGGTGTCGATGCGACGGTCTTTGGGGCCGTGCTGGACTCGCCGGACGAAATGCATGCCTCGGCGCTTCAGGTTGGCCCTGAGCTTCTCATCAGATTGCAGCAGGAGGTCCCGATGAAAAATAACCCCCTGCGTCCTATTCAATGTCAGATGCGGGACAATGGACATTGAAATGTCCCCTAGTCGGCCGCACACCTGGAGCGCCGCCGAGTGAGTGGCGGGTGTGGTCTTTATAAGAACGGACCCCGAACGCATTTTACTGAGAGCCTCGATTTCCCCAAAGATGTCCTCAATGTGCTGGACAAAGAACATGGGCTTGGAGGTGGCGAACATCCCCCCATCGGTCCGAGAACAGACTAAATAGCGGGGGAAGTACTTCGCCCCAATCCGGCAGTCCTGTCCTTCCTCCGAAGGAGTGGCCAAGGTGGAAAGGGCAGGGGAACCAGAACCAGAGACAGTACTTTTCTTTTTAAAAGACTCGGCTGCAGAGCGACCCGATACATGTTGACGTTTCATCTGCGAAACATCCGCCCCGATACCACCCACTCCGACCAGGGGCTCTCCCCACGGGCACCACCCAGCCTCGGCCAGGGCCACCTGGCAGGATGACTGTTGCCGGGAGTCCTGATGGCCCAAGGAGATGGGCATCTACTCCTTGGCCGACGTGGGGAGGGTGCAGCTCAGGTATCGGCAGTACGATCCCTGTGTTGTCAGGGGGCTACAACCTAGAGGGTACATGACGATCCCACCACAACGGGCTGGCTACCGTGCTGGATTTCAGGTGCCATGGAAAGTCCATCATGATCGTAGGTGCAGATGGGGATGCACTATGGGCGGAACTTGTACAACCCATCAGGCGTTTAGGCCCAATTTGAGGAATAGTGGGTATGGTTACAACGCCGTTACAATGCTGAGTGCCAAGGTCTTAGTGCACTGAGGAACAGTGGTACACCACATAAGGCATCCTTCCCCAAAAGGCTCGTACTTCTGTAGAATTTTGAAAAATGGAGGTCAAACCCCAAGGGGGACCATCACATGGAAGGCCGAAACGGTTGAAACTCCTTTTAGTCGCCTCTTACGACAGGCAGGAATACCTCGGGCCTATTCTTACCCCGGACCCGCAGGGGGACTCTTGTCTTTTGTTCCCTCTCGAATGCTTTTGTAACAGGCAGTTGAACTTTAAAGATTTTTCAAGGTGTGTAAGTATTTATCGATGTAAAAGTATCATCAATATATGAGTAAGTGTTCTTTACCTATGTTTCATTTCAACAACATTAACCTTGTGCGTTGAATCATACTATTTTTTTGTTCTTTTCATTTTATGCATATAAACTATATGTGTTATACACCCTGACAAACATAATTAACAAGTTTTGTGGCTAGGACAATGTTTTGATACATCTGCATGAAACAAAAGATGAGATATTCTCTTAAATTTATTAATTCCTGTATCTTCACCTGTTTGTTTCTATAAGTGGTAGCAAGCAAACGTATGCTTGGTTTCGTCGGACCACCATTGATAAAAAATGTGTATCTCAAATGTACATTAAAAGTGTAATAAAAGTTATTAGAAAGGTAAAATTAATCTGCACATTTGGGACATCCATCTCTGTCCATCATTTCACCCACCACCGAGATTCTGCATCATCAGGAGGTTCAGAGCACACAAGAAGAATTTACCCGATACCTGGAGGAGTGGTCCTGCATGACACTGCCACAATCAAGACTGAACACAATAGAATTAATGTGAAGCTGTACATAATACAAATTATGTATTGATATTTAAGGGCTCTTCACATTGGTATCAGTTAAAGTTCACCCAGCACTGGGCACAGATTCATAAATTACCTTCAAATTTCCTTCAACAATTCTTTCCAATCAATATGTTCCAATTATTCATGCAATTATCAATGGTGACCATATAAAGGATGGTGCTGAGCAAAATATGACCAGACCTTTCATTTGTTGAGATAAAAAAATTGTTTTTGAGATAAATGGTTCATATTATTCTTACAATAAACTAATGAAACTTTCATTGTATTTGTTACATGTCCATGAGATTGGAAATAATAAAAAACAGTGCAGGAGCAAATTAAAATTAAATTCTGCCTACAAATGAGACATGTTGGTAAGGTTGATCTCAGCGGTAACAGAAGGAAGCTGCTATACTGTATGCTTATATGAATGGGCAGTGCATTTCTATAAAAAAAGATGAAAATTTGTACTAAGTCATTAAACTGCAAGATAACTCATTCAAAGTCTATAAGGTTGTGTCAGGTAATCAGGTTCATTGGTGAATATGCAGCTAAACCAACTTTAATTAAAAAGTACCAATACATACAAAGTTTCATTTTCGAACATTTTTATTCATAATTTTCTTAAAAAACTATTCACAACTGAGTATATGGAAATGGACATTGTTGAAAATTCATTACAAAATGCAATATGCCAAGATGTCAGAAATCCTAGCTTGGCAACAGTTAAAGATAATGCATCAACTCGTGAACTGGTCGATGGTATCCAAAACAATGAGGTTGGCATCCCACTATTAATAAATGGTGACACTGGTAACATAACTAATCATGATGTCACTTATGACCCACAATAGGACAATTTCTCAGTTCTCACTGGGGAAACACATTTTCAAATAGTGAAACTGAAGCGTGCGACAGGGAAAATTCCTTCGATTGCTTGCTCGTGACATCGCAAGTGCAAGAACAGGAAACAGTTTGTAAAAACTATGTGAATAGTGAATACTAGTGACAATTTGACAGAACTCGTGCAACAAATAACACAACAACTAAAGGATATGACACGGCAGTTCACAAAACATCAGAAAAATGTAGGGTAACTTTCCACAGCAAAATCAGGCATTTAACAATTTCAAGAATTGTATTAGTCAACAGTTCAGTTAGGTGAGCAAAACTATATGCACTGAACTATCTGATGCACTATGCAGGAAACTGATAAAGCTAGGTAAACAACTAAAACATGAAATAATTACTGACTTATCCCACAATATAAGTACATCAACAGAAAAGTATCCCCGTAGATTATAAACAGGAACAACTTGCCTGTGATTTACAAAACCTTAATGAAGCATAATATCATACTCAAGAGAGACAATCCCAAGTGGATGCATCTGTACAAAGTGTGACTAATGCAATCAGAGAGCTGCAAGACGTATGCAAAAACTTACCTACAGAAGTAAATAAATTAAGTCTAAAAGTGGACCAGTTAAGTTTAGAGTCGAAATTTGCCAAAAAACTGACATAATAGATGTGCAGATGTAAATGAAATTTAGTTCTGTGCACTCTAGAAACTCTATTCAGGTTTCTTCTGAACTATCTGCAATGAATTCATGGCACAGTGATAGAAGCCTAAAGAAATGGTATACTACTGGAATGGGTAGCATCCCACATGACTGGGTATGTACAGGGTGTCTGATAAGTCACTCCCTATTTTTAAACAGTTATAATTTCCTTATTTATGAACCCATTTTCTTATAACTACTTTTGCGAGAAACAGCACCCTTTATGGTTGTGTTTTTTTCCTTTTGTTTCAATTGGAAAATGCCACCTGCATTAACACTGGAAGAATGGGTCAAAATAGCAACTTGTTACGAAGCCTGGGGATCTGTGGTGTGATTACAAAGGTTGGAGGGCTGAACGAGGGATCATGCAACAATGGATGCAAAAACAATCAACAACTGCCATTCCATATTACTAATAGCAGGAGATTGCCGAACAAAGAAGATCAGGAAGACCATCAACTTCGAGAACACCAGAAAATGTTTACAGAGTTCATGAAATATTCATGAGGAGCCCTAAGGAATCACTGTGTCAAGGATCTTGTGAAAGTGGTCTTTCATTTACACAGTTGCAGTGATTTTTACAAAAGATCTCACTTTTATCCTGTGGAAGCCACATTACATGCTGGAACTGTTTCCTTGTGACAGTGACAGAAGTTATTTTCTTGGGTTGGATTGATGGTTGGCCTGACCTTTTTGAGAACATTCTGTGGACTGATGAAGCAGTTTTCCACATTGGAGGATTTGTAAATGGGCATAACTGCCATTATTGGGCAGCCAGAAAACCACACGAATGTGTTGAAAAAGCAGAGGTGTCTGAAGGTGACAGCATGGAGCAGTATCACTCCATCCAAAATCACTGGTGCTTTCTTCCTGTGAAATACAATGAATGGTGAAAGATACTTGGAAATGCTGCAAGGTCACGTATCACCAGAAATTCAAACTGGAACAACCCGCAGCATCACTTCATGCAGGACAGAGCACCTGCACATTTTGCAAGTGTTGCTTGTGAATGACTGCATCATCATTTCCCAGGTAATTGGATTCGCGAACATGGTGAGCACGAAAGAACTGCCCACAGCCCTGATTTAACCCCGTGTGTGTTTTTTGTGTCTAGGGGTGGGCTAAGGAGGTGGTTCACAGGAGAAAACCAAGGAACTTGGATGAATTTGAAGCAGTAATACTGTATATGATGATTTAGCCAACTTTCCACCTAATGTTGCACACATCAACGTATCGGCTTGTTTAAAATATGTGTAGAGAATGGTGGACCTTATGTGGAGGTTTAAAAGTATGTTAAACACAACCTCACAACCTCAAGGAGTTTCATTTCTAACAAACTTAGTTCTAAGAAAACTGATTCATAAATACAGAAATTATAGTTTTTTTTAAAAATTGGGAGTGACTTAGCAGATACCCTGTAATATTCCAAATGAAATTCTACAAAACAGAGTGCACAATAGGTGCCACTCCACAGCAGCAAGGAAAGACTTCTCAAAGTTGTCTTTGGATCAGTTAGATAACAGATTGGGGGAAGATTGTGCATGGGGAGGGAAGGTGACTGAATTGATGCACTTGAGGAGGTGGAAATAATTGCTGCCAAAAGGAGAATATCCTTGTTACTGATCCAATAAACTGGATGAGTACAAAAATCAGTGTTTTTTCCCCACCATTCAGAGAATACTACACTGAAGAACAGTAAGTGAGCAAACGACTCAAAAAAAGAATGTCACACAAGCAACTCATGAAGTGAATGAATGCAATACACCACCATGATACATGTAGGCACCTGTAAATGCCACAGTTGAGATGATGATGATGATGATGATGACCCACAGTTGAGATGATGATGACAGCGGCAGCAGCAACAGTAATAATAATGATGATGTGTGGTCCAGTGGCCTGGTAGAAGTCATACAATTGGATGTCACTTGGGCAACTTGCATGTCACTAACCTATCCCCAATGAGAGGCTGGTGGTTCTTACCCCTACAGTATCTCTTTCGAGACTAACTCACGTGTAGCAAATCAGACCTTTTTATTAGTGGCTTTGCTGCATATGCACATGTCAAGTATATTTCACACACATTTAACATATTTCACATACATCTGTACATATATTTCACTTGCATGTCTCGAGAATTTCACCGTGCAGTTTCATTTTTATGCAGCTCAATGTTTGTGACATTGTATTTCTTGAACTATATGATGTTTAACATTGTAAATTTTCAGATACATCCAGTGGTATACATGCCTATTGTCTGCAGAATGTGTTGTGGATAGAGTAAGTAGTAAAGAAATAATAAATGAAAATGTCATCCACAATGGAAAAGCGCCTCATGCATCTCAGTTTTTATGACGTATCTCGTGCATTACTTGTCTTACAAAGGTATTCTTTCTAGGCACATTCAGCAGCATATGTGGATAATGTCTGTGAAATATGTTCCAATTAGAGTTAGTAGCAAAGAAGTGATAAATTAAAAGTCATGCACGATGCAGCAGTTTTTCACGCATTTCGGTATTTGACATCATACCTCCTGAACTACATGCAGTGTGTATGTGGACAAGAAAAAAAATTCCCAGATTTTCTGGTTAAAAATACACTTTTCCCAAGGGAAAATACAAATTTTCCCTGATGACAACACACTTTCTCCATGTTAAGTGGCAGTGTACTTTCTCTCAGAAGTGTAAAATTTATTAATCCCTTGAATAGTAAAGGTTTTATACATTGGCATAGAACTTCCCATTGGTCTTTCTTTGCATGTGTTACCCTTTAAACTATATAAAACACAAATGTGCCACTAAAATTTTAAATGATGACATAAGTATCTGATCTCCTGGGCCCAATTTATTTCTCAGTGGCTGGTCCTCAAAGTATTTTGAATGAGGGTCAAACACTACGATTTAACAAAGTCATCTCACTTTCTCAAAGTTAAGATAATTCATCTTACATAAAAGGAAATCTACTTTGAAAGCAATGCTTTTCAAACCACAATTCACAATTTTTTCTCACAACTTGAGCAGTTACTAGAGAGCACCAGAAGACAGCAATTACTGAGCATGGGCAGCTATGATGACATAGCGAGCCCACGCTTTGTGTTTGCTCTGCTCATACACCTTTCATCACATTTCTGTTTGGAATCTTGTGCATAGTGGGACATCACGTGACCCTGTGTAGCAGTGACATTTTGTTTGAAAGAGGCATTCGGAGTTATTGTTCTGAGGACTGTAATTAGGACATATAAGGAATGCAAAATTAGAATGCACTCCTTGGCACGATATTTGTTTCAGAACTAGACTCTACAACTCAAAGTATGCAAATATTTTCCTATTTGGTGACTTTAACATAAATTTTTTTATTCGTACTCTACAATACTGTCATTTAGCATTTCCAGTCAGGTTCACATCCACACAGTATTGCAGAAAACCAGTAAGAAGAACTAAGAACTAAGAACAGCATGCTTTTCTAGATTTTCAAACTGTATAAAATTTAATAAGTTTATTTGTGAAATCAAGAAACAGTTTACTTATCTATTAGATTCTACTCCAGGAGTAAACAAACATGGTGTGCTATCAGTCTATAATTTACCCGAGAATGGTGTTCTGTAAATTTAAGATGTGGACAACACAAATTAGGAAATAATGTCAGGCCTAGAGGAGGAACCAGGCAAGCGTTGAAACATGTTTTGCAACTGAAAAAAAGACTGTCTCACGGGAGGCAGATATGTGAAATTCCGCTAAAGCTTTTCAGTGTGGCTTTCAGGACGCCAATATTCTCGGGGTACTATTACTGGATTATCTCAAGCTCCATTATTTATTATGGCATAATGCCACACATGCCAGAAGATGAAAATGTGCACTTGAGATTCAGTGAATAGCAAACTAGCTAATAGTGTGGAATGTGGCAACAGCCTTGCTGCAGTGGATACACAAGTTCCCGTGGGATCACTGAAGTTAAGCACTGTCGTCTGTGGTCAGCGCTTGGATGGGTGACCATCCAGGCTGCCATGCACTGTTGTAATTTTTCGGGGTGCACTCAGCCTTGTTATGCCAGTTGAGGAGCTACTCAACTGAATAGTAGCAGCTTCGGTCAATAATACCATCGTAATAACTGGTAGAGCTGTGTGCTGACCCCAGGCCCCTCCTATCCACATCCTCCACTGAGGATGACTCGGCGGTCAGATGGTCCCGGCAGGCCACTCATGGCCTGAAGAGAGAGTGCTTAATAGTGTGTAATGAAACACTTTGTTTCAAAGAAACAGAATGCCTGTGCAGAAACAACTAATAGAAGTGACGTTTCCTTAGTAAACCTACAAAAATAAATTCATTGTACTGCAAAGTGCTTAAGCTTAATTCCAAATAACATGGAAATAAAATAAAATCAGAAAACAAATTAATGACATATTTCAGTCCTCCATAATTATGTGAATGTATTTTAATTCACTTGATAGCAGCAGTTATTTGTTTTCATCTGACGTGAGAGCTGTAAACAAAGAGAGAACAGCAAATGGAGGTTATGTGGACACTACTCCTCACTACAAATAAGATTGCTCTGCACACCTTTGGTGTGCCAGAAAATTTTTTCTGGGTAGCTCTGTGCATGTGCATGCGCATAAGCCCACTGGCATCTGCTCAAATGTACCTAACTTAAACAGTTGTGATGCCACATTCGTCAAAAATAGTTTTTGTTATGAAGCATTGCACTATCTCTGTCCTATAGCCTTTGACACATTTTGCTTTCAGCAAATACTTGTGTGTACATTGTGTTTTGTTGTTACAAATGGAGCATTTTCTTTGTAACATTTATACTGGTGTTTTTCTATTGTTTATGTTTTATTGCTGTAGTATTATTCTGCAGCAGTAGGCTGAGCATCAGTACTCATCAAAATTGCAAAAATTTAACTCAAAACTGAAACAATGAAAAATTTCTAGAATTCTAAAAAGTTCCCAGTTTTTTCCCAGTGAAGCAGGCAAAAAGGAATACAAACGTCTCAAAAATGAGATCATCAGGAAATGCAAAATGGCTAAGCAGGGATGGCCAGAGGACAAATGTAAGGATTTAGAGGCTTATCTTGCTAGGGGGAAAGATAGGTACTGCATACAGGAAAATTAAAGAGAACTTTGGAGAAAAGGGAACCACTTGCATGATTATCAAGAGCTCAGATGGAAACCCAGTTCTAAGCAAAGAAGGGAAAGCAGAAAGGTGGAAGGAGTATATTGAGAGTCTATACAGGGACAATGTACTTGAGGACAATATTATGGAAATGGAAGAGGATATAGATGATGATGAAATGGGAGATATGATACTGCGTGAAGAGTTTGATAAAGCACTGAAAGACCTAAGTTGAAACAAGGCCCCGGGAGTAGACAACATTCCATTAGAACTACTGACAGCCTTGGGAGAGCCAGTCCTGACCAAACTCTACCATTTTGTGAGCAAGATGTATGAGACAGGCGAAATTCCCTCAGACTTCAAGAAGAATATAGTAATTCCAATCCCAAAGAAAGCAGATGTTGACAGATGTGAAAATTACCGAACAATCAGTTTAATAAGTCACAGCTGCAAAATACTAACAGGAATTCTTTACAGAGGAATGGAAAAACTGGCAGAAGCCGACCTTGGGGAAGATCAGTTTGGATTCCGTAGAAATGTTAGAACACATGAGGCAATACTGACCCTACGACTTAGCTTAGAAGAAAGATTAAGCAAAGGCAAACCTATGTTTCTAGTATTTGTAGACCTAGAGAAAGCTTTTGGCAAAGTTGACTGGAATACTCTTTTTCAAATTCTAGAGGAGGCAGGGGTAAAATACAGGGAGTGAAAGACTATTTACAATTTGTACAGAAAGCAGATGGCAGTTACAAGAGTTGAGGGGCATGTAAGGGAAGCAGTGGTTGGGAAGGGAATGAGACAGGGTTGTAGCCCCTCCCTGGTATTATTCAATCTGTATATTTAGCAAGCAGTAACGGAAATGAAAGAAAAATTCGGAGTAGGTATTAAAATCCATGGAGAAGAAATAAAACCTTTGAGGTTCACCGATGACATTTTAATTCTGTCAGAGACAGCAAAGGACTTGGAAGAGCAGTTGAACAGAATGGACAGTGTCTTGAAATGAGGATATAAGATGAACATCAACAAAAGCAAAACAATGATAATGGAATGTAGTCTAATTAAGTTGGTTGATGTTGAGGGAATTAGATTAGGAAGTGAGACACTTAAAGTAGTAAAGGAGTTTTGCTATTTGGGGAGCAAAATAACTGATGATGGTCGCAGTAGAGAGGATATAAAATGTAGACTGGCAATGGCAAGAAAGCGTTTCTGAAGAAGAGAAATTTGTTAACATCGAGTATTGATTTAAGGAAGTCATTTCTGAAAGTGTTTGTATGGAGTGTAGCCATGTATGGAAGTGAAACATGGACGATAAATAGCTTACACAAGAAGAGAATAGAAGCTTTCAAAATGTGGTGCTACAGAAGAATGCTGAAGATTAGATGTGTAGATCACATAACTAATGAGGAGGTATTGAATGGAATTGGGGAGAAGAAAAGTTTGTGGTACATCTTGACTAGAAGAAGGAACTGGTTGGTAGGACATGTTCTGAGGCATTGAGAGATCACCAATTTAGTACTGGAGGGCAGCGAGGAGGGTAAAATCCATAGAGGGAGACCAAGAGATGAATACACTAAGCAGATTCAGAAGGATGTAGGCTGCAGTAGGTACTGGGAGATAATGAAGGTTGCACAGGTTAGATTAGCATGGAGAGCTGCATCAAACCAGTCTCAGGACTGAAGACCATAACAACAACAACAACAACAACAACAACAACAACAACAATCAGGCATTTTAACATGGTACTGAAGACGTAAGCTTTAACTTCCAAAGCATTAACAGCTGTCAAATACTATGCATATTGAGCACTTTACACATTTGCTCACCAAAAATATTGTTTTATGGGAGTATTTTGAGCAAAAAAAAAAAAAAAAATTATATTTAACAATTACATCCGTAAGTAGTACCAAATTGAAAAAATGGAGAAAAAGAATGAAAAAGCTGCATACTCATCCAAAAAAATGGAAAAGTAATGAAAAGAATGGATACTCATCATAGAAGCATACAGAAATGTATTTACAGCATATTAAATGTGAACTGTTAATCGAAAAAATTATAATTTTGCTGATTGTGCATGTGTGCCTACCTGAAAGTATGGGCTACAAGCAGAGAGAACTACTCTGTGAGCCTGGAGATGCTTGCCCTCAGCAGCTAGTGTTACATCCACCATAGATTCCGTGCGTAGCAGATGCGTGAAAACTGAGATAAAATTTGGCTGGTGATTATTACAGCGAAGGCAAAACTGTTCCTCAGCCATTGCCACTCTGACCTAGGAAAAAAAAATGGTTTTTCTTTTAATAACTTTCAGACACACAAATAATGGTAACCCAATTATTCTACTTGAAGTAGTAAAAGACAAAACAAAAAAATAATTTATATTTGATAAAAGATACATAAGAGACAAGGAAGACAGAATGAACATGGAAACTGGCTTCAATTTTCCATTTGTTTCTCAAAATGAAACGTGTAAAAATGACACAGACCAGAAGCCATAACACAATTAAACCCTCAACTGTGCTCTCCGAGCTGGGCTCAGGATACACTGCACAGGTGGCAACATTCGGAAGGCTCTACAACACGTATTTAGAGACGTCACGTGGGTAAGGTGATACTCAAGTGCTGGCTGCTGACTGTAGTTCCATGAGAACATGGTCTGTTAACTATAGTGCAGGCAGGACTACATTTGCACTTACAGGGACAATGTATATAAAAATTGTTTTGCTTGTTTCCTGAATCCACATGATACTTTCACTTTAACGATAGGTTGTTAACAAAGATAAGTACGGAGATGAACAAGTATGCTGAACAATTTGTAAGTCCCCACAAGTACAGACTGAAACAATTGTGTGTCCATCAATCAGTACCAACAAACACAGAAAAATTTTATTCCTTGTTCAAAGTCAAAGTTCAGAAACCCTAATTTGAAATTTATTGTTTAAGCAAAGAAACTCTTGAAACACCACTTTTCTGGAAAGTAATGCAAGAAAGTAAATTTAGTCTTCCGCTGAAATTTATTCATTTTAATGACTATAGTTTCTGCTTGAAAGATTATAATATTCCAGCTGAAGTATAAAAATTAAATACTTGTGGCTGACCATCTGCAGAAAAAATTTCATGCAGTGTACACTCCCGAATGAGAATTCTGGTGAGAAATCATGAATGGTGTTCCCAAGGCTCAATATCAGCTCTTCTTTTGTTCCTCACACAGGTAAACAATTTTCTATCTAATCTACAACAAGCAGAATTACTTATTTTTGTAGACGACATTAGTTTTGTCATTCCGAGCATATACGCAGGAACAGAAGAAATGGTAAGCAAAGTTTTAGCTTTCTGTAAATGGTCCCACTCTATTTCAAAGAGACACTACATACTCAGTTCAATACACTCAGAGGTACTATAGCAATGTTAAGTATAATACTAGGTGAGAAAGAACAATTAGGGTGGAAAGGATCAATATTTTTAGGTGTCAATGTTGACGAGAATTTAAACTGGAAAAAATACATTTTTGAATACCCTATAAAACATAGATCAGCCACACTCTCATTTTGAATCATTGGAATCTTTGGGGTGAAACAAATCTGTAATCTGTGATATTTTGTGTGTTCTCAATCAATGATGCCTTACATAATAATGTTCTGGGTTAATTCAACTTAAAGAAAGAAAGTGTTCATTGCCCAAAAATGTGCTCTAAGACACATAAGTGGTGCTCACAACTGAACATCTTATAGGTATCCATTTGAAGAGTTAAGCATTTTGACTATTGCTTCACAGTATATTCACTCCCTTGGTGCTTCACAGCATATTTACTCTCTCATGAAGTTTGTTGTAAATGGTCCACTGCAGTTCAATAATGTACATTATCACAGTAGCAGAAGAAAAAGTGACATTCATTACTCAACAATATGGTTGTTTTCAGCATGAACAGGTGTGCACAATGCTGCATCCAACAAGTTTGGATCACCAAATGACATAAAATGTCTGACACTGATGTAAATTTTGAAAACAAACCAAGAAAGTTTCTCCTTGACAAATATTTCTATTTCATAGAACAATTTGTACTATTGCAATGTTTAAAGATGGTAGGTAGGAATTACTAATTCACATCTGTATATCACAAAAAGAATGGTCATCATGAAGCCAGCCATACTTAAAAATTAATTTTTGTTGTTGTTGTAGTTGTTGTTGTTGTTGTTGTTATCGTGGTCTTCAGTCCTGAGACTGGTTTGATGCAGCTCTCCATGCTACTTTATCCTGTGCAAGCTGCTTCATCTCCCAACCTACATCCTTCTGAATCTGCTTAGTGTATTCATCTCTTGACCTCCCTCTATGATTTTTACCCTCCACGCTGCCCTCCAATACTAAATTGGTGATCCGTTGATGCCTCAGAACATGTCCTACCAACCGATCCCTTCTTGTCAAGGTGTGCCACAAACTCTTCTCCCCAATTCTATTCAATACCTCCTCATTAGTTATGTGATCTATCCATCTAATCTTCAGCATTCTTCTGTAGCACCACATTTTGAAAGCTTCTATTCTCTTCTTGTCAAAACTATTTATCATCCACGTTTCATTTCCATACACGGCTACACTCCATACAGATACTTTCAGCAACGACTTCCTTAAATCTATACTCAATGTTAACAAATTTATCTTCTTCAGAAACGCTTTCCTTGCCATTGCCAGTCTACATTTTATATCCTCTCTACTTTGACCATCATCAGTTATTTTGCTCCCCAAATAACAAAACTCCTGTACTTCTTTAAGTGTCTCATTTCCTAATCTAATTCCCTCAGCATCACCTGACTTAATTCGACTAGATTCCATTATCCTCATTTTGCTTTTGTTGATGTTCATCTTATACCCACCTCTCAAGACACTATCCATTCCATTCAACTGCTCTTCCAAGTCCTTTGCTGTCTCTGACAGAATTACAATGTTATCGGCGAACCTCAAAGTTTTTATTTCTTCTCCACGGATTTTAATACCTACGCCGAATTTTTCTTTTGTTTCCTTCACTGCTTGCTCAATATACACATTGAATAACATCAGGGATAGGCTCACTCCCTTCCCAACCACTGCTTCCCTTTCATACCCCTCGACTCTTACGCCATCTGCTTTCTGTACAAATTGTACATGCCTAATGTTGCATCTCCCAACTACCAATAATCCCACAGTCTGCGATTGCCGGATCTTGCAGACTGAGTGGTTTCCTCTGAAGCAGGACAGGCGACAGCATTTGGCTCATCAACAGTGTCAGCCACAGACAGCACCTGGAACCTGTTTGTCAGACGAACTGGGGACGCCTTACGTGTGGCCGCCTGGGAAATCTTTCGGCACCTTCTTCACCCCCGGGGAGACATCCCACTCGACAATGTAACACAGTACACCCAGACAGAGCCGGTTAATTTAATTGCTACATGCCGCTTGCTATTGGCTGCAGGCAGCAGAGGCACTGGGCCAAGAACAAGGGCAGTTCCTGCCTCACTGCCCGCCCGCCCTTTCTGGTTCCTGCCTCGCTGCCCACCCGCCCTCTCCGGTTCCTGTCTCTCTGCCCACCTGCCCTCTCCGGTTCCTGTCTCTCTGCCCACCTGCCCTCTCCGGTTCCTGCCTCGCTGCCCACCCTTTGCACAAGTGCAGCCCCACTGGGCACCTGCTCCACCTCCAACAGAAGCCCACCGTGCTGCTAGCCCCGCCCTGCCTGCTGTAGTGTCCCACAAGGTTCCCCCACCCCTCTTGCCCACTAGACATTTCTACCCGCCCTCCACAGTCCTCATTTATAGTCGCTGCCTGTTCTCGGTCCAGTCCCTCTGTCGCCTGCAGCCAATAGCGAGTGGCACGTGGCAGGCAAATTAACCGGTTCTGGTTGGGTGTTTTGTGTTTGTTCTCCAGACTGTATTTACTTATGCTGTCACGCTGTGATTTGATAAATAGCTGGTGGCTCACCACTGTTTTTTGTTGTGTTCGGAGTTAGGACACAGTAAGCACTGGAAATTTGGTCTTTCTGTTCCCTGAGGAAAGTGTGTTCTATGTACATTGTGTATGATATTTGTAAAAATTCTTCAGGTAGGTTTTCATTGTAGGAAGTAGTACATATAGCACCACTTGACAGAAGAAAGTTTTTTTCAGTACGAAAGAGTGCACACATATTGAGTTGTGTGGCCAGGAGTCTTCATAAGTCACAGTTCTTTCTCAAACGTGCTTAACCCCTACATTAGGCCATTTCTTGCACCATACAGCTGCCGTTGTTGTGGAGTTACCTGCTGCTATTGTGGGGATTTGCAGGAGCTGCTATCCATTCTGGCCTATGTAATTATTCCTGAGCCTCAAGGTGCTCTTTTGCAGCACATTCTATTTTGACACGTTTTGACATGCTTTTCTCAAATGAAGTGACTTGTGATTTTAATTTGCCAACAGTTTGAAGCTTTTGGCAGCAGTAATGTGTGTTACAAAAATAAACAAATTACTTTTGACTTATTTTGATAGACAGAGGGATGATTTTATACAAGGAGCTAATGCATACTCAGTTTCCTTGTACAAAATTTATTTAGAAATTATTTTTTATCTGGTACTATTCGAAACAAAGGTATTAAAAGTAGACCAAAATAACATGCTTTACAATAAACATGTGTTTTTCTTATTTTATTTCCATTGATGTTTTTTCTACTGCAACACATTTGGCAATGTCTCATAGGTGCCTGTTTCTTCTCAATAGAGGGAACATCTTCCAGAAAGCACAGTTTGACAAACCCGTGTCGGAGCTGACACTTGGCAGAGGCAACCCACTTTTCTCTGTTGAGAGGAAGAATGTATAAAATGCTCCAAATTTTTCAATTAAAACTTTCAGTTGAATTTGACTGTCAAACCTCTCGAATTTTTCATTAAGTTTCTCGTGCAAGAGATTAAAATTTAGAGCAGCAACAGTCAACATGGTGAAAGTGATTTATGTAATGTTTTTAAGAGATGTTTCCTTCGTCTTGAATAATTTGTCATGTACTAGTCAGAAGTCATTGCCACCCATTGTGTCACTGTATTTGAGGATAGTTTCTGGCTTCACTTTCACTGTTTTCTTCCTCACAGCTTGTAGTAATTATTCACTGTACATACTAAATACCATATAGACGTCTTTTTTGTGTTACTGTCCCATTGCCATCCATTTCACTTTTCAAAAAGTCATAACTGTACCCTTCTTGAGTTTTGCCTCCCTCAAAGCAGCTGGTATTTCCATGGTGGTACTCATAACTGTGCCAGTGCCATCAGTATTTTTAGAGACAAGGAAGTCAAGTAACTGGAGACATGAATAAAATCTGTCGGTATGCCCTTTGTCAAAATATCCTACGAGCAAAAGCAAAACTTACTTTTATGTGTAAGAGGATTTTTAATATGTTGTGGCTCAAATACTATGAATCTCCCTGTGTGAACTGTAAGGCAAAATAAAAAGCCACTATTTGCTTCACACAAGCAAAATGTTTGAATATCAAATTGATCATATTTCATTGGTACTACTTTTTTTATAGCGGTGTCCCTTTCCACTATGAAAGTTACTTGTCAGTAGTAAGTTAGTTACGTGTTCAACAAATGATTTGCATGATAAATTGTAATGATGTGGAATGAGTCATTTTACATTAGAGTAACATATTAATACCTGCCTGCCCGATTAAGGGATCTGACATTCCACGCTCCGATCTGTAGAACACCAGTTTTCTCTATCCTGATAACGACATCCTCTTGAGTATTCCCCGCCCAGAGATCTGAATGGGGGACTATTTTACCTCCGGAATATTTTACCCAAGAGGACGCCATCATCATTTAACCATACAGTAAAGCTGCATGCCCTCGGGAAAAATTACGGCCATAGTTTCCCCTTGCTTTCAGCCGTTCGCAGAACCAGCACAGCAAGTCCATTTTGGTTAGTGTTACAAGGCCAGATCAATCAATCATCCAGACTGTTGCCCTTGCAACTACTGAAAAAGCTGCTGCCCTCTTCAGGAACCACATGTTTGTCTGGCCTCTCAACAGATACCGCTCCGTTGTGGTTGCACCTACGGTACGGCTATCTGTATTGCTAAGGCACGCAAGCCTCCCCACCAATGGCAAGTTCCACGGTTCTTGGGGGGTGGGGGGGGGGGGGGACCAATTGCGGACCTCTGGTACAGAGCTGAGTGAAGGATCTGCAGATTCCTTGACTTGCGCCAAAGGGTAGTTGGGTTTCGGGTTCTGCTGAATATGTCAGGTGGCCACTATACGCAGGAGGCGGTTACACGGGTAGCAAGGTCTGTGTGGCGTGGACTGGGCGGTTTTTTAGATTAGAGAACTCAGGAAAACACAAGAAGGGCTTCAGTCACAAAGAGTGCAGGCTGAACACAGGAAGAACGTAGATACAGGAACCAACGGTATAACAGTTGTAAATTGTCGTCGCTGTGTTGGGAAAGTACCAGAGCTCCAAGCGCTAATAGAAAGCACTGATGCTCAAATCGTTATAGATGCTGTAAACTTGCTAAAGCCGGAGATAAGCTAGGCTGAAATTTTTGCGAAGAATCTAACGGTAATCCAAAAGGATAGGCTGAACACGGTTGGCGGAGGCATGTTTGTTTCTGTCAGAAGTAGTTTAACTTGTCGCGAAATTTAAGTACATACTTCCTCCACGGGAAGGGAATTACTAATATCTGTTTGCATTCATGGATAACACGATTTTGAGATGAATTGTGCGCTGAATAAAAAGTCTGCACTCAAGATTTTATTAGCTACTCAGGACTGTGCTTTTCCTATCATTGGATAAGTCATAGTACAGCCACCTTTCAGCCTACAGCCACCTTTCAGCCTACAGCCACGTTTCAGCCTTTCAGCCTACAGCCACGTTTCAGCCTTTCAGCCTACAGCCACGTTTCAGCCTTTCAGCCTACAGCCACGTTTCAGCCTACAGCCACGTTTCAGCCTACAGCCACGTTTCAGCCTACAGCCACGTTTCAGCCTACAGCCACGTTTCAGCCTACAGCCACGTTTCAGCCTACAGCCACGTTTCAGCCTACAGCCACGTTTCAGCCTACAGCCACGTTTCAGCCTACAGCCACGTTTCAGCCTACAGCCACGTTTCAGCCTACAGCCACGTTTCAGCCTACAGCCACGTTTCAGCCTACAGCCACGTTTCAGCCTACAGCCACGTTTCAGCCTACAGCCACGTTTCAGCCTACAGCCACGTTTCAGCCTACAGCCACGTTTCAGCCTACAGCCACGTTTCAGCCTACAGCCACGTTTCAGCCTACAGCCACGTTTCAGCCTACAGCCACGTTTCAGCCTACAGCCACGTTTCAGCCTACAGCCACGTTTCAGCCTACAGCCACGTTTCAGTCTGCGCCTAATAAGATTATCATATTCCTGTACATAGCCATGAAGAGAAATGTATCGATACTTTGTTAAGTATCAGAGATATGTGAGAATAAGATTAACGTACCAAGACCAAAGGAACTTCTGATTGTCAATTGTAAACTGCATCTAGAATCAAGTTACGTAATATCTATGCTTTTTATTATTTTAATAAATGTGTGTGAAAATTAATAAATTTCTGTTTAAAGTTGGTCACCGTCAATCTGCTACTCTGAGTGTGCAAGTGGCATTCCTATCATCAGACCTAACGGCAGAAGATAAACATGCCACGATAAGACCACGAGACATATTGCTGACACTCGCCTACTTCGTTAGAGCAACAAGTCAAATAACCTGATGGTGTGTGTACTAAATATCTTACAGTATGCACACCACACATAGTATTGTACAGTTGTACATGTGATAATGGACAGTTTCAGTTCCTCATTGTTTGTTCTTCTCTTTTCTTCCAGTATGGTTTCATCTGTTCACTGCATTTCCTCAGTCAGCCTTCAGAACACTGATCAAGTCGTGTTAGCTACTTGGACTTGGGATCCTTCCATTTTTAACACTTCTTCCTGAGAGGTCTCCTTGGTGTTCATGTCTTCTGTTTTTCGTCTTTTGTTTTCAAACTCCATTTTCTACTTTGTTGACACAACTTGTGTACTGCTTACCCAAAACTATTTGAAAATCTTATTTGTTAATCTTCTGTCTTGCACTCAAAATGTCCAGAAAACATGAGCATTCTTTTTCTCATTAGATTTGCTGTATTTTGGTATCCTATATTGCAGTTTTTTGCAACACATTTTCTTGGATTCTCCACCCTAGATACTTTAATGTATTTACCCTCTCTATTAGGCCAATACATTCTTAGGAATTTTGGAGCATCCTGAACTTTTGTTAAAAGTTTTTATTTTTATTTTTTGTAGGAATTCTTAAGCCAGTTCTGCTGGCTACTTTTTCCAAGAGATTTATTTGTGTTATCACCGATGTCATACTTTCAAAAGGCATAATGAAACCGCCTGCATATGTAGCACAATTTGATTTCAATCTTTTTGCTTCCTCTTCCTAATATTATTGGCAAAATGTTGAGTTCCATATGTTATTCATTCCAAATTCTCATTATTTTCTCTAACACAGTATTAAAAAGAATTGGGGGTAGTCCATCACCTTGTGGTACATCTGTTATAATTCAGAAAATCTGCAAAATTTCTTTAATAAATTTTTCTTTACAGACTACATCAGTATGTGTTCCATGAATTACATTTGCCAGCTTAGGCCTTACACCAAATCCTCAAATTATTTTGTCTATAGTTTCTCTGTCAACCAAATTAAAAGCCTTTTTGTTATCCACAAACAAAACTACAATGTCCTTTGAATTAACCTGTGGTGACTTACTGGCTTGAGGTTAAATATTTGTTCTGATCATGACCTTCCCTTCCCACAACAACCTTAATATTCATCTTAACAGTTGTCTAGGTTATGTATGTATGTATGTATGTATGTAGTAAACTGGAGACCTAGGAATGATGGAGAGGCTTTATCCTGCCATAGCCCTCAGTGGTTCATAACCCCACAACAGGCCACAATAATCCACACACCCCACATCGAACGCAGGGTTGTTTTGCAGTTCAGCCCCCCCACCCTCCTGCCCCTTCCTGCCACCGTAAGGTCTCATACCAGGTGAGTGGAACCCCAAATGTTAGTGGGGTAGAATGATCATGTTGTATGTGTACATGGAAACGGTGTTTGCGCAGCAATTGCTGACACAGTGTAACTGAGGAGGAAATAAGGGGACCCATCCCACATTTGCTGAGGTAAATAGAAAACCACCTTAAAAACCACCCAGAAGCCGGTCGGCACTCCATACCTGAACAATATTCCACCGGGCAGATTTGTGCCACAGACCAGCATGCCTTCCTGCTCAGGAAGCAGTGCATCAGTGCCTGGCTATCCAGGTGGGCTTGTCTATGGTGGTTTATATTCTTCTTAATAAAATTTAGGAAAATACTTAGATGTTACTGGCAGTAATGAAATTGCTCTGTAATTATTTACATCCTGTGTATTACCTGCTCTGTGCAGTTCATGTGTCAAGTCAACTCTCCATTCCTCAGAGTTTTCTGTTTTCCAGGTGTCTTCATAGAGTAAATTTAAGTAATTTGCTATATTTGCCAAGGACTACTTCAAAAGTTCAGCTGTAGTAGAATATTCTCCATTAGATTTGTTATTTTTCATCATTTTAATTACTTATTCTATTTCTTCTATAGTTGGTGGTATATCATCTTCCAAATGTTCATTATTATTTGAGAATTCAAATTTGTGACTTGGCTGAGGACAGTTGAGAAGCTCATGAAATATACTGCTAGTATTTCATAATTCTCAGTATTGTTTAAACCTGTTCTGCAAATTTCATTTTTGAAACACATTTGGAATTTGTTACCCCTTTAATCAGTTCTTAAAAGTTTTGTAAAAATCACAGGAATTATTTTTACAAAGTTTTTGTCTATTTCCAAAAGTTTCTTCTCAGGGGCCCATTTGAATTTGTGATTAATCTAGATGTTTCCTTTGTGTGTTGTTGAAATTGACCATAATCTTCAATTTTCTGTGGGCATTTCCATTTTTCACATCCCTTAGCCCTCTCTGATAAGGTTTCTTACCATATTTCACTACATCATATTTTCCTTTTACTTTTTATTGACTGATATTTTCTGTGCGGAATTATTAATTGTAGTGGATATTTTCTTTTTGTCTGTTGCCATGTTTAGCCACTTAAATTTCATGTTAACATCTTTTAACTGAAACTTTTGTAATAGTAAGACTGTCTGTATCATTCGAGTAACCTTTGTACCTCTTCGTTCTTTATAAGGTAAGAGTTTGGTTTTAATTTTAGAGAAGTAATGATCACAATCAAATTCACCATTCCTTACTACTCTTACATTCATATTTTTCATTGTACCTCTTTGCAAACTGGCTACATAATATATCTGAAATTCTCTTAACATTTCATTCAGAGATATCCACATTTTGGCTTCCGTTGGGAGCTTCCTAAGGAAGAATGACATTAGTTTCAGGTTAGAGATTCGACAAAAAATGATTAGTGTCAATTTTGTTCGTTATTCTCTAAGGTGGGTATTGTCCTACTACATTTATAAAGTTCTTTCTTTTCCTTTCTTGTACATTGCTATCATGACATTTGCCCTGAGACTTTACCAAGTACAACAGTAATTGCTATAGTTGGATGTCCAATGAAGTCATCAGCAACATTTTTTACATAGTGTCCCAGCATGTAGAAAAGTACAAAATCACAAAAATATGTGGCACACTGGTAACAAACCTATTTTCTAATAATAGAAGAATTGAGCCACAGGATTTACAATACATTAATTACATGTGCAGTTTCTCCAAATATGTTAACAAATAACTGTGCAGTTTGAGGCTAGCTTGGTTACAGCATTGTAGTAATTAAAATAAAAGATCTTCCTTCATATTCTGGAAAACCCTCATTTGGCTGAGGTGGTCTGTTATCAGTTAGTCATCTTATGTTACTTTCAGTTACATCAGCTAAAAATTCTAGAAGATCTTGAATTTGGTTTTGATGATTCACTATTTAGAGACCTGAATCAAGTTAGTCTGGCACACTATGAAGAATTGCCAAAGCTTAACCCCTCTCCCATTTCCCCGCCTCTTGTCCACGCTTAGTACTTAAAGTGATGTTGCAATGAATGGCAGTATCTTAAAAATATCCTATAAACCATTTTGATTTTCAGATAAGCATCTCTTAGCCCATACTTTAAAATATGTAAAGGAGAAGCTTTGTCAGTGCTTAATTCTATGCTCCCTGAGTTTGTCATGTTTTATGCATAATATTTCGATGACAGACTGAGCAGGTTCTTTAAGGTGCTGCAAATTAGGAGTTACGTGAACTTGAAGCTAGGTCTCCAACCTGACAGTGAACCGTTTATTCTTGGTCATGCACCACTATTTATAACAGATTTTGATTTCCCTTTCATATTGCTGTTCCATGCTCTTTTGTTGTTTGGATCCTTCACTGATACTCCATGAAATGGAAATATTGTGTGTCTATCAGCAATGGTG
Organism: Schistocerca serialis cubense; assembly: GCF_023864345.2. NCBI lineage: Eukaryota > Metazoa > Arthropoda > Insecta > Orthoptera > Acrididae > Schistocerca > Schistocerca serialis. Next base: position 11,183,702 of record NW_026047583.1, read on the forward strand.
AATGAGATGGGCAGTGATAGCTTAATAAATTCAGCACTGGACCACAAACCTTGATTAAATTGAAATGTCTGTTCCTGTTTATTAGATATTCTGACATATTTATTTCAACACTTTGTAACTCTTGGCAGATGTACTGATTTTTGTAACCCATCAGGCATGTGGTGTACTTACACACATGTGAAGGATAGCTGTCTTTGTTACCAATTTAAATGTATGTGAGCAGACAGAATTTAATCTTAGTTTCATTAAGCAATGATAAAATATACTTCCACTATGTGAGCTGAATCACTTTTTAATCAAACAATAATGAAACAGGCTTCATTGTTCAACTCTGTTGCCCCATACAAGTGTTAGCACACAGTTAAGACAAACTCAAAGTATCAAATAGCACAGTTCCATCGGATCCCTGATACACGTATTCAAGTACTAATTATTTCATAGGCAACTGCCTCATTCAGAGGCTGTGCTGGTAGCACAGAATCTGGCCCTTTTTCTTCCACAGATCATAAAATTTTCTCACCTGGTTTGTGGTGTATTTTATGCTCTACTGCTCTCTTAGACATATAACACAGCTTACCACTGTTAGCAGAAGCAATGAATGAATAGAAGTAACCTCAAAACGGTAAAATAACAATGTAATGATACAAATTGATATTATTTATGGTTGGCACACTTCAAACATTAGCTCAAGGTTAATTACTCTGCCAAGCTATCTGAAGTTTCCAACATGATACTGGTGTTATCACATTTCAATTCAAGATTGTATTTGAGGCAGAGCTCAGTGATAGCTGCTTGCATTTTTGTTTTACTTGGATGTGTTGCTGGTGGTCTACCTAGTTAACCTTTGACATTACAGAGGAGACTTCTTATCCTAGCTGAAATGAGGAAAATGCACAGAATGTTGTGTACCCATAGGAGTTTACCAATATGTCCATATATTGGGCCAGCATTAGGTAACAAAGCGAATTTCTGGATTCTCTTACTCTCTCATTTTCAACCTCTTACTCGGCTTCTCTTGAATTTGACTGGAGCACCCACTCATTTTTCGTGATGCAAGTATCAATTCCTTTGTATACTATTTTTAGGTGACGTAATTCTTTGGCAAAGCTCTTTGTCTGAAAGTGTTAGAGCTCTGTGGACTACTCCTTAACACTAAATTGGCTTGTCACAGTATTGTGACAAGGATAGCTGCTACTCACCATATAGCAGAGATGCTGAGTCGCAGACAGACAAGACAAAAAGACTGTCAGAAATAGAGCTTTCAACAACAAGGCCTCCATTGAAAGCAGCTATGGGGACCTGCAAGGCACCATCCTATGCTAACCTATTGACGGGCCATATAGCGGAATCTTTCCTAAAGACCCAGAATACCAAAACCATCACCTGCTTCAGATTCATTGAGGACATCATTGTGCTCTGGACTGAGTGTGAGGACACCCTATCCACATTTCTCCAGGACCCCAACACCTTCTCCCCCCATTTGCCTCACCTGTTTCTACTCTACCCAACAATGCTTGGTGTTGACCTCCACCTCGAAGATTGTTTCATCAGTACCTCTGTCCATATCAAACATTCCAATCACCAGGAATAACTCAACTTAGACAGCTGCCACTCATTTCACCAAGAAGCCCCTTCCACAAAGCCTAACTAACCATGGCCCTTGCACCTGTGGAGACAAGCGGTCCCTCTTGAAATATACCAAGGGTCTCATTGAGCTCATTGAGGCCTATTCAGACAGTAATTACACCCCCCCCCCCCAACCTTGTACAAAAGCATGTACTCCATGCCTTATCTTTCCAGTCATGCCACAGCCCCCTAAAGCTCCAATGTCCAACCACAGAGGAGCATTCACCTGGTGACCCAGTACTACCCAAGACTGGAGCTGTTGAATCCTGCCTAGTCATCAAACATGGGGTGTCTACTGATCGGAGAAAGCAGATTTTGTGAAGAACCAATTCAAACAAATCAGTTCAATAGGTTTTGTTACTAAAACTGAACGACAATACTTTCAGAAATACAGATGTGTTCTAAGGGAGGGGTGACATGCAAAACAAACAAGTAAAACTCAAAGATTGAGCAACATAGATAGTACAAGCAAGAAATCAGCTTCGATGCTTCAGTCCTAGTTACTAGCTTCAAGGTGCTGTAGATTTGCAGTGTGGCCAGGCAGGTGTGACGCTTATGTTATCTTCACACAGAGGCTGCTGCTGTCATGTTGCCATCTTGGAGAGGGGTCAGTCAGCATGCAAATGGCTGACATGTTCACAGCTCTGTCTGTGCTCTCATTCCCAATCGGCATGCTGGCACTTGGCTTTACATCACAACTGGGGCAACTGAACTACATTCTCTACTAGGGTTTGACTAGCTGTCATTGTACCCTGAAATGAGAAATTCCCTATCCAGTATCCTTCCCCGACAGCCACAGTGGTATTTCACTGCCCAACATCCTTCATCCATCCCTACACAACCTCTGCCCCCAACCCCTTGGCTCATATCCCTGTAATGGACCTAAATGCAAGACCTGTCCCATACATCCTCCTACTGCCACCTACTCCACTCCTGTCACAATCATCACCTATCCCAACAAAGGAGGGGGTTCCTCGCAATGAGCCAATCGCCATCTTCAGTCAGCATCTACTAAATGTGAACTGAATGAGGCCAACAATTCCAAGACCCTCCCAGCTGCACCATGGTTCCTCATGGTTTCACATACTGAAGACAGTCAGTCCTTTGCTATGGTACAACCATTTATTATTCAGAAAGGTGATGATGCCATTCCCAATGCTGGGCTTGTTTACACAATAGGTCTTTGCTTATGGAGACTTCTGATTTTCATGCACAACAACTGCTTGCAGCTTTGGTCCTCCACAGCTATCCTGTTAATGTTGAGCCCCATGGAATGTTGAATTCTTCCTGTGCTGTTATTTACAATAGGCTATTTGATGGTCTGACTGAGGCAGAAATCCAAACACAGCTCTTTGATCAAGGTGTCACTGCATTCCATCAGGTAATGACAAACGCACACACACGCATAATGACACATGCACTCTTCTTAACGCTTGATAGCATGGTGCTTCCATCAAAGATCAAAGCAGGATATGAAGTAAGCACAGTCAGACCATTCATTCCAAACCCAATCCAATGCTTCTAGTATAATCGTTACAGTCACACTCAATGTCCTGTCCATACCCAGCCAAATGTGTAAAAGGCTCCAAGAAGTAAAACAAGGGCAAACGGCCTAATCCTTCACTGGCTGAGAGATCCTCTTCAGTGGTGTCACCTCACGATACAATCCCTGGCAGACCAACCAACTTGTCACCAGTGTGCACCATAAACTGTTTTTCTGCTCTGGACTCCATTGACTGACAGAAGAAGAATGCTGATGCCCCTGTATATCTCACGGAGCAGGATCCTCCAGCCTCTGCACCCTGTAGCAGTGAGCATTTGAAGGCTGGCACTCAGTAGCCACTAAGATGACACCCCTTTAGTTTTTTCCTCCTCCCATTTCCTCATGAAGACACTCATTCAATGGAACATCTGCAGTCTTTGATTGAACAAAGAGGACTTAGGGCTGCTCTTGGATTCACAGTGCTGGCTTGTCTTCTGCCTCCAGGAAACAAAACTCAATCCTCTCAGCTGCTTTGAACTCTCACATTTCTTCCTTGCCTGCTTGAATCCTGCCCTGCCACCCCTTGGAAGATCGCATTCCATATCATTGGGCAGACTACCTTCAGCTTATTGGCCAGCTACCTGCCACAATTTTACTACTCAGTGACAGTGATGTGCATCATCCCCTTTGGGGTTCCTCCAGGACCTGCCAGAAAGACACTCATGGCCAATCTTCTTAACTAACGCAACCTCTTCTGCCGTAACACTGGAGTACCCACTTTCCATTCTGAGTCCTTGCACACCTATTCCAATTTTGACCTATCCTTTTGCACTGTCAGGCTTACCCATCATCTTGAATGGTCTGTTCTTTCTCACACCTACTCACGTGACCATTCTCCCATGTGCTCTCCGTCTGCTGAACCCTACCCCATCCACATGCATGCCCAAATGGCAGCTTACTAAGGCTGACTAGCAGCTTTACTCCTCCCTGGTGACCTTTGCAGAACAAGATTTCCTCAGCTGTGATGATCAGGTGGGCCATTTCATCAACATTATCCTTACTGTTGCAGAATGTTCGATTCCTTGCATTTCCTCTTCACCACTTCATGTCCCAGACCCTTGGCGGACTGAGGCATGCTGTGACACAATTTGCACATGGAGACATACTCTCCACATTTTCAACCACCACCCTATGCTGGAAAACTGCATTCATTCATTACAAACAGATGTGTGCAAAGCATTGTAGAGTTATTTGGGGTAGCAAAAGAGCTAGTTGGATTTTCTTCACTAGTTCTATTAACAGGTGCACACCTTCCTCTGGCATGTGGGCCATCCTCCAACGATTCTCTGGAACCAAGATCCGTTCCCCCATTTCTGGCCTGACAATAAGTGCCGATGACATAGTGGATCCTGCTCCTATCTCCAACACCTTGGGCCGCCATTTTTTGGGGGTTTTGAGCTCTTCCCACTATCACCCTGCCTGCATCCATCAGAAACAAGTGGAGTAGGTTTGGGCGATGCCCTTCTACTCTCAGAATCATGAGTGCTACAATGCTGCCTTCACTATGAGGGAGCTAGATCATGCGCTTAGTTCATCCAGGTCCTCTGCCCCAGGGCCAGACGCCATCAACATTTAGATGTTGCAGTGCCTCTCCTGCAAGAAAACACTTTCTCCTTAATACATACAACCGCATCTAGGCTGAGGGCACATTCCCTGGACGCTGGCGTCAAGCCACCATCATACCCATACCTAAGCCCAGTAAGGACAAAAATCTTTTTTCTAGCTTCCACCCCATCTCTTACCAGCTGCATGTGCAAGGTGATGGAATCTATAATTCATGCCTGGCTAGTGTGGTGGCTCGAGTGTCACCATTTACTGACAAATCTGCAGGGGAGATTTAGAATGTGGCGTTCTGCAGTTAACCATCCCATTACTTTGTCCACCCAGGTTGTGAATGGTTTTCTGTGGAAATCCCAGACTGTGACCATGTTTTTCATTTGGAGAAGGCCTAAGACACCTGCTGGAGAACTGGTATCCTCTGTACTCTTTACTTGTGGGGCTTCCGTGGGTGCCTACTCTAGTTCAGGCATTTTTACAAGACCGAGTTTTCAAGGTGCATGAGGGTTCTTCTTCTTTGACACCTTTATTTAGGAAAATGGTGTGCCTCAGGGTTCCATCCTGAATGTCATCCTCTTTGCTATTGCCATTAAACCTATAATGGCCTGTCTCCTGCCAGGTGCCTCCAGCTCCCTTTTTGTTGATGATTTTCGCATCTATTGCAGTTCTCCACAGACCTGTCTCACTGAGGGGTGTCTTCAGTGCAGTCTTGATCATCTTCACTCCTTGAGCATCGCCAATGGCTTTTGCTTTTCCACTGACAAAACAGTCTGTATGAATTTCTGGTGGCGCAAGTGGTTTCTCCCACTCTCTCTACTTCTTGGGCCTGTTTCCCTTCCATTCATTGACACTACTAAATTCCTGGGGCTCATGCTGGATAGGATACTCTCTTGGGCCTACTATGTCTCTTACTTGGCAGCCCGCTGTATGCAGTCCCTCAATGTCATCCGTGTCCTCTATGGTACTTCTGGGGGTGCCGATTGAACCACCACCCTCCTTTTGTACCACTCCCTTGTCCATTCAAAACTCAGCTATGGGTGCTTCGTTTATGCATCTGCACACCTTCCCTTTTACACCATCTTGACACTAGCCATCATCATGGCATCCATTTGGCCACGGGTGCCTTTTACACCAGCCCGGTTGAGAGTCTGTATGCTCTAGCTGCTGAACTACCACTGTCCTACCTCTATGACTTTCTCCTCAGCAGGTATGCATGCTGTTAATCTGCCATGCATGGCCAACCCTCCTATACCTCCTCCTTTGATGGTTTCTTAGATCATCATTATAGGACTCATCCCTCTTTTGTTACCTTGTGGAGTCTGCTTTCGCCACTTGCTATGTCGGTTTAACTTCATGCTACCTGCAACTTTCCCAGTGGTTTTAAACCCTTCACCTTGGGTTTGTGTAGCAGCCCATAGTAACCATGGCCTTCATTCACTTCCTAAGGATGCTATTCCAGCCTTGGCCTATCTCCTTTAGTTTCACAACCTTTGCATGGAATGTAGCGATAGTACCTTTGTATACACTATGGCTCTCACTGACCATGCGGCTGCATGTGCCTTTGTCATTGGAACCCCCCTTGTTTCATTATCAGCTTCTGGCACACTCTTCAGTATTTACAACTGAGCTTTTTGCCTTGTATCAGGCACGCAGTACATCTGGCGACACAGCATTCCCAGTTGTGTCTTATGGTCAGACTCACTTAGCTCCCTCCAAAGTCACTGTGTGATGTACACTGCCTATCCATTAGTGCAGCGAGTCCAGAAAAACTGTAATTAGCTCAATCTTTGTGGAGCCAATGTCATGTTTCTGTGGGCCCATGGTCGTGTTGACCTGCCAGCAAATGAGGCTGCTGACACCGCTGCCAACTCTGCAGTCCTCATACCTCAGCCTACGAGTACCTCTATTACCTCTGGTGATCTCTGCCTTGCCATCTGTCAGGATGTGGTGTCCCTTTGGCATCGCCAATGGTCCTCCCTCCCATGGGAATAAGCTTCATCTAATTAAGCCTCTCCAGGCGCCATGGATGACAACCTCTCGGCCTTCCCACTAGGAGGGGATTATATTAACTTGCTGCATATTAGCCATTGCCGTCGTAGCCATTGCCGTCGTAGCCATTGCCGTCGTAGCCATTGCCGTCGTAGCCATTGCCGTCGTAGCCATTGCCGTCGTAGCCATTGCCGTCGTAGCCATTGCCGTCGTAGCCATTGCCGTCGTAGCCATTGCCGTCGTAGCCATTGCCGTCGTAGCCATTGCCGTCGTAGCCATTGCCGTCGTAGCCATTGCCGTCGTAGCCATTGCCGTCGTAGCCATTGCCGTCGTAGCCATTGCCGTCGTAGCCATTGCCGTCGTAGCCATTGCCGTCGTAGCCATTGCCGTCGTAGCCATTGCCGTCGTAGCCATTGCCGTCGTAGCCATTGCCGTCGTAGCCATTGCCGTCGTAGCCATTGCCGTCGTAGCCATTGTCATTTGCCCAGTGGCACTGCCTCACCACCTTGTACGCATTGTGGACTTGGGTGGTAGGGGTGGGGGAGTTGGAGGGGTGGGGGAGTTGGAGGGGTGGGGGAGTTGGAGGGGTGGGGGAGTTGGAGGGGTGGGGGAGTTGGAGGGGTGGGGGAGTTGGAGGGGTGGGGGAGTTGGAGGGGTGGGGGAGTTGGAGGGGTGGGGGAGTTGGAGGGGTGGGGGAGTTGGAGGGGTGGGGGAGTTGGAGGGGTGGGGGAGTTGGAGGGGTGGGGGAGTTGGAGGGGTGGGGGAGTTGGAGGGGTGGGGGAGTTGGAGGGGTGGGGGAGTTGGAGGGGTGGGGGAGTTGGAGGGGTGGGGGAGTTGGAGGGGTGGGGGAGTTGGAGGGGTGGGGGAGTTGGAGGGGTGGGGGAGTTGGAGGGGTGGGGGAGTTGGAGGGGTGGGGGAGTTGGAGGGGTGGGGGAGGGATGGAGAGGAGAGGAGGGGAGAGGAGGGGAGGGTAGTGGGTGATGTAGAGGAGGGGAGGGTAGTGGGTGATGTAGAGGAGGGGAGGGTAGTGGGTGATGTAGAGGAGGGGAGGGTAGTGGGTGATGTAGAGGAGGGGAGGGTAGTGGGTGATGTAGAGGAGGGGAGGGTAGTGGGTGATGTAGAGGAGGGGAGGGTAGTGGGTGATGTAGAGGAGGGGAGGCTAGTGGGTGATGTAGAGGAGGGGAGGCTAGTGGGTGATGTAGAGGAGGGGAGGCTAGTGGGTGATGTAGAGGAGGGGAGGGTAGTGGGTGATGTAGAGGAGGGGAGGGTAGTGGGTGATGTAGAGGAGGGGAGGGTAGTGGGTGATGTAGAGGAGGGGAGGGTAGTGGGTGATGTAGAGGAGGGGAGGGTAGTGGGTGATGTAGAGGAGGGGAGGGTAGTGGGTGATGTAGAGGAGGGGAGGGTAGTGGGCGATGTAGAGGAGGGGAGGGGAGGGGAGTAGGCGATGGAGAGGAGGGGATGGGAGAGAGAGATGGAGAGGAGGGGATGGGAGAGAGAGATGAGGGGATGGGAGAGAGAGATGAGGGGATGGGAGAGAGAGATGAGGGGAGGGGAGAGAGAGATGAGGGGAGGGGAGAGAGAGATGAGGGGAGGGGAGAGAGAGATGAGGGGAGGGGAGAGAGAGATGAGGGGAGGGGAGAGAGAGATGAGGGGAGGGGAGAGAGAGATGAGGGGAGGGGAGAGAGAGATGTGGGAAGGGGAGAGAGAGATGAGGGGAGGGGAGAGAGAGATGGAGAGGAGAGGAGAGGAGAGGAGGGGCGGGGTGGGGCGGGGCAGTGTGGGATGGGGAGGGGAAGGGAGGGGAGGGCAGGGGCATTGGAAGGAATTGAAGCCTGGGAGGGAAAATGGGTCACAATGACTCGGGGCTCTGAGTGTGCCATATAGGAACTTGCCTAAGAACTGCGAGCCCCTGCGGGGAATCAGGAACGTGAAGCATGTTGCATGAATGTAAACTAAGTACACAGACAATGACATAAAATGTTTTAAGCTGAAAGTAGTTTTAAGTATGTTTTGTTTAGTATACAACAGACCACACACAAAAGAAACCAATAATTCATTGAACCCCTATGTGTTCTGCTCATGGTTCAATGTAATTCAGGAACAATGGAGGTGAAGTGACAATATATGCTACAATTTACACTTCTGAACAATATGATGCAGCCTTCTTACAACTATAAAAAACCACAAAAGTACATATCTGGACAAATTAAAAAGGCATATAAAACACTTATTAAAAACTTGAATGTGAAGTACAGATGTTCCACAAAAGCAAGGAAAGATGCCAATTAGTACTTTGGGCGTTGTAATGAAAGTTTCATTTTCCAAAATTCTTGTAAATTCTTCACACTTAGGCAAGTGTAACTAATTTTCAAAGAAAAATTATATTTTAAATAGTTTTATGGTGCAACATCAATGCTGTATATTTAAGTTTTTAATTAGTATCTGTTATTCACATTACTGACTGAATAGCCCACAGAAACACTTACATCTTCTGATGAAGCTATGACATTCAGCTCCAGGCCTGTTCTGCGTTCCATGATGGGTCTGTAACAAATGAATGAACACGCATTGCACACTGGAATAATGTAATTCTCTACTACTGTCAGAAATATAATTAAACATAAAATTAAGACAATATCCCTGGTACTGATGTGACATAGGATTTTATTTCCACTAGAGTTGAAAGTTTTCATACTGAGACAAATTTAATGAATTCTAATGAAAAACTAAATTAACAAATGTAGGTGAAAAAAATTTGTTATGGAAACACCACATTTTCTTTACGATATAGAAAATGGCCACTGATGTCTGTGTTTCTTTGCAGTGTTTCATAGGTCAATTACCCTCAAACTGTTTTTCATTGTGTATAGATGACCAATAAATTGTCCAGTATACTTTAACTAAAATGTTTGTATGCATTTCCTTTCACTGTATTCATTTCAAAACAAAAAGACACCATAAGGTGCGATACCTTCAGTGATGAAGAAAGGTGGGACATCTGTTGCAATTGTTGCACAATTTACTGATGAGTAGAAATTATGCTACACAGGAATCTGGTTCTTTGAGTCAACACCATAGTTACAGAAATGTTATGTACTTATTGTATGCACTAATGAGTCTGAAAATTCCATCCCCAAAAATACTCACACATAAGTGAAATGCACTTTGACTGTACATAGGACAGTAGTGTATGTTTTAGATTGAGAGGGGTAGGCACCTCCAGAGAGCAGGAGTTAACAGGACACAATTTAAAGGTGCAACACTACAGCAGTGTGTTTTTCAGGTGAAATAATCTTATCTCAAAGTCTAGGATACCATACGGGGGTATCAAATTGCATATTCAGTGTCAGATTACCCACTTGGCCAATTTATATTCAATGTTGCCCCCAGTCCCCTTCTCCCAGTTAACCACTGAGAATTCATCAAGGTCAGATAAATTGATTTCTAAGTGAGTTAGAAGTCTTGTTAGATAAGGCTAACAGGGAATTTAATTATGTAATTGTAATTGGTGATCTAAACATTAGCACACTGAAATACAACTGTTATATGAGGAGTTTTTAAAATCTGATTAAAACTTATGAACTTAATTTAGCAGTAGGCAGTCCCATGAGGTGCTGTGAAAACACAGAAACATTACTAGATCATGTAATCGCTAATACATAACAGAGCAGACAGACAGTACAGGTCATATACGTAACCATTGTAGACCTTTATGGGGTATTAGTTGAATCAGCAAACAGCATAGGAAGGCCAGAAAAATGTTTAAAGACCTTAGACAAACATAGGTAGGCTGGAAAGGCTATTGGAAACTTAAGATTTTAGTGAAGTATACTTAACAGAAAACCTAGATGAAGGATGGTAATCACTCTGCAATACATTAGGCCATTACATAGATTTTGCATGACCATTAATCTGCAGGAAAATAAATGAGAAGTATAATGAAAGTAGAGGTAAATAGAAAGAGGTGGAAATTGTGTATGAAAATTGTTGGCTAAGACCAACCCAAATGAGTAGGGATGCATATAGGGAAAAGAAGAAATCATACACCAAACTGATGAAATAAACTATTGACATATTATTCAAACAAGATAGTAACCTCAATGAAGTTCACTAAAATCATACGGTCTCTCTCAAATGAGGAGAGGGAAGGTGTATGTGTGGAAATAATGGTAATTTAACACTTGAGGTAAATCTGAGGAAATTCAGGGATGCACAAAATGCCATCAGTACTTTAAACAAACATACTGAAGTTGAGGACACATTAGTAAATCTAAATTATACTTCCAAAATAAAAACCATCATTCCATATGCTTACACCTGACCCCAACTAATAAATCAGAAGTCGCAAAAAGAATATATAGTCTAAAAACAAAACACACAGTGGGGCTAGATGGTATATTCACTGAAGTAATTAAATACTGTTTACAGTGGGTAGTAAAGCCATTCGCCAGTCTGATAAACTTATCTACAGAAAAAGGTATATTTCAAATGTGCCTCAAAAAGAGTAAAGTAGTCCCTGTATATTAAGAAGGTTGCAAAAAAGACCCAGGAAATTACAGACCTGTAACTGTTACATCTCTCCTTTCTAAAATAATAGAAACCATAATAAAAGACAATATTAAATTTTAAACAAACATGCAATACTCTCAACAATGAAAAACATGGGTTCAGAAAGGACAAATCCACCAAAACAGCAATTGCTGAATTCATAACACATAACTGAAGCACTTTGTGAACAGAACTTCTGCAATATGTTTCTGGATCTATCTAAAGCATTTGACAGTGTACACCATGATATTCTATTAGAAAATCTTCATTGTTATGGTGTAAGAGGGGAAGCAGTAGACATCAATAAACTATTTTTGCAAACTATTAAGTGTTGTACTGAAATAAAGTGAAAAGTGGAAAGTGGAAAATAATACTGCAGGTGTGTCTTCAAATTTTGAAATTGTGAAGCACATGGTTCCTCCAGGATCTGTCCACTACTTTTCGTTCTGTATGTCAATGATTTGACAAAAACTGTATCTGATAGTGTAGTCATGAGAACTCATCATTTGTTGTTACCAGTTCAACAACAAATGACCTGTAAGAGAAGGCTTTGCTAAATATAAAAATTTTAAGCAATTATTTCAAGGAAACAGTGTTTATAAATGGAAACAAAACAACATATACGCAGAAACAAAAAAAAAAAAAAAAACACTTGACAATATTACTATGAGACCTGGAGACACACAACTGAAAGAGATAGACAGCTATAAATTTCTAGGTTTAAGAATGGATAGGTATATGACATGGGAGAATCACATGTAACGTTTGTAACAAAACAGGTTCAAGCATATTTCTGAAGAGAGAAATATCGAAATCAGTAAAGAGACACACACTACAAACAATGTACTACAAACTAGCCCATTTGCACCTCTCATATGGCATCCTGCCTTGGGGGAATGCTGCAAATGTGCGCACACACACACACACACACACACACACACACACACACACACACACACACACACACACACACACCACACACAGTATCAAGTTTACAAAAGAGAACTGCATAATGCACTTCAAAAGTATCCCCTAGAGAATCCTGCAGGAATAAGTTGAGGGAGCAAAAGTTTTAACTGTAGCATCAGTGTTTCTATACGTATATGAAACAATTATCTACTTAAAAACTAACTGCACTGCATTGCTGAACAAAGATTACCATGAACATAATACAAGAAGAAAAAATGACTATCATGCAGAACGAAGTAGGCGAAATTTAACAAAGAACCTGTAAATGCTGGACACACATTTTACATCAGTTTACCACAGCGTATAAAGATGGTAGAAAATATACCTCTTTTTTTAAATAAAATTAAAAAGCCATCTGATCAATATTTTCCCTTACAATGTTAAAGAATAATTTGAAATAAAAAATTAAATAGTGTGTCAGTATCAATTGCAAAGAGAAACTGCAACAAATTTGAAACTATTTATAGAATCACTTCAATTATGCATGATGTACCTAAGAATATTTCATGTCAAAATGCTAGTGCAACTATCCTCTACTTTTTCTCTGTTTTTCTTGAGAGTACTGAGAGAAGATCACAGAAATACATTTTGTAAGTAGCTAATATAAAGTCAGATTATGAACATGATATCTGCTATGTATAAGTAAGCCTTATGTAAACATGGCATGTCTAACATCATAAAAAATGATCCATAGACACATACAGAACTGTTGTCCATAAGGAAGGAGTCATCCAGGGGAACTCCCACACAACCTAGACAATTGTGAAAGCTATATTCAATGTCCTGACATAACTGAATAAAGGTCACACAATATACCCCTCCATATGCCTCAGCCAACTGAAGCACAATAGAATGGCAGAAATCTTGTTGAACAAATAAGATCAGAGCTCACCATCCTCCATTATTATTAATCTTCATAACTAGCTCAACTGTGTAAGCTTCTCCTTTTGAGGTCTGAGCATTAATGGGGAGATCTTAAGGCCTGCTATAACCAATAACTATCTAGTGGAAGGGTTTGAAACTTATTATTATATAACAAATTCAGTAACAGGTTGTGAACAACTGTTTTCACAATACATGTTTTGTTATCTTTGTTGTTTATTAACATTTTTAATTTTATTTACAATGTTTCGCATTTGATGTACACTATCTTTTGTTATTGTTTATTAATAATTTTTCTCTACAAAACTCTCACATGCAGTGGTTTCCTTACAAAGCCAATTTTTCTTACAAATAATACTCAAGTTTTCTTTTTGTTCTATTATTTGCACATATGTATGCACACTATATTCATTGACCAAGCACTTTTCCAGATGCCTTATTACTCTCCAATACATTAAAGCTAGGAAAACTACTTCAATACTACATTTTCCATTTTGTTTCTTTATACAATACCATATTAATTTTCTTTATCATCAGTGTATATACAGTAGTTACATTTTAACAATATCTTTCTGATGTATTTTTCTCATGTGTACAGGGTGGTCAGAAACAGTCCACCAGATCAGTGGCAGATACAGATAAACCTCATGGAGGGGGTGATAAACATGTCTTTACCTACCCTTACTTTTACCATAGTAAAAATAATCAAGTTGCATGCAAAGTTTTACTTCAAGTGATTATACACACGTCAAAAAACGTTTTGCATCACCAATGTTTCAATAGTTCCAGAACCTGTACAGGAAACTGGTAGAGAAATCAACATAAACATCATTTCTGCCACTTTTATTGCTCATGAAAACCATACATTGCATGCTGTACCACCACCCAGGAAGACCTTCAGAGATGGTGGTCCCAATTGCTGTACACACCAATTCCTCTAACACGCAGTAGCACATCCTCTTGCATTGATTCATGCCTGTATTTGTCGTCACATACTATCCACAAGTTCATCAAGGCACTGTTGGTCCAGATTGTCCCACTCCTCAATGGCGATTTGGCATAGATCCATCAGAATGGTTGGTGGGTCACTTCGTCCATAAACAGCATGATCGATAGTGTTCATGTCTGGAGAACATGCTGGTCACTCTAGTGGAGCAATGTCATTAAGCTTCAGGAAGTCATTCACAAGATGTGCATGATGGGGGGGCAGGAATGGTCATCAGTAAAGACAAAAGCTTCACCAATGTGCTGCCAATTTGGTTGCACTGTCAGAAGATGGCATTCATATACCATACAGCAGTTACGGCACCTTCCGTGACCACCAGCGGTGTACACCAGCCGCACATAATGCCACCGCGAAACAGCAGGGAACCTCCACATTCCTGCAGTTGCTGGATAGTGTGTCTAACACAGTCAGGCTAACCGGGTTGCCTCCAAACACGTCTCTGTCAGTTGTCTCGTTGAAGGCATATACGACACTCATCGGTGAATAGAACATGATGCCATTCCCGAACGGGAATGATGCCATTCCTGAACAGTTTGAGTCATAGCAAGACCTCCTGTGACTGCATGAAAAGCATCATTCAACATGGTGGCATTGCTGTCAGGAGTCCTCAGAGCCATAATCCATAGGTAGCAGTCATCCATTGCAGTAGTAGCCCTTGGTTGGCCTGTGTGAGGCATGTCATCAACAGTTCCTGTCTCTCTATCTCCTCCATGTCTGAACAGCATCATTTTGGTTCACTCCAAGACATCTGGACACTACCCATGTTGAGAGCCCTTCCTGGCATAAAGTAACGATGCAGACATGATCGAACTAAAGTACTGACCATCTACACTTGGTTGAACTACGAACAACACTAGCCATGTACCTTTTTTCTGGTGGAATGACAAACTGATTGGCTGTTGGACCCCCTCCATCTAATAGGCACAGCTCATGCATGGTTGTGTACATCTTTGGGAGGGTTTTGTGACATCTCTGGACTGTCAAAGGGGCTGTCTGTGATACAACATCCACAGTCAATGTTTATCTTCATGAGTTCATGGAACCCTGGGGATGCGAAACCTTTTTTTTGTGTGTGTGTACACATATACAAGACAATGCCATCTTATGATATAAAATGTTGCAATTGTAGTTCTCTTCCTTAAATGATAAAACCTATGCACCTACTCTTCCTGGGAATAGGACAACAACTGTCATGATGAGTGTTCAACAGAGCAAAGCCATTAAGTTGCTCCTCCGCCGTATCAACCTCAGCCATATTTTTGAAATCCACAATGTTAAGAAACTTCTTTCTACTGTATCGAGATCACTATAATGACCATGACTTTAAAATACAATGATGTGGACATGCATGCTACATAGGGAAGTACAACTACTCGATAACTCGATTCAGTTGAGCCGACTGATGAAAGAAATGAATGAATTGCATGCGGACTGACTGGTGTGGGTGGCATGGATGGCAAATGGGTGGCCCCACAATGGGGCAGGGAGGGTGAGGGGGGAGGCACGTGCCCCCATATGTATCTGCCACCTCACCAGATACAGTTAGTGTCAGTTCTCATAGATGATGGTGCATGAGATTTCTCAGCCTTCATCTCTACTTCATCCTTAATACTGTCCAATATCCCAATTTCTGTTTTGCTCTTTTTAGGTTTTGCAAATCCAACAATGAACTCATTTGGGGACACTGCACACATGATTGAATACAATTCTGCATCGAAGACAGTAAAGCCTTGAGGCAGTCGGACCTTGATGACATAATACAGCAAAACAGCAACCAACTGAATCCCTGTTTTGACCCATCTGTAAAAACAGCTACATAATTTTATCACACCAAATCTAAAATCACTCTGGGCCTCTCCAGTAACCAGGGAACCAGACTCATTAAAACGCTGGATTTGGGGTCTCACATGCTCCACAATGAGTAACTCCAGCACACATTGCATTGTGGCTTGTGGAATATTGGGAAAAAGGCATTCTAGAGATGGACGAGCCACAGTATGGTGTGTGGGCGAAGTCTGAGGAAGATACATGGTGGGCGGCTGACACACCATGAGGAGCTGCTACTGCATGGTAAGTGGCAATTCCCCAGGCTCAGTATGGGACAGGTCCTATAAGCACCCATGGCCAGCCAAAGCTCTTTATGGTGGACAACGACAATGATCCTCAAATAACGCGACCTCACCAAACCATACACCATGCACCCATAATCCAGCCACAAACACATGAAAGCAGTATAAAATTGGGAGACACGCCCTCTCTGCTCCACAAGACCTGTGGCTAAAGCACTTTATGCCCAGTGTCTTCAGGGTTCTGGCTTCCAAGTCCTCAGGTGAGGCAAACACGACAATCTGGAGTCGAAGAGGCTCAGAAACCTCACTTAGTCTCAAATTCGGGATGGTGTCCCTCATATGCAATTCGTACCATAGACATACGGTTTATGGCTATGGCAAAGACGGTAACACTTTGAACACTGCTTTGAGTGATGATTTCTCTGCTCGAAACTGACAGTGAGTCAACAACTCTGCTCATGAAAAACCTCAGACAGGAAAGACTGAAGACTGTTAGGTGGCCATGAAAGCCCATTGATGCAGTTGTGCAAGGATACAGTGGCTCCAAGTAATATCGTACACCTTACCTATATCTAAGAATGTGCCAATGCAGTGACGTTTATGAAGGAAACCCCTGCCTATAGCAGCATCACCCCGCCCCCAAGAGCAAGTATTGGGCGAGCCCAACACAGGACATGATGGGTATTGAAGTCTCCCAGGAGGAGGGATGGTTGCTGGAGTTATGTGATAAGATCTGCGAGAGCCACAGAGTCTAGTACATCTTGTGGAGGTAAATACAGTGAGCAAACAGTAATCATTCAACACAAACTAATTTGAACTGCAACTGCTTGCAGGTCAGCAGTGAAGGGGATAGCAGAGGTGTGGTGCACATTAGTGACAAACACTGCGACACCTCCCTTGGCGCCGGCCGCAGTGCTCTCACGGTTAAGGCGCTCAATCCGGAACCGCACGACTGCTACGGTCGCAGGTTCGAATCCTGCCTTGGGCATGGATGTGTGTGATGTCCTTAGGTCAGTTAGGTTTAAGTAGTTCTAAGTTCTAGGGGACTGATGACCACAGATGTTAAGTCCCATAGTGCTCAGAGCCATTTGAACCTCCCTTGGCCCTTTGCCCTAATAGGTCATCCTTGCAGTATAGCGTATATCCCTGTAGCACAGGGACATCGGTATCTTTAAAATGTGTGTCTTGTAAACAAAAAACGAGGGACGTGCTTGTGCTAGTAGTTTCAATTCCTCCACAAGTCCTGAACCCATTCATGTTCCACTGTAGTATGGAAGCCATATCATCGGTGCGATTTTAATTTACCCCTATCTTTGTACTGGGGAGGTTAAGCACTTTAAGAGCGAGGGGGTGTGGAGGGGCTGCCTGGATAAAAGGCATATAACTATGATATCCTCCTCATCAGCCAGATGGGAAAAAATGGCGTCAGACAGGGCTCGCGCCAGCTTTTGACCCAAATGTCATGAGCCTTTCCCTGCACCCTGTCCCTCAAGGATGAGGGGAAAGGGGCCTTGAGAGGCACTCTGCTCTTGTTTCTTCTAGGTGTTCGCTGTGGAACTGTTGTTGGTCTTTCCTGGTGCAGCTGCCTGGATTGTTTTTTCCTTACTCTTTTTTCCCTTGACATGTACATGTGCAAGTACAGATGCTTGTGGTGGATACAGGCACACTAGGTGTAGTCTGTGTCGACGTGTCCGCTTCAGAAATAGGTTTCTGTGCCATGGAAGAATATGAAGAGGCATACACAGAGGGTTTCGTCGTCTCCTATTCTTTTTGGTTTCGGCATAGGGGATCCGCTTAGTCACGTATCTCCTATGTTTTGCATTCTTCAGCGAAAGCAGGACAGCCTTGGCTCCAGACTGGGTGGTTCCTACAGCAGTTGGTGCAGACTGCCGGAGACGGGCAGTCGGCAGTCAGTACCAGCGTCACAAGTGGCTTTTCCGCAGTTCCTGCAGATCACTTTACGTCCTCAACTCGTGATTAAGGCCGGAACGCTGGCATTTATAGCACTGTATAGTGTTTGAAATCTAAGGCCGAACGTAAGTCGAAGGAATCCCACCATACGATGTTCAGGCAGTGTCAGAGAATTGAATGTCACAATGAAAGTACCAATGTTTTCAGTTGTTCTGTTGTTCCTGCATGTCTGTTACTCCACATCGACTATTCCCTGCTTCATTTCTGCTATGTTCATGTCGATGATACCTCGACATGTGACAATGCCCTTACTGGAGTTGAGAGAGGTGTGCATCTCAACAATGATATCATAGTCACCCAGTTTCTGCGATTTCTTAACAATGTCTACCTGCTTTGACCTATTAGTTTCGAGCAACAATGAGCCATTATGCAATTGGGTTATAGATTTTAATGTTCCAGAACGGCCTTCTAAAACCCTTGGATATAAAAGGGGACACATTTTCAAACGCCCCCTCCTTTCTCTATAACCAGAAACGCGTCATTATTCACGACTCCACGAGACCTGTTACTGCAGTTCTAAGTATTATTAGGAGGACTACCCTCTCTCCCCTTATTTTGGATGAATGGATGTGAATACTCCCAGGCGGTACACCCTTCTTGTTGAGAGGAGAATATGATTCCGAGGGTTCCATCTCGGTCCCACGAGCAACTAGGGAAATAAAGGTCCACTCAGACAGAGCCCCGCATACCTGAGTAAGCCTTATACAACTGAGGTGCGGCAGGTTACCCAGAGATTCCCCACTACCTACTGTTCCATCTCAACAACAACGCATCCCATCAGCACACCGCACATCTTGAGATAGAGGTTTTTTTGTACAGGTTTATCCTGTCCTCATAATACGGGCAATCAAGCCAAGATCATCATTCCCCGAGACACACAATGTTCCATTGCTGAACCGCACAGTGGCCACTGAAGTGTGACCAGAGCTTATGGTGACAGGGAACTGGTGATTCTTACCAGTCCCCAGCTCAAGAACCCCAGGTTCGCCAAGCCCATACCCAGCAAATCAATGCTGAGCCCCTGAGGGCGGCTCAGTCGTGGACTAGATGACTGCCCCAGTGCAACATCAATAAGCTCTATTAGCTCTACCAAAGAGTCAAGAGACGACAGATAGTAGGATGTCGACATTTTTACTTCGACTCTGTCGATGGTGGACGCTTAGATTTTATTTTTGTCCTAGATAGCCTTTGGATCCAAGGCCACAGCCGCTGTAGTGGCACTGCTGGATGGTGGACCACACAACCTTTAGAGGAGGGTGCTCTACACGTTAGCAACAACAGACTTGCCATGTTTTGTGAGTAGGCTTCCAAGGAACTGCAGCAGAAGTGCACTGGCAAACGCAGATGCTAGCGCTGATAATAGCAAGCTCCATTTGTGTAGCAGCACCAGTCTTCTGAACTGGTTGTTTAAGAGTGGAAGCAAAAGGGGTAGTAATCTTCAGGGTTCCATGGCCTTACCGATATTTTTGGTCTCCATATGAGATACATTTCATTGCTTTGATTTACTGTACCATCCTTTCTTCAAGAGACACGCTGCAGTCTGTGCTGCAGACTGGGTGATCGCCAGAGCAGTGTACCTGATGTGGGGAATTTGCACAACTTACACCTTCATGGACAGCCTTACCAAATTTGCTCCATTACAACCTGAGGTGGTGTGTCCAAAT
Source organism: Schistocerca serialis cubense (assembly GCF_023864345.2). Taxonomy (NCBI): domain Eukaryota; kingdom Metazoa; phylum Arthropoda; class Insecta; order Orthoptera; family Acrididae; genus Schistocerca; species Schistocerca serialis. Next base: position 11,203,526 of record NW_026047583.1, read on the forward strand.
CGCTGCCATGTAAAATAGGGCATCAGGTTAGAAAAATAAGGCCGCACACTGAGGTGGAGGAAACCAGCCTTAATGTGCCCTGGAAGTTCTGTGCAGCCGAAAGTCAGTATAAATGAGTCTCACTTAACAAGTTCGCCATTCACCAATTTCATTATGTTCTTTACCTCAATGATGCCTTCCTGGGACCACGCAACTTTCAGCTCTCCCCAGCGAATGTCAACTAGATCCCTTTAAGTCATAACAACTCTGCGAAGATTTAAGGTGTTGTGCAGCTCGGTTTCAGCTTTCTGTATGTCCTTGATTTGATGGCAGTTGGATGTTTCTACCAACATGGATCCGTTTCACAAGCGCTTCACATATTTTAAGTTTCCAGCGATTGCCTCTAACTCTTTCTGTATGTAAAAAGGTGGAACTTTCTAAAAGCTCCCTTCTTTCTGTTTAGTTACAAGAAAGACATTCTGGCCTCCAGCATGAGTTCTACTACTCATTACCAAGCCCAGGTCTGGAGGACTGGTACCTACCAGTGGCCCACCCTTTCCACTGGAAGGAGAAAGAAGATTTTGAAGGATCCATGCTGGTCCCACAAAACAACAGAGCCCGTCATGTCTTCACAAATCTTATGTAACTGAGGTGTGGCATATTCCCCAGAGGTTACCCACTAACAACTGTTCCACCTCAATAGCAATTCATCTTGTCAGCATGCAGCACACCTCGAGACAGGGATTTTTTTATACCGGTTTTTACCATTCTCGTGATCCAGGCAATCAAGTTGAGATCCTCATTCACTGTGAGAGACAACGTTCTGCCGCCAAGCTGAACACTGCTCGCTGAAGCATGCCCAGAGCTTATAGCGACAGACAACTGGCAGTGCTCACCAGCCACAGCTCAGGAACCACAGGGGTCACCGAGCCCCTACTCGGCAAACGAATGTTGATCCCCTGGCAGCGACACCTGCTCGCAGCTGTGTTTAGCCCCCCAATATCTTTTATCACTTCTGGCAGTGTTTTTGAATGTCTGCTTGGACCAATGTGTGCACCTGCACTGAAATCTAAGTATCAGGAGTACCTCAGCCCACTTCCACAGTAATAATAAAAATTGAAGTTAGTGATATTAATTATTTTATTTCATCAGCATTGGCTCATGATATCCTTGGGAACCATCCAAACACATCCAGCAGTTGCTATCCCATAGAGGCCATCAACGAGCTGGTTGTCATTAGCTGGAGATAATGGAGCATGTCTGTATCCAGACGTAATTAGACTCTGGCGTGTGTTTTAGAAACAAAGATGAAAACCCGAATGTTTTTATCAGTGGCATCCTGCGACGAGTGTTATAAATCTTTGTGTGGTGTTTTATATGACCACGAGTTTTGGTAATCTATTTCTACCCTAAATAACCAAATTTGTAGACAGATGTATAATACAGGGTGCCCACTCGAATAGGCCCCACAAACTTTTAGTAATTCCGCTAAAATTTCACCATGTAATTTATAGTATCTGACGTGGTAATACTGCACTCTGCAACATCGTTTGACACAGAAGTTTGTTTCCGTACACTGCTGTGGCTGGAACTCAACATTCAGTTTTTAGTGAATGTAAAATGCTTTCTGTTTTAGAGCACGCTTTTCTTGTGAAATAATATTGGATTACTGGTTCCATTAAGACATGTCAGAAAATGTTTGTTGAATGGTTTGATAAGCAGCATGCACCGCCTAAATTTTTCGCACATAATTTAGTGTACAAGATGGAGAGCAGTGTACCAGTATTGGATCTTCATGGCAGAAGGCTGCCGCCATTTTCGAAAGAGAAAGTGAAGTGAAACAATGATCGTTGGTCTCTCCTGCAAACTCTGTTCGACGTTTATCTCTGGAGTGCGGAATGTCACATAGCTGTGAAGAAAGCCTGCATGTATCCATAAAGATTTATGCTTGTGGAGGTATGAATCATCTACACAAGTAGATGAAAGCTGTTTGTTGCCATACGTGTTTAGCTTCTTCTATCATTGGAAGCACCATCAGTGGGCTGAAATACAAGTTTCTTTTTATACATACTATAAATGTATTATTTGATTTAGTAAGCTGCTATATTACATTTTGTCGTGATTTCTCCTGCTTTTTAGATTATATGCTACATTTGTAGCCCAAGTTCCACATTGTGAATATAACGTTTGGTGTTACAATTTAACATGTGTGTGGATCTGGAGATGTATTTGTTAGTCTTCGTACTCCAACTGGCCGATTTTGGCATCCTTTCATGCACATTTGTCACATTGCATGCTTCACTTACGCTTTCCATTTGGTGAAAAACATATATGTTCTTGGTGTGTAGTGTTGCCAACTGCTGTGTGTTTTTCTTTTGTTTGTGTTGTGTTTGATTTTTCATTTGTTGTGTGTGTGTGTGTGTGTGTGTGTGTGTGTGTGTGTGTGTGTGTGTGTGTGTCATACCCACCCACGTCAAAACTATAGAACGCAAACACAGAGGAGTTAAACGACGATATGTTAGTCCCAATGGAAAGAATAGGAGACAGCTGAACTAGGCAGGTAAAAAAAGGGCCAAAAAACACCATCCAAAAATGGAGATCCAAAACTAAAAATCAAATGGCCTTCACCATATTGCTTTGGCGGATAAAAAGTAGATAAGATGTGGGCGACAGCCTGCAACATTTGCGAAAACAGCTGATAAACCGGATTGCAAACCCAAGATGGTAAGGAAATTAGTAAAAAAAAAAAAAATCATTCCAGCAGGTAGTGGCAAACAGTTAAAATTTGGCCGTAATGCATACAAACCGGTGGGGCAGCGAAATAGAGCAAATGACAATGCCTAAAAAGGCAGTGCCAAATATGCAGCTGAGTTAAAATAATCTCCTCCGGGCAGGAGCGCTGAAAGGTGGTCGTCCAAGGTTCCAGAAGAGGCTTAATAAGCAGAAGCTTATTCCCGTGAAGGGAGGACCATTGGCGATGTCAAAAGGACACAACCTCCTGACAGACGGCAACACAGAGTTTGTTGGAGGGAATAGAGGTACTCGTGGGGTGAGGTAAGAGAACTGCAGTCTTGGCAGCAGTGCCAGCAGCCTCGTTTCCTGGCAGACCGATATGATCAGGGACCCACAGAGTGAGCAAGTGGCAGTTTTCCTGTACCCACTGCAGTAAGTGATAAGCAGGGTATAGCACACAAAGACTGGAGGGCGCTGAGTGAATGTGAGCAGAGGACAGAATTCGGAAGGCTGTGTCACGAGATGTACTCCACAGCCTGATACAAGGTGAAAAGATCAGCTGTAAATACTGAGGTGCGGCCCAGAAGCAAATATCTAAAGACTGAGGTGCCAATGATGAATGCACACCCGACGCCATGGTCAGCCCGAGAGCCATCAGTGTATACAAAGTTACTATTTCTAAGTTCCACACGAAGGTCGTGAAACTGAAGGTGATAGAGCGAGGATGTAGTAGTGTACTTAGGAAGCGAATGAAGACCAAGGTTAAAATGGGCCGCTTCTTGAAGGCAAGGTGGTGAAGGGTTCACATCCAGCAGGAAAGTTGCAGGTAGTGTTGAGTTGAACCACTGGAGTAACTGCAGAAAGCAGATTACAGGAGGTAACAGAAGAGGGAGACTCCCATCTGGTGATCGAAGTAGTCATGGAAGGAGGCATAGGATGTGTGGCCACACATGTCAGACAAAAACGGCATGCATGCCAGATGAGGAGAAAGTGATGGTGGTAGGACAGTGGTAGGTCAGCAGCTTCAGCATACAGACACTCAACCAGGCTAGCATAAAAGGTGCCCATGCCCAAACAGATGCCATGACGGTGGCTAGTGTTGAGAAAGTGTAAGAGGGATAGATGTGCACACATATAAACAAAGCACCCATAGTAGAGTTTCGAATGGACAAGGTACAAATGGAGGACGGTGGTTCGGTCGGCACCCCAGGAAGTACTGTCAAGGGACTGCATGTGGTGGGCTGCCAGGTAAGACACACAGGAGGACCAGAAGTTTCCTATCGAGCATGAGCCCTAGGAATTTAGTAGTTTCAACTAATGGAATAGCAGCAGCCCAAGGTGTAAATATGGTGGGAGAAGTCAGTTGCACCACCATAAATTCATGCAGACTGTTTCGTCAATGGAAAAACTGAAACCACTGTCTAGGCTCCAGGAGTAAAGACGATTAAGACATCAGTGAAGACACCTCTCTATGACGTCCATGGAGAACTGCAATACATAGCAACATCATCAACAGAAAGGGAGCCAAAAATGCATGATGGGAGACAGGCCATTATACAGTCAATAGCGATATCAAAGAGGACGACACTAGACAGAACCTGAGGCTCACCAGTTACCTGGATAAAGGTATCCAAGGCAAAATCTCCAGGCACTTCGAAAAGTCTGTCTTCTAAAAATTCGTGAGGAAATAGGGCAGGTGGCTACAGAAGCCCCAGCTGTGAAGAATTTGGAAGATACCAGTTCTCCAGCAGGTGTCTTAGACCTCCAAATTTGAAGAACGCGGCAACAGTCTGGGATTTCAGCAGAAAATCATCCATGACATGAGTGGACAAAGTAACGAGATAGTCAACTGCAAAACGGTGTGCTCGAAATCCACACTGTGCACTGGTTAGTATATTATGAGACTCGAGCCACCATATCAGCCGGGCAAGAATAGTTTGTTCCACCATCTTGGAAATACAGCTGGTGAGAGGGATGTGGTGGTAGCTAGAAGCAAGGTTTTTGTCCTTACTAGGCTGAGGTATGGGTATGACGGTGGCTTCACACCAACATCCAGGAGATGTGCTCTTTGCCCAGATGCAGTTGTACCTATTGAGCACAAAGTGCTTGCCTACAAGAGAAAGGTGCTGCAACATCTGAATGTTGACAGCGTCTGGCCATGGAATGGAGGATCAGGATGAACTGATGATGATTCAGCTCTCTCATAGTAAAGGCGGTATTGTATCATTCGCAAATCTGGTAAGTGAACAGTATCAACTAAGCCTCCTCCAATCGTTTCCATTACAGGAAGGCAGGGTGACAGAGGTAAGAGCTCGAAATTTCCGTAAAATGGCGACCCAAGGTGTTGGACATAGCAATAGCATCCACAATGACATCTGCTTCTGTAAGGCCGGAAATTGGCGAATGGATCTTAGTCCCAGAGTGCCATCGGAAGTTGGCCCACATGACATAGGGAGGGGTGGAACTTAAAACTAGTGAATAAAACCCAGACAGTTTTTTCGCTATCCTGAATAACGCAACGACCCTGTGCACATTGCTGTTTATAATTATAATCTGTTTGCAAGCATAGGATGACAGTTACAAACACGGGAGTACGTCTCTGCATACATATTGCGCTGCAGCATGCCTCAGTCCACCAAGGGACTGGGACACAACATGGTAAATAGGAAGTGCAAGGAACAGAACATTCTGCAGCAGTAAGGATACAGTTTCTGAGATAGTCCATCTGATCATCACAACTGCGGAAATCGTGTTATTTGAAGGTCGCCTGGTGGGAGTAAAGCCCCAGTCAGCATTAGTAAGCTGCCATCTGGATGTGCATGCAGCAAACGGATAGCACATGGGAAATGGGTGAGGTAGCTGCCCAAGAAACTGAAGGAGGTCTGCCCTGGTGACATAGAATGATGGAGGGACATAAAGGCTGCAGAGGGAAAAAGTCAGGTGAGAAAGGAAAGGGCGAACTGCAACACTTCTGAGATGGGTAGTCAGGGAGAGAGTTCGACTATGAACATCATTCCTTATGAGCAGCATGATGCCCTCATGAGATGGACTGCCGAACTTGGGGGAAGGTCGAAACGAACTGGGAAGAAATGCGACAACTTAATGCAGTCCCGAGTACACAATTTTGTTTCCCAAAGGCACAGTACAAGGGGACACTACGATTCTAAAAGCAGCTGTAAATCCTCTTTGAGGAACCCAAGGCCACGAATGTTCCGTTGGAGAAGAGTCATTATGATTAAGAAATAAATGGGTGTCACCTCAGCAGCTGCCGCATGACAACTGGTGAAGACTCACAGCTACAGGGCATAAAAGCAAGATGATCCTGTTCCATGAGGTCCACAGAACGATCAGCTTGCTTGTGATGTTGGTCTGTTGAGTCGAACATAGAAAAATGGTTGGCAGTGCATGCCAGCGACACACAAGCTTGTTGGACTAAGATATCAGGTTATCATGTGGCAACACCATGTAAGAGAATCTTCCAGTCGGCGATGCAGAATTTGTTGGAATTCTTCCCACCTTTGCGGTTAGCAGAGGAAGACTCAGGTGTTGTTTGGCTGGAAGGACATAGGAAGTCTTCATGAGAGTACTAGTCGTGTCCTTTCTGGCCTACCAGTTGTTTAGCTTGTGGTGTTGCCCCTTGAGGCGACAGTTTCACGGCTTGTTGCACAGCAGGACAGTGATGGCGATGCTACCTTGACATTTGGCGATTTCAAAACCTCAGAGGTGAATTGGAGGTCGCATGTCGGTGTGGCCATGTCCTTTATGGATTGAGGGGGTAATACGAACAGAATCAAATATCAGATTGGAGAATGCAGTGTTTGCAACTAGCCAGTAACTTGTGTCCAACTCGTTAAGGCACTTTTTCCTTGACCCAGATCTCCTGGACAGCCCACTCATCAAGATACATGGGGCAGTCCAGAGAGGAGGCGGCATGGCCGCCATTGCAGTTGACACAGCAGGGAGGATTTTTTTTTTGTGGGGTTTAAGGGCGCTCAACTACTGAGGTCATTAGCGCCCAGTCACAGTTGTTAGAGCACATGGAATCTAGTAAAACTAAAGGGGTGGGGGGGACACCAAAAAGTCCTGACAAAGATGCAGATAAAAGACGTAAAAAAGTTAGATGTCTTTGGACAAGCCAGTCAAAGTTATAAAACGCAGAACACGAGCTGCTGCTCGAGCGTCATAAGCCAAAATATCCGGTAAAGTAGATGGCAGGGACAGGACAACACGAGATTGACTAAAGCGGGGACACGACAATAAAACATGGCACACTGTTAATGCTTGACCACAAGGGCACTGCGGGGCTGGGTCACCGGAGAGCAGGTAGCGGTGGCTAAACCGGCAATGCCCAATCCGCAACCTGGTCAGAAGGACTACTTCTCGCCGAGGTGGTCGGGAAGAGGATGTCGAAGCAGTTGGGAGCGGTTTTACTGCCCGGAGCTTGTTTCCTTGGAGGGATGACCAAGCATCCCACCACAACGACACAAGCCTCTTACAAACAACCCCACGAACGTCAGATGACGGGACACAATGGGAGGCTGGTCGAGGCAGGAGGACTGCAGCCTTGGCTGCAGCATCAGCAGCCTCATTCCCACGCACTCCTACATGTCTGGGAACCCACAGAAAGCTGACAGGAGAACCATTATCAGCGAAAGAATGGAGGGACTGCTGGATCCGTTGCACCAAGGGATGGACCGGATAGGGAGCTCCAAGGCTCTGAAGAGCAGCAAGTGAATCAGAGCAGAGTACATACGATGAATGGCAGTGGCGGCGGGCATACTGAATGGCCTGATGGAGAGCAAAAAGCTCGGCCATAAAGCTGGAACATTGGTCGAGGAGCCGGTATTTAAAGGTGGCAGCCCCGACGACGAAGTTCGACAAACCGTGAGCAATACACTGCAGCCGGAGTACCCTCCTTCGGGAGTGAGCTGAGGTCGAGATAAATATGAACCGGAGTCTGGAGCCAAGGTGGTGTCGGGCTCTCACCCTCTCTGAAGGTGGCAGGGAGGGCAAAATCCAATTGTCGAAGCAGGCGATGGAAGCGGACTTCAGGGGCAGCAGGGCAGACACATACAACCCGTACTGACGATCGAGAGAATCGGCCAAGAAGGACTGATAAGTGGGGTGGTCGAGCATTGACAACAGCCGGCAGGCATACCGACACAGCAGTACGTCGCGCCGGTAGGTCAATAGTAATTTGGCAGCTTCAGCATAAGGACTCTTGACGGGACTAGTGTAGAAGGCTCCGGTCGCAAGACATAACCCCCGATAGTGGATGGAGTTGAGATGGCGTAAGACGGATGGCCGAGCAGACAAGTAGACGAAGCTCCCATAATCCAGCTCCCAGCTGGAGGAAGACGTCGGACAATACGGAACCCACACGTACCCTAAACTTTCGATCCGTTAAAAAGGAATCAATAAAAAGGGGCAGGCGACCGCGTAGGCCCCACCTGTGCATAGTGCAGAGGATACCTCCTCTCCAACAGGTATCGTAAGCCTCCTCTAAATCGAAGAACATGGCTACCGTTTGGCACCTTCGCAAAAACTTGTTCATGATGAATGTCAACAAGGTCACAAGGTGGTCAACAGCGGAGCGGCAGCGACGAAAGCTGCATTGGACATTGGTAAGTAGCCGTAGAGATTCAAGAATCCAGACTAACCGAGCATTAACCATGCACTCCATCACCTTACAGACACAGCTGGTAAGAGAAATGGGGCGGTAACTAGAAGGAAGGTGTATCTTTCCTGGGTTTGGGTATAGGAACAACGACGGCGTCACGCCAACGCATGGGGACCTGACCTTCGGTCCGGACGCGATTGTAGGTACAAAGAAGGAAGCTTTTGCCCGCCGGAGAAAGGTGTGCCAGCATCTGAACGTGAATGGCATCTGGCCCCAGAGCAGAGGACCGGGACAGTGCAAGCGCACATTCGAGTTCCCACATAGTAAAGGGGGCATTATGAGTTTCCAGATTCAGCGAGTGGAAGGAAGGTCGCCAAGCCTCTTCTGCCTCTTTCCTGGGAAGGAAGGCAGGGTGGTAATGGGTGGAGCTTGAAACCTCCGTGAAAAACCGGCTGAAGGCGTTGGAGACAGCCACGGGATCAACAAGGACCTCATTACCTGAGGTCAGGCCAGGTACCGAGGTGTGGCCCTTAATGCCCGACAGCCGGCGCAGGCCACCCCAAACGACAGAAGAGGGAGTAAAACTGTTAAAGGAGCTGGTGAAAGAGCTGGTGAAAGAGCTGGTGAAAGAGCTGGTGAAAGAGCTGGTGAAAGAGCTGGTGAAAGAGCTGGTGAAAGAGCTGGTGAAAGAGCTGGTGAAAGAGCTGGTGAAAGAGCTGGTGAAAGAGCTGGTGAAAGAGCTGGTGAAAGAGCTGGTGAAAGAGCTGGTGAAAGAGCTGGTGAAAGAGCTGGTGAAAGAGCTGGTGAAAGAGCTGGTGAAAGAGCTGGTGAAAGAGCTGGTGAAAGAGCTGGTGAAAGAGCTGGTGAAAGAGCTGGTGAAAGAGCTGGTGAAAGAGCTGGTGAAAGAGCTGGTGAAAGAGCTGGTGAAAGAGCTGGTGAAAGAGCTGGTGAAAGAGCTGGTGAAAGAGCTGGTGAAAGAGCTGGTGAAAGAGCTGGTGAAAGAGGCCCAACAAGCTATTTTGCTGTCTTTGATGCCTCTACAGCATTTCGCTCAGAATCGTTTATATCCAATACAATTCGCCAATGTAGGATGGCGGCGAAAGATGCGTAAAGAACGTCGTCAAGCATGGATAGCGTCTCTACAACCCTCATTCCACCAGGGGATGGAAACGCGACATGAAGAAGAGGTGGTATGAGAAATGGAACGTTCGGCAGCATTGACGATAACAGCCGTGAGGTATTCGACCTGTCACAACTGAGAAAATCGTGGTCTGGAAAGATCGCCAGGGAGGAGTAAAGTCCCCAGTCAGCTTTCGGTATGTTCCAGCTCGACGGACGTGTGGATGGGGTGTGGTGCAGGAGATGAACGACACAGGGGAAGTGGTCGCTCGAATAGGTGTCAGAAAGGACATACCACTCGAACCGACAGGCAAGAGTGGTAGAACAGATCGAGAGGTCCAAGTGGGAGTAGGTATGAGTAGTCCGAGAGGAAAGTCGGGGCGCCAGTATTGAGGCAGACAAGACTGAGATGGATGAAGACATCCGCCAGGAGTGAGCCTCTTTGACAGGATGCAGGAGAGCCCCAAAAAAGATGATGGGCATTGAAGTCGCCAAACAATAAAGACGCTGGAGGTATAGTGGGTAAAGGCAATACGGTCAGTTGGGCGCAACTTGGTTTCCTGGAGAGCAAGGACGAGCGGACAGTGCAGGTGGAGGAGCAGTTTCAATTCCTCCCGATTAGATCGAATACCTCTTATGTTCCAATGTAACAAGGCCATCGCTAGTCAAAAAAGAGGGGGAACGAGACGGGGGAAGAGCTGGTCACCTCAACGGCCACGGAGGGCCAGGTTTCGAGGGAACAACGCAACAACCGGCGGGAGGCGGATCCTGTTCCATTGAGTTGTCGCCAGCTGCGGCCGCTGTCCCAGGTTGTGTAGGAGGGGCAGCATCATTTGCCGACGAGAGGCCAGCTGAGCGCCAGGCATCAAAGCATGCCGGCGAAACTGAGGACAGCCGGGAGCAGTGACGCACGGATGGAGCGTCAGACGAAATGCGCCGGGGTGGAGAGGGGCTAGAGACTTCCTCTTCGAGGCCTTCTTGGAAGTCCAAGGTGGCACAGGGATGGTGGGCTGGACCCGAAGAAGGTCATCACGCGCGGGGTCCGATTTGGAACGCCGGACCTCCGGACCTCGGATGCTGGGGTCCGGAACGTTTCCCCGATGGATGCCTGAGAAGAGGATCGCTTCTCAGGCTGTGGGGGGGGGGGGGGGGAGGAGGAGGAAGGGTGGCCCCTGGGGCAGAGGGGGCAGGGACTGCGGGGGGGAGGATTTGGAAGGGAGTGATTTGGGAGACGGAGGCACAGACCCCGGATGGGGAGAGGAGGTGGAGGGGGGACGGGATAGGGGTGAGGATACTGTGGAAGGAGTGTACACGACTGAGGCAAACGAAGTGGTCACGGGATGGAGGCGGTCATACTTCTTCCTGGCCTCAGAATAAGAGAGACGATCCAAAGTTTTGAGTTCTTGAATCTTCTTCTCCTTCTGATACGCGGGGCAGTCTAAGGATCTAGGGGAGTGGATGGCCGGACAATTAATGCACCGAGGTGGTGGGGTTCATGTATGTTCCTCACGAAGAGGACGTCCACAATCGCCACAAAGGGGCTCAGCCTCACACCGTGACGACATGTGCCCAAAGCGCAAACACCGAAAGCAGCGCATAGGAGGCGGGACGTAAGGTCGCACTTCCCACCGGTAGCACATCACCTTTACCCTCTGTGGGAGGACGTCCCCCTCGAAGGCGAGGATAAAGGCCCTGGTGTCGATGCGACGGTCTTTGGGGCCGCGCTGGACTTGCCGGACGAAATGCACGCCTCGGCGCTCCAGGTTTGCCCTGAGCTCTTCATCAGATTGCAGCAGGAGGTCCCAATGAAAAATAACCCCCTGCGTCCTATTCAGTGCCAGATGCGGGACAATCGACACTGGGATGTCCCCTAGTCAGTCACACGCCTGGATTGCTGCCGACTGTGTGGCGGAGGTGGTCTTTATGAGAACGGACCCCGAACGCATTTTACAAAGAGCCTCGATTTCCCCGAAGATGTCCTCGATGTGCTGAACAAAGAACATGGTCTTGGAGGTGGCGAACGTCCCCCCATCGGTTCGAGAACAGACCAAATAGCGGGGGAAGTACTTCAGCCCAAGCCAGCGAGCCTGTCCTTCCTCCCAGGGAGTGGCCAAGGGGGAAAGGGCAGGAGAACCAGAACCGGAGACAGTACCTTTCTTTTTGAAAGACTCGGCCGCAGAGCGACCCGATACATGTTGACGTTTCATCTGCGAAACGTCCGCCCCGATACCACCCACTCCGACCAGGGGCTCTCCCCACGGGTGCCACCCAGCCTCAGCAAGGGGCACCTGGCAGTATGACCGTTGCCGGGAGTCCTGATGCCCCAAGGAGACGGGTATCTACTCCTTGGCCGACGTGGGGAGGGTGCAGCTCAGGTATCGGCAGTACAATCCCTGTGTTGTCAGGGGGCTACAACCTAGAGGGTACATGACGACCCCACCACAACGGGCTGGCTACCGTGCTGGATTTCGGGTGCCATGGAAAATCCATCATGATCGTAGGTGCAGCGTGGGACGCACTATGGGCCGAACTTGTGCAACCCATCAGGCGTTTAGGCCCAATTTGAGGAATAGTGGGTATGGTTACAACGCTGTTACAATGCTGAGTGCCAAGGTCTTAGTGCACTGAGGACCAGTGGTACACCACGTAAGGCGTCCTTCCCCAAAAGGCTCGTACTTCTGTAGAATTTTGAAAAATGGAGGTCAAACCCCAAGGGGGATCATCACATGGAAGGCCAAAACAGTTGAAACTCCTTTTAGTCACCTCTTATGACAGGCAGGAATACCTCGGGCCTATTCTTACCCCGGACCCGCAGGGGGTACAGCAGTGAGGAGGCGGCAGGGAATCTTCATGCACATCCCTACCACAGGTTACACATTTGGCAGGGTGTCAACAGCATGTTCTAGTGTGACTGGAATGACGAGAATTGTAGCAGAGTATCAGGTTCGGAATGTATGGTCGGATTGTGATCATTTCATGGCCTACTTTGATCTTGGACAGAAGCACCACTGTCTAAGATGAGAAAAGGAGTGCCGGTGGGCACTAAGGAGGTCTCCACATTTTTCATCATCTGATGGGCGGCAATGACAACCTGATCAGAGGAGTAAGACTGGATTTTGTCCTCCATCAGACCATCAAGCAGCCTAGTGTAAATATCATCACGGGAGGGTTCATGTACCTCGACACGAACAGGATAGCCATGGAGAAGCGAGGCGCTAAGTAGATGTGCTTGTGAATCAGATGTAGTCCCAAAAGCGAAGTACCATTCCATAAATGAGAGCAGGGTTTCCAAGGGCCAGCAATGGTATCAACACTTTTCTGAATAATAAACAGATTTACCATTGCAAAGTACTGACTGCCTTCAGTATGAGAGACCACAAGGAACTGTGGTGCTGCTGGAAAGGACTTTGAATCATTAGCCTCATTCCGTTTACATTTCATAGACTCTGATTGTGAAGACAATTGGCTCACTGCAAGAAAATCCCCACGACTGCTAGCACCTCCAACGGTGTGCACCTTCCAACTGGGGGCCCCCTTCACAAGGGGATGCACCTGCCTTAGCTGCTTGTTGACACCTCATGTCACACCTCCCGAACACCCGACTGAAGGACCAGTCGGCAATTTGAGAAGATAGCAGCTCAGTCACCCCTCCCTGGGCCTGGCCTTTACTAGGGGGTATGTACGAACACTACCTGTCGACCTGGTGCTGTGAATTACGCATAACCCGATCACCTCTTACATGTCCAATGTGTGGACTGGCCCTCAGGAGCGCACAGGGAGGGAGGAAGAAGAGAAAGAATAACCTCAAACGCCTAAGTGGAGGAAGGACAGGAGAAGGGAAGGGAAGCAAGGAAAGAAAAGGGAATGAAAAACAGTGGTGAGACTATTCTTATGTCCACTACGGACAATGCGGAACATTCCCAATAACACCCCAGGCATGTTTCCCAAGGGAGAGGAAAACAATAGCAAGAGGATAGACATGCATCACAGCAGGGGAAAAAAATGCTGCAAAGACTGGGGCCCCATGGTAGCCACGCACGAACCTGCCGAAGCTCTGTGGAAGAGGGCTCTTGTGACGAGTGTTTTGAGAAATATTTTAAGAATGTTTAAGACTGTCTTGAAATTCATTTATTTTACTAGTGAGATGGGCGTTATTGTATAAGAGATTACATCACCAGGTCCAATTTCGGACAGGTCCTTCATTGAAAGACTAGTCACTCTGGAGTTCGAAGTTTGCGAAACTGTATCAGTACCTCTCGGAACTGCACAGGTCCCATTTACACTGAGTTTGCGGATAAACTCTTGAACAATACCAAGTAACTTGATACTGATACAGTCAGACTCATCTACTGGGTGGAAGGCTGTAATCCATGTGAAGTAATTAGGTAAAACAATCATTAATACGACACGTCTGGACATGTGGCTGATAATTCTCTTTTAACAACACAAAAAAAAGTTATTGGCCTGATGGACGAGGCAAATTGTTGTGGAGTTAGTGGGGCTCAGATCTAAGATGTATGTATACTGCGATGCCAATGCCACCCAGAAATGGGCTGAGGGTATGCATTGTGTGGCCTCAAAGGCCATCTCTAAGGAGAATTCAAGGGATGAAATGATAACTGTCATGTAATGACTAACAGTTCAACTGCGAGAGATGGAACTGATACCCTATGATACTTTCCATTTTCCTTGGAGTGTGTGTACTTGTTAATTTACTTGTAGATGTTGTTGTTGTTGTTGTGGTCTTCAGTCCTGAGACTGGTTTGATGCAGCTCTCCATGCTACCCTATCCTGTGCAAGCCTCTTCATCTCCCAGTAACTACTGCAACCTAACTTGTAGATAGTGGGTGTCATTGTTCCATACAAAGGGTGTTCATTTAAGCTAAATACATTGAAAGATATTTCAAACTACACATTGGATCAAGAAAGATAGCATTCCAATTTGTGTCTCTCTGAGGGGGGACATCCAGTGATACCACACCCGAGACCCCAAGTCGAACCTGTTTGTGGGTGGCAGTAACAACTTTGGAATCTTCGATGGGAGCTCCCACTTCCCATAGCAGATCACAATTCTATATCAAAATCTACATACGTTTATCTAAGAATTTTTTTCGTTTCGCCACAAATGGCGCTGTAAGCATAGGAAAAGAAATGGGTACTCTATAATAATTTACAATATGCTACTCAATGGCCATTGAATATCCAATGGCATGTGAGACCCCACATCCTTGCTGCAAGGTGAGGACAGCCCAGTATTTCCTAACTTCTTATTGGAAACCCCGCTAGCAACGTTATATTCTTTCAACAAATCTAAGAGGGGAGTACTCAATGTGCAACTGTGGCTGTGACTTAACAGGACCACCACTGCTGATCCACCAACCAGTGAAAACACAGTCTAATACCTCCCATTCTTCAGTCGCATTATGAGCTGGGCAACAGTCATGCTGAAACCACATACTTTGTGAAACGTCCAGAGCAACATCCTGCATTAGCACCAGTAGTTCCTGTTGCAAAAACGTTCGATTTTGCGTCCAGTGTAGTATCGATAGAATACGGACCCATGAGTTTGTTCCCCAATATGCCAAACCGTACGTTAACCAACCTAGGACGCCAATGGTGATGTTGCCACAACATGTGGGGAATTGTCTTCACTCCAGTAACGCATGTTATGCCAGTTAAAGCTGCCATGCTTTGTGAATGTAGACTCACCAGAAAGTAGTACCTCAGCAATCAACGTGGTGACACATGCTATGGGTGATACTCATGAGGATCCAGTATTTTAACGATACCATCTATGGCAATACCGGAATCATTTAATTCTGGGGCGCTCACCCGAGCTGTTGTGGTGTGCTGCCCCTAATACAGCTATTTCATTAGCTTCTCATGTAAAAAGTTTGCTTTTGCTAGTCTGTACGCTGCCATCAGACATAAAGGCGTTCACAGCCTTGTAAAATAACGAGCGAGAGTGAGCTTTCTTTGGAAGACGCTCAGCATACAAGGCAACAGTAGCCTCAACATTTCTCCTCCATTCAACATAAACTGGGGTCATTTCAATTTTTATGTGGCTGTACCATTCTACCTCCAGTTGCTCGTCTGTTCCAACTGTAGCTAGGTGTGCAGGCAAACAATGCGGAAGTATTGTGACTTTTAGAGCCGCTATCTGTCCTGTATCTGCACGATACATGAGCCCTGGTCACGGTGTGTTGCCTGTAATGATAGATCGTAGTTTGCTACATTGCCACGATGGCGCATCAAGGAGTCCCATGCTTGATATGTTTGAGGAATACAACATTGCAAATGGCCTTTCCAGTTACAAGTTATGAAATACTGACCTGTCCTATCCTCCCAGCATGGAGCTGGGGGGTACCATGTGCCACTGGATTTTCAGAGGCCATTGAGCAGCATGTTGTAAATTACAATTGTGTACCAATTTCTATTCCTCCGATTATAGCGACATCTGTGGCGAAACGAACAAAATTCTTACACAAAACACATGTCGATTTTGCTGTAGAATCGCAATCTGTAATAAAAAATGGGGATTCCCATTGCAGATTTCAAAGTTGCCCCCGCCAACCACGCACGCGGTGTGGGTGGTGGGTCAAGTGTATTCTCGCTGGATGTCGTCCTGTGAGAAACAAGTTGCAATTATTTTCACTGATGCGTAGTTTTAGAGACATTTCGATGTATTTAGTTAAAACGAACACCCTGTATATTCTACACAGAAAAAACGGACAAGTGCTAGTATGACTCAGTCTTTGCATTCTGTACGACCTTTTATTGTGCGTGTACATGTTGTTCATCTTGGGGATCTAGGCCATTTTTGCCTATTATTGGTTCCAAGAACGGCAAGACTATATAAAAACCTAAAGTATTTCGTCAGACTAGCCTGGACATACAAAAACAAGAGAGCAGGGGGGAGGGGGGGGGGGAGAGAGAGAGAGAGAGAGAGAGAGAGAGAGAGAGAGAGAGAGAGAGAGTTGTTTGCATGCATTAATGTAATCTGAGTGCTCCCAGTCATGACAATAAAACTAAAATTATTAGGATATCATATATATCAGAAGCTGAACTGGGATACCCACACAGGGAAGACATGTAGCAAATTGGCATGTGTCAGTGAGAACTTCTGTTATATGCATATTTTGCCTCCTCCCTTTCGCACCTGGGAACAAAGCCATAAGATGCATAGCAAGACTTAGCCCATATGAATCACGTGAAGATTTTAAGAAACTAAATATGACATCGCCTGGCATGTATATTTACAATTGCCTTTTCTTCGTTAAAGAGAATCTGAGTATATTTGACTTAAGGATAATAGTTCATGGCCATAAGTTAAGTGGACACACAATGTGACATATGCTAGAGTTGCAAAGACAACAATTACAACTATATTGGTCCTGTCTACTTCAAGAAATTCACCTGCACTGTGTAGGCATTTTCAGTCAATTTTAAAACTAGTCTTTTAAGGTGGATGAAAAGTAACCTAATTTACTCTTCTCAAGAGTTCCTTGAGTACGTGACAAATGACCAAATTTCCTTGCAAGAGTGAACTAAAAATTAACTGCAAAGTGTACATATGCCACACTGTGCAATTATTGCAATACTGTTTCATGTATATATTGTTAATTATCCGTTTGTCATTTGCTGAACTATGTATTTCATTTGTCTTGCAATTAATCTGTTAGAAAACTTGTTATTTACAGAAAAATGTATTGAATATGTAGTTGAGTATTATGTTGTACCGATAGTTAATTACATTTGTCATCAAAGTTTATTATTATTATTATTATTATTATTATTATTATCTTTCCTTCGCTTTCTCAGACGTTAAGTCCGGTTAAAAATGGAGTGACGCGGACCTTGATCAAGCGTCACTTCCTTTTAACTGTACGGTGTATGTTATATTGCATTTAGGAACTTTCGGGTAATTGAACATGCATCAATAATTAGGGATTTCTGTAGTTGTATATATATGTTTGGATGTAGCTGTATTGCGTTGATGTACTGGTGGATATTGCATGGTATGACTCCTGTACTTGATAGTATAATTATCCTAATGGCACATGTCTGACTTCCTCAGCCAGTTGGATGTATTTTTCAATTTGTTCTCCTGTTTTCTTTTGTATATTTGTTGTATTAGGTATGGATATTTCGATTAGTTGTGTTAATTTCTTCTTTTTATTGGTGAGTATGATGTCAGGTTTGTTATGTGGTGTTGTTTTATCTGTTATAATGGTTCTGTTCCAGTATAATTTGTATTCATTGTTCTCCAGTACATTTTGTGGTGCATACTTGTACGTGGAAACGTGTTGTTTTATTAGTTTATGTTGTATGGCAAGTTGTTGATGTATTATTTTTGCTACATTGTCATGTCTTCTGGGGTATTCTATATTTCCTAGTATTGTACATCCGCTTGTGATCTGATCTACTGTTTCTATTTGTTGTTTGCAAAGTCTGCATTTATCTGTTGTGGTATTGGGATCTTTAATAAATACTTGCAGTAATACCTAGTGTTTATTGTTTGATCCTGTATTGCAATCATGAATCCTTCCATCTCACTGTATGTATTGCCTTTTCTTAACCATGTGTTGGATGCGTCTTGATCGATATGTGACTGTGTTAGATGATACGGTTGCTTGCCATGAAGTGTTTTCTTTTTCCAATTTACTTTCTACATATCTGTTGATGTTATGTGATCTAAAGGGTTGTAGAAGTGGTTATGAAATTGCAGTGGTGTAGCCGATGTATTTATATGAGTGATTGCCTTATGTATTTTGCTAGTTTCTGCTCGTTCTAGAAAGAATTTTCTTAAATTGTCTACCTGTCCATAATGTAGGTTTTTTATGTCGATAAATCCCCTTCCTCCTTCTGTAACGCCGGAAATGCATATCCTCCTATTTCCATCTATTTTACTATAATTTGTTTTCCTCATTTTTGTTACCCGAATATATGACATTTCTGTGTCTTTACATATTGTAATTGTTTTACTATTTGTATATATATATATATATATATATATATATATATATATTTATGCATTTATGTCGATGTATAATTGGTTTGTTTCCTAAATATTATTTGTATTTTTACGCTGGGTCTTGCCTAGGGAAAACTGCTATCAAACGATTACATCGATAGGTCGTGTGAAGACTCAAAGTGTGTGGGATCTTTGGTAGTGTTAACTCTGCCGCGTGGAGTGCGGGCAGAGCTGTAGGGGTCTGGCTGGAGTAGCGAATGGAGCAGGTGTGTTGTGTGACGCTCCCGCGAGTTGCCGCGCTTTCGGGGTTTGGCAGCATGTAACTGCGCTCGACTCGCGATAATAGTTTCTGACATGGTGTCGCGGACGGGAAGCATTAGCTGGCGCACATCAAGAGCCCGTTTCGCCTGGTGACCGTGTCGAGAAGAAGGCGCGCCAACATCCAGCTTCTGCAACAGCGACGGCTGACAATGAGTGACTGTCGCCACCTCCTCGATCGACGGCTTCAAACCTTCAATCAACCAACAAGGAAGACTAAAAGCACGTAAAGTTTCAGAACTGTATGGCAGACCTCAGCTTTTCAAATTGTTCCATTTGCATCACACAATTACAGCTACTTATCATGAACCTTTGTTGCTCATTGTCCCAATTGCATTACCAAGCAGGGTCCCTTCCTTTTCCGAAATGAACCCAAGCGTCGTTGAAATTCAAACGCCAGCATAATTCCATTTCACTGCTTTAACTTCAAAGTTCAATTTAAGTATTCATAGCTGTCTACAATAGTTAGATTACACAAGCACAAATTAAGGGTGCGCGTTTTGTTACCATATTTTAGCTTACCTGTGACTGCAGCTCAGCTTGGTACGTACTAAATTTTACTATTGTTAATTGTTCAGAATCGTTTAATTCAAGTTCAAAGTTAAATCTCTTCTTTCTAAATTGCGTAGATTCAAGTAGCTTTAGAAATGATTGTTGAGGTAGGCCAAGACTAACTGTATTTCGATGTGCTTCAGGAAGAAAGCTCACTATTAACCTCAGTCACTAAATTAACTTTCGCTTTTCCGGTTTCATTAATTCTTTTGCTAAATTAAGTGTAGCGAAATTTATTACTTCTGACAAACTTTCAGTTTTCACACTACACGTGTCAACCTTCAGTTGCCACGCTTCTAGTGCTAATTAT
Organism: Schistocerca serialis cubense; assembly: GCF_023864345.2. Taxonomy (NCBI): domain Eukaryota; kingdom Metazoa; phylum Arthropoda; class Insecta; order Orthoptera; family Acrididae; genus Schistocerca; species Schistocerca serialis. Next base: position 11,223,131 of record NW_026047583.1, read on the forward strand.
ATGTGTAATAACCTGTCCTTTTCAGTTATTATAGTAATTGTCCATAGGACTGGCGACCGTAATTTCCCCCAAATCTCAAATATCTAATTACCGCTAGTTGATTGTTAACGTAACGGCTGCACATTTACTTTCTTTATTAACTTTATCCCTATTTCAAAATTAATTTCCACCAGTTTCACTTGCATTTTTCCTTTCATTTAGATGTAACCCTTTCCTCCCTCTTTACTGACAGGTTAACTTCGGTGACGATTGCTTTACCAAAATTCCCATTAGGTACACGCGGTTTCATTTTTCACTGTCATTAAGGTCGATAAGTGAGGGGGAGGTTACACTTCCTTTCTGCTTAATGTGAACCTTTCAGTTGCTGAATGTATGTGATGTATTCTATATTTGTAGCATTGTGATAGTGTAACTGTATTGGGTGCTTCTAGGTCTGTGTTACTCCGTTTCACTACTCCAAATGAGTAGGTCAATATTGGTATGGCGTTAATATTTATAGCTTTTGTCTTGTTTCTTGCTGTCAATTCTGTTTTCAGTATTTTTGATAGTCTTTGTCTACATTTTTCTTTTAGTTCTTCTTTAATATTTGTATTATCTATTCCTATTTTTTGTCTGTATCCTAGATATTTATAGGCATCTGTTTTTCCATCGCTTCTATGCAGTCGCTGTGGTTACCCAATATGTAATTTTCTTGTTTAGTGTGTTTTCCCTTGACTATGCTATTTGTCTTACACTTGTCTGTTCCAAAAGGCATATTTATATCATTGCTGAATACTTCTGTTATCTTTAGTAATTGGTTGAGTTGTTGATTTGTTGCTGCCAGTAGTTTTAGATCATCCATGTATAGCAAATGTGTGATTTTGTGTGGGTATGTTCCAGTAATATTGTATCCATAATTTGTATTATTTAGCATGTTGGACAGTGGGTTAAGATCAAGGCAGAACCAGTAAGGACTTAATGAGCCTCCTTGGTATATTCCACGCTTAATCTGTATTGGCTGTGGTGTGATATAATTGAATTTGTTTGGATATTAAGTGTAGTTTTCCAATTTTTCATTACTATGTTTAGGAACTGTATCAATTTAGGATCTACTCTGTATATTTCAAATATTTGTAGTAACCATGAGTGGGGTACACTATCAAAAGCTTTTTGGTAATCAATGTATGCGTAGTGTAGCGACCTTTGTTTAGTTTTAGCTTGATATGTCACCTCTGCATCTACACTCCTGGAAATGGAAAAAAGAACACATTGACACCGGTGTGTCAGACCCACCATACTTGCTCCGGACACTGCGAGAGGGCTGTACAAGCAATGATCACACGCACGGCACAGCGGACACACCAGGAACCGCGGTGTTGGCCGTCGAATGGCGCTAGCTGCGCAGCATTTGTGCACCGCCGCCGTCAGTTTCAGCCAGTTTGCCGTGGCATACGGAGCTCCATCGCAGTCTTTAACACTGGTAGCATGCCGCGACAGCGTGGACGTGAACCGTATGTGCAGTTGACGGACTTTGAGCGAGGGCGTATAGTGGGCATGCGGGAGGCCGGGTGGACGTACCGCCGAATTGCTCAACACGTGGGGCGTGAGGTCTCCACAGTACATCGATGTTGTCGCCAGTGGTCGGCGGAAGGTGCACGTGCCCGTCGACCTGGGACCGGACCACAGCGACGCACGGATGCACGCCAAGACCGTAGGATCCTACGCAGTGCCGTAGGGGACCGCACCGCCACTTCCCAGCAAATTAGGGACACTGTTGCTCCTGGGGTATCGGCGAGGACCATTCGCAACCGTCTCCATGAAGCTCGGCTACGGTCCCGCACACCGTTAGGCCGTCTTCCGCTCACGCCCCAACATCGTGCAGCCCGCCTCCAGTGGTGTCGCGACAGGCGTGAATGGAGGGACGAATGGAGACGTGTCGTCTTCAGCGATGAGAGTCGCTTCTGCCTTGGTGCCAATGATGGTCGTATGCGTGTTTGGCGCCGTGCAGATGAGCGCCACAATCAGGACTGCATACGACCGAGGCACACAGGGCCAACACCCGGCATCATGGTGTGGGGAGCGATCTCCTACACTGGCCGTACACCACTGGTGATCGTCGAGGGGACACTGAATACTGCACGGTACATCCAAACCGTCATCGAACCCATCGTTCTACCATTCCTAGACCGGCAAGGGAACTTGCTGTTCCAACAGGACAATGCGCGTCCGCATGTATCCCGTGCCACCAAACGTGCTCTAGAAGGTGTAAGTCAACTACCCTGGCCAGCAAGATCTCCGGATCTGTCCCCCATTGAGCATGTTTGGGACTGGATGAAGCGTCGTCTCACGCGGTCTGCACGTCCAGCACGAACGCTGGTCCAACTGAGGCGCCAGGTGGAAATGGCATGGCAAGCCGTTCCACAGGACTACATCCAGCATCTCTACGATCGTCTCCATGGGAGAATAGCAGCCTGCATTGCTGCGAAAGGTGGATATACACTGTACTAGTGCCGACATTGTGCATGCTCTGTTGCCTGTGTCTGTGTGCCTGTGGTTCTGTCAGTGTGATCATGTGATGTATCTGACCCCAGGAATGTGTCATTAAAGTTTCCCCTTCCTGGGACAATGAATTCACGGTGTTCTTATTTCAATTTCCAGGAGTGTATTATCAGTTGCTCTTTACATCCTCGTGCTCCTTTGCAACAGCCTTCTTGTTCTTCATTTATAATTTTGTTCTGTGTTGTATGTGTCATTAATTTCTGTTTAATGACTGAAGTTAATAGTTTGTATATTGTTGGTAGGCATGTTATGGGGCGATATTTAGTTTCGGTTTGCTGCGTCTGCTTGATCTTTAGGTTTCAGATAAGTTATTCCTTGTGTAAGTGTATCAGGGAATATGTATGGGTCTGCAATGTACCTGTTAAATAATTTAGTTAGATGTGAATGTGTTAAGGTGAACTTCTTTAGCCAGAAATTTGCTATTTTATCTTTTCCAGGGGCTTTCCAATTGTGAGTAGAATTAATTGCATGGGTGACTTCATGTTGCAAAATTATCACTTCAGGCATTTGTGGTATCATCTTGTATGTCTCTGTTTCTGCTTGTATCCACCGTGCACGCCTGTTATGTTGTACCGGGTTTGAGCATATGTTGCTCCAGAAGTGTTCCATGTCTCTTATGTTTGGTGGATTGTTTATTTTAATGTGTGTGTTATCTATTGTCTGGTAAAATTTCTTTTGGTTTGTGTTGAATGTTTGGTTTTGTTTCCTTCTATTTTCACTTTTTTTGTATCTTCTGAGTCGTTTGGCTAATGCTTGTAATTTCTGCTTCTTTTCGTCTAATTGCTCTGTCGCTTCTTGTTGTGAGATTTTACCTAACCTTTTTCGTTTTTTTTCCGAGATTTCATTTCTTATAAATTGTGTTAGCTGTCCGATGTCTTTTCTCAGTTTTTCTATTTTGATCTGTAGCCTGTGTTGCCATGCTGGTTTGGTGGGTTTCTTCTGTGTGTTGGTTGGTTCTGATCTCTGCCTAGTGTGTATATTTAGTGTAGTGAGTCCTCCTATATAAACCAGTAGTTGTAACTCTTCCATAGTTGTATTTTCATTTATTTTGTTATGTATGACTGTGTTGATAGTTTTTATTGTTGTTTCGACTTGTGGTTTATTTGGTGGTCTACGCAAGAATGGTCTAATGTCTGTATTTGTGTCTTTGTATTCTATATATGTTAGCTGAAATTTTTCTTCTATATCTAACATCTGTGTCACTTCGTGTTCTATTTGTGCTTGTTCTGGTGGCTGTCTTAAGATTTCGTTTTCCTCTGATTGTTTAATTTGTGCGTGGTGTTCTTTGTTTGTTTGCTCTGGGATGTTTGAGTCCATTACTGTATTTTCTTCTTCTTCTGATTGCACATTATTTTGTTCCAGTATTTGTTGTACTTGATGTTTGATGTTTTCCAATTCTGACTGGGGTATCCTGTTATTTTTTATTATTACACGGATCTGATCAGCTAATCGTTGTTCTGTTAAAAATTTTAATTCTGGGTATCTGGTAATAAATGTTGTGTATACTTGTGATCTGTATCCAGTTGTGTTGGTTCCTAGGTTTGTTGCTTGGTAATAACAGAACATGAGGCGTCGATTAACTTTATCTGACGATCTCATTCTCTGTCTTTGTTTTCCTTCTAGGGTGGTTGCAGGAAGCATATCCTGCAAAACACCTCTATTTGGATTTAAATCATTTTCCAGTTGGCTAGCAGTGTCGTTACCATTGTGGGCGGGCATAGGGTTCAAGCGTCGTCCCCGACCATGACGGCGCTTGTCTAAGGCTTCTTTAGTTCTGTCCTGAACCAACTAATCACACTAAAAGGGGGGTTAGCCCTATTAGTGGTTTGTTCTTTTCGTCGCCTTTTACGACTGGCAGAACATACCGGAGGCCGATTCTTTTCCCGGGCCTCCACGGGGTTTATTATTATTATTATTATTATTATTATTATTATTATTATTATTATTATTATTATTATTATTGCGTTGTTTTTATGCATGATGAATGCAATGTGTGTACAAATGACAGAAAATTTTTTTGTTATAAAATTTAACAAGTTTTGTATTGTATACATTAGTTGTGAGACTGTTTCTTGCCGAATTTCGTGGGTCTAGGTCAATGTAAACAACCCTACAGGTTTTGATGATCGAGTTTTCAAGTATCAAAATGGGACAAATGACCCCATCTTTCACTGCATTTACTTACATTCTCAATATTCTTATATCGCGAAAGAAATATAGACTAATATGCACCATAAATTGATACCTCTACCAATTCCTGAGAAAAAGGTTTCTTAACAGCTTGAAAGCAAAACAGACAGACAAAACAAAGCGATCCTACATGTGTTGCGTTTTTAAGGTTGAGACATGGAACAATAAAAAGATCAGAAAGTTATAATTAAAATATAAGTAGTGGCTATATATTAGTTAGAAAGGAAATGTAAATACTGCATAATAGAAACAAAATCAGAAACAGTTTGAAGTTCTTCTAGCTTTGGTTAACCTGATAGTCTCCAGTTATCAGGAAAGCTACTTTGTAGATGCAGCCAATGTATGTAACATGCAAGTACAATAAAAAATTTAGAATTATTATGTATAAGGAAAAGTAACTTTGTAAGAAAGCCACTGAATGTATGACAAATAGCTTTTTAGGGAAAATTGTTAATCAACAACAAATAACAGTAAATAAAATATATATTGTGTTTACATCACAAACAGCATTGTGAATAAAAATATTAATAAACAAATGACTGCAAGAATGTACTGCAAATCATTCTTCATAACAAACTATTAGTTAATTTGCTATATAATTATTACTTCCAAACCTTGCACTATACAGTTATTTATTTTGTCAAACCTGAACCTCTATGCATGATGTTTAAGCCTCGAATGTAGAGGGCTACACAACTGAGCTAGTTATGAAGGACAATAAGGGGGGAGGAAGACTAGCTAGACTTATTGGTCCACTGGGTTTCCCACCACTTCATTGTGATCCACCTGGTTGACACACGTGGAGGGGCTACCTCCCAAATTTACGATTATATCACATGACCTGTAACAAGCAACTTCATGACCTTGAATATAATTCGCACAATTGGTTAATGTCTGTGTGGAGTTTTCCTGGATGACCCTTATCAATTCCCAGTTGGGAAAGATGGGGACGAAGTGGGGGTCGCCTTTAATATAAGTTGGCAAAGTGTGTGATCTGACACCAGATGTCCAACTTTATACCCTCTTCAATAGCTCAAGTTTAAATCTTGTGATCTTGAGGTTCGTGTCCATTCAAATCTACGGCATACACTGCTATCTTTCTATTGTGCCCTCTGCAATACACAAACCATTACGACCACAGCACTGAATATTTTCTCTGGCTTAGAGAATTGGAACGACCCTGCCTGATGAGCGAAGGACGTACAGTTGCCACGGCAGATGACAGGAGAGATCCGATTAATTATCGGGAAATCTCTCTTCGTGTAGTTTCTACCTGATTTTACAAATAGTCGACAGTTCCGGCGGAGTACCGACGACAGACAAGTCACTGGTCGAATATATTCCCGGTACATCCTACACGTGATGTATCGGGTGAAAATGCAGCGAAATATGTGCTGATCATTATTCAAAGGTGGTTTCCGCATTCATCATCGCAAACGCCTGGACATAATCCAACTGAAACGTATCATGTCGTACTGCAGGAGGGGAGGAAGTATATTGGACTGTGGACGATACTGATATAGCAATTGTTGCTAACTTTGTCACAATATCAAGGAGTCATTTTACGTCATACCATACGATGTTGCTAACACTTCCATTTCGTGTTGGTCCACTATGTCACTCTACTCCAAAAACAGATGCGAGGATGGTTCAGTATGTAAGGTAATGAGGTTTCTCACAGTTGTGTAAACAACCCGTGCCAATTCAGTCCAATGGCTAGATAGAGAAGTCAATTAAGATTTCAAATGCTGGTTCAAATAGCTGTGCCAGTGAAGTCTGAAATTTAGTTTGGAGATGGCAGCACAGATACAATGGCAGCGACTGAAATGCTAATTCTAATGAGATTCTTGTGTTTGATGAAAACTTTCCCAGCTGCAACTCATCGCAGACTAGTGGAAATTTATGAAGCTAGTATAATGTCACACAAATTGGTGTTGGGTTCTAGCAAGGTATTCGATAAAAAACAAAAGATTTATGAGATGTGCAAAGGTCAGGGCAGTGATGTACATTTACCTCAGATTAACGCGTACGTCATGTCGAACGGTCGACTTGTGCATACTGTCGTATCCGTGTAATTAAAACTACACGCTGTCTCCACGTCTCTATCGGCTGTGTAACGTGCCCTGACCTAGGTGAACACCACAGTACCTTACAGGTGTGAATAGAGCCAAGTAAATACAATCGCCCTTCAGCACATACTACAGTGTCAGGCAGAGGGTGTTCTAGTACTGTACTGTACTGTACTGTACTGTACTGTATCACCACAAGGGACAAAGGTCTTTAATTATTATGTCACGTGGCTCAGGAGACGAAGAAAGGAACCCATCTCCCCTCGATGAGAAATGATAGCTGACAGTGTTTGTTATGGCCAGAGTCTTTGAGTGCACAGAGTGTGCTGTCAGACATTTCCTCATCCAGAGACCGTGAATAGTGCCAGTTATTGTGACAGGGTGGAATAGTTGAGAAAGGCGATTTAGAGGAAACTACTGGGGGCAGTCTTCGAAAGAAATATTTTATGAGAACGTCCGACTGCATACGTTCATCATCAGTAGAGGGCGATTCAGTTAGACATTTCGAACATACTTATTCGAATACAACTGACAAAGCACCAGTCTCGCACTGAGCTATTTTCCTATCTTCGGGCCGTTAAAGAATTACCGGGCACAACCGATGTTGCCTATTAAACGCAGACGACATATCTTACTCTCTTTGTAACTACCCTGTAAGACTACAGTCATCACGACTGCATCTAGAATTGATGTTACTATCACTGTAGAACAAGTGAAACTTTAATCTACCTGAAAACACAGCATCAGATCGTATTGTAACCTCAGAGGTTCATAATTCCTTGACAATGGCGGCCAGTAAAATTTAAGGGCACTCCATCAGTTCAGCCGCCAGTGCAGAAAGTGGCACATACACAAAGCGGTTTGTGTTGAGCCATCACAGTGGATGATAATCGCTGCGTACCGACCTCTGACAAAGTTCGGTGAATGGTCCTGTAACCTTAATGTAGATTAATTATGCACTACAGTTCCATTACTGTCCTCCAAAATGGTCACCTCCCATAACAATGCACAGCGAAGGTCCGCAATACATGTCCTAGAATCTTTGAACAAAGTCGTCCTTTGGGATGCCGTTCAAAAACCGCGTCCCGTTTCGTTGGATGTCAGGAATATCAAATCTCTTTCCTTTCAAAGCGAGTTTGAGTCGAGGGGATAGGAAGAAGTCTGGAGGATTGAGATCCGCTGAGTATGGTGGATGTTCAATTTGTACCACCCCATGTTTTGACGATGCTGTGTGTGGGCGAGCGTTGTCGTGAACAAGAAACCAGGAACCTTGTCGTGCATACTGGGGTTGTACCCCCCACAGCCGTTGCATGAAACAGGTCCAAATTTCAACGTATTGTGCAGCGTTAAACGTCTTCCCTCAGGTAGAAATTCCTTGTAAATGATACCCTGACTATCGAAAAAGGTGACAAGCATCGTTTTTATGATTGATTTTTCGGTCGGAGAATGCCATTCCATGCTTTGCCATTTCGTTTCAGAGTGGTACTGGAGACACTAGGTTTCACACTGAGTGACAACACGATTCGAGAAATTGGGTGTCACATCCACCATCTTGACAAAATACTGTGAAGCCTCTGAATGTGGCTGCTTCTGATTGTCAGTCGAGTGATGTGGCAAACACAACACTTTTTCCTCTTCCCTAACTCATGGGTAAGGATTTGACACACAGATTCTGCTTCATCTGCAGTTCATCCACTATTATCTGCACAGTTAACGTCCTCAGTTTCTCAATGTTTTTGTCACTGACAGCTGTCACCAGTCGTCCGCTATAAGGACTGTCAAACACTTTCCCAGCCTCCTCGAAAACAGCGAACCACTCTTAGGCACACTTCATACAAATGGTTCAAATGGCTTTGAGCACTATGGGACTTAACATATAAGGTCATCAGTCCCCTAGAACTTAGAATTACTTAAACTTACCTAACCTAAGGACATTAGAAACATGCATGCCCAAGGTAGGATTCGAACCTGCGACCATAGCGGTCGCGCGGTTCCAGACTGAAGCGCCTAGAACCGCCCATCCACTACGGCCGGCACACTGCATACACAGTGCTTGATCCCATAAACACGTACCAGCAGTGCACGAGTTTCTTTCGGTATCTCCCCAAGCTTAAAACAAGACTTGAAATTGATACGTTGCTCGTTCATCGTCCTGTTATCAGTTCAGAACCAATACACTGAACAAGCACTACGTCCCACAGGTCGCACGGAACATACACGATGCTCAACTTAACTATAGTGGGGACAAGTTGTTAACACCGGACGCTATGCAGGTGTATCGTTGTGAGTCGCTAGTGTTGGCTGACCGACAGTTCCGACTTCATTCACCCAACTTAATTGGAGGAGGTTGTAATACAGTCTTGTAGATAAAATGGCATTCATCCCAGGCAGTGAGTGACCAGAATGTGTGTTGGTCTGGTACCCACCTGACACCTTCCTACCCATTGTCTCCTCTTAAGCATTACTGCCTTGATGTCAAGCTCCTCTATAAACTCCGATCACAAAATTACTAACTTTTCCAGAGACTGATTACTTTGCATTGTTTCGAGCGTGTATGCTAGTATTGCACCCATTAATACGAAAGAAGTAAACTGGCACTTGCTTTCACATTTATAGTTAGCTTGAACTCTTCATTGGCTCAACTTCACTCAGTGTAGGATTGTCTTCTGCAGAACACCAGAGAATGAAATGCTGAGAGTGAAAGTTTAAATATCCACAAACTTTGCCTTCATTCATACACACAATTTTTTATATACACAAACTTTCAGATTAGATGTAAACTATGTTCACAATATTCAAAAGTCTCATCTTCTATTTTGGTCTATACCGATGTGTATTAACACTAACTATAACAATGACAAAAATAATACTAAACATAACAACAACAATACAAAAATGGAATTTCTCTCAAACGATTCTGCCAGTTTCCAAAATGAAACTTCGCTCTGCAGCAGAGCATGCACTAATTTAAAACTTCCTTGCAAATCAAAACTGTGTGCCAGACTGAGGCTCAAACCTGGGACCTCTGCTCAACATGGGCGAATGCTCTAGCAACTGAGCCACCCAAGCGTGACTCATGGCCCACCTCATCTGGCACCTTCTGTACTTTACAGCATATCTTGCGAGAGTAGAACTCCCAAATGAAAGGATATTGTGTAGACATGGCTCAGCCACAGACTTTGCTTCAATAGCACATGCTGCATTTGGCCACAGACCCCTGCTGGTTCATATCCTCATCCAGTACACAGGTTCAGTCTGCCATTAAATTCCAATATTCAAAGAGTTTTCATTTGTGAATTCCTCTGTTACTCTGGATACAAAATCAAAGATATTACCGTTCAGAGCTATGGTTTGTAGCGTCCATTAATCTCACATGTCGTATTTTATAACTTGTAAAAAATACAATTATGTTTTGCTTTATTTCATAAAATAATGACTGAATGACGAAGTTCTGAGTTTGACGAACTAAGAATATTGCAGTAGTGTGGCAAAACTGGGATCACCTCACACTGCATTGTCGGTAATTTATTCAAGATGGTGGCCATAGATGTGGCAACTTCACACTAAAACCGCAGAAAAATAGGTCAAGAGGACTACCTCTACTAACCTAGCTCAATAGACCCCCAGCCCTGAAAATTGTGTAATTTTTTTAAAAACGGCAGGAAATACAATTTTATTGGCATGAATATCAGATTTTGTGTGCTCACCTTGAGGTCCGCAGACCAACTGACCAAGTTCACAACACCATCACCAGAGGGAGCAAATGGACCCTCAGCCCCACCACTCCCCCACTTTCCACACCCCTCCCTATCTGGAAACTTGAGGGAAATTCGCTCAGTCAGTGTCAACCTGCTGCACTGAGAGGACCTGACGATGGTAGGCTAATACAGCAAGCATAAGGCATTGCTTAGACAGTTTAAGAATATTGTTTATTTCTGAAATCTTAATACACCTCAAAGTGGACACAAGTGTTTGAACAATTTAAATGACAGGCAAGTGGTGCTCTCCGCAGCTGACACAGATCGGAGGTGGTGCACATGGAGTATTGAGATGTGATGGGTGTCTGCAGTCTCAGCATGTGATGCTAGAATTGCAGCGTTAAGACATATGGCCAAATTTCCAGCACTTGAAGAATCATATATTGAAGGGAAACAGGGCTTTACATCACTGTAGCAGACAATCACTTTGACCTTCTTGGGCAATGTATCACCCCAAATGCCACAATGAAGGCACCGGTGGCTACCTGATTATCCCTCGGACCGCAGTGGACATGCCAGACGAAATTTACACCTCGCCGCTCTAAATTGACGCGCAACTCATCATCAGACTGCAAAAAGAAGTCCCTGTGAAATATGATACCCTAGGCCACATTTAAGCTCTTATGTGGCGCGATGGTTACGGAAACATCCCTCAGCTTGTCACAAGCTAGTAACTCCCGTGACTGTGTAGAGGATGCTGTTTTGATTAAGACTGACCCAGATTTCAATTTGGACAACCCCTCCACCTCCCGAAACTTGTCCTAAACGCTCAACAAAAAACTGAGGCTTCGCTGTCATGGAAGATTCTCTATCAGCTCTCTAACATACAAGGTACCAGGGCAAATAAGATCTGCTGACATCCTTAGCCTGACGTTCCTCCCATGCTTAGAGATGGCTGGTGTTTTACCACCAGCAAGAGATGATGGACTAAGCTTTATCACGTGTCATTCACTCTGATGCCACCCACTCCAACCAGGAGCCCTCCCTACGGGCGCCACCCAGCTGCAGCAAATGCCACCTGGCAGGATGCCCATTGCCTTGAGTCCTGATGCCCCAGGGGGTGGGCATCTACCTCTTGGCATATGTGGGGAGTTAAAGGTGCAGGATTCAGCAGAGTGATCTCTGTGTGGTCAAGGGGTTACAACCAATAGGATATAAGATGGCCCCACCCCAATGGACTGCCTAACGTGCTGGATATCAGGTGCAAAGAAGTTCATGGTCATCATTGACACATAACCTGACACTGCACAGTGCAGAGAGAAAAACGCACCCAGGAAGGTGTCCTCGCCCAAGAGATGGAGAATGGGCGGGACTGAAATGCGACGACGAGAAAGTGGGCTAAAGATCTCAATGCACGATGGACACGTTGCACCATGTAAGGTGCCCTTCCCCAACAGGCTCACTCTTTGCGAAAATTTTGAAAAATGGAGGTCAGCCCTACAGGGGACCATCACATGAAGATCAAAACATGTGAAACTCCTTTTAGTCGCCTCTTACAACAGGCAGGAATACCTCAGGCCTATTCTAACCCTGGAACCCACAGGGGGAGTACATAATCGTTTTGTAAGCTACCAGCTATTAAACATGATCGCAGCGACTACGTTACTGTCATCCTGCGTGAGTAGTAGTCTTGGTTCTACAGGCGCACCCAAGTATCGCTAATGAGATGTGTGTTACTAATTGTACAAGTCTTATACATCCAGGTGTGGTATTGCTTCCACACAAATACCGCTACATTGAATACCGACGGTTATTGGCGAGATGTGTATTAACTCACTGGAAGGGTATGTGTGTGTCGACGGCAGTGCAAGCTTCTAATAAAATCATAATTTTCCACCAAATTGGGAATGAGATTCAGCTAAGCAACGTGGTATTAAGCCGATATTTTCAAGTCCCTCATACTATCGCTAGATGTTTCTCATTTTATCAAAGAGTGTTTGTAATGCTATATATCTCTATGCCATGTAGGCCTTGAAGCAGAGGTTCTGTGATACATCCAGTGGGTTTTAGGGAAGGGAGGATGATGAACGATAAAGAATGATCACACACAGTAGTTGCTATGCGGCATATCACTTAAAAAATGCAATGCATTTTCGAACTACATACAGGTTCTACAGTCTGGGGATCTGCATCCCTCTGGCTGTATTCATGCCTGTCACCCAAACATTCTATCGTTGTCGTGTTGCACCATCCAACAGAGAGAAAATTTAAGATCACCACCAAGGTCACCTGGTAGTGAACGTAAGATTTTTCCACATTTCTCTTTTTTGATATATCAGGAAATAAATACGATATGCGTGCTGAGATTAACCATATGTGGTTACCCCTTGGTGCACTTTTACAAGAAATCTAAAGTTTCAGCGCCCGTACTTTAGGAACTCATTTCCTACAGACTATGTCGCAAGAGGGGGTCCGTGTGGTGTTTGTTAAATTGTCTTTCTGCTGTAACACGTATAAGCAGCGTATGAGTGAGGTGTTGATTGTTTGGTTTGTTTGTTTGATCGGCCACAGCGGCTGGCTAGAGTGGAGTGCACAGAGAGACAAAGGACATGCTCTAAAATTAGATTAAGTGATAAAACCGACCCTCACGAATAAAACGTAAAACTAAATTAGCCAATGAGGTGTTGTCAGATAAATTGAGCGGCAACGATTCCCGTAACCCAAGATTTCGTCGCTGGGCAGTCAAAGTGGGACAGTGCACCAGAATATGTGCCACTGTCAACCACATGGCACACTGACACTGAGGCAGATCTTCCCGATGCAAAAGGTAACCATGGGTCAGCCAAGTGTGGCCAATGAGGAGCTGGCAGAGGGCAACTGATTCCACGCGAGGGGAGGGGACCGATGTCCCCTGCATCTGGGGGTCCTTGCTTCCGAAGTAGGGGCTTTGGGAGCAACGGAGGAAGATCTGCCCCCCACCACCAATGGGGCCGATGTCTTCTGGTGGCCCAGAGGGCCCACTGTTCGTGGCACATAGTGAGGAACTACTTGCACTTGGGATGACAATGGTGATGTAGCTGCAGCATATGTTGACCTCAACCAAATGGGGTGAAATCTTCCGAATTTACGTTTAGCCTCTGTGTAAGTCAACCAGTCCAGGGTCTTTTTGTCCATAATTTTCCGCCCGTTTTGGAGTCTGGCAGGCAGGGGCTGTGGTTCTCTTCACAGCTGATGCAAGTTGTAGGTGGCGCACATCGAGTATCGGGATGCAGTGGACGTCTGGTGTCTCGACATGTGGCACTGGAATTGCAGTGAGAAGACATGTGCCCCAACTTCCAGCACTTAAAGTACTACATAGGGGCAGGGACATATGATTTAACGTCACAGTGGTAAACCATCACCTTTTCAGGCAATGAATCACCCTCAAAGGCCAAGATGAAGGCGCCAGTAACAATCTCGTTGTCTGTGTCCCCTGTAAATGCACCGGATGAGATGAACACCCCGCCGTTCTAAATTGACGTGGAGCCTGTCATCAGATTACAAGAGGAGGTCACCATCGAAAATAATCCCCTGAACCATGTTAAGGCTTTTATGGGGAGTGACGAAAACAGGAATACCACCCAGCTTGTCACAGGCACTCGCCTGCTCGGGATTGGACTGGGGATGGTGTCTGAATCAAGACTGCGCCGTTTCGCGTCTTTGACAGCGCTGTCACTTCGCCAAACTTAGCCTCAAAGTGTTCAACGAAAAATTGAGGCTTAGTCGGTAGAGCAGAGTCCCTAACGGTTCTACTACAGACTAAAAAGCGAGGCGAATATGGCTCGCTCCGTTCTGTAGCTCTACGTTCCTCCCATTGTATTTTATCTCCGCCTTCTTAGAGACTGCTGGTGCCGTACTGTCACCAGTGAGAGATGACTTAGTCAGCCTCATTGCCAGTCATCCACCCTGATGCCACATAAGGGGCTCTCCCCACGGGCGCCACCCAGCCACAGCAAAGGCCAACTGGTATTATGGCTGTTGCCAGGAGTCCTGATGCCCCAGGAAGACAGGCATCTACTCCTTGGCATATGTGGGAAATTTACAGATCAGGCATCAGCAGCGCGATCCGTGTGTTGTCAGGCGGCTACCACCAAATGGGTACATGATGGCCCCACCACAATGGACTGGCTACTGCGCTCGATATTTGGTGCAGAGAAATCCAATGTTGTCATGGGGACGAAAGAGGACAGGAGACAATGGAAGAAAATGACATACCCTGGAAAGTGTCCTCGCCCAAACAATTGAATAGCAGGTGGAGATGCAAAGCTATGACAAGAGATTCAGGAGATCGAATCTAAGGGCACTTGTGCACCACGTAATGAGTCCTTCCCCATATGGGCCGCACTTCTGTAGAATTTCGAAAGTGGCACGTCAATGGATAGAAATGGACCTGAACTCATAATGACGAAAAGAGTGAGACTCCTTTTAGTCTCCTCGTACGACAGGCAGGAATACCTTGGGCCTACTCTGTCTCCCAGACCCGCAGGGGGTGCGAAGTGCTGACACGGTGTACTATCGGTTGTTCGAATGTTGTACGAGCAGTGTAACTGCGCTCAGTCAAAATGTTAACACGGTTCCTCAACTCCACTTTCTGTGTTAAGGTCTCGCGTCGGAAGACTGGTTAAATATAGCTCTCCATGTACTTTTTCTAAGTGCAGCAAATAAAACGGACACACATTCTTTTACCTTACGTCTGCAGGGTAACAATCTAAATGAATAACAGGAAAATAAAACCTGCTTTACGCTCGCACAATGCAGTTGTGCATGTAGGACACAGCGGTAGTTTCGATGTTAATATATTCTAGTGGAAACCTTAGTCAATGACAAAAAATGTCTAGCGAATGTGTAATGTAATATTAATGTGTAATATAATATTAACACTTTCTTCTAGGGACAAGTGTACTAAATTGAAATAGAACTTTTCTTGCGATCTAATAACTAATTTGGTTTCAGATCAAAATTTTAGTTTTTTAGTATCTTTCTTATTTTCTCTCATTCTTCTAAGAAAGTGTGCACGCAATGCTACAATGTCCTTCCTATTAACAAGGGATGTCCGATTTTTACATATTTGAAACGAAGCAGACCTTTCCGTTTTTCTTCTACACAGAACTGAACTACGTTATTTATCGTCACTTTTCCATACGAGCATACTCTATGACAGTGCATATTTGCAAGGTGACTATCCATTTCAGTAGGCGCCAAGAATACGCAGAACTAGCAACGCGCTCTGACTACGATGTGACTGTACAGTGCTGAGGCACGTGTGTCAGTCGCGTGCTGTCTGCTACTGTCATCTTTCGTCCTATCTACACCTAAACAAAGTTTAGTTCCGCGTTCTGTCGTCCGTAATAACTTTAAAACTAACGAATCAAAGCAAACCCGATAAAAAGGCCTCGATGAGATTGTGAGTGAACTTGCGGACGCAACGAAAACAAGCGGGAGTGTTGCTGTGCAAAGCGCGGTAGGTACGCAACGGGTGGGGTGTGGGGTCCGGGCCACGGGAGAGGCCGCTCTACTTCTGTGCCGACACACGGCCTACTCCTCTAGGATAGCATCTGGTGGGCCGCCGATCTTTAACACTGTTCCGACCCAGAATAGCGAGGGAAATGAAATGGAATTTGTCGAAAATCCATCTGCATTGCCAGAAGTAATACCGAGCTACGACGGAGTCGCAGCGGAAGCAAAGCAGTAATGTCGCACTTGGACATCGTCACCAGCTGCCGAGTACACGCTCACCAGGAGGAGGACTAACAGGAAACTAAAGCATTCGTCAGTGCCTAAGACGTGGTGCGAGAAATACACTCCTGGAAATTGAAATAAAAACACCGTGAATCCATTGTCCCAGGAAGGGGAAACTTTATTGACACATTCCTGGGGTCGGATACATCACATGATCACACTGACAGAACCACAGGCACATAGACACAGGCAACAGAGCATGCACAATGTCGGCACTAGTACAGTGTATATCCACCTTTCGCAGCAATGCAGGCTGCTATTCTTCCATGGAGAAGATCGTACAGATGCTGGATGTAGTCCTGTGGAACGGCTTGCCATGCCATTTCCACCTGGCGCCTCAGTTGGACCAGCGTTCGTGCTGGACGTGCAGACCGCGTGAGACGCCGCTTCATCCAGTCCCAAACATGCTCAATGGGGGACAGATCCGGAGATCTTGCTGGCCAGGGTAGTTGACTTACACCTTCTAGAGCACGTTGGGTGGCACGGGATACATGCGGACGTGCATTGTCCTGTTGGAACAGCAAGTTCCCTTGCCGGTCTAGGAATGGTGGAACGATGGGTTCGATGACGGTTTGGATGTACCGTGCACTATTCAGTTTCCCCTCGACGATCACCAGTGGTGTACGGCCAGTGTAGGAGATCGCTCCGCACACCATGATGCCGGGTGTTGGCCCTGTGTGCCTCGGTCGTATGCAGTCCTGATTGTGGCGCTCACCTGCACGGCGCCAAACACGCATACGACCATCATTGGCACCAAGGCAGAAGCGACTCTCATCGCTGAAGACGACACGTCTCCATTCGTCCCTCCATTCACGCCTGTCGCGACACCACTGGAGGCGGGCTGCACGATGTTGGGGCGTGAGCGGAAGACGGCCTAATGGTGTGCGGGACCGTAGCCCAGCTTCATGGAGACGGTTGCGAATGGTCCTCGCCGATATCCCAGGAGCAACAGTGTCCCTAATTTGCTGGGAAGTGGCGGTGCGGTCCCCTACGGCACTGCGTAGGATCCTGCGGTCTTGGCGTGCATCCGTGCGTCGCTGCGGTCCGGTCCCAGGTCGACGGGCACGTCCACCTTCCGCCGACCACTGGCGACAACATCGATGTACTGTGGAGACCTCACGCCCCACGTGTTGAGCAATTCGGCGGTACGTCCACCCGGCCTCCCGCATGCCCACTATACACCCTCGCTCAAAGTCCGTCAACTGCACATACGGTTCACGTCCACGCTGTCGCGGCATGCTACCAGTGTTAAAGACTGCGATGGAGCTCCGTATGCCACGGCAAACTGGCTGACACTGACGGCGGCGGTGCACAAATGCTGCGCAGCTAGCGCCATTTGACGGCCAACACCGCGGTTCCTGGTGTGTCCGCTGTGCAGTGCGTGTGATCATTGCTTGTACAGCCCTCTCGCAGTGTCCGGAGCAAGTATGGTGGGTCTGACACACCGGTGTCAATGTGTTCTTTTTTCCATTTCCAGGAGTGTAGTATCTTGTACGGAAGAACGTATAGCGAGTAACTTATGCAGTAGTTAACAGCCTGTAATTGTGTTGAGCGGCGGTAGCACAACAAGGATCGCTGACAGACACGTGTTCAGTAATTACGAACCGATCGTCACGTCATACGTCGCGCTAGTGTCTAAGTAACCCAGTTTTCCAGCTATCTTTCAGAGTTCATCGTGAGGATCGATGGCATTCACAGCAACGGCACTCACGTGACTACAACAGTGTAGTGAGTCTATGTCCCAGATGTTCCAGCACTTCGCACGGACTAACCGGAGGTGTTGTGAAGCTGACCTGCGCACAGTGGAAGTTGAGGTGTCCGCTGCCTGCCGCGCACTGACGGAGACACCGACTGACTTCCGCCACCGCCACGTCGCACAGTGCTGGTCGCACTAACTTCGTCGCAGGAGGCCGCGAGTGCTCCGGGGGTGCGCGTTCCTGTTCCTGTTCGTTACTCGGGCGCTTACGGGTGCTGAGAGCTACCGCACCTGTAGGGAGGGGATCAGCCGACCGTGTAACTTCCTGCACGGCGTACATCGCGTAAAGAGCTTCGACGTTCACCATAGAATTCAGCAAGACGTTTGCTAGTAGGCACCGACTTTTAAAACGAAGTACACAGATTTCCAATCAGCACCACACAAACGTAAAAACCGATGTTACGAGACAGTTTTTTGAATGATGCGGCCGCCATTTGACTAATAATTTTTATTTTGGTGTTATATGATCCAGATTTCGGCCTTAGGCCACTTTCAAGTCAGACTTTGGACATAAATACGATTTTTTACTTTACAATTTCACTTTCAGATATAGCAGAAGGTCTCGTCTGCTAAACGAAAGTTTATTTTATTTATTTGTTTATTTATTTATTTTTTGCAGATTCTGGGCAATTAGATCGTTAGCTAGTCATTTTCTATTTTTCAGTACTAACACTATCACGAAAATGAACGCAAAGCGTCCAGCAGGTACCAATCGATGCCGTTTGCGCTGTGTGTGATTGCGGTGCAGTGCGGTGCGTGGGAGCAGGACGAGCGCCAGCGCCGCAAAGCAACACGCAATTCCTTTCCCGCCAATACGAGTGACATATGCTACATACTGTCTTTTTCCTGAAAGTCCAAGGTTCGTATCTGCATAGGGACGAGACACGTAAGCTTACAAACTCGTCGTACGTCGCTCCTCTTTTGGGGGTATAATCCATGTGGTGCACGAACTATGTCCGTGATCTCCAGTGTTGACATCCCCGTTAACGACTGATCACCCTGTACCTTTACTCGAACGAGCCTTACGAGTCTGATCTACCTGTACTCCCTACGTCCTCGCTAACCCCAACGTGACAGCTTTGAAATTAATTCTTACCACGAAGAACTTTTGTAGCCTTCAGTTTGTGCGCCGTGTGTGTTTGCATGCTTACGGGTTTGAAACGTCAATGAGCATCCGCAGTGAGCCGTGTGTCCACTGCGAAGGTTACTTGTGCACGGTCGGTTCGAGAACATCTTTCTACACAGGTCACAGCCTTGCCCACCCGCCCCAAATTCAAACACTATACCTTCCCTTCAGCTCTCTGTAAGTCCTTTAATAAATTCGATTGATTTATTTTTTAACATTTTTCTATTCAAGTAAGTACTACAGATGCATTACTCTGTAGCCCAGTACTGTCGTAATGCAGTGGCGTGCCTTCGTTGTGCGCAAGCACACGATTCGCGCCACTGCGCGAAGAAAGACGCCACACGCTGCTGCGCCAATTGTGGCGGCGCTCATGCGGCGAATTACCGCGGCTGCAGCTACATCAAGAATTGGAGTCGCGGTGATATAGCTAGACGGAGACACAAGGCCACCAAGGAGGCGGTTACAACCGAGGCCGTTGCGTCCTCGCCACCCCCCACCATTAGAGGAAACGTTAGCGCTAGGATTTCACCCGGAACAAGTCCCGCCCACTCACCCCCACCGGCCACCGGTTAACCCCCGGCACTCACCCCCACCGGCCACCGGTTCACCACCGGTTTTCCCAGTCTTTGTTCGTGGACTGGGCATCGTTTCAGTTGACCCATGTGGTTTCCGCGTTCGGCTGCACGTTGCGGTAGAGCATTGTTCTTTTAGCCGATTTATTTAACATATTTCGCGTGTGAAGTGTTTTGCTTGTTAGAAGTGTTCCATCGTGTATTGCGTGTGAAAAGTGTTAAAATTGTTTTATAGTGTTCAAAGTGTTTTGGGTGTGTTTTATCGTGTACCGTCTGTGTGTGAACTATTCGTGTGAAGAGCGTTTCGTGTGTAGTAATAGTGTCTAATAATGAGTTCTTTTAAGTGTGAAGTTTGCGGCAACGAGTTTAGTTACCGCAAGACTCTGAAGAGGCATATGTCCACAGTCCATCCACAGAAGCTGAGCGAAATGATGCCTCCTGTTACAGATAAGGAACCTTCGTGTACATACCAATGCTACATATGCGACAAGGATTTTACTTGTAAAGGTAGTTTAAAACGCCACCAACAAAATATTCATGGCCAACCGCAACAGCAAGGGTTTAAGTGTACAATGTGTGCATTTGAAACCGATTCAAAAAAGTGCTGGATCGATCATTTTCAGTCTGCACACGGATTATGTGCGAAACCAGAAGCCCTGGAATTCTCCAGTGAAGAAGAATTTTTAAAATGGAAAGAAGAAATGGAATGTGCTACACATTCCAAATTCATTAAAAGCTGTGGCACTAAATTTTACGATGAGGGCTCCACATGTTATTACGTTTGCCATCGCTCAGGTCAGTTTACCTCCAAAGGTGATGGGAGAAGACATCTGAAATTGACAGGAAGCAACAAAATTAATGGCAAGTGCCCTGCAGAGATTAAAGTGCAATACAAAGAAGGAAAATGCCACGTTACTTTTGTGTCCACTCACGTTGGTCACGATCTGGACCTAAGTCATCTCAACCTGACGGAAAAAGAACGGATGAAGATAGCTGATGACATTGCTGCAGGAATCCCATTTCCTACTGTCCTCCAAAAAATTCAAGAAACAGTGCAGAGTTCGAATTTGGAGAGAGTGCATCTTACAACGATGCAGGATTTGCATAATATTGCAGCTGCGTATAACCTGTCTTCAAAGTCAGTCAGACATTCAAATGATGCGATCAGCGTTGAAGCTTGGGTGCAAGAAGTGTAGCAAAGTGACAATCCATGTGTATTGTTCTATAAGCCTCATGAAACAATTAATGATCTGTACCCTGAACTGAAAGTGAAGACTTTGCATTAATTATAATGAACAACGCACAAGGCGAAATATTAACAAAATATGGAGGTGACTGTATTTGTGTCGATGGAACTCATGGCCTAAATGGCTATGATTTTGAAGTTACAACATTACTTGTACTGGATGATATGAGGCAAGGATTTCCATGTGCTTTCCTCATATCCAACAGGAATGACTCAGATGTTTTGAGTATATTTTTCGATTGTGTTAAGTCTCAGGTTGGACAGATTTCCCCAAAAGTATTCATGACGGACCTGGCAGAATCGTATAGTATCGCTTGGAACAAAACCATGGGACATCCTGAAATGAGACTTTTCTGTACCTGGCACGTCGATAGAGCCTGGAGGGCCAAGATTAAGAGCAAAATTAGAAGTTTGGACAAGAGAAACGAGGTGTACAAACTTGTTAAATCGTTAATGCAGGTAAGAGATGTTGCTGTGTTTCAAGAATCGTTGGTAAAAGCATTGCAGAACCTCAACAGCGATCCAGAGACTTCAGAATTTGGTCACTATTTCAAGACGTATTATGAAAAAAATGTGAAGTGTTGGGCATATTGTCATAGGATGCGATCTGGACTCAACACAAACATGCACCTGGAGAGCATGCATAAGACATTGAAATATATACATGCTAATGCAAAGCAGGTAAAACGTTTGGACAAAGGTATATCCGCTTTGATGTCGCTTGTAACAGCAAAGCTGTTTGACAGGCTCATTGTCAACGTGAAAGGGAAGCTAACAAGTAAAATGAAAAACATTCGCCGTAAACACAAATGCAGCATTCTGATGAATAAGGACTCAATTAGGAAGGTAGGCAGAGGTTGGGAAGTACCAGCCACAAAATCACATGAAGTTTACCTTGTACAAGAAAATAATATCTTCTGTAACTGTAAATTAGTGTGCACTGACTGTAAAGTGTGCATTCATAGGTATTCCTGCACGTGTATTGATTATAGCATTAAGTTAAATATGTGCAAGCATATACATAATGTTTGCCAACTAGACAGTACAGAACAAAATCCTTTTGAAATTTCTGAATTACAAGATGCAGTAGCTACAGATGTTGGAGATATGTCTTGCATTAATGAGAAAGAAGTGATTTTGAAGCAAGTAAGTGGAAATGCTAATTCCTGCACCCCAGAAGCATTGGCAGAAGAGAAGAGAAAAATTATTTCTAGGTTTTCAGAAATTGTTTCTGGTATGTCAGCTACTGAAGTTCAGCTGGCTAACAAAATGGTGACTTCGTTGAAGGTTAATGTAGGTGCTGTTCGCACCAGTATTGGTATCTCTTTCATTATCCCACAAAGAAGTCTCAAGAGGAAACTTTTGCCCCCAGAGGAGGCTGTTTTCAACAAAGAAGACAAGTTCCTCAAAACGCATATCCATGGCAGTTCCTAATGCAGAAGAAACCAACAACATCCTGAGAACACTTCTGGATGGAGGTCTGTACCATTAATTTGCAACTATTTGCATTTAATATTAAAATATTTTAAATGTTCATGTGCCCAAATCTGTTGTGATTAGTTCTACATTGGGATGTAGTATGAACATTCTGACATGAAAATCACTTCAAAATTTTATCATTACATAACATGCCTCATACAAATGAAGATAGAGACATAAGTTCCCTATCAATTCCATCTCTCTATACAAACTGATAACCATAATCTAGGTTATAATACATATGTAGTTACTCCTTCAGGTAGACAATACATGGTTATCACCAAAGGCAATAATCTATTGTGGTAGTGCATATGGTGTTACTTTTTTAGACAGATAGGGCTGCTACTTGACATCATTATCATTCGGTACATTTTCTACAGTATGATATAGTATCAATATCCTTCAGATATTTTACCATGTGTGCTTCAGTATTATTATTACTATTTTGTCATACTTCCCCTTTCAGATTTTATTTATAAATTTCATGTTCATGTTATGTGGAGTTTTTTCATGTAGTTCTAGTCTCTGACTGAATCACTCTCACTGAAAAACCTGTGTGTTATGTTTCAGCTCCCACTATGGCTCGGATAGTATTTTTTGTAGTCTAAAAGCATTGAGGAAATTAGTTTTCTGAGAACCCCAAAAAATAATACATTAGGTGATGATTGAAATAAAATATGCACAAGATATATTTTTTTAAAATTTAATCAGTGATATTATTTATGGTGTTCATGATTTTGTTTTGTTACTTAGTATCCTGCATTGTTAACTCCACGATATCATTTTAATTACTGGTACACATATCTTTTTGACACATTTTTTTTATCAAATATTGTATTTCACATAAACATTCCACAGCCTTTTTTTGTGGTGAAGTGAACAATTCCTGGGTCAGCAGAGTTAAATTATTTTTTATTTGCTGTGGTGTGCTGCTGTATTTCCACTCAGTCATTCTATCAGTATTGCTGGAACCTGCAAATAAGTTTGAACTTAGAGTACACAATGATATGTCATGCTTTGTTCAGTCTGATACCATCCTCTACACAGATGACTCACAAGTAATAGGCTGCTATAACACTGATGAAAATTTAATATGCCGCATTGAGTAAATGCTTGGAGAATAACGTGCTTTCTCTGTATGGCAGATTAAGTATACCATTAGAATTACTGAGTGAAAAAACAGTGGCACACACAGCAGTGAGACATGCAACAAGCATCACCTGGTATGTGATGGTAATTCCATGAAATGGACCACACTGCATGTGATATATCTTCTATTTCACACATCTCCAGTGCAATTTTTCTGTTCTATGCATGGAACATGATTTATAATCCTGTACCTGTCAGTTCGTATGTGCAACAAACTTTGAGTCAATCAATGCAGCAACAGGTCCAAAATAGCACACCAGGTATTAGATTAATTCTGTGTTACACACAATACTGAAATGCCTTGTGAGACATCTCTATATTCATGTATGCCCAATGTTACTTCCCTGTTCCAATATACAATGCCTGTATTGTGATTTACTGTTTAATTGTTTACTTACAGAGACTGACACTGAGTGTGATCAGCAAGGTTTTGGTATGCCATGGCATCAAGAGCTTCCTCACACCACACCAGGTATGAGATTAATTCTGTGTTAGGCACAATACTGAAATGCCTCATGGGTCATCCTTATATTTATGTATGTCCAATATTTCTTTCCTGTTCCAATACTCAATGCCTGCATTGTGATTTAATGTTTACTTACAGGACCTGTCAGTGAATGAGTTTAGAACGGTGCTTTCGATAAACCATGAAAGCAAGAGCTTCCACACAGCACACCAGGTATGAGATTAATTCAGTGTTATGCACTATACAGAAATGCCCTGTGACTCATCACTAAATTCACATATGCTCAATGTTACTGTTCTGTTCCAATGCACTATGTCTGCACTCTGGTTTAATATTTACTTTCAGGGCCTGTCGGTTTGTCTGTGTGACACAGCAAGTGTCACTGAAAATGGCAGCAACACATTCAACATGCCACCTTAGCTAGCTATGTCTGTCCCAGTAGCTGTGTGGTTAGAGAGACTGATAGGTACGCAGGGTCTCAGGTGCAATTCCTGTCCAAGTTGGAGAGTCTAGCCTCTCGGGGGCTGGGTTAGGTGTTGCCATTATCACCATTTTACCTTTTTTTCAAATGCAAATCACCAAAGTGGCATCATCTGGTGAAGACTTGCAGTAGGCAGCCGAATGGTTCTGCATAGGATCTCCCGGACAGAAATGCTATACGGTCATTTCGTTTCACTCTAGGTAAGAGACTGATTCTATGTTATGTACATTTTTGAGATGAGTTGTGAGTTATCTCAGAATTCGTATATGCTTAGTAAATTTAATATTTATTTGCAGGACTCTAGAGTAAGCAGTGACTAGCTGTGTACACTATGATGCTTTGTCATGACTGACACCTAGCATGGCAATACAGCATGCCACTATAATGGTGTCAACAGTGTTGGATAGTTTGTCTGCTCCAATGGATGGTGGTGCATGAGAAATAGACTTGTCAGGAAGGCCAGTTGGACCTCTGTACCCCAGGTTTGCAGTTTGGCCAGTGGATATTTGGAGCAAATCCACTAACACTCAGGTATTTAAAAGTTTATTTATTTATCTTTAACATTACAGGATCATGTTTCCATATCTGCATCCATCCCTCCATCCCCCGTCCCCATTCCCCAGTGAGAGGAGTCATAACTATTTTGTGAGGTCATAACTATTTTGTGAGTTTGTGCATGGAGCACATAAGGCTCCTAGTAATTGAATCCTTTCTACTTTTCCAGGCTGCATTAACTCTCCCGTGCTCATCCATCCCTGTCCTCACTTCTTTCCCTCTTCCCTTTCTTTATATCTCTGTTTCCTTGCTTACACTGGCCTGGCAATCGTGGTTTTTTGCTATCTCTTGCAGTTTTATTCTTCTTGCTTTTCACTTTCCTATTTGGAGTGTTTGGTCCCTCTTTGGAGTTTGAACTCCTCTAAATTTGGTCTCCATGGTGTGAGCCACAAGGGGAACACCACCATACATGAAGTCTTTGGCATGTGGCCTTACCAGCTCTTCCATTTTTTACCTGAAGCCATTGTCCTTTTCATGCTCTACAGCTAGCATGGTACCCATTTCATGTGCTTGGGGTGTTATGTACTCGTTTGCTTGTGTCCTCTGACAACACAGGGATCACAGTTCTGATACTTGAGCTGCTACCTCCCTGTGTATGCCTAGGAGTAGTGGCTTGTCGTTCTGGAGCATTGGAACTCTCAGCAACAGCTCATATTCCAGGTGGCCATTGGTGTGGCTGAGTAGTGCATTTTGATGTCAATTACTCCTCAATAGCCTTTGAATATGTTTCAGGGTGTCATTTCTCATAGTGACCTCATCTTCCAAACTGGTGAACTTCAGGGCAGTCTGGAATGGCAAGGCGTTCATTTTGTTCAGAAAGGCTGTAAGGACAACCACATTGATAATGACCACTTTATTCGGGTGTCAAGGTTATGGTTTATCAGTGTGATGTGAAACCGTATTGCTTAACATCAGATTCCTTTTTGCTCAGTCTTGGGCTGACTCTTTGAGTCCACCACCTTCCCAATAAACTTCTTGCAATAAGGGGACTCGTACCGCATGGCCTACAGTGGATCTACCATCCTCTGCTAGCTTTGTATTGGTCATACCAGGTTGACTCAAGCCTCTTACTCCATAATGATCTGCCCCCGCCCCCCACCCCTCACTGTAATCCATATTTTACTAGACTCCCCCATCTTTTGGCGTTTCGCATTAAACATGCTCTTCCACTCTTCATTGTTACAGATGTTAGCAGACGACCTTGCGTAGTTACATCTGTCTTCGGTTATCATCCTAAAAGTGGTTTGTCCCCTATATTTAAGTACCTGAATTTTCTTCCATAACTGGAGGCCTTCATCATTGCCTTCATTCCGGCCAGGTTTCCCGCCCCCATTTCTCTCCATTTTGTTTGGAATTTTGTGCTGTTTCCTCCCCACCCCCTCTTCTTGTGTCATCTTCCCCTGGTGTTGTCTCGATTGTCACAGTCATGGTATGATGTGGGGACCGGCGTGGGTTTGCAGTGATTCCAGCACCCTGTTGCACATAGCATGAGTGAGGCACATTATGATCTCCCCCTACTCCTGTTCTTTATTCTTCCTGCAACCCCAGGGTTCCTTCTGCATCTTTGACTGTTTTCTTTTGCCATCGACTAGACTGTGCTGTTGGTTTTTTGCTCCTGCAGCCTCTGACATTTTGGAACTTGGGACTGATGGCATCACCATTTGATCCCTCTCCCCATTCAAACAATCAATCAATATCTGCATCCAGCAGACAGCCAGTGAGACTTAGTATCTACTCTGTTAGCATCTGTGTCAGGATGTTACTTGGATTAATGACAAGTTTCAAATTATTACTTGTTTCCAAACACAAAAGGCATTTTTGTTCCCTGATAAATTAGGGGTACAAACTATGTGCCAGTATTATGGAAATAACAACCAGTTAAAAATAAAACATTCTGGAATATGAGACATTTGGTTACAGATAACTTTTGAAATAGGGGATTTAAAAAAAAAGTAAAATATATACTACAAAGTGGAATCAAAAAGGCTTTCAGCTGAGTTGTATATCAGAATGACTTATCCACTCATTCCTAATTCCACCTCCATGTGTTTATACCGATCATGAAATAATATTTATTTATGAAATTTATTTTTAGGTAAATGAGTTACATTATCAGGAAAATTGATTGTGAACAATCAGATGTAGATATTTTCCCAGCTAGAATAAGAAAATATTTAACCTGTTTAACAGTTGTATGTGTGTTACTCATCTAGCTGGATAAAAAATAAATATATATTACAAGTTGATGATTGTAACTTACTCTGTTTTAATTTAGGGATGGGTGACAAATGCATAGTCATCAACAGGTATTACACTGAGCCTGAATCACAGTCATCACTGCCCAGCTCGGCTTGGGAGCGGAGTGACCTAGCAATGCTACCATTCTAGGCAGGTGGCAAAAGCAGCATCAGTTCCTGGCAGTGCATAATTTCCCACACATCAGCAGAACTGCCATACCAGAGGATGGTGAAGATGTAAGGAAGATTGATGTTTGACATCCTGTCAACAGTGAAGTCATCAGAAACACAGCACAAGCTGTAGCACTTTCAAGGACAGAGAAGAAAATCTGCCTTGGCCTTTCAAAGGAACCATCCCAGCATTTGCCTTCAGTGATTTAGGGAAATAATAAAAAACCTAAATCTGGATGGCAGGACACAGAAGAGAACCAACATGTTCCACAATACGAGACCAACATGCTAGCTAATGTGCTATAAATCTTCATCCAGAAGTGTTCTCAGGATGTTGTTGGTTTCTTCTGCATTAGGAACTGCCATGGATATGCGTTTTGAAGAACTTGTCTTCTTTGTTGAAAACAGCCTCCTCTGGGGCAAAAGTTTCCTCTTGAGACTTCTTTGTGGGATAATGAAAGAGATACCACTACTGGTGCGAACAGCACCTACATTAACCTTCAACGAAGTCACCATTTTGTTAGCCAGCTGAACTTCAGTAGCTGACATACCAGAAACAATTTCTGAAAACCTAGAAATAATTTTTCTCTTCTCTTCTGCCAATGCTTCTGGGGTGCAGGAATTAGCATTTCCACTTACTTGCTTCAAAATCACTTCTTTCTCATTAATGCAAGACATATCTCCAACATCTGTAGCTACTGCATCTTGTAATTCAGAAATTTCAAAAGGATTTTGTTCTGTACTGTCTAGTTGGCAAACATTATGTATATGCTTGCACATATTTAACTTAATGCTATAATCAATACACGTGCAGGAATACCTATGAATGCACACTTTACAGTCAGTGCACACTAATTTACAGTTACAGAAGATATTATTTTCTTGTACAAGGTAAACTTCATGTGATTTTGTGGCTGGTACTTCCCAACCTCTGCCTACCTTCCTAATTGAGTCCTTATTCATCAGAATGCTGCATTTGTGTTTACGGCGAATGTTTTTCATTTTACTTGTTAGCTTCCCTTTCACGTTGACAATGAGCCTGTCAAACAGCTTTGCTGTTACAAGCGACATCAAAGCGGATATACCTTTGTCCAAACGTTTTACCTGCTTTGCATTAGCATGTATATATTTCAATGTCTTATGCATGCTCTCCAGGTGCATGTTTGTGTTGAGTCCAGATCGCATCCTATGACAATATGCCCAACACTTCACATTTTTTTCATAATACGTCTTGAAATAGTGACCAAATTCTGAAGTCTCTGGATCGCTGTTGAGGTTCTGCAATGCTTTTACCAACGATTCTTGAAACACAGCAACATCTCTTACCTGCATTAACGATTTAACAAGTTTGTACACCTCGTTTCTCTTGTCCAAACTTCTAATTTTGCTCTTAATCTTGGCCCTCCAGGCTCTATCGACGTGCCAGGTACAGAAAAGTCTCATTTCAGGATGTCCCATGGTTTTGTTCCAAGCGATACTATACGATTCTGCCAGGTCCGTCATGAATACTTTTGGGGAAATCTGTCCAACCTGAGACTTAACACAATCGAAAAATATACTCAAAACATCTGAGTCATTCCTGTTGGATATGAGGAAAGCACATGGAAATCCTTGCCTCATATCATCCAGTACAAGTAATGTTGTAACTTCAAAATCATAGCCATTTAGGCCATGAGTTCCATCGACACAAATACAGTCACCTCCATATTTTGTTAATATTTCGCCTTGTGCGTTGTTCATTATAATTAATGCAAAGTCTTCACTTTCAGTTCAGGGTACAGATCATTAATTGTTTCATGAGGCTTATAGAACAATACACATGGATTGTCACTTTGCTACACTTCTTGCACCCAAGCTTCAACGCTGATCGCATCATTTGAATGTCTGACTGACTTTGAAGACAGGTTATACGCAGCTGCAATATTATGCAAATCCTGCATCGTTGTAAGATGCACTCTCTCCAAATTCGAACTCTGCACTGTTTCTTGAATTTTTTGGAGGACAGTAGGAAATGGGATTCCTGCAGCAATGTCATCAGCTATCTTCATCCGTTCTTTTTCCGTCAGGTTGAGATGACTTAGGTCCAGATCGTGACCAACGTGAGTGGACACAAAAGTAACGTGGCATTTTCCTTCTTTGTATTGCACTTTAATCTCTGCAGGGCACTTGCCATTAATTTTGTTGCTTCCTGTCAATTTCAGATGTCTTCTCCCATCACCTTTGGAGGTAAACTGACCTGAGCGATGGCAAACGTAATAACATGTGGAGCCCTCATCGTAAAATTTAGTGCCACAGCTTTTAATGAATTTGGAATGTGTAGCACATTCCATTTCTTCTTTCCATTTTAAAAATTCTTCTTCACTGGAGAATTCCAGGGCTTCTGGTTTCACACATAATCCGTGTGCAGACTGAAAATGATCGATCCAGCACTTTTTTGAATCGGTTTCAAATGCACACATTGTACACTTAAACCCTTGCTGTTGCGGTTGGCCATGAATATTTTGTTGGTGGCGTTTTAAACTACTTTTACAAGTAAAATCCTTGTCGCATATGTAGCGTTGGTATGTACACGAAGGTTCCTTATCTGTAACAGGAGGCATCATTTCGCTCAGCTTCTGTGGATGGGCTGTGGATATATGCCTCTTCAGAGTCTTGCGTTAACTGTACTCATTGCCGCAAACTTCACATTTAAAAGAATTCATTATTAAACACTATTACAACATACAGCTACAAGTGGTAAAAACAGCCACAATGTACAGTATCTCTTTAAATCAACAAAATGGTTCAAATGGCTCTGAGCACTATGGGACTTTACTTCTGAGGTCATCAGTCCCCTACACTTAGAACTACTTAAACGTAACTGACTTAAGGACATCACACACATCCATACCTGAGGCTGGATTCGAACGAACGAGCGTAGCGGCCATGCGGTTCCAGACTGTAGCGCCTAGAACCGCTTGGCCTCTTCGGCCGGCTTAAATCAACAGCTTAGTTCATGATTCATTACTAGAAATAAGAGTAATCTACAGTAAAGATGCAAATGTAGTTACTTTGGTGTTGAAGGTGTTCATTGTTCAAGAACACACCACTTAAATAATTTGTCTCTTCAAAACATGTAACTAGTAATACATTCAATTTAAGGGAAGGTTAAATGGGTTACTGGTGGCTAACTTCCTCAACTCCATTCACATATTTATTTGTAGAACTAACTGATGTACCAAGTCTACCAAATAACACAAACTGTTTGGAAAATTTTACCTCTGTACATGTTCGAATGAGAAATATATTCTGCATTAGTAAGAGCGGACTCTGATTTTCTGTTTCATGGTGCGTGTCTACAAAAGGTTAAGAATGTTTTGTACTCCAGTATATTGTGGATTTACATATTGTCTTTAAAGTTTATTATTACTTCTTAAATGATGATATGTTTAGGACTTATTTACTTCATGTCCATGAAAACCACTTCAC
Source organism: Schistocerca serialis cubense (assembly GCF_023864345.2). NCBI lineage: Eukaryota > Metazoa > Arthropoda > Insecta > Orthoptera > Acrididae > Schistocerca > Schistocerca serialis. Next base: position 11,254,110 of record NW_026047583.1, read on the forward strand.
ATAGAATCTGTGGGTGATGTATTAGCATATTTATTCTTTTGTAAATAGATGTATCATGTATGTTCTCACTGTGAGCTTGTATGAATGTATGTTTCTGTGTAAATGAAAAATATTATGTCATCTCTCAGTCCTCACATTTTGATCAGTGTAATTTGGCAATCTCATTCTAGATTTGCTATGTTATTGGTGCCCAGTATTTTTGTTTGATTGTGTAATGTCCATATAAGGACATATCGTCATTTACTACATTTTGGCACACTGTAGGATATAGTTTAATGTATACACTATTTTATTTTTTATTTGTGTCTGTTACTTTTTTTATTAAATGACCTTTGGGAGTTATTTGTCCTTTTATATAATTAGACTCATGAGTATTGTCTTCACTGCTTAAGTCTCAGAGTATTTTTGGAAAATGGGAAGTGAGCCAGTAATGATATTTGGCTCCCTCAATAAACAGTAATCATAATTTAATTGGAGTTCTGAGTTATTTCGAAACATTCAAGAAAGCTTATTATTTTGGGTGAAGCTGCAACACATGCTTCTGTCCCTTTGGAAATGTTCAGAGTTGTTTCACTGTAGTAAGCACTGAAAATCTTTTAATCATTTATAATAGAGTTAACACACCAAAATTATTTCTGACTGTTGAACTTCTGCATTACTGTTGTGCATATCACACTACCAAAGCCAACTGACTATTTGACCTATCAGATGTCCACTTGTATGTCACTTACACTTTGTTTCCACATTTGTTTGATTCTGATGTATTAAGTTGTTATAAAAAATTTACTGAGGCAATAGAAGGATGTCGTATTAGAATTTGTGCTTTTTTTTATTTCCTTGCTCATTTCACATAGTTACAAGCTAGTAATTTTGTGCAAGATCTGAAGTGGTGCTGCTGAAACTTCACAATAATGTAATAGCTTTGTGATTTTGTTCTGCATAGAAGACACCAGTATTTGAAGACCCCTTCATTTGGATTAGTATTGTTATTTTGGATGACAAGTAACTTCATAACCATTTCTTACTAGCTGACTTTTTCAGATGATCTTTGTAACAAGTTTGCACTTATGCACCTGAAGTATGGCAAGTGGTCTCATTAGCTACAGAGAAATGAAAGTGCTACCCAAGAGCCTGTTTATATGGTCTAGGTGTGACTTGATGTAATCTAGAATAACAAAAATTTTCATATTCTCAAAATATTTTACTAGCTCAAAAAACTTTATTATTTACTAAAATAACCAAACCTTTTACTTTGACATGAACAAGCAATTTTTTGACACTTGGAGCACTATGCAGAAGGCCTTTGAAGAGAAGTGGCAATACTAGTGATATTTGTCTCTGTTAGTTACAATAAAATTTAGATAAATCATGAAATATATAATCATTACAAGTTACAATATGCAATACACATAGGCTTCCCACCCATATTCAAATTCTAGGGAAGTGCTTTTGTTGTGTTACAATATACTTACAACACATGTGAAAGTTAGAGTTTTGAACCAACATAAATTTAAAACCAAGCTAACTGCATAACTCAGTAATCATCATTTAAAGTTATGGATCTGTAAAAGACTATGTTAATCCAGAGTCACTATGTAGGCTACATATCAGAGAAAGAATAAATTTCTTTTGTATGTACCTACTTGTGCATTTACTGGTATCAACAATTCATTAATACCTTGACTGCAGCTGTTCCAAAAGTGGCAGCTTCTATGAGAGCAAATATTGACAACATACTTCACTTCCAGAAGATCATTTTATATCAGATGGGTTGGAACTGTGTATTTGGTCAATTGCCTGACAAATGTAATGAACACATTCATTAATGGTTCACTCGATGAAAACAACACAAAAGGTAAACATTTTCAACTAAAATATCTGATTTCTTTCACACTTGCTGCGTTCAATGATCATGGTTAGTGATGAAAAACTAACAATCTGTAGAAGTATATGGCAACTCTGTGGAAATTTACAAGTTTGGAAACAAATTAACACATTTCAAGATAAGTGACTATAATTATTATTCTAACACATGTGCAGCAATGGAAATCCTATTACTGAAAAATAAATTTGCATGGTTTTATACATGAATTCACTTACTCCAGTTACCCTTCACTGTGTCCCTCCCTACTACAGATTTGTATTGGCTAAGAATAAAGATGGCCATGGGTGTGGTGCACCTCTGTTAATTTCAATTTGTTGTTCTGTGGTTTCCTTTAATTGAATAACATGCAGGAGTGTATGATATCTTTCACTTCCATTTTCATCAGTAAAATAAATAGCTGGCCAGTGTGGGTGAGCAGTTCTAGGCCCTTCAGTCTGGAACCGCGGACCTCTACGGTCACAGGTTCAAATCCTGCCTCAGGCATGGATGTGTGTGATGTCCTTAGGTTAGTAAGGTTTAAGTAGTTCTAAGTTCTGTGGGACTGATGACCTAAGATCGTAAGTCCAATAATGATCAGAGGCATTTCAACCATTTGAAAATAAATAATTGTCTTTTTAATCAGTTTATTTTCTTAAATGCATAGATGATACAGCAATCCATTCGGGTGGTTTGTAATTCCACAAACAGTCAAATAAAAAAGCTTGTCTTCCTGTGCATCAGTTCAAAAGTCATAATGTACAATTTCTGAAATTATACAATACTTAACACTATAAAGAGGTATAATTTATATTTTTATAGAAAATGGGCAGATGATGATTTACTGAAAATGGATAAAAACCATGACTTTTGGTACACTGCATTTGGTATAAAATGTTACTTTGCTATTTCATTGTTTTAGTAAATCATTTAGAGACCACCAAAAAATTTCATACAATATTTGGAAACACCTTTTTATATTTTAGAAATGATACAATAAAGTAGTTCATTTAACTCATTTACTGCCATAATTTTATATTTAACACTATGGCTGCAGGTTCCCACAACAGAGGCTGATGCTGTGCGCTTGCCAGCATGGTGGTGAAACATCCATCACTGTGGATGCAGCATTCAGAGTGTTTGAAGGAAACATTATTGTGCTCTCCAGACTGATTTAAGTGAGATCATATTGGCCATCAGAATGAGTCAAGGAGTACACGCTGAAGTAATAAACAAATCACTATTTACACAGTAGTCAGTCCAATTTCATATGCCATTGTATCTGATTGTCTGCAAGATGATAAGCTAGGTGTTAATGCTATTAATCAGAAAAGAGTACTTCATGAAAAAAAACTTATCTTAAAGTGATGGAAATATTCTGCGATGGAAACAGATCATCAGGTTTGGCTTCGTGTGAAAGCTAGACAAACTCTCACTACTGACCGCACGTCTTCTGTGCAGTGTACAAACTCCCTAAATAAAAGTTGTAATAACTTAAGTTCCAGTGGTGAAGGTGAAAACCTGAGCTGACCAGGTACAACTGCACCGGAATAACACCAGGTCTCTCCCAAGCACTCAAGTGCACAGTCTTTGTACCATCAGGAAATGAACAGTAAAAGAGATTGTTGTTTGGAAATGGCACAGACTTCCAGTTCATACCTAACAGCAACCAGAGTAATCAAGAAGAAACATTCCTAAATTCTTTCATTGTGTGTTACATTAGTGAAAAATTGTCATTGTTTAATGTGCAGTGGGTTATTATTAAACCAGATTCTGAATGAGGACATTAGCACTAATTTGTTGGACAACGTGCCAAGGAACAACGTGAAAAAAATTTAGTTAAATCGCTTGACAGAAAGGGGAAATAATTTGTATGGCCAAAAGAGGATGATACAAGTTGGCAAGAACCTATCACAGAATATAGGGAAAGATTAAATTTTTCAGTACCGAAATTAAATCTTTCATATTAAATCTGTTATTTTAATGCTCTTCATTTGGTCATAAACCTTAAACTGCACAATTATTTTAACATTTCAAGTATATAATCCAGTCTTTCACAATAAGTTATACTAAACATGTTACATCTGCAACATTTCATATACCGAGTTCCACAAGCCCAACACAGAGCCAGTAGTATTATTAAATTCCCTCATTCTATATTAACACAAACTTTTATTTTTTTAGGAGAAGATGTGTGTGGAGTGCTTGATAAGATCTTGGTTGTATGTTGTTCATATTGAGGTATCTCCATACAAAACTAAGTAGCATATGGATTTTATTTTCATGTTATTCCTTCACTTTCAATAGTACCAATGTTATGTCTGTAAGGATGGAACTGTCCATAGATGTTTTAAAAAAATTATAGTATACAACCTATCTCTCCCTCACACCCTATTATCAGCACTTTGCCAGTGAAATTAATTTAAGTTGTAGAACATACAATGATGCAGGTACTCGTTAACATATAAAAACAAACAATTAAAAAGCAGAAGTGCCTCTTTATTCATATTGTGGCGAAGTATATATGTACAGTTCAAAAGTTTTTCCAGCACATTAAAAATTGATTCCAAGGCACAATTGTGAAATTACAATAGATTTACAATAGATTATGCAAACAGACATAATGTTCAGACTTTTTGGAGTGAATGTTAAATTAATATCTTCTTAGGTGTTAAATTTTGCCAGATAGTTAGAAGGCATGTTACAAAAAACGTCCACAATTGGTCTCAGCTGTGCCAGCTACTTCCACAGCAAACATAAGAGAAAACAAGTTAGCAATGAATTCTTTAAATACGAGAACTCAGTATTCACATGAACAGCCTATGAACAAACATGCTTCTATGCGAAAAAAAGCACCCAAAACTAAAACTGGAAAAAACCTACCCTAAAAGAATAAATTGTTTGGAGAAAGTGGAACCACAGTATACTTGACACTTCAGTTTCAGAACTCAGACAATATATGTGAAACAATCACCAATGTTCACTATACTTCCAAAGGGCATCAAAATTACTTTGCACCACATGAAGGACGTTTTACATATGTGAAACACTGCAGCATGTATTTCCTCCATAGCTACTCCGTGACAAACAAACATATCATCATCATTATTATTTGTAAAAATGGTTTGAATGACATTTACGAAATTAATAAATCTGTTGGTTAAAAACAGACAGGGCAGAGAATAACGACAGATTATTTTCCTGAAACGTTTTCAACGGCATATAGGACACTAATCACACAGAAACAGCCACAATTCTTTATAACCTCGTTTATAATGCGCAGGGATGGCATTGAAAGAATTTACAAGTTAAAATTCACCCATTACCCATACAAATACTAACGAAATATGACATTTAAGCAAATATCTTACTGCTTTCATTAAGCATATCTACTTTCCGGTATTATTATATTCTTTAATGTTCGTGAGCTACTATGAGGGCCTACATAAACAAAACGACTTTGACTTATATCTGTATAATTTTGATTTTAGACAGTAGAGTTATTCGACTGCTTCCGTGGTTTTACTACCAACATAACAGATTGAAGACCATTGTTTTCGCATCGTATGTTTGCTCTGTTGTATCCCTCAAATGAACGTATTATAATAAGTGAGTTAGTTAATGAAAATTTGTCATTATTGCCCTTAAATAACATCACGTTATTTTTTAGTTTTCTCTTGCTGGCGATGCTTTCAATTCTCTATAAATATTTTTATTTCTTTATTAATACACATTCATATTATATTACTATCCAGAAAAACTTAAATTTCTTATCATTACTGAATTTCATCGCAGTCTAAAGTGTGTTGGACTGAGACGATAGCAACTTCGCTGTAGCTTCCAGTTCGCGGAACTGGCGGCTGTTTAGGGGAGGGCCTTACACTACGGATAGGCATGGAGGGGGGTGAATGGGCGGGACTTGTTCCGGGTGAAATCCTAGCGCTAAGGGCACGTCACCTTTAGTGGATCCGTGGTGGCCGATGACGTGGTTGCCCCACCGGACGCAATCAGCGAGGCGTGCGCCAGGGTCCACGCCGCCGCCGATGAAGAAATTGCTGCCCTCAAAGCCGCAATGGCGGAAGAGCGGGCAACACTACAAGCCGAACTAGCCGAGGTTCGGCAGCTGGTGCACAGGCTCCGTGATACACTGGCCAGCCAACCCCACCCAGCACAGAAGAAGGATGCCGACACGCAGACTGCCGCCCCCGTGGAACCTGTAGTAATACAGGAAGCCACGAGGGTGGAAACACGAGACGCAGCCGCACAGACAATCGTCGCGACGAAGAACAAGGCAACCCAAGCCATCATAGAGGAGGCCCCTTTCCCCCTCTCGAAGACGCAGTTGCAGAATGTAGTGTCCATTCACTTGGACACTCTCAGGTCCTGCAATGCCCGCCCTCCTCTCACGCCTGTCCAGTGGGAATTTCTCTTGGCCTCAATAGAACAACAAGAAGAGAACACAAGCCAAGAACAAAGGGGGGGGGGGGGGGGGGGGGGGGGGCGAGAACCGCCGAAGACGCCGAAGCCGCCAACTGGGAGGATGTGACAGATCCTAAAGTGTCACAGGCAGACACATACAAGAAGGATAAGAAGAGGTACCCAGACGCCAGGAGGACTTAAAAGACTCTCCTCCTCATTGCGCCCAGCACCCGTCACCATCACCATCGTCATCATCAAATATGCGCTCTGTCAGGCGTCGACAGGTCCAGTCAAGTAGGCCCCTAGCCGACGCATAACTGTCAATTCACGTGACCTACCGCCTGTCCCTGACCGCCAATCATTAGTACTCATTACGCACTACTGTCCCAGTTATTGCTAAACGTCCCAGCAAACTTCAACCCATCTAAGTGGAGTAAATGTCCAACGACAACAAACTCCTCCTTAACATCCTCAAGAAGAGGAATTCAATTGCGAAGCAGCAGTTAAAGACATTTGGTGTTCCAAAAGCTACGTTACGTCGAAGAGTTATGGGGAAACAAATGTATGACTGGAACAGAAAGGTTTGCGACGATTCATCCCTACATTTTCTAAGAGACTTGAAACATTGCTGGTCGACCACGTGAAATATTTAGAATCCCGAATGTTTGGTCTTACGTGTAACGGTATACGAAAATTAGCTTTTCAGTTAGCAGAGAAAAATAGAATACCCCACAGATTCAGCAAAAAAGATGAAATGGCAGGCTGGGATTGGCTTAGAGGATTTCGAAAGAGAAATTCAGACATTTCTCTCAGAAAACCAGAGCCCACTTTAGCAGCTGGAGCCCAGTCTTTTAACAAACCGCAAGTAGAAGAGTTTTTAACAATCTTGAACAAATATTACAAACAAAATAATATTGAGCACGCTAGAGTATGGAATGTTGACGATTCAGCACTTTCGACAGTCCAGAAACCTCAAAAAGTGTTTGCAGCAACTGGTAAAAAACAAGTTTCGACAATCACCGGTGCAGAGAGATGACAGCATGTTACTGTTGTATGCTGCATGAGTTCATCAGGAAACTTTATCCCGCCAACTCTACTTTTTCCAAGGAAAAGATGGAAGCACCAGCTTTTAGATGGCGCACCTACAGGATCACTAGGGCTGCCTAGTGAGTCTGGCTTGATGACGGGAGATTCATTTCTCACTTGGCTGAACATTTTCAAAAGTATGCAAATGGAAGCAAAGATAACAAAGTTTTGTTACTATTAGATGGACGTAGTACGCATAAAGGCTTAGAAGTAGTCACTTACGCGAGAGAAAACGGCATAATTATGATTTCTTTTCCTCCTCATTGCACACACAAGCTGCAACCACTAGACATATATTTCTATGGTCCCCCGAATCATTATTTCTTTTCCTCCTCACACAAGCTGCAATCTGTAGACATATGTTTCATTGGTCCCCTGAAGACTTACTATGATCAGTCCGCCACAATGTGGTTAAGAAATCATCCTGGAAGAGTCATAGCTCAATTTCAAGTAGGTGAAATATTTTGTGAGGCATATGGGAAAGCTGCTACTATTAGTAATGCCTTAAGTGGTTTCAGGAAAACCGGAATTTGGCCGTTCAACCCACAAATATTTCCGGAGCACGAATTTTTCCTTCTTTAGTAACAAACATTGATGAAGAGCGCGAAGAGATTGGCAATGGAGAAGTTACAGTGGAGAATATAGTTAACACATTCAGATGAACAACGTATCCAGAATGACTCGACTTCAAAAGAAGACGTTACACTTCCATACGGTTCTAATTAAAATATTGAGAATAGGCCAGATACCCATCTACCAGATCTAAGGGAAACATACTGTTCCGAGACCAAACACATTCGAGTTTCACCACAGGATATATCACCAGTCCCATCAGGTTCTGGATCTTATGTTCGAAGCAAAAGAAAACGGGATGGTTCCCAAATTGTAACAAGTACTCCACATCTATCAAATATACAAACAAAGGTTGCGGGAAAGTGAGCATTAGAAGAGAGAAAAGCGGGAAGAAATGCAAAGAGACAGCTGATATTCAGGGATGAAAGTGAAGACGAAGCAGATATTTTGGGTGGACATGCTGACGAAAACGATGCTACTTGTATTTACTGCATTGACCTTTTTAGTTGTTCAAACCCTAGGGAGACTTGGCTGCGGTGTGTAAAATGTGCCATGCGGGCACATGCTGAATGCGCTGGTCTTTCTAGGACAGCTAAGAGATTTGTATGGAACATATGCAAAGACTGAATACTTTATAACATTTTTACTAGGGTAAAATGACCTACACGTGTTTCATTTTACCCCAGTAACTAGGGCAAAATGAAACACTGAAGCAATTTTGCAATGCAAATTTTCTGCAAAAAATATTTTCTTTTTTAAAATATCTTTTGTACTAAAACGTGTTTGTTAGTTACCTTCGTGTCTGCAACTTTGTACAAAGAAATATTAATATAGAGTACAGAGACAGTTTTGTTTAGGGTGTGTTATTTTAGGCCAGGTTCCCCTACGGTTAGTGAGGAATCTCTGCCTATGGGATCTGTATAAACAAACACCTACCACAGTGCGCTGATCATGATCCCAGTTGCATGTTGCCTACCTGATGGTTTCCAGTGGCAATAGGAACTCCATTTTCAAATATCTTGCGTAATTATCTACCGAATTTGATTGCAAGTGTTGCCTTAATTTACTCGTTAAGAGGTATTGTCCTACGATCTTAAGTAGACACATTGAATCACAAGTAAGTCTTAAAGGTCCTGAGGGAGCATAACCCGTGGCACACAAATCACCCGAACCATATTCATCCAGTATTTGAGAAAGAGAGCACTTAATTACTTCCAACAAACTTTACAGGCAACTTCAAACACTTTCTAATATGGTTAACGTTAAATACTGAAGGCATTAACGTATTTCGGAAGACATCAGGCACCTAAAGCTGTTTTATACATATGAGTTGGATTCTTTACAGAAAGGGAGGTTAACTGGTTTGGTGCGAAAATAAAGGTTTTGTGCGAACAAGAGACGGTTGCAAAAAAGGGCATTAGGTTTTCATCGACGTATGTTTTTCACCGAAGTACGAAGCAACATCATCGAATTAAGTGAAAAATGGTTTCACTGCAAATGCATGTTGACAAAATGACAATGTGCGAGAAGAATTATTGAACGAAAGTGCTGGTCAGCGTCTAATTGTTGTGTATTCACGTGGTGACATTGGTTCCGGTCTGGGTTCACTTCTATACGACTCAAAAACCAAAGTACCACTAAAACGTACAGCAAAGATTTTCAGAAATATATACACGTTGACTTCCGAGAAATACTGTCGTTTTTGATAACGCTCCGTATCAGAATAAGGAGCAGAATAAGTCAGCTTGCTCGTCTCTAAAAACAGCAATTCGGCTCTAGCTGGCCAGGAGCACCATACATTTTGACCCGGATCTACATGAAGCCGAACATTGGTAGAAGTTGGAGACTACGTTCTCTTGTCTACTGCATTGATAAAATCTTGCTAGAAAGTGGTTTTGCTCCACCATACCATCCACACCTAAATCCTGGACCATCTATATGGAATATTACAACAAGTAAATCCGTAATCCGAATATGTAATGTGTCCCGCTCTCGGAGCTGTGAAAAGAATTAAAAAACAGCTGCCAGTGATTTTACTTCTGTGACATTACAGGACTGGGGGTAGGCGGTCTGCCACAAGGAAAGTGAATGATGTCCACTGGAGGAGCTGCTTTGATGCACAAAGGTAAAGGGAGTACATCTGTTACCACGAGGCCTTGTTTCACGGCGCGTTCAGCAGGGTCTCCCAGCGTGCACCTGCCGCTGGCGGTGTCTGCTGTTTGTTCCACGAGCAACACTTGTGCCTCGGCTTCGACGTCACCAGGTACTGAGGAAAGTAGTTAAGACACGCAGCGTCGAATCGGCCACGCGAACCTGTACTGGGGATGGCGTAGACTGCCGCCTGGATGCCGAGAGACTGCCGGCAGCTCCTCCTAATATAGGTGGCCGCGCACGAGTGGATTTGAGAGGGGCCGCGCGTATTTGTAGCGGATTCTGCAAAACCCACACGCCTGCCTGTGCACAAAGTGGAGGCTCGTTCCACCACACCGCTAAACTTACACCCCACCAACATTACATGCACAGGAATGTAAAAGGCATCTAGGGTGTACATGGAAGAGCTGAAACACTTCCAAACAACATTTCAACTGTAGACCAAAGTGTAATAAAATCTGCACTGTGGAACTTGAAATAACGTTATTATTATTATTATTAGCATTTAAATCCGTCGCAACTATAAGAAAACATTTTTGTCACCCAAAAAAGTTTTTTTCTGAAGGTCCCATCGGTTTATGGAAGGTTGGGAAAGGAAATATGGCGTACCCCTTCGAAAAACCATCCCGGCATTTACCTGAAGCAGTTCGGGGAAAACATGGGAAATCTAAATCAGGATGGCCGGACGCAGGTTTCATCCGTCGTCCTCCCGAATGCGAATCCAGTGTGCTAACCGCTGCGCCACCTCGCTCGTTTTTTAATTGCAATGAAAGCTTACCAGTGAATTGAAGTGACGTTTTACTGTCTGGCTCGCTTTCAGTATCTGAAAAGAGTTCGTGACCAAACGTGTTGATTTCACTTATGGTATGGGTGTTCCACTTTCCCTCTCATATCACGAAACGGAACGTCGTGTGCTAGCACGTTCCTGTGGTATTGCTTCACATGAAACATATTTTGTCCTAATTCCACACTGCTTTTCAGAATTGTGCATTTGTGTATGTGCAATTTTTCTTGTTTCCAGGTGTGACGGAAACCGGAAATAAAATACCCAATTAACAAAACGTTTCTGACAACCAAAATTGTAAGTAAAACGAAACCCATTCGAGGACAGATGGAGCATTTTCTTGTAAGTGTAAAGATGGATTTACAAGCCTTTCAATAATTTCAGGACAGAGCTGAGAAAGGAGCGAGAAAGAGGAAAAGAATTGAATAACCGACGTACGTATTACTTTTTTCTTGAAGTATCAATGTAGCCGTCTTCCTTATATATAAAACGTTCATAATCTTCGTACTTTGAATCAGAACCGTTGGACTGCAATGTTTCCTTTCGGCAGTCCACTTGTGACCCTTTTTGCGCAAATTTTACTTCGAGAAATGTGTGTGTGCACCTACTTCAGTACTACGTAAGCCACGACTGTGTGGCGGATGTTGATTGTGGTACCGCTGAGCACCCCTATCTTGTCCCACTCGCGAATGGCGCGTGGGAAGATTACGTGTCGGTAAGCCTCTGTATGAGCTCCAGTTTCTCGAATGATCTCATCGCGGTCCTTTCGCGAGACGTATGTAGAATGAAGTCGTGGTGTCCGACTATTCCTCTGGAGTACACTCTCTAAATTCCAAAACTAAACCTCTCCGCGGTGCACAACGCCTCGCTTGTGTCTTCTGCTACTGGATTCTGTTGTGGATCAATGCAACGCTCCCGCACCGACCGAACGATCCTCTGACGAAATCCGCTCATCTTTGTTTAATCTTCTCTATCTCTTAAATCAGTCATACCCAGTAAGAGTCCGGACTGATAAAGAATCATTTTTAAGGCGCCCAGATAAATTATTTTATTTTTGATGACACAACATAAGCAAGTATTTAAGTATTTTCTAAATTAAATAACGAAAGTAACTGGCTACATCCGTATTATCCTACGTGGCGGGCTAGTCTGAAATATTATATCCTCCTATTACAGATTAACGCTCGCGTCCGCAGTTATTTGCTGGTGACAAAATATCCAAGAAGCTAATACGATGATTAAAATGGTGAGACAACAGATTAGAAATAAAATAAATCCAGTTAACTGGATAAAAATAATGATCGAAGTCACTTTGATAAAGACTGGGAAATGGAAATATCAAACCATCTGAGTAGGCACAACCTTCAGCACTTCACGACTATCTTAATTCCGGACTCTTTTAGTTCCAGGACTTAAATTTTTCTATGCATTTCCAGTAGTACCATTCTTGTTTCATCTTCCACAAGCATGGTCTGTACTCTTATTATAAACGTGCTGGAAGCACTCTACTCTTATAAAATTGCTATTTCACAACGGGACTTTTGTTTTTACACCGTTCCCACACTAACTTCCATACAAACCTGCCTTTGGGTAGAGGTTACTTTGGTTCAGAAAGCGCTACGCCGCGTAAGTGGCGAACGTTAATTTTTTAAGGTCGTTGAGCACCACGTACACTTCTTTTTCGTGAGTTACTCTGGAAGTATACCCACTATGTCCTCCGCCATTTGGAGTATTTGTTATTTTATATGTCCGAATGTTTGATAATGTGTTGAACCACTGATCACTTCCCAATTTTTTTTCCGCAATTCTCTTGATCTGACTGGGTCAAAAAAAGGTCACGCGGATAATATTTTTGGACATATCTTCTTAAACAACGTATTCTCCTAAAAAATTCAAAGGTGCTAATAAACTCATTTTATTGAGTTAACTATATCGGGACAGTGATTTACATAATCCATTCATGTTAGACAAGTGACTGATACCGATAGCTGATAGATTCAGGCTGTCTCTGCGTGTGGACTACACTTCCTCACGATCCTTCCAATGAATCACTGTCTGGCATCTGCATTATATCCGATTCGTTTTATGTTGTCGTTCCATCTTAAATCGTTCAGTCCGCATACCTATTTAATTGCTTTAACTACTTCCAATTATTGTCCTATAATAAGGCAATCATACGTCTTACTATACACAAGTATTACGCTTCGTTTTATTTTGATTGGGTGTCAGCTGCCAATCGCAACATCGAGCGTTTATCTCCTGTTGGTCTTTCTGCATTCTGCTAAAAGTTTCCAAAAGAACGCGCACGAATATAAAGGTATCCAGCAGAAATTTATTATTTCTTTCCTTTCTCAGACGTCATGTCTGGTTAAAAATGGAAAGGAACGCAGACCTTGATCAAGCATGACTTCCTTTCAACTGTACGGTATATGTTACATTGCATTTAGGAACTTTCGGGTAATTGAACATGTATCAATAATTACAGATTTCTGTTGTTGTATATATACGTTTGGATGTAGCTGTATTGCGTTGATGTAGTGGTGGATATTGTGTGGTATGACTCCTGTACTTGATAGTATAATTGGTATGATGTCAACTTCATCCTGATGCCACATGTCTGACTTCCTCAGCCAGTTGGATGTATTTTTCAATTTCTTCTCCTGTTTTCTTCTGTATATTTGTTGTATTGGGTATGGATATTTCGATTAGTTGTATTAATTTCTTCTTTTTATTGGTGAGTATGATGTCAGGTTTGTTATGTGGTGGTGTTTTATCTGTTACAATGCTTCTGTTACGATATAATTTGTATTCATCATTCTCCAGTACATTTTGTGGGGCATACTTTTATGTGGGAACGTGTTTTATAAGTTTATCTTGTAAGGCAAGCTGTTGATGTATTATTTTTGCTACTTTGTCATGTCTTCTGGGGTATTCTGTATTTGCTAGTATTGTACACCCGCTTGTGATGTTTTTTTTTTTTGTTGGGGTTTAAGTGCGCTCAACTACTGAGGTCATTAGCGCCCAGTCACAGTTGTTAGAGCACATGGAATCTAGTAAAACTCAAGCGGAGGGGCGACACCAGAAAGTCCTTACTAAGATGCAGATAAATTAAGTAAAAGAGTTAGATGTCTTTGGACAAGCCAGTCAAAGTTATAAAACGCAGAACACGAGCAGCTGCTCGAGCGTCATCAGCTAAAATATCCGGTAAAGTAGATGGCAGGACAGGACAACACGAGATTGACTAAAGCGGGGACACGACAATAAAACATGGCGTACTGTTAATGCTTGACCACAAGGGCACTGCGGGGCTGGGTCACCGGAGAGCAGGTAGCGGTGACTAAACCGGGAATGCCCAATCCGCAACCTGGTCAGAAGGACCTCTTCTCGCCGAGATGGTCAGGAGGAGGATGTCCAAGCAGTTGGGAGCAGTTTTACTGCCCGGAGCTCGTTTGCTTGGAGGGATGACCACGCATCCCACCACAACGACACAAGCCTCTTTCGAACAACCCCACGAACGTCAGATGATGGGACACAATGGGAGGCTGGCCGAGGCAGGAGGACTGCAGCCTTGGTTGCAGCATCTGCAGCCTCATCCCCAGGCACTCCTACATGGCCGGGAACCCACAGAAAGCTGACAGGAGAACCATTATCAGCAAAAGAATGGAGGGACTTCTGGATCCGTTGCACCAAGGGATGGACTGGATAGGGAGCTCCAAGGCTCTGAAGCGCACTGAGGGAATCAGAGCAGAGTACATACGATGAATGGCGGTGGCGGCGGGCATACTGAACGGCCTGATGGAGAGCAAAAAGCTCGGCCGTAAAGCTGGAACATTGGTCGAGGAGCCGGTATTTAAAGGCGACGGCCCCGACGACAAAGGCACAGCCGACACCATCGTCAGTTTTGGAGCCATCAGTGTAAATAAAGGTGTGACCGGCAAGTCGCGCACGAAGTTCGACAAATCGTGAGCAATACACTGCAGCCGGAGTACCCTCCTTCGGGAGTGAGCTGAGGTCGAAATAAATACGAACCGGAGCCTGGAGCAACTGTGGTGTCGGGCTCTCACCCTCTCTGAAGGTGGTAGGGAGGGCAAAATCCAATTGTCGAAGCAGGCGACGGAAGCGGACTCCAGGGGGCAGCAGGGCAGACACATACAACCCGTACTGACGGTCGAGAGAATCGGCGAAGAAGGACTGATAAGAGGGGTGGTCGGGCATTGACAACAGCTGGCAGGCATACCGACACAGCAGTACGTCGCGCCGGTAGGTCAATGGTAATTCGGCAGCTTCAGCATAAAGACTCTCAACGGGACTAGTGTAGAAGGCTCTGGTCGCAAGACGTAACCCCCGATGGTGGATGGAGTTGAGATGGCGTAAGAGGGATGGCCGAGCAGACGAGTAGACGAAGCTCCCATAATCCAGCTTCGATCGGACTATGGACCGATACAAGCAAAGCAGGACAGTGCGATCCGCTCCCTGAGATGAACCACTAAGTACTCAGAGGACATTAAGGGAACGTGTACAATGGGCCGCCAAATAAGAGACGTGTGGAGACCAACAAAGTTTTCTGTCCAATGTGAGCCCTAGAAACTTAGTTGTTTCCACGAATGGGAGAACAACGTGATCGAGATGTAAGGATGGCGGAAGGAACACTTTATATCGCCAAAAGTTGATACAAATCGTCTTCTCTTCAGAGAACCGGAAGCCTTTTGCCACGCTCCGTGAGTATAGGCTGTCTAGACAATGGTGAAGGCAGCGCTCCAGGAGGCATGTTCTCTGGGCACTGCAGTAGATCGCTAAGTCATCGACAAAGAGAGAGCCTGAGACATTAGGTGGATTGCAATCCATAATTGGATTGATCGCGATGGCAAAAAGGGCTACGCTCAAGACGAAGCCCTGAGGCACTCCGTTCTCCTGGAGGAAGACGTCGGACAATACGGAACCCACATGTACCCTAAACTTTAGATCTGTTAAAAAGGAATCAATAAAAAGGGGCAGGCGACTGCGTAGGCCCCACCTGTGCATAGCGCGGAGGATACCTCCTCTCCAACAGGTATCATAAGCCTTCTCCAAATCTAAGAACACGGCTACCGTTTGGCGCTTTCGCAAAAAGTTGTTCATGATGAATGTCGACAAGGTCACAAAGTGGTCAACAGTGGAGCGGCGGCGACGAAAGCCACATTGGACATTGGTAAGTAGCCATCGAGATTCAAGAATCGAGACTAACCGAGCATTAACCATGCACTCCATCACCTTACAGACACAGCTTGTAAGAGAAATGGGGCAGTAACTAGAAGGAAGGTGTCTATCCTTCCCGGGTTTGGGTATAGGAACAACGACGGCGTCACGCCAACGCATGGGGACTTGACCTTTGGTCCAGACGCGATTGTAGGTACCAAGAAGGAAGCTTTTGCCCACCGGAGAAAGGTGTGCCAGCATCTGAACGTGAATGGCATCTGGCCCCGGAGCAGAGGACCGGGACAGTGCAAGCGCACATTCGAGTTCCCGCATAGTAAATGGGGCATTATAATTTTCCAGATTCAGTGAATGGAAGGAAGGTCGCCGATCCTCTTCTGCCTCTTTCCTGGGAAGCAAGGCACGGTGGTAATGGGCGGAGCTTGAAGCCTCAGCGAAAAAGCGGCCGAAGGTGTTGGAGACAGCCACAGGATCAACAAAGACCTCATTACCCGAGGTCAGGCCAGATACCGAGGAGTGGGCCTTAATGCCCGACAGCCAGTGCAGGCCACCCCAGACGACAGAAGAAGGAGTAAAACTATTAAAGGAGCTGGTGAAAGAGGCCCAACAAGGTTTTTTGCTGTCTTTGATGAGTCAACGGCATTGCGCTCAGAGTCTTTTGTTCCAATACAATTCGCCAACGTAGGATGGCGGTGAAAGGTGCGTAAAGCACGTCGTCGAGCACGGATAGCATTTCTACAAGCCTCATTCCACCAGGGGATGGAAACGCGACGTGAAGAAAAGGTAGTACGAGGAATGGACCGTCCGGCAGCATTGACGATAACAGACGTGAGGTATTCGACCTGACTGTCACAATTGAGAATATCGTGGTCCGGAAAGGTCGCTAGGGAGGAGTAAAGTCAGCTTTCAGTATGTTCCAGCTCGAAGGACGTGGGGATGAGGTGTGATGTAGGAGACGAACGACACAGGGGAAGTGGTCGCTCGAATAGGTGTCAGAAAGGACATACCACTCGAACCGATGGGCAAGAGTGGTAAAACAAAGCAAGAGGTCCAAGTGGGAGTAGGTATGAGTAGAGTCCGAGAGGAAAGTCGGGGCGCCAGTATTGAGACAGACAAGGTTGAGATGGTTGAAGACATCCGCCAAGAGTGAGCCTCTTTGACAGGATGCAGGAGAGCCCCAAAGGGGATGATGGGCATTGAAGTCGCCAAACAATAAAAACGGCGGAGGAAGCTGAACAATCAGGTGCATCATGTCAGCCAGACTAACTGCGGATGACGATGGAGTGTAGATGGTACAAACTGAAAAAGTTAGAGCAGAAAGAGTAATACGGGTCAGCTATTGCTTGGAGTGGGGTGGTCAATTGGATGGGATGGTAATAGACATCATCCCGAAAGAGGAACATGACCCACCATGAGCTGGGATACAGTCCACAGGGGTGAGGTCATACCGCTTCGAGGTATAGGGGGTAAAGGCAATACGGTCAGTTGGGCGCAACTTGGTTTCCTGGAGACCAAGGACAAGTGGACAGTGCAGGCGGAGGAGCAGTTGTAATTCCTCCCGATTAGATCGAATACCTCTTATATTCCAATGTAACAAGGCCGTCACTAGTCAGAAAAAAGGGGGGAACGAGACGGGGGAAGAGCTGGTCACCTCGACGGCCGCAGAGGGCCAGGTTTCGAGGGAACAACGCTAGAACCGGCGGTAGGCGGATCCTGTTCGAACGAGTCTTCGCCAGCTGCAGCCGCTGTCCCAGGTTGCGTAGGAGGGGCAGCATCATTTGCCGATGAGAGGCCAGCTGAGCGCCTGGCAGCAGAGCGTCCCGGCGAAACTGAGGACGGCTTTAGCAGCGACACACGGATGGAGCGTCGGACGAAATACGCCGGGGTGGAGAGGGGGATAGAGACTTCTTCTTGGAGGCCTTCTTGGAAGTCTGAGAAGGCATAGGGATAGTGGGCGGGACCCGAAGAAGGCCCTCAGGCGCGGGGTCCATCTGGGAACGCCAGACCTCTGAAGCCGGGGTCCGGAAAGTTTCCCCGATGTACACCTGAGAAGAGGATCGCTTCTCAGGCGGCGGGGGTGGGGGGAGGAGGAGGAGGAAGGGAGGGATTAGGGAGGTGGAGGCATAGAGCCCGGATGGGGGGAGGAGGTGGAGGAGGGACAGGATAGGGGTGAGGATACTGTGGGAGGAGTGGACACGACTGGGGCAAACTAAGTGGTCAACGTCATGGGATGGAGGCGGTCATACTTCTTCCTTACCTCAGAATAAGAGAGACGATCCAAAGTTTTGAGTTCTTGAATCTTCTTCTCCTTCTGATACGTGGGGCTGTCGAAAGATCTAGGCAAATGGATGCCAGGGCAATTAACGCACCGAGGTGGTGGGGTGCATGTATGTTCCTCATGAAGAGGACGTCCACAATCGCCACAAAGGGGCTCAGCCTCACACCGTAACGACATGTGCCCAAAGCTCAGAAAGCAGCGCATAGGAGGCGGGACGTAAGGTCGCACGTCGCACCGTAGCACATCACCTTTACCTTCTGCGGGAGAACATCCCCCTCGAAGGCGAGGATAAAGGCCCCGGTGTCGATGCGACAGTCATTGGGGCCGCGCTGGACTCGCCGGACGAAATGCACGCCTCGGCGCTCCAGGTTGGCCCTGAGCTCCTCATCAGATTGCAGAAGGAGGTCCCAATGAAAAATAACCCCCTGTGTCCTAATCAGTGCCAGATGCAGGACAATGGACACTGGGATGTCCCCTAGTCGGTCGCACGCCTTAGGCGCCGCCGACTGTGTGGCGGAGGTGGTCTTGATAAGAACGGACCCTGAACGCATCTTGCTGAGCGCCTCGATTTGCCCGAAGATGTCCTCAATGTGCTGAACAAAGAACATGGACTTGGAGGTGGCGAACGGCACCCCATTGGTTCGAGAAAAGACCAAATAGCGGGGGAAGTACTTCGCCCCAAGCTGGTGGGCCTGTCCTTCCTCCCAGGGAGTGGCCAAGGGGGAAAGGGCAGGAGAACCAGAACCAGAGACAGTACCTTTCTTTTTGAAAGACTCGGCCGCAGAGCGACCAGATACATGTTGACTTTTCATCTGCGAAACGTCCGCCCCGATACCACCCACTCCGACCAGGGGCTCTCCCCACAGGCGCCACCCAGCCTCAGCAAGGACTACCTGGCAGGATGATCGTTGCCGGTAGTCCTGATGCCCCAAGGAGACGGGCATCTACTCCTTGGCCGATGTGGGGAGGGTGCAGCTCAGGTATCGGCAGTACGATCCCTGTGTTGTCAGGGGGCTACAACCTAGAGGGTACATGACGACCCCACCACAACGGGCTGGCTACCGTGCTGGATTTCGGGTGCCATGGAAAGTCCATCATGATCGTAGGTGCAGATGGGGACGCACTATGGTCGGAACTTGTACAACCCATCAGGCGTTTAGGCCCAATTTGAGGAATAGTGGGTATGGTTACAACGCCGTTACAATGCTGAGTGCCAAGGTGGTGGTGGTGGTTAGTGTTTAACGTCCCGTCGACAACGAGGTCATTAGAGACGGAGCGCAAGCTCGGGTTAGGGAAGGATTGGGAAGGAAATCGGCCGTGCCCTTTTCAAAGGAACCATCCCGGCATTTGCCTGAAACGATTTAGGGAAATCACGGAAAACCTAAATCAGGATGGCCGGAGACGGGATTGAACCGTCGTCCTCCCGAATGCGAGTCCAGTGTGCTAACCACTGCGCTACCTCGCTCAGTGAGTGCCAAGGTCTTAGTGCACGGAGGACCAGTGATACACCACGTAAGGCATCCTTCCCCAAAAGGCTCGTACTTCTGTAGAATTTTGAAAAATGGAGGTCAAACTCCGAGGGGGACCATCACATGGAAGGCCGAAACGGTTGAAACTCCGTTTAGTTGCCTCTTACGACAGGCAGGAATACCTCGGGCCTATTCTTACCCCGGATCCTCAGGGGGGGCACGTCAGACAAGCGGCACAGCCATCTGCTGAGGAGAAACTCACGGTAGCACGGCAGCGTTAGTTCAGCAGCTTCTGCATACAATTGGGCTAGTGTAAAAGGCACCAGTGGCCAAACGGACGCCACGATGCTGGATTGTATTGAGCCAGCGTAAGATGGACGGAGATGCAAATGGATAAACGGAATAACCAGTCTAGTTTTGAACGGACAAGCGACTGTTATCAACAAAGGATGGTCCAGTCCACTCCTCAGGATGTACGGGTGAGTGACCGGGTACAGTGGGCGGTCAGGTAAGAAATGTGGGTCCCCAAGAAAATTTCATATCGATCGTGAGCCCCAGGAATTTCGTAGTTTCAATGAACAGAAGAGAAGCAGCTCAAGACGTAAAGATGGTGGAAGACACCAATTGCGCTACGAGAAATTCATAGAACGGTTTTGTCAGTGGAAAAGCGAACGCCATTGTCAGTGCTCCACGAGTAAAGACAATCGACGCTGAAGAGGAAGCTCAAGGAGACAAGTCCGTGGAGAACTGCAATAGGTGGCAAAATCGTCAACGAAAAGCGAGCTGGAGATGCCCGGTGGGAGACAAGCCATCATGAAGTTAATGGGAACAGGAAAATGGACGACGCTCAGGGCGGAACACTGAGGCGCACGGTTTTCCTGGATTAAGGTTTCCGACAAGGCAGAACCCACACGTACCTTGAAAATTATCTTTTAAAAATCCCTGGAGGAAACGGGGCATGCGGCCTTGGAGGCCAACGTGTAGAGAGTACAGAGGACACCAGTCCTCCAGGAGGTATCTTACGCTTTTTCCAAATTGAAAAACACGGCCACAGTCTTGTATACACAGAAATACAATTTGTGATGTAGGCGGACAAAGTGACGGAGATGATCAACTGCAGAATGGCGCTCTCGAGATCCACCCTGTGCAGTGTTTAGTAAATTGCGGGACTCGAGAAACCGAACCAGCCGTGCACGAATCGTACGATCCATGACCTTGCACACACACACACACACACACACACACACACACACACACACACACACACACACACACACACACACAGAGGGAATGAATTGTTAAAAGAACTAATAAATCAAATCCAGCTAGCTTTTTTTACTATCCCGTAGAACGCGACGACGCTGCACACACAATTGTTTATAACAAATGCAGTTTTCCATCGTAGCATGACGGTTAAAAACTTGGACAGCATGTATGCGTGTCGATTGCGTTGCAGTACGTCTCAGTCCACTAAGGGACACGGCGTGGTGAAGGTGAAGGGCGAGGAACGGAACGTTCTCGGCGGTAATGGTGATGTTGGTAACTTAGCCTGCCTCATCATCACATCTAGGGAAATGTTCCTCGAAGGTTGCCAGGAAAAAAAAAAAGTCTCCAGTTGGCCTCAAAGCTGCCATTTAGGTGTGCACATAGGCAGGGTAGCAGTCAGCAGACTAATTGCACACGGGAAATGGTCGCTCGAGTATATGTCAGAATGGACCACTCGAGACGACAGGCAAGCTGAGGACTGCTGAAGGAGAGGTCCAAACGGGAATACATGTGCATGGAATCTGAAGAGAGCCTGGGTGCTCCTATGGTAAGGCAGATGAGGTTAAGTTCATTAAGAACGTCAGCCAAGTGGACACTTGTCCGATAGGTTCTGGGAGAATGGGCGAACCCGAAAGGGGTTGTGTGCATTAAAGTCACCAAGCAGGAGAAAGGGGTGAGGTAGCTGCCCAATAAACCGCTACAAGTTTGCCCTGGTATGTAAATGGTACGCAGGCAGAAGGTGAAATGAGGAAGGAAAATGCAGACTGCGACAGCTTGAAGCCGGGTAGTCAGGGAGATGGCTGGACTATGAACGGTGTCCCATCTGAGCAGCAGGACTCGTCCATGAGACGGAATGCCGTCCTAAGAAGGAAGGTCAAAGTGAGCTGGAAAGAAATGCGAGAGCTCAAAGTGGTCGTGAGGATGGAATTTTGTTTTCTGGAGGCAGACGAGTGGACGCTGCGATTCCAAGAGCAGCTGTTATTGCTATTTGTTGGCTGTAAGGCCGCGCACGTTCCATTGGAGGGGAGTCATGTGAAGGAGAGGGAGGGAAGGAAGGAAGGAAGGAAAAATTGAAGGGGTGTCACCTCGGTGGTTGCCTAGTGCCAGCCTTCTAAGGCTTGCTGCTTCCGGAGGCAGAAGGTGGAGGATCCTGCTCCATGGCATCTACAGAGGCGTCTGCATTCTCCTGTTGGCCTGTAGAGTCCAAGGCAGAAAAAGGGTTGGCAGTGCGCACAAGCGGCACAGAGGTCGGCCAGGGGAGGGTATCATATGGCGACGCTGCAGACTGGGCGAAGTGGAAATGACAAGTCGATGCTGTTGCGAGCATATGCGCTTGAAGACATCGTAAACGATACGTGAAAATGTTCTGAATTGCCGCACCATGCGACAACGGAGAAAAAGGCGGCACATCAGCAGTAGTTTAAAGAAGATGAGAAAGCAGTAGGTTTACTAGCAACTGCGTTAGGAAAATCCGTTGCCGAGCCCGTGTTAACGTGCGCCCATGGAACTGAGGAGGAGGAGGAGGAGGAGATTACTGTTTAACGTCCCATGGAACTGAAATTTGGGGTAAATTACACGCACGATTCCAACGAAGTAGTACACAACGTATGAACATGTGGATAGAAGCAGTTTTCGTGTTCAACGTGACGTCAAAGAGAACATTAGCGCACGTCGCGAAACTGCAGGCGCTTTTCGTAGATCTGAATGACGAATTGCATAAGCACAATGAACATGTTTCTTGTTAAAGAATTTTAAATGGTAGAATTGTCTCTACACTAGGCAATGAATAAGACAATCTCAAGCCTGTGGGACACGATTTCATCTGAAAACCAAAGTGTGAACATTTTGATTGAAAAATTAAAATTGTGTACAACTGAATTGCGTGGTTGAACCAGCTGCGTTTATTACACGCAGTTTCCCTAAAATTAAAAGTCAGCGAAACGAAAGTGACGATATTGAAAAATATTGAACGCGCGAGATAAAGATTTCCTCGTCACAAATGTGGGCAGGTAGGCCACTGGGCAGCCGAGTGCCCAACGAGAAAGATGTGACAGTCGCATCAATCATTTTGGAAATAATGTTGCATTTTTGTCACAGTGCTTCAGTAGAAAATTGTGTTAGAATCGACAGCTGATACTGTGACAGTGGTGCCACACATCATATCACTGCAAATAAACAATATTTCTAATCATATACGAAATTCGACATCCCTGAAGAGATTTCTCTTGGGAAAAGCGGTGTGAGCATGTTGGCTCATGGTTGGTTGGTTTTGGGGTTTGATGGGGGCTAGACATCGAGGTCATCAGTCCCCGGTTAAAAACATACATACTTGTAGAAGGCCTATACAGTAGAAGCGTAACCTCTGCACCCAGAGGAAGGGAACACCAAGGGGTGCAGAGCTAAATTAACACCACAGTAACACAAAATAGAGGACACTTAAAAGGAGCAGAGAAAATAGCTGACTAGAGTAAAACAGACTACAGTGGTTGATGGATCATGGAAAAGGTAAACCACTGAACTACAATCTAAGAACCTCCAGCTGGAAAACGTTGATAGAGGTACCAACACAACTTGCTACCATAAAAAGACACTATTTTGGTATCCACTTCACAATTAAAAGTCGATGGAGTGGGTGTAGCCTGAGAAATCATGCGAGAGCGCCCACACTAGAGCGAGTGATAAAACCCAGCTGCACAGGTAAAACTTAAAACTCTGTCAGCTATAGAGGCATGGTCACCGAGAATTATAGGAAGTTCAGGTCATGAACAGGAACTGAAAATTCATATGCAGTTGAATAATGCCAGAAAAATTACTGAATTGAAAGATTATCTTTATGTTCCTGAATCGAGTGCTCACTTGTTCTCTGTCAAAGCAGCTGCGCGAAGAGGTTTTTGCACCAGACTGTTGTCATAAAGTGTCAAAATTAAACACAAAATGTCTGGGCAAACGATGACTGGTCATGTCAACCATGGACTCTACGTTCTTGACATACGTATCAAACCAGTACAGCCAGCTCACGTGAATTTGGTGACATCGTCTTATATATGCTATAAGTTAACCATGAGAGATTTGGACATCAACAAAAATGAGAAATTCATCTAGAAGCAGATGAACAATGTGGGCGGGTGTAAGGAAGGATTCTGTGATGGATGTGAACTGGGAAAAATGCACAGACTGCCATTCAGGAATAGAATTAATCGACCAATGGTTAAAGGAACAAATCCATGCTGACATAAATTAACCTATGTCTACAGAGTCTCGGAAAAGCTCCCTATTACGTGTGTTTCAAAAATGATTTTTTCAAGTCCTGCAATATTTTCTTTCTCAAGCAGAAAAGTGTATTTAGCACAGTCCTGGAACAGTTCTTGAATGAAGCCAAGACAAACGGTCACCTCAAACAGTTCAGGTGTGATGGAGGAAGAGTGTTCGATAGCAAGAAAGTCTCGGAATTGCTGGCAAGCAGAAGCATAGAACATAGCATCACTCCAGCTTACACACCAAAGCAAAATGGTGTTGCAGAAAAAGAAAAACGCAGTATTGTGGAGTCTGCACGTTCTATGTTGAAACCCATTCAATTGCCAAAGGAACTGTGGGCAGAAGCAGGCAATACTACTGCATATCTTGCAAATGGCACTGGGAAGTACTCTACTGAAAACTCCCTATGATCTTTGGTATGGGCGACCAATAGGCAACGTGGATCGTCTAGGCTCCTTGAAACAATGTTATGGGCATTTGAATAAGAATGTTCATTCAAAATTTGACCACAAAACTGTTGTTGGACATCTGGTGGGGTACATAAACGACAGATATATAGCTTTATGGCCTGGATTCCATCTCAAAAGTTGCGCTAAGTAACGATGTAAAATCAAAGCCTGAAGTTATATGCAATCTGCGCGCCAGTGCTGCTGAATTTGTAGTTGCTAGTAAAGATACTGTTCAACAGATCCAGCCTAATCAGAGTTCTGATGACAAAGCAACCAGGTGATGTCAGCCATGACAGGTGAGTGAGTGAAATGGAAGAAGACTTGGGGATAACGTTAAGTCCCGGAAGAAGTAAGGAGGAGGAAGATGATTTGGGTATGGTATGAAGTTCTGGAGGAAGAAACGTTTTGAGTGAGAAACGAAGAAGCAAACGCGAGAAGAAGAAACCAGAATGGATGACCGGTGGAGGTTATGTGTACATGGCTGGAACTCCCATCAGGGATAAGGATCCAAGCAGATATGCAGAAGCTATGCAGTCAGCAATTAAAACTCAGTGGCTGGAGGCCATTCGTGAAGAATTGAAGTCCCTGAAAGAGAATAATACTTGCAAATTAGTTCAGGGTCCGAGTAGTTTACGGATTTAGCAAAACCTGTGTCTCTTACAGAAGAAAACTGCAGAAAATAGTAAAGTTCGCTTCAAGAATCGACTTTTGGCTAAGGGACATGTACAAAGACAAGGAATTTGCGAACAGCAAACGTTCAGCCCCGTCGAGCGTTATGATACAATTCGAACTCTTGACAGCGGTTGCTGCAGAGAAATTTAAGTTCACAGTGAACAAAGCAACTAGAGCGATGAAACATCCTACAGTTCAAGGCTGGAATCAAGTAAACCGAATTTTTAGGTACTTTAAGAATACAGAGTCGAGTTCGTTCCATTCCACGCATTTATAAATCGCATTTCGCCTGTCGCTTACTTTGTAACCCACCTGCAACAGCAGAAACAATTCGGCAGAAACAGCTCAGCTGGCGGCAGTCAGTTTGAAGCTCGAGAATTCGTCTTGCAGCTGCCTATTGGAGTTTGCATACTTGAAACTTAGCACTGTAAATACTTTAGGATAAAATAAGACCGCTCACCAAAAAGCAGAAGCGCTGAGTTGATAGGCGCAGACAAACGGGAGAAACTCGGCAGCTTTCCGATTTTACTTTCTCTGTTTTACTTGTTTTCTTCTAGCTCGCCAAAGGATAAAATCCGGAAGCTAGCAAGCTTTCACTCTCTTGTGTGCCTATCGACTAGCTGACGCTTCTACTTTTCGGTGAGTGGCTTCCTATAATCCTGAAATATTTTTTTACAAGAACGTTCCTGCAACACAAACTCAGTGTTGGATGATACGGCTTGTGGGCGCTCAACTGCGTGGTTATCAGCCCCGTACAACTACCCAATTTTTACACAGTCCAACCTCGCCGCTTTCACGAATGATGATGAAATGGTTAGAACACTAACACCCAGTCTCCGGGCGGACAAAATCCCCAACCCACTGTTCGAGCATTGTAAAATAGTATGACGTGTAAAAAGTTCCAATATTTGCTACATATGATTCGCTTTGGGTACAACAGAAGTTAGCGGAGGCAGCTCTAAACTTCTGTAGTGCGTGTGCGGCGATTCTTTTTCTACAGAAGAAGTCAGAAAAGTATTTTCTTCTTAACTAAAGATCGTTCTGACATGAATGATTTTCCTCATCCAGGAAGACTGTCATGACGAACTGCGAGTATTTAAGAGTCGTGCTACATTTGCATTGAATAGGTGAGGATCAATGTTGGGAGTATGAGTACTGCATGCCCTAATTCAAAGCAACAAAAATCAAAGGGGATGACTTACTGCAATTTTGCTTGCTCATCTTAGCTCACTGAGCATTCCACTGTAACATTGTTACTGGTTAGCATTGCATGAATAATAGGGCTTTTTGTAGTACAAACCACTCGCCACGGGTGCGTCCATCGCAGCCCGTATTTATTGGCAACAACTTTGGACATTTTTCAGCTGCAATGTTTGAAAAGCGACCAACGAAACTTCACGTGTTATCGCTACACGCAGACAGACTGATGATTTCACAAATAAAACAGTCCAAAAATTTATTTGGGAAGAAACACGTCATGTACTTAGTCTTCTTATGTTATGCCCTCAAATGGTTAAGGAAATTCCTTTCAGGACTAAAATGCACTTCCAGCCTGATTTTCAAAACATCTTTAACTCAGACCCGCTACGTTTCGATGTGTGTGGAATCACGAAACTAGGCATTATCAGACTGTTTTAGATAATATGGGAGAATATTGAATGGTGGCTACACTGAGTCACATCGCCAGAGATTGCGCCAAAGATTATTAATCCGCCGTCTCCACTGGGCACAGTAGCAGTTCAGAGGATGTGGAGGGCAGTCGTTCTGTTGGACGAGAGAGTAGACGATCTGAGTGTTGACTGAAATGTTGTAAAGTTCGGTTGGTGTAATGTATAGATGGAAGAAGATGCAATTGTCAGAATATATTTGAGAAAGGAGTCGGACTTTTGAGTTATGATGCTGATGTAATGGAATATTTCCGTCAATATATAATGAGGTAAAAAGGAATTAGTTTTCTTTAATAGCAATCCCTCTTGCTCACTGGTACAGTCAACAAAGTATAGGGCTCGTGTTCATTTATTACGCTTTTAATTCTGGTTTCTGTGTGCAATTATAGTATTTCTGGTTCTTCAATTAGTTCATTGTAAATGGCGTTAAAATATTTGGTCGTATTGAGAAAGAACTGAGCCAGATACATGTATGCCGAGTCACACTATTACACACAAAACAGGTACACTTGTGCTTTGCTGTCTCGTAGCTTTTATAGTTGCAGGGGACTTAATCAATTGTGTTAATGCAAATTCCTTGTCATTTTTATTTTATGCAGCCAGATTGCGTGCTAATAATAATCAGGGCGAACCGGTTACGAGGTTTCGTAACCGGTCACACAGCTAGTAAAATTATTGCATTTATTCATTAATATTAGTCTTTCCTTCTTAATTAAGCCCCCATGCACGTGGCGACCGCTGCTTCGGATCGCCCCTTGGAATTCTTTTGATAGTAAAAACAGACAGTAGTATTGTTGTAGTAATTTGTAGTTTAGTAATTGTAGCCTATATTGCATGTGTAGATTTTGTAATTGAACATTTGTAGTTGTCTTTTCATTCTTCTAATGGTAGTTTTGTGGAATTTAATTTTTGATGTGTCGTATACGGATTTGACAATTTTGTGCAAGTGTGAAGGTTTTAATTGTTTGTTGATCGTGTTTGTCAGGAAGCATTTCGTGTGAACGGTATTGTTGGGGATAATGTGTTATATTGTGTGTTATTTTCGTAAGTGACGAGTTTTGTATGTTTTGTAAATGATTACGCGATGGATGAAAAATGCAAGAATGATGGATAGTCAGAATAACGAAATTGTTAACATGGCGAACTCGCCAACACAGGGGAACAGTATGGTGAATAACGAAGTAGAAAACAATTTAATAAGCTGGGAAAATAGTCCGGAACCAGTTCATATTTTTCACTATCGGAAAATTTTCAGAATACGAGATTAACGATAGGAGATTCTGGAATAGTATCGAACACAGTTTTACCGGAAATGTTAGGGGCGAAAAGAATTTTGAACAAGATAATATGGAGCAGTTGATGAGTGCAATATTAAATTTGGAATCACAAATAGGAACAATTAAAACTGATATGGGAACAATGGAAACACAGTTAGGACCTGAATTTAAAACAGAGATGGGAACAATGGCAACACGGTTAGACTCACGAATAGCGACAAGTTTTGAAAACATGAAAGATGAATTAAAGAAAGAAATTAGAGAAGAAGTACAACCGATTTTGAATGCTCACAATAATAAATTAACTTCAATAGAAAATAGACAAAAGGAACAGGATAGAGGACAGGAAGAAAGAGATCGCTTGCTAGCACAAAAATTTTCAGAGTTAAATTTACAGCGTGCACGCGATAAGGAAGAAATATTTCATAGAATCGAGGAATCCGTACCAAATTACAGAATAAATAACCTAACACAACAATATGAACAGTTAATTACTAAATGTGTTAATACTGAAACCCGAGTGGCGACACTTACGGAAGGCGTAAATAAACAGAAAGAACAAATAGGTGACTTAACGAAAAGAGTTGATGAGATTTCAGATAATTTGACAAGTCTTAATCTAAATGGGGACAGAGATTCAGATGATACAGCTCCATTGCCATTTGCAGAAACAGAAGAGTACCAGAATATAAATAATCATGTTGAAAATCAGGGAAAATTTTATGAACGCGTTAAAAGGGAATTTGAGGCTTTACGAAACCAAGTTAAACAAATTGAAAGCAAAATTGTAGGAAAAGACAGTAGAAGAAATTTAGAATCACCAATAGCGGGGGGTTTTTGAAGAAAATAATTTATTTCATTTACGAGATGCAACAAGACAGCGCCAGGCGCGCGGACTTGACAATAATCGACATTCGGACTGGGATAGACGCGGTAAGTCTTTGTCGCCACGAGGCAAAAACTGACTATAAACACGTTTTAACTGTTCGGAAATTTAAGATCTTACGCAATTCTGATAATGACATACATCCGTGTTCGTGGTTACATGAATTTATGTACGCACTTCCGCCAAATTGGCCACTAAGTCAGAAACTGGAATTTATGTGTGTGATATTTAGAAAACGAACCGGCGACGCGCATACGCGCACTTATTAGAGATTGTAATAATTTAAACGATTTTTATCACGCATTTCTATCGGCATATTGGTCCGAAGACACGCAAGACAGAGTCAAACAGTCTTATTATGCAGCGTGATTTTAAACAGTCTGAGTTCCGCACTCCGGCAGAATACTTTGAAGACATGATTCGAAAGAATCATTTCCTTTCCAACCATTATAGCCCGACTGAATTAATTCGTACTTGTGTAACTAAGCTGCCACAATCGATAAGACATTTCTTTAGCCGGAAGATGTAAAGACGACATTGAAACTTTTAAGACTTAGCTACAAGAACCTGACTATGACAACGACGATGGAATTTCTTGTAATTTTTTCAGTAACGGTAATCACAATAGATTTTCAGAGAAAAGGGATAATGATCGGAACGGACGTTATAGCGGTAATTTTGAAAGTGACAGACAAAACAGACAAGAAAATAGATACAAGCCTTATGACAATGACACACGTTCTAACAGAAATTACACAGACAATTATAGTAACAGAAATTCTTACCGGAATGATCAATCATACGGAAATAGTAATCGGTATCTTCAAGACAGAAATTATTCATACAATAATAGAAATTCTTTCTACAGAAATAACCAGGGTAGTAGACCTAAATTTCAGAACTGACAGTCGAAATTTCACAAGTAGTAGTCATGCAGACAGCCATGAAAATAGAAATTTTAATAACGGACACAATCAAGAATTTACATCTAACAGACATGAAGGACCTAATTGGCATCCTCCACGTGACAGAAATTCAGAGAGACAAGTGCAAATCGTAGAAATTAATCCGCGAAGTGACGCGAATTATCAAAGACGTGACGCAAACAAACGACAATGACTTGTAGCTTCGGCTTCTGGCAGCAATACAGACGGTTCAGAAAGTAATGACACTACGACTTTACACTACGTACGCTTGGAAGACAGAGATTTTGCTATACGAAAAGGAAAATAATGTAGATGCATTTTTACATCCTGTTATTGAAGTATGTGTGATTAAGAATAAGTTCACTGCGGTTTTAGATTCTGGGAGCCCACTGAATGTTATTAGTGAATCAGTTTTTCGTATATGTGTAAGAACTATTGCTTGTCCTGTGTTACCTGTTTCTAAAACCACAGTTCGAGGAGATATTTCTGGAAAAAGTGTGGAAGTCAAACAACAGTCCAAATTCTATTTCATTTGTCAAGGATATGAATTTTCTGCTTATTTTATTATTGTTCCATTACTTAGTATACAAATTATATTAGATATGGAGTTTCTTTACACATATAAAGCAATTTTAAACTTTAAGGAAGGAAATGTGAACTTGACTGTTGCCGGAATGCCGAGATGTTTGAAATTTTGCGAGTGTGTAACGAAATCTGAATCAGACAAACTGTTTGTTTCTTTCTTCTGATGCTTCCGCTGAGTATTATGACGACAATGTGTTCATTCATGACAACGACAATGGATACAGAGACGCGATGGATGATATGTTTAATAGTGAAGAATTAATTAATGAAAAGGTTAACAAAGCTGAAGTGACAGACGACGTTGCAAGAAAAGAATTACACCAAATTTTGACTTCACATGCTACAGTATTTAGTCATCCCACAACATATTTATTTCATGTAAAAAAACACACCATTTCGGGAAAAAACGTACCCTGTTCCTTTGGCTTATAGAGACAAGGTTAAGAATGAACTTCAGTCCACATTAGATCAAGGCATTATTGAGCCAGCAGTCAGTCCTTGTACCAGCCCATTACATGTTCTTAAAACGGATGGGTCAATTCGTTTGGTTCTGGATTCCAGACAAATAATATCTTTCCTGAGACTGACCATCCACAACATTTAGATGAACTTCAACATTTCCATGGAATTAAAGTTTTATCCACAATTGATTTCCACGCAAGTTTTTGGCAAATTGAACTCCACCCTGATTGTAGAAAATACACTGCTTTTTATCCTTTGGCAACTTGTCAATTTCGGATATTACTGTTTGGACTTACTGTATCTTCAGCAGCATTCATTAGTGGTTTAAACAAAATTTTACCTGTTTATCTTCGTAACAATATTACTGCATATGTTGACGATATTCTTATTGTTAAACGTTCTTGGAGTGATCATATCTGAATTTAGGATTCATTATTACGTATTTTTGCAAGAGTTGGCATTGTAGTGAACTTGGAAAAATCTAAATTTGGTCGTTCTCAGGTGAAATTTCTTGTACATATTATTTCAACAGAAGATATTCTTCCTGATCCAGAGAAACTAGACGCTATTCGTAATTATGCTGTTCCTACTACTAAAAATGATGTACATAGTTACCTTGGTGTCTAATTTTCTTAGACACTTTGTTAGATTGGACAATTTGGCCACACCTCGTTCATGTGAACTTTCTGGAAAGTATTCTAATTGGTGTTGGGATGATTAAGCGCAATTAGAATTTGAACAACTTCATGATGCTTTAGTTGTTGCTCCACTTCTTTCACACCCGGATTTTCCTAAAGATTTTTTTTTTTTTTTTTGCCAACTGACTCATCATACAAAGGCCTAGGCACACACTATTTCAAGGGATAGAAGAAACCTGCGTCATAGTACAGGAAACTATTGCATTTGGGTCGTGTTCTCTCTAAATCAGAAAAGAACTTTGGCTATTGCTTGGGTTTCACAAAATTTCCCATCTTTTTGTATTGCAGACATACAAAGGTTTACACCGATCATCGAGCTCTGGAATTTCTGATGTCAACAAAATTAACACATGCAAGATTATCACGATGGGCACTGTATCTACAGAAAATTGCTTTTAGTATTTTTTATATCCAGGGTCCTAATATTATTGCTGATCCTTTATCACGTGCACCTTTGGGTTTGAAACAAAGTGCTGAGGAAGACTGCAAAGAAAATAATTGTCCGAGGTATATTCAAGGTGTTGCGTTTGAAAATTTCATTTCGTCTTCGTCCCAGGACATCGCTAAGGAGCAAAACAAGGATCCAATCTGGAAGGACATTAACACTTTCGCTGCGGCTGACGCTTATAAGCGTCACAACAAGCCACGAACCAGTGCGGCTGACGGTCATAAGCGTCCACGCTCACTGTCCGATTACTCAGTCCAGCTGCAGCGTCTAAACTTTTGTTTTGTGTGGTCAGTTATCGAACGTATATTGTTCGTAATGGCGGTTAATAGACCTTCCAATGTGAAAAGGAGCATGAAAAGTGTTTCGCTTACTAATTTCTACACATTCGGGCGTCCCCTGGGCGTCTGTGATAAATGTAGACGGCTAATTCTCTCACATCAGGAGCAAGCATGCTACTAAATTGACGACCGCTATCAGAGTCTATCTTAAAAATGCGCATTTGAAGTAAATATAATTTCAAATGAACCCAGTTCCTTTTTTCCTTAAGAATATGCATTTTGGAATCCAAATTGTATTTTTGTTACATTATCAACAAATCACTAACATTTGAATGACGTCTGTGACCCCTACAGATGTCAGATAGCAAACAGACTTTGAAACATGACCACAATACAGTCGAAGCTTATATGAAGTAATGCATCTAAGGTGTCATCATTAAGTCAGTATAGAACATGATCCTACAGATCTTACAAGGTCTTGACGTCAGCCTGTAGCTGAGGTGTGCTTAGGAGCGTCGGCTCCGAGCGGTACCTGTCGTTTCAGAGTGTCACCGCCCCTCACTCGAGCGGTAGCAGCCCGCACTCGCAATTGCCAGGCCGCACTGGAGAGTTGCACGCCTGCACCGATGCCGCAGCGAAAGTGTTAAGGGGAAGTCGAGGAGAAAGTTAAACGTAGCGATTATACAGTTTTATTTAGTTCATAATGATATTCTTTTTAAATGAAAATCGGTTGACACCTGTTTGGTTAGTTTGCATTCCTGATGAGTGGGTTAATAAATTGATTTGGTATACACACTTCAGCTATACACACTTTGGTCCCAGAAAATGCTTTCATAAATTACGAGGAAATTGCTACTTCAGTAATATGGAAAAACGTATTCGATTTGTTCTTCCTAAATGCAAATTATGTCAAAAGGCTATGCCGCCAACTACACTCCTGGAAATGGAAAAAAGAACACATTGACACCGGTGTGACAGACCCACCATACTTGCTCCGGACACTGCGAGAGGGCTGTACAAGCAATGATCACACGCACGTCACAGCGGACACACCAGGAACCGCGGTGTTGGCCGTCGAATGGCGCTAGCTGCGCAGCATTTGTGCACCGCCGCCGTCAGTGTCAGCCAGTTTGCCGTGGCATACGGAGCTCCATCGCAGTCTTTAACACTGGTAGCATGCCGCGACAGCGTGGACGTGAACCGTATGTGCAGTTGACGGACTTTGAGCGAGGGCGTATAGTGGGCATGCGGGAGGCCGGGTGGACGTACCGCCGAATTGTTCAACACGTGGGGCGTGAGGTCTCCACAGTACATCGATGTTGTCGCCAGTGGTCGGCGGAAGGTGCACGTGCCCGTCGACCTGGGACCGGACCGCAGCGACGCACGGATGCACGCCAAGACTGTAGGATCCTACGCAGTGCCGTAGGGGACCGCACCGCCACTTCCCAGCAAATTAGGGACACTGTTGCTCCTGGGGTATCGGCGAGGACCATTCGCAACCGTCTCCATGAAGCTGGGCTACGGTCCCGCACACCGTTAGGCCGTCTTCCGCTCACGCCCCAACATCGTGCAGCCCGCCTCCAGTGGTGTCGCGACAGGCGTGAATGGAGGGACGAATGGAGACGTGTCGTCTTCAGCGATGAGAGTCGCTTCTGCCTTGGTGCCAATGATGGTCGTATGCGTGTTTGGCGCTGTGCAGGTGAGCGCCACAATCAGGACTGCATACGACCGAGGCACACAGGGCCAACACCCGGCATCATGGTGTGGGGAGCGATCTCCTACACTGG
Organism: Schistocerca serialis cubense; assembly: GCF_023864345.2. NCBI lineage: Eukaryota > Metazoa > Arthropoda > Insecta > Orthoptera > Acrididae > Schistocerca > Schistocerca serialis. Next base: position 11,288,580 of record NW_026047583.1, read on the forward strand.
CCGTACACCACTGGTGATCGTCGAGGGGACACTGAATACTGCACGGTACATCCAAACCGTCATCGAACCCATCGTTCTACCATTCCTAGACCGGCAAGGGAACTTGCTGTTCCAACAGGACAATGCACGTCCGCATGTATCCCGTGCCACCCAACGTGCTCTAGAAGGTGTAAGTCAACTACCCTGGCCAGCAAGATCTCCGGATCTGTCCCCCATTGAGCATGTTTGGGACTGGATGAAGCGTCGTCTCACGCGGTCTGCACGTCCAGCACGAACGCTGGTCCAACTGAGGCGCCAGGTGGAAATGGCATGGCAAGCCGTTCCACAGGACTACATCCAGCATCTCTACGATCGTCTCCATGGGAGAATAGCAGCCTGCATTGCTGCGAAAGGTGGATATACACTGTACTAGTGCCGACATTGTGCATGCTCTGTTGCCTGTGTCTATGTGCCTGTGGTTCTGTCAGTGTGATCATGTGATGTATCTGACCCCAGGAATGTGTCAATAAAGTTTCCCCTTCCTGGGACAATGAATTCACGGTGTTCTTATTTCAATTTCCAGGAGTGTATTTCTCACAGAGCACCGTTGTTTCGTATCATTCCAGCGAGATTAAAAAATGGCAGCAGTCGATTTGTTCGGTCCAGTGGTTCGTTCTACTAGTGGTTTTGCGTACATTATGGTAGTAGTGGAATTGACATCAAAATGTGTGTTTTACACCTTTACACGAAGCAACAAATGGTTCAAATGGCTCTGAGCACTCTGGGACTTAACTTCTGAGGTCATCAGTCCCCTAGAACTTAGAACTACTTAAACCTAACTAACCTAAGGACATCACACACATCCATGCCCGAGGCAGGATTCGAACCTGCGACCGTAGCGGTCGCGCGGTTCCAGACTGAAGCGCCTAGAACCGCTAGGCCACACTGGCCGGCACACGAAGAAACTGCTCGTTCAGTATCTAATGCTTTCATCAAACATTTTCTTAAAGAAGTGGGTCATGTTGATAAAGTTGTATCAGATAATGGATCACAGTTTAGCTCTAAAATTTGGCTTCGTACTCTATGGCATCGTAAGATTAAACGAATTTTCATTTCACGTTTTCACCCTCAATCTAACACATCAGAGATGGATGAAGGAAATTAATATATTTTACGTCTTTATTGTCGTCATAATCACAGAACGTGGGATCAGTATCTTCATATTTTTCAAAACAACCTGAACGAACTCCCCAATGAGTCAACTTTACCGCCTATATTGATATTAAAAAATAAACCACCGACAAACCATATTTCTTAAATCGTTCCTTTTCCCCTTCAGGAGACTGCGGCATTCCGAAGTTGTCTAACTGGCTCTATAAAATGTTGCATCTGTGGCTGCTAGAAGAGAAAAATAATCTAAACGTTCTGGTCGTTTAAAAACATTGTCAGTTGGTCAAAAGGTGTTAAGTGTCAACGTTTGTCTCCCAAAGGGAAAGGCTTGTGTCGCAGATTTTTTCTTCTTTATAACGGTCCATATAGAGTTCGCAAAATTATTCATTATAACACTGTTGAAGTATAAACTCCTAAATCATGGCGCATCACGTATCTAACGTTAAAATTAATGTGGAATGACGCACTTTTGAGAAAATTAAGTTACACGTAAACACGCAGAGAACAGAGGGATACCGCGCCGTGTTCTAGCGGCAGCACATACACAAAGCAACAATCAGTCCGCGCGCCGCACAAGGGAACCATTGACCGCGAACAGTTACTTCCTACGTCACGCCTACTTACAGCTGATCCAGCACTCAGTGCAAATGCACTGACAGCCGTAAATAAATACACGGCATATTTCTCCGGTTAAATTCAGTATCAAGCTATAGTGACTTGATAACTTACGTTATTAATGTTCAGTTTTTCCAGGATACAGTTGTGTAAAATCTTTAAGAACTACAGGTAATTCTCTGCGTGTCCGACATTAAGAAGACTTTGCTATCGAGAAAATTTCAGGAAGAATGTAATTTCGAGGAAGAAAGTAATAAACTAAATGGTAACTATTAATTGAGTTTATTTTTCAGTTAATATATTTCTACTTAGGTATGTACTTTATACATAATTTTCTGCTCGCGATTATGTGATTTATACTTTGTTTTAAATTTTGTGCTCTATGTATTTACTTGGGAAGTGACATGCTTGCGTACATTTGCTGATTTTGACAATGGTTTATTAATGAACAGGGTTGTTACTTGCTTATATTATGCATCGCTTGGCTGCTATGCTTATTCACTGATGCTTATTTTTAATATGTGCCTGCTGTGCCTACTTTAATTATACATCGCCCGATTAGTTGCGCTGATATGGCTATGTATGTAAGCTATACTTTGTGATTTATTTGCTTACGCCTTCATGTTTACTTATTAAGATTACATATGAACATTTATTTGCTTACACTGATATGATGCCAATGACTTATGTGAGACATATACTTGCTGCTTTGCGTACTGATTGCACATTTACACATTTCTGTTTTGTTGTCATAACTACTCTTTATTTTAGTATATAGAAATGCTTATATACTGTGCACGAACAGTTTAGGTTACACTATGATATTAATTATAGATCGTTCGCTTGGCAGAGCCTCATTGTAGGGATTGTGCTGCATCCACTTGTTGACATTCTGTTCTCCATTGGTATAGTTACTCGCTATTTCATGTTTTGCCTACGCTCAGTGCTTTACATTTTAAGATAAGAAAATGAACTGCTATAATTCTACGAACTACATGGGTACTTAAACTTCATTGAAGTCACATGAACTGGAGGTTTTATGGAAGCTGTATAAATTATTATAGGAAGGAAGCTGTTGACATGAAATACCAACACTAGCTTTAGACTATTGACATTACACTGCATTCTTCGTGATCAACTGAAATAAGTGACGCTTGACACAAGGAAATATTCCACATGTCTGCTTCTGTTTTGCCATGATTCTTGAAGTGGTGTACACATTGTGAAATATTACGGTTTATTCATTCAAATTCTGATGTGATCATTAACACTGTATACTCACACCTATTTACTAAAAGATATTCAAACTAAAGGCTGTTAGAGGTCATGTATGCATTTCTTTTTTTTATGATGGACAAGGTAATCAAAATATATTTTATAATTTATAATGAGTAGAAGATTTGGCTCAGGTGGATTGCACGGAGGTTGTGTGTAGACATTGCTTCTTCGGATTGTATGGGATTATGAACTGAAGTTTGTACTAGGATTCTATCTGTACCTGTTCCAGTAGACAGACTAGAGGAAAGAGTTGTTATGGAAGTGAAATGATATTGGTGATAATCTTTATATGTATTGACATATTGAAGAGTTATTATTGAAGTATTGAGATTGTTTTATGCTGATTATTGGAGTTTTGTTGGATAAGAGGTAAGGTAAGTGAGGAGCATATTTTTTGTTGGTTTATATAGAACAAGAAGGATGAAGATGGCAGACTGGAACACTCCAGTGGAAGGAAGGTTGTCCGCACGCACACACACACACACACACACACACACACACACACACACACACACACACACACACACACAGTTAAATCGGTAAGTAGTGTGTGTGTGTGTGTGTGTGTGTGTGTGTGTGTGTGTGTGTGTGTGTGTGTGTGTGTGTGTGTGTTTCTAGTCGATCTGAGAGTTGACTGAAATGTACTGGAAGAAGATGCAATTGTCAGAATATATTTGAGAAAGGAGTTGAACTTTTGATTTATAATGCTGGTGTAATGGAATATTTCCGTCAATATATAATGAGGTAAAAAGGAATTCGTTTTCTTTAATAACAATCCCTCTTATTCACTGGTACAGTCAACAAATTATATGGCTCGTGTTCATTTATTACACTTTTAATTCTGGTTTCTGTGTGCAATTATTGTATTTCTGGTTCTTCAATTAGTTCATTGTAAATGGTGTTTAAAATATTTTGTCACATTGAGAAAGAACCGAGCTAGACACATGTATGTTGAGTCACACTACCACACACAACAGTTACACTTGTGCTTTGTTGTTTCGTAGCTTTTACAGTTGCAGAGGACTTAATTGTGTTAATGCAAATTCCTTCTCATTTTTATTTTATGCAGCCAGATTGCGTGCTAATAATAATCAGGGTGAACCGGTTACGAGGTTTCGTAACCGGTCACACAGCTAGGAAAATTATTGCATTTATTCATTAATATTAGTCTTGTTTTTAATTAAGCCCCCATGCAATATATTGTGATGATTCATTTCCTTCTGATGTTTACTATTTTTTTTCCTTCAAAAGACTAAAGGAAAACGCTATTAAGATATGCACTGTGGTCATAAAAATGGAATGCAGTGTACCACAATAACCCTAAGACGAATGCGTATTTAAATAAAAATAAAGTAGAATGTGCCTGTATCAACACGAATTACCCACTTTGGACTTCAAAAGCGTGTGTGCACTTGCTGCCATGGGTCACTCAAGTAGTATGAAAACGTGGCCATTTTCATAAACGAAAAGGTTCCGTTATTGAGTTCCAATTTGGCTGGCAGTAGCTGTATCACAGAACAGCTAAAAATATGGCTTCCTCTGAGGCTGAAACAACACACCAAAGAAATCTTCATTTTACAGGCTATACACCACAGAGCTCGCAAAGCATTACACCATTTTCTTCTCCCTTATTGCCCTAGTGGTGCGTAGGACAAGTAAATCGCAAAGTAAAGCTTTTCTTGGTCTCAAAACCATAAATTGATAGCCTTATTTCACACCATAAGTAAAAATTTCTCAGCTTTTTCAATGGAAATTATACAAATATATCATGTAAATTTAGCAGAATAATTCTGTGTCATCCAGTAAGTAACTCGTCAGTCACGGAGTTGCTCAACATATTCTGCGTTGTTGACATGATTCACTTACACCACTAGTATGAAGCATATGGCCAACGTGTTCCTGGAGCAGGCTGGCAAGTGACCACAACTTTTGTTCCGAAGACGCAGCTGCCGAGGGCTGGACACCCATAGGTTATGTGAATGATAAGGTTTGGAGACTAACTTTCCCAGCGGTCCTTTGTCATCTGACAGATTAATTGTTCTGCCGGACGTCCGCGCCGTCCCAGCTCGATATTTCGCCGCCGTAACTGTACGTCCTCACTAGGAGTTACCTGACGTGGCGTCAAAGCATCGTGTTGGGAAGATGCAGACCACTGGCAGGACACTCGATCTCATCAAGATGGAACATAGTTACTAAAAACGATCAGATGCACAGACTGCAAACTGAACCAAGAACTAAATCAAGAACTGTCAATTATTTGTGTGTGTCTTAAGCCTATTTAAAATTAAAAAGGTCATTCACCACATGATTCACATATCTGGAGCATCTCTAGTGGCTGTACTGTTTTCAGTGGTTTTGCTGTAAACGTTATGAGCAGGCAGTACATCTCTATTATAGTTATAGACTCAGGAAATACGTACTTCAGATCACAGTCATTGTAACTGTTCCCGAAACATAACCACACTAATAAAGAGACAACAATACAGAACTGATAAGACATGAGCACACCTGGGGAGACTTCGTAAACTATGATCAAGTTCCAAATCAAGACAAGCCGCTGTTGAGAAAACCCTACGCAGTAGCAAAATGTAGGCTCCAAAATCTCTTTGAAGTGAAATGAGCAAATGCATCCAGTCCCCGTTCGATTCTAGCTTTTGCAAACACTGAAAGCTATGTAGTTATCAGTAGGCGCAACATGAAACTCTAAACGCTGACGGAAATGTAAGAAGTCATCCTCAAGCAAAATTGCCATTCGGTCTATCAATAGTGACAGAACGACATGTATCATCTACTCGCCGTGATTACAGTAATTGTCAAAGCGAAAAGTGCTTTTCAACATACAGTACACTTAAGACAGAGAAATAAGTTCAACAAGCTGAGCGTTGTACTGTGATTCCATGCTGCACCTACGCACAACGTTATTAATTTAGCCCGACGTTTTCATGTGAGCGACGCCTCTGGACTACAACAGTATTCGTATTATAGCTACCAAGTTGTAACGAGACAGCATAAATGGGCAGACGGTTGTAAAATTGGCCGAGACTATCCGTATACTGCTGGTTTATAACGCTTAACTACCGTTATATCTGATTATTGCCCATACTTCAATTTTTCCTCTGATGGAATTGCTCAATAGTGGGTGAACAGTGTCAACAAACCCTCGCCCCTCATACAACACAGACACATTATGTGCCAATGAATTGCAGCAAAATGTATCTTTGTACTTTTCTGCCAAAGACTTAATTCCTATCGGAGCAGACTGTCACCCCGTCGTCGAGGCGAAAACACACTATCGTTCACACCCACTCCCTCCACCACCCACCACTTTCACTGTGGATGTTTCATAACTTACGACAATCAACGCAGATTTATACCTATAGGGTGATTCCTTGGTACAAATCTTCAGGGATGATGGCGAAGAGTAACTGCATTCATTTGAGATATGGGACCCTGGTGTGGAAACGACCATGTCATTAGTCATACGCAAAAAGCGTTGTGATACCTATCGCTGGACCTTTGCTACTGCAAGCTCTTTGCCTTCCAAATTTTTCGGACGCAGTAACAGTAAACATGGGCTCCGATGTCAGCACTATGACCACTTGCTCATCTTTGCTACTGTGGAAATCCTTGCAGTAGCTCTTCAGGTATGCACTTGACTTCCCATGTTGATCAGACTTTTTCCTTATTTTGGTATGTAATACATACTCTCAAAATATGAAAGTTAAGAGGTTGCAATAGAAAAGGTTCAGTCTCAGAGGTATAAGAAAGATTTTCGCTTATAACTCTCGACTCTTGTTTCCCGACTAGAGTCCCTTATTTCAGATTCATACAATTACTTTTCTCCATCATCCCTGAAAATTTGTACACTCGTCACGGAATCATGCTGTAGGCCTGTATTTGAAACCGCATCATCACAAGAAAGAAACGCAGTTTCTCTTCGAGATTCGAGTCTACAATGGCGTTCCCAACAGCCTTCACCTGCTGGCATCCTGAGGAGCTTTCCAACCTTGGTCAGCAATAAGCTCTCCCTTATTCCATCATCCAGTAACTGCAGGAAGATGTTCTGATTATGTAAAGTAGGTAACTGTTTGCCATCCCAGTGAAGTCAACATTTGATACCTAGTTTTGTAAATTAGCTTTTATAGTTTCCACACCCTCTTTCGTACAAAACGTTGAACCGAGGACTGACTTGTACGAAACTCATCAGTATTCTATGCTAGTCCCTCAATGGCTGCTTCTAGAATAAACGCTGGATCTCTCACACTTAACTGACAACTATTTGTTTATTGTGGAGCAATGAAATTTTCCGCATAGTAGTTTTACTAGTTTCAGGTTGTATGTTCTCGATCTAAGGTGGGAAGTAATCCTCTAAGTATGTGAAATTTTCAGTACGACAAGAAGAGAAGACGTTTTGTAATGGCCCATAAGCTGATGGCGTTGGCATGGAAAAAATATTTAGCAAGTCTCTTTACTTCCGCAACTATTCCGATGCGCGTCTTTTCCTCTTTATTAGATAGTTTTTTGTCCGTTCCATCCAATGGACCAGGCCAGCCTGGCTCTGTCGCTGTAAGAAATTTCTATCTTCATTTCTTTTCATGAATTTAAGTGCATCGGCGTATGCAATGTCAAAGCATCTAACATGTCTAACTCTTATCGGCGCTGTTCAAGTACGTTATGAATTTCTTGTACATTTTTTTTCTCTCCTTGGAACTCCCTCCAGCATTAGTGCAGGCTCCTAGTTTCATCATACAATAAGGCAAAGATTTCGTAGCTATACACACCTTTACGCCAAGGACAATATATTAGTGAATTGTGAGATTTGCATTTTCAGTGACAGGTAAATTCAGTCACGGATATTACAAAATAATACTGTTAGAACTTTTTCAGCAGTGGGCAGTTCTGAGCATTACATTGAAATCCACACTTTTTCGGAACAACCACTCAATAGGCCGTTTTCCTGTGTTGAACGTATGGTTCGGATTGTTGTTAATATGAATGATGAAAATATTTAAATAGCATTTACAGTCAATATTCTCACAAAATATTGAATTTTTATTTAATTGAAGCTTAAAAATCATTAAATATCACGATCTGGCTACGTGATCAAAACGCTGTTACTGGCTCATGATCAGAAAACGTCACTGACTAGTAGTAACACGAAGTTATGTTCTTGTTACAGGTGCGTTAGCAGACGTAACTAGATTTTTACGTACTTTTTCTGGCAACAGTTTAGCTACTTATTAACGGAAAACGCAATTACAACTTTCAAGTAACAGTACAAAGTGGAAGCCTCGCGAAAGTTGATGCATTTATGTTCCACCCATTTGGAGCGGCAGTATGTACAACGAGCGACATTCTTTTCCCTGCTCCCTGCAGCATCGTTAAACTCTCTCAATACTAAGCAACTGTAGAACTTTTACAAATGGATCTGTATATTATAACTAGATTGTCGACTTTGTCAATTACGATCTAAAGCAAAATTATCCTTGGCAACCATGATTTCTTCTCTGGACGACACTCAGCAGTCATAGGCATCCAGAAATCGTTCCATAGCGCAACGGATAGTACATATGACTGCACACAAAGTGGTCACAAGTTCGAATTCAGGAATGGTTGATTGGTTAGTTGGTTTAAGGGGCGGAGGCACCAAACTACGAGATCATCGGTCCTTTGTTACTAATAAAACAATGCCTGAAGTGTGAGAATAAAACAGACGCGACACATAACACAAAACGGAAAGAACGGAAAAACCACAAGAACAAAGGAAAAGAAACTAACACTAAAAGGAACAAAAGAGAAGAAGAAAACAGACAAACAGAAGACAGTAAAACAAGAAAGCAGATTACAGTGGCAGGCCGACCACGAAAACAAAAAGGAATAGCCAGCCACTCAGCAACACATTAAAACCTTGGGTGGAGGACATGTGTCAATACTTAGATCAAATGATAAAACCTACCCTCACGAATAAATCGTAAAACTAAATCAGCCAACAAGGCGTTGTCAGATAAAATGAGTGGCAACGGGTCCGGTAACCCAAGATTTCGACGCTGGGCAGTCAAAATGGGACAGTGCACCAGAATATGGGCCACAGTCAACCGGGCGCCGCACCGACACCTAAGGCGGATCTTCACGGCGCAAGAGGTAACCGTGGGTCGCCCAAGCGTGGCCAATGCGGAGCCGGCAGAGGGCAACTGATTCCTTGTGAGAGACCAGCATGGAGTACTTCCACACATTCATAGTCTCAAGGACACACAGTTTGTTGTGTGTATTGTTAGCCATTCCATCTCCGAAAGCAGAAAAACCCTGCAGCGTAAGTCACAAGGCAGGTCAGGTTCAGAGATACCCACCCCCAGAAGTGGTTTCCGCGTAGCCTGTTAGGCCAGCCTGTCGGCAAGTTCGTTGCCTGGGATTCCGACGTGTTCTGGGGTCCTGCCGCGCGGGATTAACCGAGCGGTCTGGGCGCTAGTCATGGACTGTGCAGCTGGTCCCAGCGGTGGTTCGAGTCCTCCTTCGAGCATGAGTGTGTGTGTTTGTCCTTAGGATAATTTAGGTTAAGTAGTGTGTAAGCTTAGGGACTGATGACCTTAGCAGTTAAGTCCCATAAGATTTAACACATATTTTAACTTTTTTTTTGTTCTGAGGTCCACACAAACACTGCTGAACGACGGGACTGGTCCAGAGCATAAATGGATTCCTGTATGGTCGCCACCAAAAGATGGCGAGGATAGCACTGGCAGGTATCTTGTAGGCTGCTCAAGGAGTCAGTACACAGAAGAAACGATTCCTCAGGGCACGAACTGATATACTGAAGTGCATGAGATATGGCCACCAGCTCGACAGTGAATACACTGCAGCCATTGGGCAAGGAATGCTGCTAAAAATGACGTCTGTGGACAATGGCAAAACCGACATTAGATCAGCCATCGAGCCCTAGGTATTAACCACTCCAGAGCCCCAGAACACTTCAAGAATCGAGAGGAAGTAACAGCAGATAGCCACAGGGTTAACGGAGTCCTTAGGACCATGCAAAATGTCCAGGCGAAGCTTCGGCCTACAGCTACACCACAGAGGTGTAACATGAATGGACCTCGAGGAGATGTGGTGAAGGGAAGGACTCCGGTTCAGACAGAAGTGATCGCATGCGATCCACAATCGTTAGCCCTTCACAGGGCCGCCTTTCCAGGAGGTGAATCGCCATGGCTGGGAAAAGAAGACTGTAATAAAAATTTTCAGGATAGCTATGAATGTGTGCAACGTAACTGGCGAGCAGTTGTGCACGTCTGATTTTCAATGGAGGGACTCCAGCTTCCACCAGTACACTTGTCACCGGACTCGTCCTAAAAGCTCCTGTCGCTAGTGTAAGTCCGCAATGGTGCAATGGGTCCACCAAACAATGCCGAGGGCGTCGCCGCACCATAAGTTCCACTCCCATCGTCAAGGTGGGATTTAACAAAGACTCTATAGAACTGTAGCAGTGTGGAGCTATTTGCAACCCAGTTGGTGTTGCTCAGGCAGCGGAGCGCATTGAAGTGCAGCCTAAACTTCCGCTTAAGCTGACTAAGATGAGGAAGCCAAATCAAATAAGCGTCGAAAACCAAATCTATGAATCGATATGCCTTCACTACAGTGAGTGGATCGTCATTAAGGTAAAGTGGTAGCTCCAGATGAACGGTTCTAAGGCAACAGAAATGCACAATACGTGGTCATGGCGGAAAACTAAGCCATGGGCTAGAGCCAATGACTGCACCTTGTGGATTGCTCCCTGGAGGCGCCGCTCGGCAACAACAGTACTGGAGCAGCAGTACGAAATGCAGAAGTTGTCGGCATAAAGAGGAGGTGAGAGGATCTGACAACTGCTGCTAGACTTAATAGTCACTAAAAATAGACATTCAAAGCAGAGCCCTGTGGGACTCCATTCTCCTGGATAGGGTGAAATTATGGGAGTCATAAATTTGGACACTGGCAGTACGGAGCGACAAGAAGTTTTGGATAAAAATCGGGAGCGGTCCCCAGGGATCCCACTCATGCAATGTGGCAAAGATATGATTTCTCCAGGTTGTGCTGTATGCTTCATGCAAATCAAGAAAGACAGCAACCAGATGTTTGCGTCTGTAAAAGGCTGTTCAGATGGCAGTCTCGAGGGACACAAGATAATCAGTGGTAGAGTGAGACTGGCGGAAACCGCCCTGACATGGAGCCAGTAGGCCACGTAACTCCAAGACATAACCCAAGCACTGACGCACGATACGTTCCAGCAGCTTACAAAGAAAGTTGGTGAGGCTTATGGACCGATAGCTACCCACATCAAGTGGGTTTTTACCGTGTTTGAAAACTGGAAAGATTGTGCTCCCCCACCATTGCGATGGAAAAACGCCAGCGCATCATATTCGGTTGATGAGGAGGATATGTCCCTTGTAGTCAGATGAGAGATGTTTAATCATCTGGCTGTGGATCCTATCAGGCCCAGAAACTGAGTCGGGGCAATCTGCAAGGGCAGTGAGAGCAGCTCCCACTCTGTAAATGGGGCGTTATAGGATTCACTGTGGCGTGAAGTGATTCAGACGACTTTCCCTTCCAGCCACCGTTTGAGTGTGCGAAAGGCTGGGGGGGGGGGGGGGGGGTGTAATCCTCTGACACGGAGGATGGAGCAAAGTTCTCGGCAATAGCGTTTGCGTCGGAAGATAACACGTCACTTATGTTAACACCAGGAACACCTGTTGGGGTCTGCTACCCAGTAACACACTTTATCTTTGCCCATACGTGGGAAGGTGACGTATGGCACGAAATGGTCGACACGTACCTCTCCCAACACTCCTGCTTCCGTCATTTGGTAAGTTAGCGAATGCCGGCACGGAGCTGTTTAATGGCTATGAGGTGCTCCAGGGAAGGGTGCTGCTTATGCCGCTGTAGGGCTCGCCGACGCTCCTTAATTGCTTCAGCGACTTCCGGCGACCACCAAGGGACGGCCCTACGCTGGGGCACCGTAAAGAGCGAGGGATCGCGTTTTCAGCTGCAGAAACAATTGTTGTAGTCACCTTCTCAACCATTACTTCAATGTTACCGTGTGGGGTAGATTCAACGGTGACAGCAGAAGTGAAAATTTCCCACTCCGCCTTGTTTAAAGCCCATATGGGCAGGCGCCCATGGGCCTGACGCAGAGGCAGTGACAGAAACATGGGGAAATGGTCACTATCACACAGGTCGTCATGTGCTCTCCAGTGGATAGATGGAAGAAGTCCTGGGTTGGAAACTGATAAATCAACGGCCGAGTAACTATCATGAGGCACACTGAAATGTGTGGGGGCACCTGTATTTAAGAGGCAGAGGTCGAGTTGTGACAGTAAATTTTCGACATCTCTGCCTCGCCCAGTAAGCAAGATGCCACCCCACAAGGGTTTATGGGCGTTAAAATGTCCCCAAAAGTAGGTAAGGCTTACACAGTTCATCGATCAGTGCGTCTAATACATTCAGTGGCGCTACACCAGCTGGAGGAAGACACACACATTGCCAACAGTTATTTTCTGCGTCATCCTTTTCTGACAGCCACAGCTTCAAGAGGGGTTTCCAAGGGCACAGTCTCACTACAGACCGAGTTTAGGACATAAACGCTAACTCCACCTGACACTATTACAGTCGCTACGGTTACTGTAATGTCCCTTATAGTCGCTGAGGGCAAGGGTCCACATTGCTGGGAACCAGGTTTCCTGGAGGGCAATGCAGATAGCAGGTGTAAAGCTTAACAGTTGCCATAGCTCAGCCAGGCGGCGGAAAATACCGTCCCAATTCCACTGGAGGATGACATCGTGAAACTGGGAAGGCATGGAACATTCAATGAGGCAGTTTACACCTCAGAGTCACCTGCTGCCACCGACTTATTGCCTGTGCAGTCTATATCCAATGTGTCTGAGGATGGGGGTGGAGATTCTGGGGTCTGCTGAGGACCTAGATCTCGTAACACCCTCAGACACAGAGCTTGCAGGTAACAGTAGTGTGGGTGCAAGCGCAATTTCCTTGGTCTTAGGGGTCTTTTTTTGGATTTCTCTCGCTGCTCCTTGGGTTGCTCTGGCTGGGAGGGCTTCACTGGCTCAGTCTCCACTACTAAGGATGAGCGTGAGGCCTTACAACCAGCTACTTTTGAACTTTTGAGCCAGTGGCAGGTGTCATCTTTCCCACTAGCAGAAACATGGGAAGGAAGTGGCCCAAGGAACCCCATCCTGGCGAGAGGTGCCGAAGAAGACTTACACTTCCCTTGCTTGTCGGTGGGGACACGTCACCGATGGTAGGGGGAGGGGGGGCATTGCTCCTGAAGTAGGTGGTGTGGGAGAAATGAGGAGGAAAATGCCCCCGACCAACAAGGAGGCAGGCGTAGTCTTCCGGCTCTGAGGTGACTGGGGTTGGCAGAGCTGATGGTGCCAGAACTGTAGTAGTGGCGGCGTAAGACGATGTCATACGTACAGGATGCAGGTGTTCAGATTTTCTCTTAGCCTAAGTGTAGGTCAGTTCGTCCATGATCTTACTCCACGATTTTCCTTTCTTTCTGGAGAATCCTGCAGTCTGGAGAGCAACGCAAATGGTGATCTCCGCAGTTGACACAGATGGGAGGCAGGGCACATTTAGTATTGGAATGTGATGGGCGTCCACAATCTCGACATGCGACACTGGAAGTGCAGCTGGAAGTCGTATGGCCGAACATCCAGCACAAAGCACAGCATTGGGGGAGGGATATAGGGCTTTACATCACAGCAGTAGACCATCAACTTGTCCTTCTCGGGCAATGTATCACCCTCAAAGGCCAAGATGAAGACTCCAGTGGCTACCTGATCATCCCTCTGACCCCAGTGGACATGCCAGAGGAAATGTACTCCTCTCCACTCTAAATTAGCACGCAACTGATCGTCAGACTGCAAAAGACAGTCCCCGTTAAATGTGATACCCTGGACCATATTTAAGCTCTGATGGGTTGGTTATAGAAACATCTCCCAGCTTGTCACAAGCGAGTAACGACAATGACTGGGCAGAGGATGCTGTTTTCATCAAGACTGACCCAGATCTCTTTTTCGACAAGCCCTTCGACCCCCTGCCCCCAAACTTGTCCTCTAAATGCTCAACAAAAAACTGAGGCTTCATCATGAAAGATTGCCCATCAGCTGTCTAACATACAAGGTACTGGGGCGATTAAGATCTGCTGCCACCCTTAGCCTGACATTCCTCCCCTGGTGTGGCCAGGGAGGTGAATGATTTTGGGTCGTTCTTCTGGGTGTTGAATTGAGCTTGTGAATGCTTAGGGATGCTGGTGTTTCACCACCAGCAAGATATGATGGACTACACTTCATGTGTCATCCGCCCTGATGCCACCCACTCCAACCAGGGGTCCTCCCGCGAACGCCACCTAGCCACAGCAAAGGCCACCTGGCAGGACGCCCATTGCTGGGAGTCCTGATGTCCCAGGGGGTGGGTATCTACACAGTGGCATACGTGGGGAGTTAACGACACAGGCATCAGCAAAGCAATTCCTGTGTGATCAGGGGGCTACAACCAACAGGGTACATGGCGGCCCCACCACAACAGACTGGCTACTGTACAAAGAAGTCCATGGTCATTGTCGACGCAGAAAGCGACACTGCATAGTGCATGGTGGAAAACGGACCCAGGAAGGTGTCCTCGCGCAAGAGATGGAGAATGGGCGGCAACTGAAATGCGATGACGAGAAAGTGGGCTAAAGATCTCAATGCACGAGGGACACGATGCACCATGTAAGGTGTCCTTCCCCAATTGGCTTCGGGAAAATTCTGAAAAATGGAGGCCAAACCATACAGGGGACGATCACATAACGCCTGAAACGTGTGAGACTCCCTTTAGTCGCCTCTTACGACAGGCAGAAATACCTCAGGCCTATTCTAGCCCCCAGACCCGCAGCAGGGGGGGAGTGGGGGTCAGGAACGGTCATATTTTCAAAAGTTTTACACGAAAAACCACAACAGCGTTAGCAAGAACTGATTGTAGCAATATTTTAGATTGTGGGATATTCTATATATAGTATCACATTGGTCTTAGACAACGGAGGATAAGTGCAATTACTCTGCGAACAAATAATTCGGTTTGGTTGGAAAGCCTCGCTAATAGTGAAGATATTACCATGCGCCCACAGCGCAACGAGGTGTAGAACGATGAGGTTCTACGGAGGGATATAAAGCGTGTGCAACATGATGGTGACAAATGTAAGCGCTGAAACGTTTGTGAGGGTACACTAACAGACCTTTATGTAAGATGACGGAACTGCAAAAGTTTGAAAAATCAAGATCCTAATTTGACAGTACGAAGATAAAAACTGTTTCTAGTTAAGTAAAATGTGTGTGGTCCCATTTACTATAAAAAATCTGTTTTAGCATAACGAGTAAACAGCGCTTGCAAATGTAAGCGCATCTGAACACCAAGAAAAAGTAATGTGTTTGTGATCGCTCTGGGGAGGTTTTGTAATTGTGATTTGGTTTCCATATGAGAGCCGAATTGTCTTATGAATTAAAATGTTCGTTCAGGCTAGATTTGAACCAGTGATCCAAGGACACCACCCTATAAAATGCGACGGTCTACCCCTCTACCAAGTGAGATACCGAATATTCGGGATATAGGTGGGTAAGTTTAATTTTGCTGAATGTCGCCATCCTTCGTTGTAACAGATGAAGAGCATATCTCCAAGGCTAGTTAATGCTGACTTTACGCTTCTACACATTTTTAATTAACTTAGTGAACCTTCAGAAACAACATTTCAGGAATTTTCATAAATATATTTGTACAGTATGGTACTATACACCATTTGTAATCTATTTTCCGAAACGTAAATTCCAAATCAAGTCTTCTCTCTGAATTAACATGACGGCCGCCGGTGCATCGAGCTAGCCAGTGACGTCATGGGCCTCACGTGACTCGAATGGAGCGTTTTAGGGGGTTTTCAAAATATTTGGATTCCACTTCCGTTATTATAAAGTACTGAAATTCAAGAGGATAATAAGCATGTTGGGAGCATAAAAAGACAAGCATTTAGCGCAGTTTCCAGGAAAAGGTCAAATATCGTATTCCACTGACATTCACCGACTAACAACGATACTACTAGCAATCTTACAAACACAGACACTGAAGCGCGCGCCCCCCTTAGCAAATACTGGCAACCTGACATGTTTCGTATACCAGTCGACACGGATTGGCGACTTCCAACGTTTCTGGGATTTTATTTACAGTTGTTTTGACATCCAACAAATTAAGACGGTACGCGTTAAAAACAAGTGACAATTTCTTCGGACAGTCACAGCAAAGTCTACAACCGCCCACCCATCCATGCTGCCGCGTTACAATCCGCTAATTGTCATGTGAATACTACAGTACGCTGAAGGTGTCGCTCAGACGACTGGTTAAATTAATAACACATTGCGCAGATACTACATTGAATCTCAGCACCAATCTCAGCTGTGTGAACCAGTTATTTCGAGTTCTGTCTTAAGCGTAGGCCTACTTCAAGTTGAAAAGCTCTTCAAAACAGGCGCTTTTCGCTTTTGTCAGAGCATAAGACATGCTAATATTGTAATTTTAAGTATGTTTTCGTTCTTTCAGTTATTTCTGGACGGAATGACGGATTTGCTTCAGAACGACGTATTCCAGATGTTTGTCAATGTTGTGTTCCTTGTGCTACGTTCTGGGGACAACTGCTTCTCTTTTCACTCTAGTAGATTCATTTTTCCTCCACTCATTTTGGAGGTCGTTTTGTCCTGCAATCTGTTCTGTCATCTTTTCATTTGTGTTCCTCTGTTTTGGAGATAGTGCCAATGACAGTTCTAAAAAAATATTTGAACGTGTGTAATGACCAAGACGTATTGTCTATTCATAAAACTTACGGAAAAGCCACTGGAACGCTCCCAAAACGTGATCTTGTCCGCTGAATGATCTTTCAGTATTCAGTGTTCTTAAGACAAAAAAAATAACTGTTACACTTCTTTGCTTATTGCATTTAATTCGCAGTTGGTGCACCTAAATATTGTAAGTAAATACGCCCTGGTTACTAAAGCAATTTAGAGAAGTGGCATTTAAACTCAACGATACATACTTTCAGTATTCCGACTCTCAGCAGAGTCTTTGAGACGCAGGCTATTATCACTTCTGAGGCCCCTCTAGGCACACATCGGCTGGTATAATTCCTGCTGCAAGTATAATTGAATCTTGGCAACAACATAGAATAAGTTTGGCAACTGTGGCCGACAAGTTACTTTCTGGCTATCTCACAACTATACTGGTAAATTCACTTGCTCTCACGTGTCTTACCACTGAATAATCTTTGTGATTTTTCACTTAAAGTTAGGTTATCCATTCCACGTGGAAATAGCATCTAATCTCATCTTTCACATCGCAATTTACCTGTCCTAGCCATCACTGGGACAATGAGAGACTAAAAATGCAGCTTTTCAGTAGCTCAGGAATGACGTCATCGCCTGTCAAGTGAAGGTCGTGTTGACTTGTAGTTCCAGTCTTGCTGAAGACCATGTTTCTAGCTGCTCTGTTACACAGAAACAAGGAGCCGAATCGAAAATCAGTAAGTATATCTTAAGAAAACTTCAAATATTTTCGCCCTATTTCCAGTATCTCACAGCTTAGGGGCACAACCGATAATACCTAATTCTGGTTCTGTCGACATCGCTTTGATTTTTGTGAATACATAGTTTTATTTACAAAATTCCACATTTCCATGCCACAGAGGGTGACAACAGTACACACACTGTTTCGAGGTCCAAAGTGAATAATATCTTACTAATTTATGTTGATATAGGTACGGTTGTGTTACTGATACTTTATATTTCATTAAAACAGACTTTCGTCAATGTTATTGTAGCAAGTTTTATTTCATTTGTACTAGGACAATGCATATTTTAACAGCAATTCCCATTAATTTACTGTACACAAAAAACATCACTCACCAAAAATCTATTGCCATTATCTCAAACAGTCTGACAATGCTCAAGTAGTTTATCTACTCCATATATGTAAGAATCTACTAGCTCTACGTTAAAGACGTCAAACCGGGTCAGAAGTGCATTTTAGTCCGGAAAGGAATTTTCTTAGGGGTTGTTTGGTAAGAAGTGGGGAAGGTAAACATCTGAGAGCATAAAACCAGAATATTAAGTTTGAGAGTTATGATTTCCCAAATAACCTGCTGGATAGTTTTGGTTTTGAAATTAGTGTCTCTTATCGTGTAGCAACAAGTGATGCAATGCTGTCTGATTTGTCTTATACTCCTACCAAAAGATGAGTCAGTTGTTGGCATACACACTGCAATGGACACGCCTCTAGGAGAGGAGCTCCTAGTGCACAGCACTGACGCCGAGCATGTTCACACTAAGCTTTGTTCGAGCATTTCGGCTCTCACATTAATTTCTTGTTAAGAAGTTAACGCAACGGAATTATAACTTGCGTAGAAGTAATAATGCAGTAGTAATCACAGTTTGATTTTTGTTGCTTTCAATTTGAGCATGGAGTAATCCTATTCCCGACTCGAACCTGCGGAAAAATCATGCCAATACGATCGTTCTTAAGAAATAAAACCTTTTCTGGAATGTTTTGCCCAACAGCACTCGCCCCACACACGACAGAAATATTCAGAGCTGCCTCTGCTGCCTTCATCCCCTTTATTAAAACCAAAGCGAGTAGTGTGCCGAAAATGTTAGCCCTTTTTCCACTTGCGAGTATTTTACAGCTGTAACAACGTTAATCCACTGTTTATCATTGTCCATTTTTTAGGACATATTGCATTTATTTCCACATTAGATTTTAGGTAAAGGATTAATTTTCCTATTCTCCAGCTTCGCACTTGTCTGCGTTGTACGCCTGCTGGTGGGTTCGCCTGGGCGATGTCCTTTTAACATTCAGTATATTTAAAAATTTCTGAAGTTGCTGCAATATCAGTTCATCTTACACACTTCTTATGTACAAAAATTACTATTTACATTGAGATATGCTGCGTTTACATTGTATGGTATTTTCCCCACAGCTAGATGGTGTAGTGAAATGTGTTTCCATTTTACCATTCAAGTAAGATAGAAACGTATCACATGGACTTACAGTTGGATTAAGTTCCATCAGAACCATAGTATGAAGTTAATGGAGATGAAGCTAATGACTGGTAATTATTCCACCCAATCCAGATGCAGTAATAGATGCGGAAAACGTTGCAGAAAATATTCTGAACAAAGACTGTCGTACCAGGTGTAACACGTATTTTGGAAGATATAACCAACAGGGGTGAAGCTATTTTATCTATTTACCTCAAGAAGCTTAGTAAATCAGTAGGACATGAACTGCGAAGTAGCGCATTAGGTCTACCCACAATGAGAGATGTGAACCGAAGCATGCTCTGAAGCTGATACGAAAAATGAAGGGTGAAAAAATTAAAGCGTCCAACGACTACATTTTTGACAAAGAGAATGAACTTCTGGTTGTGAAAACTGTGGCTACACAAACTGGTTTGTTATCGGTCAAATTACAGTTCTTCTTCTTGAACATACTCACAGGCAAATTAAAAGGAAACCTCTGTTTCAATGCTACATACCTTTGAAGAATACAGCGCACTCATGGGTGGCGTTTATCTGATGGACCAGCAGATATCACTTTATACGACGGTAAAATCAAAACATTGAGGGTCCATAATTCACTAAGGTGTCATTTGAATGGTAAACACATGGTAAACATACCAAATTTCTGACCCAAACGAGAAGCTGTCACTGAAAGAGAATAGTGATGTTGCACATTTAAAGGTAACAGGATAAACACCGAAATGCAAGGTGACCACAAGGACGAAAATTCACGAGAGGACAGGTGAGCACAGATGTAGAACTAGATACAGGGAATCGCTTTAGCTGCAAAGTAAAACAGCAAGGATGTGCATACGGCAATAATGCTCTGCATTTTGATAGCTGATTTTGCCAATGTCTTAAGGATGGAACTGCCTACAGTTCTGTTCTAATCTAAAAATTTTCAGAACAGTTTTTCATTTCATTCAAATATTGAAAAGTAATGTTCTGGCAAATAATGGATTGAGTTTCAAGCCTGCAAAATTCAATACGTAACTTCAAGATATATACTAGAACTCCAAGTAAGAAAGACAGTTGACAAGCACCTGGTGTACGGCAAGGAACTCTCGAGCGTCATCTGTTGTGACCTTGACTTTCTGGAAGTTTGTTACTGGGAGGCTAGACA
Organism: Schistocerca serialis cubense; assembly: GCF_023864345.2. NCBI lineage: Eukaryota > Metazoa > Arthropoda > Insecta > Orthoptera > Acrididae > Schistocerca > Schistocerca serialis. The sequence goes on from NW_026047583.1 coordinate 11,308,857, forward strand.
GTGAAGCGAATTATGTCGGATTCCATCAGACGTAACTTAAGCAGACGTCAGAAATAGGATTTCAAAATTATTCAAATGGCTCCGGGCACTATGGGATTTAACTTCTGAGGTCATCAGTTCCCTAGAACTGAGAACTACTTAAACCTAACTAACCTCAGTACATCACACACATCCACGCCCGAGGCAGGATTCGAACTTGCGACCGTAAAGGTCGCGCGGTTCTAGACTGTAGCGCCTAGAATCGTTCGGCCAGACGGTCGGACAGAAATAGGATTTCGGAAGTAAAACATCGAGGCGTCTCGGTCTCGTGGCTTTGTATCAGCACTGCTCTGCTCGACGTGTACCACTAGATCACGAGCACACACAGTTCTATAACGGCCAGTGAAGAACGATAGCACTTGCTCCGCACGCTTCCGCATAATGTAGCGTTGCCAGATGATGCACACGGCCGGATTTACAATTATGAGGTGCAGCCAGTTGTATTGGCCGCCTTCAGCAAGCGATGTGACAGTCTGCGAGGGCCGCCAGGTTTTATGTCAGACTTTACAATTTCACACTCAAAACCCATTCCACTTTTCACGAGAATGTGACATGTGACACCATGTAAGAATTTTAATAACTTGAATGGCAGTAAAATTATGAACGTGTCATTTCTACAACATTTCCAGTTTCTCTTCGTTGCCATGGCCACAAATTCTTTGTACATCCATAGTTTTAAGTGGAGAGCAGTGGGACGTCAGCTGGTATAAATTTATATTAAAAATGAAGAAATTCCTCCAGCTGTATTTAACAGTGGCGTAGCCTGAGGGGAGACTTTGAGACTTAGTCTCTCCTGTATTCGTGCTTAAAAAATGCAATAGTTATTCATAACAAAAATATAAACAACTTTCTACTAAGAGCACTAAATGTGCTAAGACATCAGCTTTGTAACCCCCGCCGCCGTACCCTGAGTATTGGTGCATCTGCCTGCTTGAGACTCGACTGCTCTCAGTCTCCGCCTCCCTACCCTTACCTGGCTGTGTGCGCCTGAGCGTTCTCGGCTCCCCTCCACTTTCCCTCTTCCACGAAGGCCGGTGCGCTGCACTTGCTACCATGCTGGCTTTTAACACGGAAGTGAAATCGCGCGGTTTGTGTTCATAGTCATTCTTGTGTGATTTTAGTGCATATTTTCGTTGTGTCGCCAACGTGAGTGACCCAGCAGCTGAACACCTTATAGAATTTTTATTAAAAACTTTTTTCTACATTAACGTACGAAAAAATGACCTACTCCTATACTCAGTGTAGTTTTAAGTGAAGCCAAACAAAAACGCACTTTTCAGACAACCTGGTACGAAAAGTATGCTTGGCTGACTGCGAATGCGGTTATTAACAGATTATATTGTTGTATATGTCTTCTGTTTGGTGGTGAAAAATAATGCAGTGAGGGCATTTGTACAATAAAGAACTTTGACAGGAAAGCACAAAAGCATCAGATATCAATACGTCACCTGCAGAACAAAAAATCATTTCAGTTAATAGGCAAAAGTAGAATGAGCACGCCCTTTCTGAAGCCTGTCGCCTGACAACAATAAAATACAACAAACAAGCTGCATCCAGCAGGAGAGTATTGGCCCGTCTTATTCAGGCAATTTAATTTCTTTGTAAACAAGAACTAGCCTTTCGCGGCCATCGAGAAGACCAATCCTCCAGCAACAATCTGGAATTGTTGGATTTACTAGCTCAAGGAGAGCAGTTAATCCGAGACCATCTGTCTTCTTCAGCCTTTAAAGAAACTTCTCCAGATATACAGAATGATTTAATAGAAATGATAACTCTAGCAGTTAATGAGAAAATAAAATCTGAAATTCATTTCGATTCAGGCTGATGAAACATGTGTCATGCAAGCGGCAAAAGATTATAATATTCAGGTATTGTATTGCAGACAAAATTGAGGAAAGATTCGTTGGATTTTACAATGTTACTGGAAAGAAACTGCTGAAGGTTTGTCAAACATTATTCATACAGTACTGAAAGAATGGAATGTGGAAGGAAAAGTGGTTGGTTAAACATATGATGGCGCTTCAGTAATGGCGGGCAGAGAAAGAGGGCTGCAAGTATTGGTGAAGCAGTTCTGCCCCTATGCGCTGTTTATTCATTGTTACGCACACCAGCTGAATTTGGTTCTGTTACATGCCTCCAAAATCAAACGACAAGTGCGCATGTTTGTAAGTGAGCTTACTGTATTCCATTAGTTTTTCAGCAAATCATCTAAACGAACTGTATTGCTAACTGAGAAAGGTTTTAAACTGCCACATGCAAGCAACACTCGCTGGAATTTTCGTTCCAGGCAGTTTCAACAACATCTAGTCATTTCTCAGGGCTATATAGTGGTTTTAATAAAATATTTGATGATACAGACTCAGTGGGACCCAGAATCTTTGAGCTGTGCTTTGGGAATGAAACGACGGATGGATGATATTACGTTTGTCTACTTGCTTTGCTTCTACCGAGGGTGCTTTGTTTATGTTGATCATCTCTTTAATGTTCTTCAGTCAAAATCTGTCAGTATAACTGCTTGCCACAACGAAATAAGAACTGTTTTGAGAAACGTACGACAGTTAAGATCGGAAACATTCGTTGATGAATGCATTAAATGTCGCTTGTGTTTGAATGCAACTTCTTATTCTGTGGCAGTCAAAAGACATCTCTCAGGGCACTAACTTACGAGATACTGGATTTGCAAATTGGTCAGATGGAAAGAAGGTTTCAAGACCTTCCCGAAATTCAGTTTGTTGAACTTTTGAACGAAAAATGTTTCCCGAACTATCAAATAGAATTCCCAAAGTTGAAACTGCTTCAATTATTAGAACAGTACCCGTTTTTTAAACAAGAACAACTTGACAATGAACTGTGTAGTATATACGCTGATGAGGAAAAACACTTATCTCCAAGAATCCTCTTAAACTACATTGTCAACAACAATTTAGACTTCGTTTATGAAGAAACAACTAAGTTCCAGCATTTGGTTTTGACCCTACCCGCAACTACAGCAAGCTGTGAACGAAGCTTGAGTATTCTTAAAACGAGTGAAGAATTAATGGAATTCAATGCCCAACATCCGGCTGTCGTGTTTGAGCACGTTAGCAATAGAAATGACACTACTTGGAGAGTTATCCAGTGATCAGATCTTTGTACACCGAGTTATAGACTTATTCGTGGGAAGAAAAGACAGGCGCATTGCACTTGTGCACAAGAAAAAAATATAAGTGCTTCTTCTCTTGCTGCTGGAGTTCTACAAATTTGTCACCGTTCCTTGAACTAGTTATTATTATTATTATTATTATTATTATTATTATTATTATTATTATTATTATTACTGGCGGTGGTAGTAGTACTAGTAGTAGTTTTATCTGATGAATTTTGTTTCATTTGTTTAAATTATTATTGTACTATTTTGTCTCCCTATAATAACTGCAGTCTCCCCAACGTTTACAACCACGCTACGCCACTGGTATTTAAGGTGTCGATTTTATTTTGGCAACTAGTTTCAACTTAACACCGCCATCTTCAGGCCCTATAAAATATACCATACCTACAACAACCAATGTGACACCAGTAATCTACAAGTTATTTTGTAAGAAAATTATCATGAACATATTACATGGACGAATTCAATAGAATTACATTTTGGCCGTTTTCATTAAATACAATCATTCACGAAATTAACAATTTATGTGGTTCCACCAAGCACAAATTATAAGATCGCTTTTATTACAGATCAATGTCAAGCATTAAACGAAATGGGAGTATACATAAAATTAGGTGACAAGCAGTAACGCTTACGGATAATCAACAGTGCTGAAAAGAATATGCGTTGCTAATCAGACATATGAAGAGTAAGATTCATTATTAAACAACAGTAAAGGGAGGGAAAGGTAGAAATAGAGTTATGTTTGCACAACACTGCATTGTCATCATACTAAAGTGACAGTGAAACAATTTACTTAAACAACGTCAATCATAACGTCGCAAAACGAATAAGACCGGAAAACGAGTATGGAACCTAGTTAATAAAAGGTAGTCTTTGGTATAAAATACATACGAATCAATCCAAAATCTGCTCATTCAAACAAAAAATTTAAGTTATCATGCCGCTGAAAAACCTTATTTCAACGTCTTTGTCTCATCGACGTCAGTAATCTTTGTCACAAGTAGTGTAATTCTAGTATTCTTGCATGATCAATAGAACGATTAATTTCGTAGCAATACTCCAAAAGTAGTAACTAGGTACTGACAGTCTTCAAAATTCGTCACACCTGTAAAGTATTTGCTGTTCCTCTAATAAACAATTACCAGAATGAAGATACAGTGAAGTATACAGCGTATAACACTCGTATTGTGAATGTGATCTAGTCAAAGGCTGATTACGGTTATTACACTCAGTGACATGTGTAACCACTACTTATGACAGCGGAAAGTCTAACAACCAATATCACCATTACACCATGGGCACTCATTCGTTTCGCTTATCCATGTACAGCAGTTCTTGTATAAAATTACTAGTTAAAATATAAGCTATCCACTGATAACGAGGACAAGCATGAGAGTGGGAAGTAAAATTATTCTGGACACAAGGACTCTTAGTGATTAGGATGAAATTGACTTAACAGCGAACTACGATAGTGTGTCCAGTATGGAGTCTGACAAGGGAAAGTCAATTCGCTATCTAATTGACCACATAGTGAACTCCACAGTAGGTATAATCGAGCACAAACACATGAACTACTATCTTATAATCAATATTAAGGGGCAAGCATCCACATATAGGGGTGTCAATCCAAGTACATGAATTCACATAATGTAGAGGCCAATCCTCAATCACAATATGGAAAACCATGATAACCTGCACAAATGATCTCTTTTGAAGTCGCTATACCTGGTATAAATTTTTGAATTAGATGTGGTTTATTCGCCAACTGCATTTGTAAACCATTCTTAACATTGTTTGGGCCTTCATAGAGATTTCAAATAGTGAAAAAAAATTGTAACCTCAAAATGTTCTGGAGGCACATTCGTTTTCCGGTGTACAGAATAATCTTTTAATGACCATTAACAACTTATTAGGGGAAATCGCACAAACTACATGACAATCCACTAGCAATCTAGAAGCCAATTGTCAACCACAACATGGAAAACCATGAGAATCTGTATTGACGACTGGCATCCGCTAATCTTTAACAGGCCGATGTGTCTCGCGATAACGTGTCATGTAATCAATGGAAAAATAACTGTCCTACTTACACAACTTTTGTAAATATTTATGACTGTATCTGCACTACCGAAAAAATACTGTTAACTTCAATGTGAGTGGTTATTTCCTGTGCATACGTAAGGCAGTACTGCTATATACTGTATGTCAAAGGAAACCGAAAGTAGTATCGAAGACTGTATCTGTCTACTCATAACGCTATAAATCTCTAAACTTCCACCACCACCACCACCACCACCACCACCACCACCACCACCACCACCACCACACTTAACCCTACCACAAAAAAAAACTAGAAAACCCAAGTTGGAATCTAACACTTCCCTTTACCTTTATAGGTCAATAGCAACTAACGATATCAAACCAGCCGTAATTACAATCACACCTTGCTATCAAACACTTCACTAAAGTCATCTACATCCATACTCTGCAAGCCACCTGACGGTGTGTGGCGGAGGGTACCTTGAGTACCTCTATCGGTTCTCCCTTCTATTCCAGTCTCTTATTGTTCGTGGAAAGAAGGATTGCCGGTATGCCTGTGTGGGCTCTAATCTGATTTTATCCTTACAGTCTCTTCGCGAGATATACATAGGAGGGAGCAATATACCGCTTGACTCCTCGGTGAAGGTATGTTCTCGAAACTTCAACAAAAGCCCGTACCGAGCTACTGAACGTCTCTCCTGCAGAGTCTTCCACTGGAGTTTATCTATCATCTCCGTAACGCTTTCGCGATTACTAAATGATCCTGTAACGATGCGCGCTGCTCTCCGTTGGATCTTCTCTCTGTCTTCAAAAATTGGTTCAAATGGCTCTGAGCAGTATGGGACTCAACATCTGTGGTCATAAGTCCCCTAGAACTTAGAACTACTTAAACCTAACTGACCTAAGGACATCACACACATCCATGCCCGAGGCAGGATTCGAACCTGCGACCGTAGCAGTCGCGCGGTTCCTGACTGAGCGCCTAGAACCGCTAGACCACCGTGGCCGGCTCTCTCTGTCTTCTATCAGCCCTATCTGGTACGGATCGCACACTGCTGAGCAGTATTCAAGCAGTGGGCGAACAAGCGTACTGTAACCTACTTCGTTTTCGAATTGCATTTCCTTAGGATTCTTCCAATGAATCTCAGTCTGGCATCTGCTTTACCGACGATCAACTTTATATGATCATTTTAAATCACTCCTAATGCGTACTCCCAGATAATTTATGGAATTAACTGCTTCCAGTTGCTGACCTGTTGAATTGTAGCTAAATAAGGGATCTTTCCTTCTATATATTCGCAGCACATTACACTTGTCCACATTGAGATTCAATTTCCATTCCCTGCACCATGCGTCAATTCGCTGCACATCCTCCTGCATTTCAGTACAATTTTCCATTGTTACAACCTCTAGATATACCACAGCCATCATCCGCAAAAAGCCTCAGTGAACTTCCGATGTCATCCACAAGGTCATTTATGTATATTGGGACTAGCAACGGTCCTACGACACTCCCCTGCGGCACACCTGAAATCACTCTTACTTCGGAAGACTTCTCTCCATTCAGAATGACATGCTGCGTTCTGTTATCTAGGAACTCTTCAATCCAATCACACAACTGGTCTGATAGTCCATATGCTCTTACTTTGTTCATAAGTCAACAGCAAAGCAAAATACCAAATCAATACAAACCAACAAAAAAACCACAACCAAATAAAACTCCCACCCAGCCCACAATCCAACTCCCCACCCCAAAAAAAAATGAAAGGCGCATAAACAAAGAAAAACAAAAACACTTTAGAAATCAACAACCGTACCAAACAAATTGTCTACACAAAATAAAAAACCACCACATCCCTCTACAAACAACTAACGACACCCCCCCCCCCCCCACTCCAAGCCACAGCCACAAACCCCCAGCCAACACCTAACCCACAACCTTTGGCCTATACATCCTACTAACCACCCTTAAAAAACCCTGAAACTACGATAGCCCTCATGGATGCTCTTCCACCAACAGCACTCACCCAGGTGAGACTGAAGGTTAGAAGAGCGCCTCTTCCCCTACCAATCACCGACTTAACTGCTGCCCAAAACCCCTCCATAATATTCGTACAGGCCTCTATCTCATCATTCTATAACTCAACACTGTGGTTCAGTACTATATGATTGTACCCGTAATGACGCAACCACCTATAAGAAGAAAACTGGTCAAACTATAGTGGTACCCTCTTCAATTAAATCCTCAATCAGTCCCACTAATTCCCTCTTTGTCCAGAACCCCCCCCCCCAGCCCCCCCGCCCCCCCCCCCCCCCCCCCCCCACACACACACACACACACACACACAAAAGAATCAATCAGCCAACCAAAGACTTACCCCTCTTATACATTCTCTTCCCATACTGCGACTCATCAATCTTCAAAACACCACCCAGACCATCCAACCTACCCCTGTACTCAATATATTCAGAACACACCTCACAACAATAATACCAATTAAGCACCGTTATCTCACTCATACCCACCTCAAGCGCACAGAAACTGTGAGCGAATTTATAACAAAAATGATACGTCGTCAACACTATTTCTCGCATGCCCAACCTAGACTTCTCGAACCAGGAACCTCGCCTAACGGAGCGCCATAAGTTATCCTTACGAAATCTCCACATATAGCCGTCCCTGGTCCGAGACGCCGGAAGTTTAGTAAGCCTCATTTCTTCACGACACACTGAACACTTCACTTCACGACTTCAGCCAAGAGGCCGAATAGCTGAAGAAATTTTATTAGAGACAACGCACTGTCCCTCATCATATCCATAACTAACAAACGCATGAACAAAGCAATTTACCAAAATTCACATACGACGAACAGAAAAAATCTACAATGACGTAGACATAACAAAACCAAAATAGTTAACGCACTAAAAATATTACGCTGAAAGCAGTCACCACCGATACCACACACGTGCAATGCTACCACGCAAAAGAACATCATACGCCACGTAACACGCGGAAATACGGAAGCGTCCGATCCCACCCGTCTGCTTTGCCCCATGACGTCACAAATATGGCGGAAACAAAAACAAACACACACAGTTTCCACAAGAAGCCTAATGACACTAACGGGACAAGCGCGGGAAATGGGGTGTTTTGGGTGGGGGCAAACTAAATATAAACAAATTTAGACGCCTTGCGTAGCTACAACGTGTAAGTGAAGACAGCCATGCATGAATACCCACCCACCTCCCCAGGGGTCGTAACCCCCGCAACCCACAGAAGATAAAGATGCTTCAATAGCTGATTAGTGTTTTTTGCCTTTTAAAAAAAAATCTCACGGGATAGAACGAACAGATCAGAAAGATAAATATAATAAACTAAAACAGAAATTCGAGGAAACATAATTAAAATAAGTAATAAGTGTTTTTAAATTTAAAAAAAATCTCACGAGATAGAAGGAACAGATCAGAAAAGTAAATAAAATAAGAAAACAGAACTGGAGACAGTCACACTCAAACCAAACTCCGCGCCGTCATGACGTCACACACAACACCCTTACGTCACGGGTCAAAGCCGACACGTTGGATCGGACGCTTCTGTCGACCCCAAAATGTTTGCAATGAGCGTCCTATTATGCACGTTGTCTCAGAGGAAAGTTTTAAAGAGTTTATGCATCACATGTTTAAAAGAAATAATGTGGACACTGTCATTTCCAGTGAAGCTAAGAAGTTGCCTTATTTGATTAACTTAACAGCACCGCAAAATACAATATACAGGAAATATAAACGACTTCACTTACTGTGGTTGTTGACTGGAAAACTTGGATACAACTGACTGGGAAACTTGGATAGGACTGGAAAACTTGGAAAGATCTGGAAAAACTACTGGAATTATCAAAAAACTACTGGAATTATCAAAAAACTACTGGAATTATCAAAAAACTACTGGAATTATCAAAAAACTACTGGAATTATCAAAAAACTACTGGAATTATCAAAAAACTACTGGAATTATCAAAAAACTACTGGAATTATCAAAAAACTACTGGAATTATCAAAAAACTACTGGAATTATCAAAAAACTACTGGAATTATCAAAAAACTACTGGAATTATCAAAAAACTACTGGAATTATCAAAAAACTAATGGAATTATCAAAAAACTAATGGAATTATCAAAAAACTACTGGAATTATCAAAAAACTACTGGAATTATCAAAAAACTACTGGAATTATCAAAAATTACTGAAAATATCTAAAATTACTGGAAATATCAAAAATTACTGAAATAACAGAAAATTTCAAAAACTACTGAAACAACAGGAAAACTACAGGAACAACAAATGGAAAAACAGGAAAAACTTGAAACACAGAAATAATCTCGAGCAATACGTAGAACACTCCAACGGCAAGCGTAGCAGGCAGCGGAATAACCTACAGCCGTTCGTTTCGTCCGTCACAGCAGTCAGCAACATCACGTGACTCGCCAATAGCGCCTCTCGTGGTGCCTCACTAAGTCTAACATACACCAGCCTACTGATCGACCAACCGACAAATTGGACGTGTGTCGGTGCATTGACCGACCGACCGACGAACTTTCATTGTCAAGAAGTCGGGCGTGTCGGACCATCCGACAGCCGACTCCCCCCCCGCCACTCGACCCAAAAAACTGTGTTGTGTGTTACTTGATCGTGCGAACCGCCCATTTAAAATTCGTGTTTTGACACTGCTCGTGGGATTAAATACTGTTCTAATATACATGACAAGGCGCAAGACGGACGAAACTTTAAGGACAGAATCTTTAGAGAAATTCACCGACTGCCGATGTTTGTGCAACATGTCATGCGAGGAGTATAGCAATAGAGATGCAAGAAATGAAGCGCTTCTTTCATTTTTAACGTATCCATAATGGTTTCATGTGGAACGTAGAGAAAGTAAAAGATACACACTTTTTGTATAACTGTTTTTCGGTTTTATTTCCAATACGTATCGGAAATGAAACCTGAAATTCAAATTATAGACACTTGACGGTCGTTTATTCATAAAATACACTTGAGACATTTTAGAAGTGCTAAGAAAATCCTACCTATCGTCACGCCTTCTTCTATGAAGAGCAAAGTAAAGGACTTTTTTTACAGTACTAACAGCTGCTAAGTGCTTCCATCCTTATGAATCTGTTGCTGAACTTGTTACATAATGTGCGCCGCCGCCATTTGCAGTCTTTCTTCTTCTGATTTGAACTGAGTTTCTTGGGCTAACAGGAGATATCTTTTATATTACACACATAAATTATTCATTACGTTTTCACGAACATAATTTATTTTATTTGTTTTGCCTTTGCTTTATCACGGCATATTTCCTTAGGAAACTATGAATCACTTTGCAGGTTTCAAGAAACATTTTAGATAAAATTTGTGGGGATCCATTTCGCCGAATTTGAGGTCTTCACAACATATGCCAATGCCTAGAAATCGTGGTGTAGCTAACAGCCTCTCTAGCAGTTTACAGCTAACAGTTCCATGAAAAAGAGTAGCAGTTATCCAGAATTCTTAATTTTCTATCATAGATACAAAAAGATCTATAGGAGGGTGCTGATTGCTGCAAAAAGTCGTTTAATCACAAAATAATATATAATGTAGAGAATAAAAGAAAAGCAGTCTGGGATGTCATAAAAAAGGAAACGGGGAGAGACAAACAAACACAGAATAACATATTGCTAAGGGAGGGGGATAAGGTAATAAATGATCCACAACACTTATAAAACTATGTAAACGGGCATTTTTCAAGTATTCCAGAGAAGTTACAGCAAAAATTCCCCAAAACAAATATAATTCCTGTAAATAATGTTGCACTAAATACAATGATGTTACTTCCAACCACAGAGGAAGAAACCAATAAAAATGTTCAAAAACTAAAAAATAAAAAGTTAGTAGGTTTATATGAAGTACAAATGTGTGTACTGAAAAAATGCATAGGTATTATACAAGGCCCCTTAACAAATATAATAAAAGAATACTTCACAAATGGCTCTGGTTCAAATGGCTCTGAGCACTGTGGGACTTAGCATCTGAGGTTATCAGTCCCCTAGACCTTAGAACTACTTAAACCTAACTAACCTAAGGACATCACACACATCCATGCCCGAGGCAGGATTCGAACCTGTGACTGTAGCTGCCGCGCGGTTCCAGACTGAAGCGTCTAGAACCGCTCGGTCACACCAGCCAGCTAATCCTTCACATTAGACACATTTCCAGAGCAGTTAAAACAGGCTTAAGAAAGGTAACGCAGAAGACATAGAAAATTACCAGCCCATTTCCCTGCTGTCAGCATTCTCAAAAATAATAGAAGCAATTATGAAAGACGAAAGCAAGATTTTATCACTGAGAAAACAAGAGAACTCCTTGCAGAGAAAGCAAATCAAACTCTCAAGAAAGTTTACGATTGGTCAATAAGAAATAAAGTGCCATTAAACAGAAAGAAAATTAATGCCATGAATTCCAGTTTGAAGAGAGAAAAATGACAATGTAAAATTAAATGTGGATGGCACCACTATAGACTGTGTAACAAATGCAGAATTTCTAGGAATGAATATTGAGTCTCAGTTGAAGTGGTGTGAACACACAAAGGTACTTGCAAACAGAATGCCATCAGCATGTTATGCACTTAGAATCCTATGATCAGTGTGTAACGTGCAGTGTCTTTTAGCTACACATTGTTCTTATGTACACTCAATTCTTAGCTACTGAGCTGTGGCTGGCTCGTGTTATGCTTTGCATTAAACCTCGGTTGCTATTCTGTGATTAGTCTCCCGCAGTTATCGCGATTATGTTGTTATCCTCTCTCTTCGCGAGTCACAGCAGCAGGGTGCATCAATACTCGCACCCTTGTACTATCTTTGACCCCGCCCTTGTCGTTTCCGGCTGTGCCGTGTGCGGGAAGTTGCTCAGTTCGTGTGGAGCAGCGAGGAAGTCTCCGTGTCGCTTGTCCGGCCGGGGCCGCTGGCGGCGTCCACGCGCGGTCGGGGTGTGAGGGGCCGTTCCCATTGCTACGAGTCCGTGGCTCACCGACCCCGGACACAAAAGTTGAGTCTTTACTTAGTCTAACAGCCAGCCCCAACCTTTCACATTGTGTCGTTTGAATTTCGTTGTGGGCTGTTGAGACATTCCCACAAGCAACAATGTGTGTTTTCAAGTTGGCGAAATTCTAGCAGCCCTCCTGTGGAGTGTAACTTAAATGGATTATTTTTGAATTGAAGTGCCCCAGCAGAATCTTCTGCCTTGTGTCCGTTAACGTTCCAGTTACCTGCCCCGGCCTTGACGTATATTCAGGCAGTATATTTTTCTCGTCGTGTTGTGGCTGTCCAGCACGGTGTGTAGTTTCACAGCTGAATGCGTAATTCGTTGTGAGCGCCGATACCTCCTGCATTGTTCCACTGAACTCCCTACTGTGTGCCGGTCGGGTGGAGCGGAAGTTAACCCGTCGCTCGGCCCGTTGACCGTCTGTCAGTTGGGTTGCCGTCGGACTGAGAACTGTTGGGCTGACTGCTTGTCTCACCTTCGCGAGCGTTAGTGTTTGAATTCCAGGCTGACCCTTGGAAACTTCTGAGCGCCGTTTGATGTGCTGCCTTTTCTTATCCATGTTGTTTGTTTCTGTATGGCTTCTAGCTGATTTTAAATTAAAATTGGTTTGCCCTTAAGGCGTGAGATTGTTTGGGCCTTCAGCCTAATTTAGAGAAATGTTTTAAATGAAGCCTTCTGCCTTTTAAAATTAAAGTTCTTGTTTTTGAGTCTTAAGTGATTGGCCTTCAGCTGGTTTTAAATTAAAGTTGTTTTGCCCTTGAAGCGTGAGATTGAAAGGCGCATTTTGCCAGGAATTCTAAAATTGATGTTTTGCTTACTCTGTTTTTAATGTTTTCTTATTCCTGTAATGTTTGTCAAATGAATAAAGTAGTATGTTCGAGAGTAACTGACAGCCACTCATTTTGGCCCCTTTCCACAAATTAAACTACCTGCCCTGTCCTGCGTGTGTAGCAGGGGATCTCACTGTTTGGTCTTGGATTATTCCAGGCACACCTTTTCCTTTACATTCGCTCCTGAGGAGAAGTTTGGCCTTTGTGAATGCGCTGAACCTATTGTACATCGAGTTGTCGGCGCTTTGGCTGTTGAGGCCGTAGCTAAAGAGTTTGATCTGGCCCATCTATTGCCCCATCAGGCTTTTGCACAGTTCTCCTCAGCTCTTGAGTGGTAACTTGGGTGTTACTAACGTCCTTGACTATCATATCCGTCTGCGCGAAAATATGCCGGTCAGGCAGTCCCCACGTCGCCCTTCACCCCCTAAGGTGAAGATACTCGAGTCTAAAACATCTCAGATGCTCCAACAAGGAGTGATTAGGCCTTCTACAACTGCTTATGCTTTCCCTTGTACCTAAAGATCAGGGGAGCGATTTCAGACCTGTAGTTGACTACCGCCGTTTAAACGCTAAGGTTGTCCTTGAATCGATACCCGTACCCCTATCTGATCTGCATAATTCTTTTACTTGGTTTGCGACGCTAAGTGGTTTACGTCCTTGATTTGAATCAGGCCCGTTATCAGATTCCCTTGGCTGAAGAATGTAAACGTTGTTACTGCATTTTGAACTTATTGGAACTTGTTTGAGTTTAACTGAGCTCCTTTTGGGCTAGCGACTGGTGCGGCTGTGCTTACTCCTTTGATGGATAATATCCTTAGCGACTTGAAGTAAGTCTGTGTGTATAATTATTTGGACGACTTAGTTATCTGTAGTCGTTCGTTTCAAGACTATTTGGGACAAATCCAGAAAGTTTTTTTGAGATTACAGGGAGCCGGGCTGACCGTTAAGCCTAGTAAGTCGACGCTAGCCAAGCAGCAGGTACCTTTCTTGGGTCATATAGTGTCAGGTCAGAGTATTTGCATTGACCAAGAGCGAACTGAAGCCTTGCGGGATTTGCCTTCACCGACTGATAAGCGAAGAATTTCTAAATACATACGTTTGGCGAACTACTTTAGGCGCTTCGTTCCCAATTTCGCTCAGTTGGCGGCACCCTTAAATCAGTTGCGGCGGAAGGGCGCGCGTTTTGAATGGGGACCCGCCCAGGAGACTGCCTTTGAGCACACTAACGCAGCAATACCAATCCTCCGGTTCTTGGAGTACCCGATTTTAATAAAAGGTAGAGATTTTGAACCCAGATTTTAAATTAAAAAACATGTCTTCGGGCAGGTGTGGATTCAGACCATAATTTACTTGTTATGAATTACAGATTAAAACTGAAGAGATTTGTTGTTCAAACTGAAACTTTTAATGCTGGTATTTCATCTGTTCTCCTCCAGGAGTTTGAGAAGCAGAGACAGCCACTAGCCAACGAGTCTCTTCGGTTAACTGATGCCGAACTTAAGTACTCTTGTCTGCGAGTGCGAGGCTTTGGCCGTTTCATTTGTATTAGAGATGTACCGCTTCTACCTTGAACATCGGGTTTTCCAGTTAGAAACGGACAATCAGGCTTTGAGCTGGGTGTTGGCTAGGCCGCGTAAAACTGCCCATATTGCCAGGTGGGCGGTATGTATTTCGGCTTTTCAGTTTGAAGTCAAACATGTGAGAGGCTCTGAAAATATCTTTGCGGATGCCCTCAGGCGGATGTTCGCCGAAACTACACCTAGTAAGGGAAACCAGCAGGTAGAGGGAGACTGTCTTAACTGCAGTGTGTTGGGTGAAATTCCCCTCTTGTTTGAGGATGTTGCTCGGCATCAGGAACAGCACCCTGTTTGGGCCCCGATTAAACAGCATGTGTTGGCAGGAGAGCTGCCGGATGAGTATATTGTTAAGAGTGGTATTCTCTGTAAGAGGGTGGGCGATGCTAAGCAGTGCAAGGTCTGTTTGCCTGTAGCTTTGGTGCGCCCGGTTTTTCGTTATTTAGGACCTGTACCTCGTACTAAGAAGGGTCATCGGTATGTGCTAGTTATTATCGATGCGTTCTCCAGATTTACTTTGCTCCTCCCGAGCCATAACGTTACTGCTGCCAACACTATTCCTCATTTAACTAATGTCTCCAGTGTTTTTGGCCCACCTAAGCAGCTTGTTAGCGATAATGCTGCTGCTTTCCTTTCGGCTCCTTTCAAGGTCTGCTGTTTTCAGAACGGTGTCAAGCATATCACAACCACCTCATATTATCCGCAGGGGTCCTTTGCAAAGAGAGTTAACCGAAATCTTAAGTCCGCGTTGATTAATTATCATCAGAAAACGCCTAGTAAATGAGACTCCAGTCTTCCTTGACTTAGTTTTGCCTTTAATACCGCCATTCATGTTGCTTTGCGAGCTACGCCCGCCTCCTTGATCCTTTTCTATCCCATTAATTCCCCTCTTTCCCCTCTTTCAAACTTATGGGGAATTCAAGATCTTATTCCAGCGGATATTAATCCTCAAGTTATCAAGGAAAACTGTAACTGGGCCAAACGCAATATCCTCAGAGCTCATAATAAACAAGCTGAGTGTTATAATCGTAATCGAGAAACCTTTAAGGGGAGGGCAGGGGATCAAGTCTATGTCCGAAATTTCCCGAGGAGCCAGGTGTGTGGCGAGAACCTTTTTTTGTTTTCGTTTTCTGGGGCCTTGCACCATCGTGCATATTTTAGGGACGGTAAATCTGTTGGTCGAGGATAACTGTGCAGGTAAGCGGTATCTGGTTCACCTTAGCCAAGTTAAGTTCAGGTATCTGAGGGTTTGAGTCACCCCCTCTCTGTGTTGAGTTTAAGGGGGGACGTTCAGCTGTGGCTGGTTCGTGTTGTGCTCTGCATTAAATCTTGGTTGCTGTTCTGTGATTAGTCTCCCACAATTATCGCGATTATGCTGTTATCCTCTCTCTCCATGAGTCGCAGCTGCAGGATGTATCGATATTCGTACCCTTGTACTATCTTTGGCCTCGCTCTCATCGTGTCTGGCTGTGCTCGATTGGCGTGGAGCAGTGAGGAACTCTCCACGGTGCAGGTCTGGCCGGGGCCGCTGGCGGCATATAAGCATGGTCGGGGTGTGAGGGGCTGTTCCCATAGCTACGAGGTCCGTGGCACACCGATCCCGGACACGAAAGTTGAGTCTTTACTTAATCTACCAGCCAGCTCCAACTGTTGGCATCGTGTCGTTTGAATCTCGTTGTGGGCTGTTGGAACAGGAACATTCCCATGAGCAACAATGTGTGTTTTCAGGTTGGCGAAATTCTAGCTGCGCTCCTGTGGAGTTTAACTTATCTTAATTACTTTTGAATTGAAGCGCACCAGCGGAATCTTTTGCCTTGTGGCCGTTAATGTTCTGGTTACCTGCCCTGGCGTTGACGTAAATTCAGGCAGTGCATTTTTCTCGTCGTGTTGTGGATGTTCTGCACGGCGTGTAGTTTCACAGCTGATTGTGTAATTCGTTGTGGGCGCCAACACCTTCTGCGTTGTTCCATTTAACTCCCTGATGTTTGCTGGTCGGGTGGAGCGGAAGTTATCCTGTCGCTTTATCTGTTGACTGTCTGTCAGTTGGGTTGCCGTCGGATTGAGAATTGTTGGGCCGACTGCCTGTCTCACCTAAGCGAGCAATTGTGTTTGAATTCCAGGCCGACGCTTGGAAACTTCTGAGCACCGTTTGATGTGCTGCCTCTTCTTATTTGTCCTTGTTGTTTGTTTCTGTATGGCTTCTAGCCGAATTTAAAGTAAAGTTGTTTTCCCCTTAACGCGTGAGATTGTTTGGGCCTTCAGCCTAATTTAGAGAAATGTTTTAAGATAAGGCCATCTACCTTCTAAAATTCAAATTCTTGTTTTTGAGTCTTGAGTGATTGGCCTTCAGCTGGTTTTAAATTAAAGTTGTTTTGCCCTCGAGGAGTGAGATTGAAAGGCGCATTTAGCCGGGAATTAAGTTCTAAAATTAATGTTTGGCTTGCTCTGTTTTTAATGTTTTCTTATTCTTGTAATGTTTGTCAAATGAATAAAGTAGTATGTTCGAGTGTAACTGACAGCCACTCATTTTGGCCCCTTTTCACAAATTAAACTATCTGTCCTGTCCTGTGGGTATAGTATTGGATCTCAGCTATGTCTGTAAATGTATGTGTATACGAATTAGCTTATTTTAATTTGGTCTTAACTAGTAAATACTTTGACATGACCTATATCCTTGTAAAAACAGATCTGCATATGAATAAAGCTACTTACTACTACTACTACTACTACTACTACTACAACTTCAGGACTGTATCTTTTTCGTCAAATATCGTTTGACAATGTTCAGCAGTTCTGAAAATCTTCGGGTCCCAGCTCCGTGAGTAACACAGTCTAGGTGCATTTCTTCCATTGCATTATCCATTTCTTTGCCTGCAGCTTTATCGCAGCTATTTCTGGCCTTTTCGGTTCGAAAACACCCAAGCCAAATCCCAATTCCTTTTCTGTGTAACACTAAGCGGTATCTCGTAGACATAATGTCACAACCAGCGAAAGGTGCAGGGCGGCGCTGTAGTCGCAGACTGTAGTCGATCGGGACGTGCGTTGTGTGGGCTGCTACGAAATTTGTCGGTCGGTCGATGAATTGTGTGTGTGTGTGTGTATTTAAAGTCCTTGAGGAATTCAAAACATTTGATTCTAGAGACAGGCGTGTGAAGAACTGTGGCTCAGGTTTAGAAGAAAAGCTGACCATGCGTTTGATGGATATGTACCCAGTGGAGCCGTTGGTGATGGGACAGACTAGTCCTGCATGACCGAGTAATCGAGCACAAAATGCGAAGTGTGCATAACCAGACAGCCTGTCCGTGCTAGTTATGGTGGCCGAGCGTAGAGGCCATGACCGTACCCCAGGTAACGTTTGACTATAAAAACATTAAAAATGTCTTTATCCCACCGCTACTACATCCAGCACAGGCTTCTCATTCGTGGTGTGTTTATAATCACGCAGAGTGAGGAAGCAAGAGCAGTAATAAGTAAAACTGTAATCAATGCGTAAATGCAGAAACAACTATTGGGCCTAAAAAGCGAAAGAATAAATAAATATTTGTTATAAACGAAAACAGAAAGTCTACAGGATTCGTCTCGCGCCTAAACTGTCTATGTTATTGTGTTTCTAGTCGGGAGCAACTGATTTAAAGAAACACAGTTGCAAGATATCCCACACTGGCACACGTCCTTCAGGAATATACGTATTAATAATGAAAAAAAAGGTTCGTTGCAATGAGCTCTAAAGAGATGATACCTTAAGAGCTGTTTCTGGTGACGGTTTCAACGAAATGGCCAACAATTAATTCATCTAGGTGCATATTAACGAGAACTCAGCGTTTCAGATGTTATGTCAAACCCCTCTATAAGTAGACATGTCACAGAAGAGGTTGCTGCAGCCCGGAACCAGATAATTATGTAAGTTATTAATAAAACATTGTCCACGACAGTTGCTATGTCGAATAATTAGTAAAAAAGGTGCATTATTTGACACTTAAAGCACATTACAGAAACACAGATTGGTGTCTTTATCGTTTTACTTACAATCATATTCCCCGACGTTAAGCCAACGGGAGTAAATATTATCAAAGACGGACAGGAGAGGATGACTGATACGAAAATTTCGCCGGAGACGTTGCATAATTTTGTTTCTGTCTCCGACCAGGTTTCCAGTACAATAACAGCTTTGGAAAATCGTGAAAGCGTTCCCTGTGGTGTTCCTTGCATAACGGTACTTAGCCACATTTGCGACGTTAAATGACATGAGCAAAAGTGGCTTCTGGCCATGTTTGGAGCCAAAGTTAAGCACTCGTTTGAACAGCTTGTGCACTAAGCGAGAATCCGTACAAGCACTGTATAACGAAGCTGCTGATTTCGTGAAGGATAAGAATTCAGCTTACAGATTAGAGGGGTGTGAGAGTGAACTTGCAGGAAGAATTTTAGGTTTTCCGGAAACCGTTTAAAGAGGACAGACATGAATTAAAATCCACTTAGTTCTTCTTCGGTTTTACAAACTTGAGAAAATCTGTAGCGTCAAAGACAATGATTGTGAGATCAGTTGAATTACCGCAGTTCCAAGTGTTTCATCACGACAAGGTGAACGAATAGATTCGTAATTAATTAGTGCCGCTGATGCATTTTGGCAGATATGTATTTTCGACGGAGTTACAATGGATTAAAAACAGAGTCCTGCTTTGTCACTTCAATACATAAAATTGCTGCTTTCGTTAGGCTGCGTTTCCATTACCTCAATATGTTTAACACAAACGGAAAACACGAATTTCTTACCACTGTGTGGTGAATGTGTGCAAGCTGTTCAGTTACAACCTGCAACCATTAACGTAGTTTTTCTATGGTGTAGTGTACAGTGCCTCATAGCGAAACGGAAGTGCAAATTAAAATACAGCTGCCCACAGAGGTCCAGTGCGGACTGTAGTTCCCGTATGGCAGCTAAATTTGGTAAATGTTCTAAAGAGATAATGCGGAATCTACACTCCTAAACCATTAAAATCGCTACACCACGAAGATGACGTGCTACAGACGTGAAATTTAACCGACAGGAAGACGATGCTGTGATATGCAAATGATTAGCTTTTCAGAGCATTCACACAAGGTTGGCGCCGGTGGCGACACCTACAACGTGCTGACATGAGGAAACTTTCCAACCGATTTCTCATACATAAACAGCAGTTGACCGGCGTTGCCCGGTGAAACATTCTTGTGATCCCTCGCGTAAGGAGGAGAAATGCGTACCATCACGTTTCCGACTTTGATAAAGGTCGGACTGTAGCCTATCGCGATTGCGGTTTATCGTATCGCTACATTGCTGCTCGCGTTGGTCGAGATCCAATGATTGTTAGCAGAATATGGAATCGGTGGGTTCAGGAGGATAATACGGAACGCCGTGCCGGATCCCAACGGCCTCGTATCACTACCAGTCGAGATGACAGGCATCTTATCCGCACGGCTGTAGCGGATCGTGCAGCCACGTCTCGATCCCTGAGCCAAGAGATGGGGACGTTTGCAAGACAACAACCATCTGCACGAACAGTTCGACGACGTTTGCAGCAGCATGGACTATCAGCTCGGAGACCATGGCTGCGGTTAACCTTGACGCTGCATCACAGACAGGAGCGCCTGCGATGGTGTACTCAACGACGAACCTGGGTGCACGAATGGCAAAACATCATTTTTTCGGATGAATCCACGTTCTGTTTACAGCATCATGATGGTCGCATCCGTGTTTGGCGACATCGCGGTGAACGCACATTGGAAGCGTGTATTCGTCATCGCCATACTGGCGTTTCACCCGTCGTGATGGTATGGGGTGCCATTGGTTACACGTCTCGGTCACCTCTTGTTCACATTGACAGCACTTTGAACAGTGGACGTTACATTTCAGATGTGTTACAACCCGTGGCTCTACCCTTCATTCGATCCCTGCGAAACCCTACATTTCAGCAGGATAATGCACGACTGCATGTTGCAGGTCCTGTATGGGCCTTTCTGAATACAGAAAATGTGCGACTACTGCCCTGACCAGTACATTTTCTAGATCTCTCACCAATTGAAAACGTCTGGTCAATGGTGGCCGAGCAACTGGCTC
Source organism: Schistocerca serialis cubense (assembly GCF_023864345.2). Classification (NCBI taxonomy): domain Eukaryota; kingdom Metazoa; phylum Arthropoda; class Insecta; order Orthoptera; family Acrididae; genus Schistocerca; species Schistocerca serialis. Next base: position 11,329,654 of record NW_026047583.1, read on the forward strand.
GTCACAATACGCCAGTCTCTTGATGAACTGTGGTATCGTGTTGATGCTGCATGGGCAGCTGTACCTGTACACGCCATCCAAGGTCTGTTTGACTCAATGCCCAGGCGTATGAAGGCCGTTATTACGGTCAGAGGTGGTTGTTCTGGGTACTGATTTCTCAAGATCTATGCACCCAAATTGCGTAAAAATGTAATCACATGTCAGTTCTAGTATAATATATTTATCCAATGAATACCTGTCTATCATCTGCATTTTTTCTTGGTGTAGCAATTATAATGGCCAGTAGTGTATTTACGCAGGCAAAAAATTGTTTCAGTTCTGGCTACCACGTGCAAATCTGGCGTTGTAAATCCAAGAAAAGGTTATGGAAATGTTTCTGTAGGTAACAGATTAGGATGAGACATGGGCGGAAAAGTAAGAAAGGCATAGCTTTGATATTATTGTTAACCGCCGCCCACACAATTTGATCAGTATGAGCATCCGTAGAAAGACGTGATCAACAGTTCCTTACAGCAATTCCAGTGGAATCTCAGTAGCGTGTTCCCGTGTACCGGCCTTCAGATCAGGTTGAGGCCGAACGTGTCTCTGATAAGTGCGTTCTCTTAGATATCTCAAAAGCCAAAAGTCACATGGATTCGGATAAGGTGACTTGCAGGCCATAGATAACACCTCGAAACAACACTCTCGTGGAAGGTTGCATAAGCAGATTTTTCACTGGACAAGCGACTTCAGGTGTTGCCTCATCTTAGCCGGCCGCGGTGGTCTAGCGGTTCTAGGCGCGCAGTCCGGAACCGCGCGACTGCTACGGTCGCAGGTTCGAATCCTGCCTCGGGCATGGATGTGTGTGATGTCCTTAGGTTAGTTAGGTTTAAGTAGTTCTAAGTTATAGGGGACTGATGACCACAGATGTTAAGGCCCATAGTGCTCAGAGCCATTTGAACCATTTTTTTTGCCTCATCTTGCATGAAAACTCTGGTTTACAGACAGTTGCGCTTTTCCGAAGTAGAAATCACCTGCTGTACAAGGAAATCTCGATAGTGTGCAGGCGCCACGGTACATCTGACAGGCTGTCTGACCTTGTCCTCTTCAAAGAAGAACGGACCAACAATAAAGGTGGTTGTGAATCCACACCACACAGTCACATACGGAGAATGCAGTGGCTCTTCGTGTACAACACGCTGTTCAACAGTAGGCAAATTCAGCAGTTCTGTGTATTCACTACACCCTGTACTGTAAAATGTCCCTCGTCACCCCACCGAATATTGCCTAGCCACATGTCACAAACTTCTATCTGTGCCAGAAACAGAAGAGCATAATCAGAATTTCGCTGCGGATCGTGAGGTTTCAGGTGCTTCATTGTCTCAATCTTCTACATGTACCAGTGTCCGATATATTGGAACACTTTCCGCACTGTGGACTATTGCATGGACAATTCTCATGACACACGTGCACTAGTACTACTCAGGACATGTGCTGCGCAGTCAACTACAGCGACAGCAACCTCGTCAGTAACTTCTACAGGGATGGGACACCTTCCTCTTCCAGGTGCCACATCAAGCTCACCCGCGTTTCCTAATTTCGTCATCATTTAATGTGTACTATTAAATGACATCGGGTCTATCCTCAGACTTTCAGCCGGATTTATCTCCCAATGTTGCGCTCTGTCATTAGCATAAGACAGTTTCACTAACAGTGCATAGGCTCTCTTCTCTAGAGTCATAATGTTCACTCACCTTGTCAGTAGACAGCGTGAGTAGTGGGGCTGAGCCATTTCTAGCCCACTCTGATGACAAATTGATATTAAATTAACTAAGGAAATTAATTGATCAATTAATTACCCCTACTCCTGAAAACGTCATGGGTGTTCCACAGCCAGCACGTGGGTCCCACTCAGACAAATCCCAGCCCCCTCCCCTCTGGTGGTGTAATACAAGATGGTCGCCTCTGAAAATGTAGTGGGAAATTCGTTCAGCCTGTGTCAAGCCAATGAACTAGAAGATTATCACAACAGGAACTTAATATAGTGTAAATCATAATGCATTAATCAATTTTCATGGATATTGTTTATTTATTTCCAATGTGGCTCTAAATTGTAGCTGGTGTTGAAACAATTAGCGGATATACTGTTTATGCAGAATATTGTTTCACACATACACACACAAAAATTCGCAGCTAGCAGCAGATTGACTAAAAAGATTAGAACTAAATGTTGCATGGACTATTTAAACAATTTGTGGGGATATTGTTGATGGAATATTGTATATTGTTTAAACAGTTTAAGCATGGTGTGGTATATTTCACATAGTTTAGAAATTGGAAATGTCACAGGAACTAAATGTAACACTGCACAAAGAGAGAGAGAGAGAGAGAGAGAGAGAGAGAGAGACCTTTGTAGATGACACAACAATATTTATACAATATGCGATATAATTGCACTTTGTATTCCAAGAAATATAGCCAAACTTGAACACAGACTCTAAAAATATCGCAGCAGGTTCTGGCACACCTGTGAAACCTCCCAGTCTTCGTCCAGCGTTCCTTCTTGGGACATTTCGTCCGCTATTGTGGGAAATACTAAAGCCTACCTCCCTGAGACACTTTGTGGACTGTTTGACCCCTCAATACCCTCTCAAATGTTACTTTACACAATTTGTTTTGAATACACTTGCACACAAAACACTGCACTGTAGATGGAAAGTGTAATATGCCTGTGCTGGAAGTTGGGATGCCCCAAGCCACGGCCAGACCTCTCTAGTCTTCAATTCCAGTACCGACATCTTGTCGCCACTCGCGAGCAGACGAGTCTTCTCCAGTGCATGGGGAATGAGAATATATCACGCAAAATAAATAAATGCAAATACACTTGCAAATATATTGGATGGGAATATTGTTTGTAATGTGAAACTAAATTAGATGAGCGCCAATAAATGACGTCAAAACCTTAAAGACAATTATAATATATGTGGGAGTATTGTTTAAACATTTTCGACTAAAATAAATGTATAATAATAAAAATCATGTCAAAACTCTAAAAGATGTTCCTACATCATGTAACAATATCGTTAAATACACTAGCACAGCGGTTTGCTATACGAGACACCATCGTAACCTGGCACTGGCGAAGCAATATGTCCAGAGTCAACCAGTGACCAGAAGCGGGCTATCTGGCCAGATCGTCGAACATGTCCAGCACAAGGAACTGATCAGCGGAACAAGTGAGTATTTCCAGAATGCGCCAAAACCCACATACAAAAGTGCACAAAATCTGTGACTAGCAGACCAGTACCAACTTGTCCTGCATTCTGCGACCAGCATTCATCAGCAGGTGGGGAGGAACATCGCACTCCTGTAGGCTCTCTGGGTGAAATGGTAGGTAGAAGGATAGATGTTATGTAAACCATCATCGTCCCCTCATTCTTCCATCGTAAGTTCACCAGTGTCTTTGCTTGTTTGTGTTTGTCAGTTCTTTTTTTTTTTGAGAGGGGGGGGGGGGGGGAGGGAATGAAGTGTTCAAATTCCATCTACAGCGTCGCCACTGGTAGGAGCAAGAATGCCATATTCAGGACAGCTTGCCATGTAAGTTAATTGCTTTTTCCTGTTCATACAATGTACCTGTATGTTCTGTAATTTTAGCATCCTCTTACAGCAAATTTTAGGCCATTGATGGGAAAGGCATTCCTCCATACTATCGAGCTTTGAACAGTTTGCTGATGTAACTTTTTTACTACCTCTCCCCCTCCCAGCAATTGTTTAGCCTGTAGATGGTTAAGCACTCCTTTGTACTATCGAGCTTTGAATGATTTGCTGGCGTAATTTTTTTAGTACTTCCTCCCCCACCCCCCGCCCTGCTAGCAATTGTTTAGGCCACAGGTGGCAAAGGCACTCCTCTGTACTATCGAGGCTTGAATGGTTTGCTGACATAATTTTTTTAGTGTCTCTCAGTAATATTTTACGCTGTAGGTAGGCACTACTCTATATCACCCAGTTTCGAACGGTTTGCTGCTGCAATTTTAGTGTGGGACGAATTTTTATTCTGTACTGGGTATTAAAGTCCTTCTCTTTGTTTTTTGTCGTTGCAGCTGTCATCCCCGAGATGCTGGCTGCGCTGGACCGCCAGAGTGAGCACTGCAGCAGCCTCCAGCAATAATATGCAATCCAGATCAGCAAGAACGTAAGTGCATTTTATTTTCGTAACGTGTTGCAGCTAGAGAATTTTTGTTTGCGTAATATACCGTGGTTCTAATGATGAGGGCATGTAATGTATATACATTTATTTTTCGTAATACGTTGCATTCTGTTGGAGAATACGACTTTCTGTTTGTATTTCTGTGAGATAAAGTAAACGATTTTCTGTACGATTTTTTCTTTATGTCTGTAACATTTTTAAGAAATAATTACATTCATTATCTTATTGTTGTAGGCAGCGTTAGTGACCTAGATAGATGCCTCCAAGGAGAAGGCGAAATATAGGATTGAATAAATGAGAAGGCGGCTGCTGAGGAACTTGAAAGGCAGCACCATCTCTCCCTTTTGGATGCAGAGGAGGAAATACTGGGTTGAGTGGGAGAACTACCATATAGCCCAACTGAACTGCTAAATCCTTGGGCCCAGTGTGTAAAATGTGATTATAATGCAACTGTCGTCGTTACAGCGCATTATTATTATTATTATTATTATTATTATTATTATTATTATTATTATTGAATGCTGCTAGTTATTTTGGGATTTCTTTCTTAACTCTTGAGCATTGCACCTAATTTTTTTGTTATTCGTATGTTACAGATGCACCACAGTCATCACCAGCACCACAACAGCTAGCTGAGGCACAGGTACCTAGATTAGTGGTTGTGGGGCAGGAATCAAAATGCACCTGAGAGGTATGCACAGCTAGCAAAACACCACTTGTTTTTGTGAGAGAGACAACTGTGCTCGCTGTGGCCTCCCCCAACAACAATCCACTGCCGCCGCTGCACTGTCAGCCCTGGCACCATTGCATACTGCCTGGCGACAGTGGGCAGTCCAGCCTGAGGAAGAAGAACGTCCCAGCCCCCAGGCTGGTGGTGTTGAAGGCTCCAGCATGCAGCAGCATTGCTGGACACTGTCACCTCAACCGGGGTGCTCCCACTGGACGTCACCACTGCCCCCTCCTGCTACTCCAGCTCTGACTGCTAGCCTTTGCTGGCAACAAAAGGTATGTCTGCCTTGGTTCATACCCCTCACACCAGCAGGTGCCTCCTCTCCAATGCTTTCATCCACCAGGTAGACACAGTTGTTAGCTTCATCTTCTAGAAATAGTATTACTAAGAGTATTAACGATTATGAACCTGCTGCTAGTGGTAGTACGGTACGACGTCAGATTAGGGGCATCGTCACCACTCTAGAATACTCGGCAGTTGCCAGGGCCTTTGAGGGTCGTATTTCTTTCACTAGAATTGAGAATCCGGCTCTCAGGTATTGAGACCCAGTCAGAATTCTAGAAGCAGGACTCTGAGTGCTTGCGGATGAGCTCCTGAAAACCACAGATGATCCTAGGTTTAATGACTTTAAACGTAACTCAATACTGTGCTGCGAGTTGACTCACCTTCTCGTACAGCAGGGTGTTGGTCAAGAGAAAAGATTGTACTACGGTATATCTGGGGCATCTGGTGTGATAATGGCATTATATCTCAGAACAAATCAATCGGCGAGTGCTATGGTGAACCCATCTTGGTTGCTATACTGTCCCAGTTTCCCAAAACGGAAGTTAGAGGGTCAGGTAAGGCAGTCAGCCAAATACAACACCTTGACAGTACTGTGCTGCGAGCTGACTCAGCCTCACATGCAGACGAGTCTCGCTGAAGAGAAAATCCCACACTACATCTGGGGTAATAATGGCATTATATCTCAGAGCATATGAATCGGCGAGTGGTATTGTGAATCCACCTTGGGCGCTTTACTGCCCCAGTTTCCCAAGATGGAAGTTAGGGGGTCAGGTACGGCATCCAGCCAAATACCACACCTCAACATCCATATTCATGTCTATGATCCACTAAATGGAAGATCTAGTTATATCGAGCTCCCTAATGATGTAGCTGATAAGAAGGCTTCCAAAATGAAACGATCTGGCATGTTTTGCCAGGTCAGTCCTGACTCTCCAGAGAAATTAAAAGAAACATGAATAGCGCACATCTCGATATGGAGTAGGTCTTGACATTCGTGGATGTTATAACTTTGCCGGCACTGAGTTCCTCATAAAGATTCAGGACATACCTAAACTTGAGGCAGAAAATTGAGGAATATTGGTTCACATTTCTGGTCTGAAGACTCAGAAAAGCAAACCAGATGAAGCTGATGACAATGATGACAGTGGAATTTGATTGTTCGTCACTGTATGCTCAATGTTAGGACAATCACCGCTGCTGCTGCTGTTAGTTTTATATTACTTGTTGCTCTACCTTTGAGAAGATCTCATGTACATGAGTCAAATTCAGTATTCCATGGTACATTGCCCTATCATTAATTGAATAATTTAGGGTTTTTTTCGTGGGTCTTATGAAAATAAGGTTCATTAAGCCAGGTATTCACTTAAACTGCCTATCACCAATCTGTACTTTCCTATCAGTCACATTTATACACTGCATTTATGGCCTTCCCATGCGGACCCCGAGTGTTCTATCCATCTGGCCAGGGCCATGATGGTTAATGAATGGCAGCACCATCGTTATTGCATGGTTTTGTTTTTGCTGAGAGCTGCCTGAGAGATGCATAACCGGCTTAAAGGTCTCTCTTAGTGTTTGCTGTCGATCCATACCGGTATGCCCTAACCTTAGCAACTGTAATATCTCTAGAACAGCTTTCCGTGCCTGAATGACTTTCTGCTTAATTGACATCAGACCTCTCTGCAGCGTGGGGTTTTATATATAAGCATTCATCATCTCATTATTATGTGGCTGCTCCCCCTTTTCAATAACTAGGGCCTCTACATGTATTTCCGCCTCATTAGTGCCAATCTTTTCACTCAAGTCACTTACTTTCTTACCAGTTTCATTATCTAATTCATTTAATGTTTTGATCATTCTCAGAAGAGTCTGGTAATATGTCTCTAGCTCCAAGTTTATGCATGTTAGTCTGAATTTTTGTATCCATGTACAATCGAATATTATGTCTATGTACAATCATTCTCTTGGGTTGAGAGCCCGACATTCATGCAAATTTGTGCCTTGGTACAGCATATACTGATGTACTCTCTCCTCTTACCAGGATACATATACAGAAACTACAAAGTTTCGCCTAACCAACCATAATTCCGTATTCTTGTTGTTTCAGTAACGAGAAACTCATACTGTGAATGATTGCAAACAATCGGCACATACCTTTATAAATTATTCAACAACCTGTCATTTCCTACATGTGCTTGGTAAATGTATTTTAAATTCAGATTGTCTTGTTTCAAGGCTATAAAGAGGTTTGCATTATCCCTAATCAATTGTTTTGGGATCGTGGTATATAAAAACAGTGTTTGGCTTTAATTATTCAGGTAGTGAGTCACCACTGCTTTCACTGAATGTTGTGTATGTAACGTCTTTTACACCATGCATTATGTTCTGTAATAACTGATACTTACATTAAAACAGTGTTTTTGCAAATACATAAACATGTTCAATTTGGACTCTGTCTACATGTGTTGACAGTATCATGAGAACATTTGTCTTGCCGCAATTGGATGGACCTACAATGTTTGTTCATATATTACAGTAAGGAGTATTCTATTCTTCTTCTTCTTCTTCTTCGGGACTTCTTTTTCATCTTCACAAGACCAGTTACTTACAACAAAGTCCTTGTGACGAAGATGTTTCGCCCACCCTGCCATGATACCAACAATATGAGATACCAACAAGTAGTGAGCGCATATAGAAAGGTACACACACACTTGTAAGGATGGTCATACAGTAATATGTGTGGCCATTGTTGCTCACTTGTGGCTACACAGAGAATTCAACAACATATATGTACCTATGAAAAGAAACTTCATCATTCAGTTTGACAATGACTGGTGAGGAGGTGTTTGAGCAACTATCTGCAGCTGCATGAAATAGGCACAGCCTTGAATATAATGATATTACCAAGTGTAATACTATGACTATAATGAGAGAGGTATGGAATAAAATACACACAGTTTGAGATTATGTCTACACATGATTTATTTAAATATTGTACACTGGATGCAGCATTTCAAAAAGAATCACCAAACTCCTTAATAAATCTTTTTGATTTGCAACAAATTCTGAGCAGATCTCCTTCAAACCAATGGCCACCTCACAATACTCAGGTTTTTCACACATACATTTAACCTGTTTCTCGTTTGACTCTGGGTTGATGCACAAACAAAGGTGCTGTTCCAAATCATCATGTTCACTATGCACACATAGAAAGTTTACAACATTATTGCATGTGGATTCTATGGTTGGCAATCACCGACTCAATCCCTCCAGTGCAGCGTGTTGCAGCGTGTAGCACAGTATCCATGTTGTATATGTTCATAACTATAGTGTACTGCATATAAACACAAATGTCACCTGATTTCGCACATGGTGCAGAGTCATCATACACTGTTATAACAGGTAGTGTCACACCAGTAAGGTGTATGTCCGGTATGGTATGAGTTGGATAATACTCTGTGGTCATCTGCTGACTGACATAAGTGACAAATTTAATCCTAGTTGAACTTAGAAATAGCAGTTTAACACCCTTCGATGTATTTTCAGTTTTTATCCTCACATGCAAGTTCCAATCATGATGTGCTTCTATATCAACAGTTGCACATTTCGTTCCACTAGGAGTTATATGTAGCACACTTGGTATCTTCTTATACACAGTATCTGCACTCCGTCCCTGCAGTACCACAGGGAAATTCTGCTGGAATGGCTCATATGTCAGTGACTAGTACTGCATTCCATCTTGTTGGTCAGGACCAGTAACAGCACTTGAGGCGTTGGGAAAAGACCATACATCCTCACCACAAAAATCAATGAGCAGCAGAGACAATTACAGCAGCTCCTTGTCCTGCTCCAGCAAGTGGGCTATGTGTAGCACTTCCTTATCCACAGCATCCGCACTCTGCCCCTGTGCTACCACACGCATGTACTGGTGGGATAAGCTGTATGTCGGTGACGAGTACTGACATCCATCTTGCTGTTTAGAATCAGTAGTAGCATTTGAGGCGTCAGGAATAGGCCGACCATCCTCATCACTCTAATCAGTGAGTGGGGCAGACAATAACAGTTTCTTGTCTTGCTCCAGAATGTGGGCAATGTGTATTACAGGATCCCTTGTGATCACCTCTGGGTTTGACATGTTGGAGGTTTTTGCTGCAACAGGTCCAGATGTTGGTACAGGTCTCAACAACATGGTGGCTGAGGTTGGTGAGAGAGCAGATTCAGCAGAGGTCGAGGTACTGGTGGTCACTCCTGCAGGTTCCGTCAGGCCGAAGGCAACTGCTGAGCAACGAGATGGAAGTGCCACATTCAGACCAAGCCACAAAACAACAAATAACGATGCTATCTACAGACAAAGATGTAACATGCGATATTTACTTTTCCACTTCTTCCTGCTTGCAAGGCTGTGCTCGGTCTTGGCAGCTTCTGCTGATGTTTCACGGTTCTTCTGCTTTTGCTGGCTGGCTGAGTCAGACGGAGCCTGCAGAGCTGCTGAGACTGCCTTACATCTCCTCTGATGATGTCTCCAGATATTGCGATCCAATTGGCTGAAGCCTATCATGTGACTGGATTCATTTTCCATTTGGTTCCCGCTCTTTTTTTCTGGACTGGCATCTTGGATAACAAGGGTTGGGGAAGGGAAGGAGGCTGGGAGTTCCCTGAGGGGGACCCTCATGGTGGCTGGGAGAAACTCATAATGTCATCATGGGATGGAGGATAATTAATTGGCAATTAATGAATTTGCATAATTAATTATATATCAATTCGATATCAAAATGGACTAGAAGTGGCTCAGCCCCACTGCTAGCGTATATGTCATACTGTCCTGCAAAGAGTGTACACTGGTAGAGTTGCACCTGGTGACCACAACTGGAAACAATGTTTTCCAGTGTATGTTGGATACATATTAACACATTAGCATACCCACCAAGTTTCGCTGCCATATGATAATTGGTGCCCACACTAGACCACCGTAATTATAACCATCTGGTATTATATTTCGTATAATATTTCATCAACATTAAAAACCATTTATTTCTGGGTACATGTTCATTATTTCCTTGCCGGTTCTGTATTAAATGTCTTCTGTTCATTAATATACAGCCTGAAAATGCAGTGTTATTGTCAGCCAGAAAGAGAGATAATTTCAGTTACTGGGAGAATACAAATTCTCCGCAGCAGATGTACATCAACAGCTACATCTATACTCTGCAAACCACTATCAAATTCATGGCAGAGGGTACGTCCCATTGTATCACTTATTAGGGTTTCTTCCAATTGCATTCACGTATGGAATGCGCGAAGAATGGTTGCAAGAATGCCTCTCGGCCTGCTGTAATTATTACAATCTTATCTCATGATCCCTACGTGAGCGATACATATGGGGTTGTAATATATTTCTAGAGTCATCATTAAAGCAAGATCTTGAAACTTTGTTAATAGACTTTCTCAGAATAGTTTACGTCTACCTTCAAGAGTAGGAAAGTTCAGTTCCTTCTGTATGTCTGCGACACTTTCCCATGCATCAAACAAACCTGTGACCATTCGTGCTGCCCTCCGTATACGTTCAACATCCCCTGTTAATACTATTTTTATTGATCCCAAACACTTGATCAATATTCTAGAATAGGTTGTACGAGTGATGTATAAGCAATTCGCTTTGCATACGGATGGCACTTCCCCAGTACTCTACTAATAAAACGAAGACTATCACCTGCTTTACCCACGACTGAGTCTGTGATCATTCCATTTCATATCCCTACGAAGTGTTACACCCAGGTATGTGTATGAGGTGGTCGTTTCCAACAGTGACTCCTTGATATGATAGTCATAGGATACTACGTGTTTTCGTTTTATGAAATACACAGTTTTACCTTTTTGAACATTTAAATCCAGTAGCCAATCTTTGCACCAGATAACTACATCATCTGCAAGAGGTCTGAGTTTGCTATTGATATTGCCTGCAAGGTCATTAATATATAACATGAACAGCAAGGATCCCAACACTCTTCGCTGGGACAGACCTAAAGTTACATCTAATGTGACGATCACTCTCCATCCAAGATAACATGCTGCATCCTCGCTACCAAAAAGTCCTCAATCCAGTCACAAATTTCACTTTATCCACCATATGATCGCACTTTTGACAATAAGCGTAGGTGCTGTACTGAGCCAAATGCTTTTCCGAAACAGAAAAATACTGCTTCCATTTGACTGCCTTGATGCAAGGCTTTCAGTACGTCATGTGAGAAAAGTGCGTGTTTGGTTTCACATGCTCTATGTTTTTTGGAATCCGTGCTGGTCGGCATGTTGGTGGCCTGTTCGTTTGAAGATACCTCGTTATATTTGAGCTCAAAATGTGTATTAAGATTGTACAACAAGTCGATGTCAAATCTATTGGACGGTAGTCTTCAGATGTTTCTCTACAAATCAAAATGTGTAGATATTTCCCCAATTTAATTCTCGCACCACTGCGGAAATGAGTGATATAGATGCCATAGTCAGTGGTGTCGGAAAACAGTTGAAACTACAACTATTAAAGCGGCCTCTTCACTTTCTACGGTCAGCGAGCTTCCCTTCGGCCACCTGCAATCGAAACTCCAACGAAACGTTCAACCAAATACAAACTCAGTACCCTCACCAGAAATTACTCGGTGCGGTTAAACTGAGCAACATAATTAAAGAGTTATTTTTTTCTAAACCCCATAATTTTCTCCCACTGCGGCTCCTAAGTTTTAAGTTACGCTCAAAGATGCCTAAAATCTCCCTCTGTAATGTTCCGAAAGCTCGGCGTTCTGCAACGCTACCCTCGGTCCCGGCGATGCTTCAGACAGCGAGGTGTCGACACCTGCGAAGATAAGGTCACAGCTCAGCTCATGTGAGCTGTAAGGAGGGTCTGTTTTGTCACATCAGCACCAAATTTCACCGCAATTCTGCCCAACGCCACCGCGGACGTATCGCACGACGAGAAGGTCGGTAAGCCCCACCTTTACCCTCATTCCACCCCTTCTTTTGGCGCCTCTGCAAATGGAGGTCGGAAACGCTGCACCTCATGTTGAAATCAGCGATTCTGGGTGGGCGACGATAACATAACACTGCCACTCCGAATCGACACGAAAATACGTCAGCGAGTGAGAAAGGGCGGCAAGGAGACATATCGTTCCCTAGCGTGTCGATTGTCACACATTTCGTGGTCGGAAACGTCAGTTCGCAGTGTAGTGGGCATGAGCACTCCCTCGGACAATTCGACCTTCTCTAAGGCCATTGTGGGGCTGCATCACCACTGAATGTGATCGCATCCCTTCGGAGTGCAGCGCGGCCGCAATTTTTGGTTTTTGTTCTCGTGTACCGGTTTGAACCACAAGTGACCGTTCAAAACCACCTGGCGTAATCTGATCGTGATTCGAAGCAGTAAAGCAAACATGTACTTTTATAATTCTCCCTAGGATGTGATAGACATTCCTTCAGGCCCTGGAGCTATGTTCAGTTTTAGCAGAACAATCTAGAAAGTATACTGCTTTTATCTTTGCTGGCAGGTCTTACAAATTTAGGGTTTTGCCCTTCGACCTTCGTAGTGTTTAGCTCCGCCCTGGACACGGTCCTGGGGCAGGAATTGCAGGATCGAGTAACATTGTACGTGGACGATCTGCTAGTCGCAACGCCCACGTGGGAAGAGCACCTGGATGTAGTAGATGGGGTGTTCAAGAAGTTCTCTGAGTTTGGTGTAACAGCCAGCTTAGAGATATCGAAGTTTGCTAGAGATAAATTAAAATTTATTGGCTACATTGTTTCTCCCACATGCATATTACTTGATCCAGAAAATATTGATGCAATTCGCAGTTTCCCAGAACCTGCACTAAAAAGCAACTTAAATCTTTCCTTCCGCATGCAACATTTTTTCGCCGTTTTGTACCCGCTCAGCCGGTGAAGGATCCCGATATTTTAAATTTCCTGAAAAAGAATGTGGTTTGGCTTGGTCAAGCAAATGCTAGAAGGCCATCGATAATATCAAACATCGTTTGGTATCAGCGACCATCCTGCTTTACACCGACACGACGACGGGTTTCTGAATAGCAACTCACGCTTCCTGCTCCGGTTCAGGAGCATGCCTCTTTCAGGAGGAGAACACAGAAGGCAAGATAACGAACGAAGCCATCAGTTTTGCAAGTAGAGTCCTGACTGAATGTGAAAGATCTTATACCATTACAGAGTTAGAGGCATTAGGCGCTATGTGGTCTCTTAGGAAACTTAATTATTAGATCCATGGTAAATATATCAAAGTTTTTTTTGTGACCACCAGGGGCTTAGTTTTCTCTGAACGTGCAAATTGTTGCATAAGCGCCTAGAGCGGTGGACGGTGCTACTCCAGGATTATGATTACGAGATTATGCATATAAATGGTACGGAGAACGCCGTAGCAGACGCTCTCTCTCGTTTACCACACGGTATACTTGAATATTCGGACCTAGCGGAACAAGTGTCCAATTTCAAAATTATGTTGATGAAAGACTCACCAGTACTATTTAGAAATTTGTAGGAACGTGGCTAATTTCCAGGATGCAGATGACACGTTGCCACAAATTGTCACAATACTTTACGATCCATAATGATGTTGTTTTCCACCACCAACGCAGACAACCAGGGTCACGGTTTGTCTGATTACCGGACAGGCATAATGAACGTGTGATATGGTACACCCATATCGCATGTGGACACTTTGGGGTGGAGAAGAATTGAGCAGTACTGTTACATACTGAACCTGCACCGATGTGTGCATAAATCACTTCGCATCTGTAAAGTTTCTCAACGAAGTAAGCCTCCTAATCTTTCCAATAAAATAGCACTGCATGCGATTATCACTAATAAACCAGGAGAGGTGGTGCCATTGACGTCTCCGGCCCACACCCGCAGGCAAGAGTAGGTATCAAATACATTGTCGCCTTGTACGGCCTCTTCTCGAAGTGCCACTAAGTCAGCAACAGCAGCACCCATCATTAAACGAATCCGGGAAGATTTCTTTCGCAGGTATGGGAAGCCAGATGCTATTCTATCCGATAATGCACCAAATTCCACTGGCAAGAGATGGACAAACTTCTTAAAGGAAAATGGTATCCGCAAGATATTAATAAGCAATTTCCATCCAAAATCAAATCGCAAGGCTACGATTTTCCGGAAACTCAATAGGCTCATTCGGACATATATGTCGAATAAACAAAACAAATGGGTGGTACTTGTTTCACAATTCGAGCAGTTGGTAAACAGTCTTCCCTACGCAACGACGCAGCTTACGACAGCGTCTATTACGTTAGATACTAAAGACAGGAATGAATTGGTCAATCTTCTGCCGAAATATTCTGATAATGAATTGTCCAGAGAGGAACGAATCAGACGAGTGCTTATCGCTGTTAATGCCATTGCACAGACTAGTAAGCGTCCTTATGATAAGAACCTTGGCAAAGTGCAAGAGTATAAAGTCAGAGATCGTATCCTCCTGAGATACACCAAAACCTTCATTACTTCTAAATCAGAACACGAAATGACAAACTTTGTTCACTGGCCCATACGAAATTGTACGTTTTCCTCACGAAAGCAGCTATTTGCTTGCCTACCCGACATGTCGGAAGATTAAATGTTCTCAAGAGATATTGACAATAATAAACAGAATTCATATTTATCTATGTACACAAGGGCATACAGCGTTTAATATTATTTTCCTTATTATTATTATTATTATCATCTGTATTATATCTATATTATCTAAAGAATTTTGTATTCATATATTTGTTAAGATAGTCAGAATACACACCATAAAAGGAACAGAGAGAGACTATAAAGTCGCTTATAAACAAATAAACCGCATTTGATTAATTAATGAGGAAGCACTGTACATACTAGTCTAATGCACAAATTACTACTAGTTTTGATATTCATTTCCTGTGTTTAGCTGTAAAGAATTTCTTATGTTTTATCTTTGTTTGTTTTTTTATGTTTATTCCTAGATTAATAAGCGGTTCAAATGGCTCTACGCACTATGGGATTTAATATCTGAGGTCATCAGTCCCCTAGACTTAGAACTACTTAAATCTAACCAACCTGAGGACATCACACACATCCATGGCCAAGGCAGGATTCGAACCTGCGACCGTAGCAGCAACGCGGTTCCGGACTGAAGCGCCTAGAACAGCTCGGCAACAGCGGCCGGCCTTCCCCCTTCCATGAGAGCCGGTTACGGGTCTGTGATAGTTACAATGGTTAACCCTAGTCACTCTTAACGACCAATTCAAAACGCAGAAAGTTTTTAATTTGACGAACATGGAAGGCGACCGACATTTAGTGTTTTTTATTTTAAAAGGGGTCTTAAAATTAATGGAAGATGTCTTCCCATTTTAAAAAATTGATCGTGGAATATACAATAGCGGCAGGGGGAACAAAGAATGTTTTTACTATACAATATCATTATCACAGAATGAACCTGTAAGAGGTGTAATTTGCAATTGAAGAAACCAAGTATCAAACATTTTCATTACAATTAGCTAGTTTGTTTTTACTCCTGTCATCCGAAAACTACTTTCCTGTATCCAGAATGAGATGTTCACTCTGCAGCGGAGCGTGCGCTGATATGAAACTTCCTAGCAGATTAAAAGTGTGTGCCGGGTCGAGACCCGAAGTCGGATTTTACTTTCCCGTACATTGTTTTTCACAAATTTGCTTAAAACGTGAGTAGTCAGTTATACAGAACTCTACAGCTTAGCCTATTGGGAGGGCTATGCCTCTAAATTAATGTGACTCATCAGAAGTTACTCACGATATTCGCCGTCTGGTTTGGTATCTGGTACAACCTGTGGTGGTGACTCGCGGGATTTACAGTAGTCATATCTATACCAAATCCATGCAATAGTGGGAATGAACAGTAGAGCTACAGGCAGAGACGTAACACTCGAAATGACCACTCGACTGGAATAATTCCGAGTGTGCCGTTCAGCAATGTGCATGGCAGCAAGTGGAGTGACGAAGGAACACAGTTTCGTGACAACCGACAAGCAGTGAAGTTATTTGTCTATCCCTTAAAATTAGATATGCGTTACAAAAGTTGAAGCGTTCAACATCTTTGTAAGACTTTGCTTTTATTAGGACACTGTTGATGCCTTAGAGCAAGAACTGGAAAATTGAGACTGATCACTGCAACGAGAGGGGAGCGATAATTCAATATAAATGAGGCTGGAAAAGAACGTGACAGTCTTTGTACTGTCAGAGGACATAGTCCCGATCAATTCTACTAGCTCCTCACCGACAGAAAAAAGAAATACAGACTAGGGCTGACAACACAGCAAGAGAGTAAGTAATGAAAGCGGAAGGGTCAAAAAATTGACTGCAGCAGAGTGCCGTCATGGGCGCCCACTGACCATTCCAGAATAATGGATGCACGTGCACTGTGCCCCGCCAGTAGCGAAAATAACTGCAGCATCAGAAGAGATACTCGGTCTACCGCAGAAATCGATAGGTGCCTAGTCTCACGTCAATCGATAGATTACGCCTTTCGGTGCATCCGTTTACTTAAGACCATAGTGGCGTGGCCACTAAGCTATTGTTTCCCAAGTCAGTGTGCCTTATTTTGGCATACGTGATAGAGCTTTGGCAACACAGTCAGTGACAATACTTCTGAATGTGTGTCAGCTCAGGCAACTACTACCACTTTCATCAGATAATATTTTCCTCCCTCCTGTTACACTGGGGATTGGTACTGTAGCTAAATTATTAAAGTAACACGTGTTAAGGGTCGCACACTGTGCTCGTATTCAGCACGAAATGTATACATCGGGTAGAGTGCACTGCGTGCGCATCTCTCAGTGACAGTAAACAATTATTTACTGTTCGGGCGTAACGTCGAGCGCCGGCACACCAGGTGCGAACGTTAGAGCAGAGAGGGCTGTGAGATGGCGTCAGCCAATGGCGCGTTGACCGACCCCTCTCCAGGTCGACAACACGACAGTAGCGCCATCTACACAAAAAGGTCATAAGCGCGGCGCCGCGTGGTCGTGGCCCAGTTAAAGACTAGCAGTTGGCCGACTTCCACAGTGGCATCGAGCATAGGCGCTTGTATAGCAGCAACTTAGAGAAACAAGAAATCTCTTCAGCTTATACAATCCGAAATACCAGAGAAGTAATGCAGTTCCTGTCACCCTTTCCTTGCGACACATCTGTATCTCACACACTTAAGTATTGTAATCATCTCCTTTTGTAATAAACTTCATTAATACGATTTGCTTGAATTGTCTAGCGATCCGAGAAAGCGGGTTTCCTGGGCAACCCATATTTGACGAGTAGACAAGATGTGACATTGGTGGAGAGTTGGTCAACGTATCCCATGGCGGCAGCCACCAAAGCTTCTCTGCTTTCCTTCTTTGTGGGTTTTTGTGTTTTGCTGGCGCCTAAATTCTCTCTTGTCTTTTCTTTGCAGGGATGTGTTTGTTGATTGAACAGTATCTCTTAGAGAGTTTTTTGCTAATCTGTGTTTTCAGGTGGGCATTGCAGAAATATTCTTTGCTTTTATTCTTATTTTTATTGCTTGTCATGTCCGTTTATTGCATTTCACTCTTGCAATATGAGCAACCTACCTATACCCCCACCTACACACACACACACACACACACACACACACACACACACACACACACACAGGCGCCGCAGACGAAAGCGATAGATGCAACACAGCTAGTACAGATGTTTCAGTTGCAGAGCCAACAAATATCAACTGCATTAAACACGGTACAGCACTTACTGGCCAACGCTGCGTGCCCAATAGAACAACAATCTACAGTTACTGTAGCTTTGAATGCCATACTGTCTTTTCGACGGTTTGACGAATAAGAGGAACAGCTCGAGTGGTTGCAACAGTCTGAAGCCCACATAATTGCTCACAACGTAGGAGGTACCGTGAAAGTCTATTATTTTTTGTCTATGGTAGGAAGTGCAGTGCTTCTACTCATTCAGAAATTATTCCGTAACGCCACTCCGCCTGAGCACTTTCTAGATTTGCTAACTATTCTGTAATTGCAAAAAATTCGCCACTGTCATGTGCACGGGGATCCTTGTGTATCTCTTCCCCCAGATCATGGAACCTCAGGACAGCGCAGCCACAGCAGCCGCTGAATTGTTGTCTAGCGATCCGAGGAAGCAAGTTTCCTAGGCACCTCGTATATTTAGATAAGGAGGTACGTTTTAGTTTTTGGAATGATTTCGCCGGGCGGTGTGGCCGAGCGGTTCTAGACGCTTCAGTCTGGAACCGCGCGACCGTTTCGGTCGCAGGTTCGAATCCTGCATCGGGCATGGGTGTGTGTGGTGTCCTTGGTTAGGTTTAAATAGTTCTAAGTCTAGGGTACTGATGACCTCACATGTTAAGCCCCATAGTGCTCAGAGCCTTTTGAACCATTTTTGTAAGATCCTATGAATTGCTACGCTGCATCGAAGATTCTCGCAGGGGGCGATAGTCGATTTTCAAGTGACGAACTGACCTCGAAATCTGAAAACCGCAAGTCAGCTTTGTAAATCATAAAAAGTAGCTTGGAGTGTGTTTCTTTGCTTTTTGTGTATTTTGTGAGGACATATGTAATTGTGCTCGGTAAAAACAATATGTTATTTTGATATGCGAAGGGAAGATTGTGGCTGTATTCCAAAGTTGTCTAACTGCTGGACGCTGTAGCCGAGCGAGGCCCGGCGCAGTCGCTGTGGCGATACACCAGGTGGCACGTGCTGTGGTCGGCAGGAGCCGGCGTCGCGTCGGCGGCGGGCGAACCTCTGGGGCGCGACCCGCTCGCCTGGTGTCTCTAGGACGAAGCAATATTCACGCGGATGTGAAACGTTAGAAAATCTATATGGCTCGTTGGCGCAGTGGTAAAATCAATATCGATATGTGACACTCGATTGATTTCTGTTGTTGTTACGTGTGCAAAGCTCGTAACTCACTTTGACTACATTTTGTGACGTAAAGATACGACTGGAAACACTGCAGACTGACAAGCTGGTTACGGATAGTCACTGTCAGAGGCTCGTCCTCATACCGTGATTGCAGCTACAAAATAAATGGCAGTAGCCGCCCTAATTTGAGTGAAGCATTATTGTACACGATCGGTAATTGGTATTATTTACGAAAGTACCGCTATGGTGTCCTAAGTAGAACTTCGCGGTTTTTGTATTTCAGTATGCAATTTGTGCTTAGTACGAAATCTCAATTAGGAGTACGTTTACTCGGGCAGGATTCGACTATACTGGTGTATTATATTGTCTCTCTCTTTCTCACGTAGCAAGGATTTCCACGAAAATGCACACCGTAGCAGGGGCCCTTACTAAAATATGGATCTCCGTTAATTACTCGTGCTACAGTGACAGATAAGACGGCCAAATCTGCCGGGAAGTGTTAACAAATTCTAATGGGGTTGGTAGATTTGGCTTTACTCAAAACTACGTCCATGTTGGTTCTGCTTCTTCAATCGCACAACGGAGTCAGGTTGCGTGAGAAACTAGAAATATTTTCTTTTATCCAATGAAAGCTATTAGCGTTAGCCTGCGTGCTAAGATTGATATGGTAGATTGTGCAGAACGGTTTCAGGTGAGCACTGAGCTCTCCAACATTGGACTTAAATTAGTGCGTAACTGTTCATTTGAAAATGGATGTACTGTTGTATCTTTAGATTTCAATAATTCTTTGCCAAGTTTGGATATAATGAGTGTTTTATAAAGGGGACTTTCGGTATACTCCGGTTAGTACAGAAACACACTGTGCGGGTCATAAACAACAACCGTACGTGGCCGGACAGCTGAGCGCCGTATCACGTCAGAAGGGGTGGGGATGCCGGCGCGCATTCGAACCTCCGCGCGTGGGCGACAATGCGACGTCGCTCGCCGTAACGGTCAAGTTTTTCCGAAGTAACTTCGCTAACACTTCCGATGAAGAGTAACTGGAAACTTCCAATTATATGTTTCATATTCTCCACTACGGCAACCCGCGAAGCACGCGCAACGACACAAGCTGCTTACGGATGGAAAATCGCATCTGCGAGTGCGGCCGACAACGACACGCCTACCTCCGGGAACTTCAAGATGACGTCAGATGCTGTACGGAAGGTAGGAAATAACTGACTTGGGTTGCTACGTCTCTGACATGTATGTGTAAAGACATTTTATTATTGGCTCAACAGTACCTCAGTGTGCTTCCTTTTAATTTTAGTTGTGTGGATAAATGAGGCAAGTCCGTGACACAGAAACTGTACAACTAGTTAGTTACATTTTATTGATTGTGAATTTTTATTCTGGTGCTACTCTGAGAGTGCATATGGATAGCAATGAAACGGGGTACCGTTTAAGTCTAGGGACTTTGGGGAGAGAAGATAGGAGAGAGGATGTAAACCACGGGGAAAATTTAAATGTTAATTGGATAGAGTAGAACTAGTTTGGTGAGCAGTAATGACCATGCCAAAAGTGACGAGGCTGAAACTATAGGTACCTTTGGGAAAAGTAATCCTACCAGTATGGTCAATATGCCATCTGCAGATGTTAGTACCAATAAGCTTGTGCTTATCACATAGGGTAAGTTGAGAGACAACACACACCAAGTATTCAGCACACATTTATTAATAACTCGTATATAACAAATATGAAAGTTGAACGTGTTACGCGCCGCAAGTTAACACTGGAAGTAAACAGTCCAAAAAAGCAAAGTCACAAAGACAGGGCGCTCTGCGCCAGAGACGCCACAACATTCTCCGCTCCGTGGATAATGCACGTATGCACGTGTCGGACGAGTGCTGACAGATGTAGTCCGTATGGTGGAAACACCTCGGCAGAAGGTCCTTAGCCAGATTACGAACAGCATCGACGAGTCGCTTGTCATCTCTATAGATCGTGAAAGGTCACCCCTCGAAGTCAATACAGTAATGTTTAATCACCTCACACACAGCGAGTAGGTCATGGTCGAAAGCCGACCAACTGCACTGGCTCTTAATCAGTTTCTTGGAAAAGACGTGGAGGGGTTGGGTGGAGTCGGCAGTGTGCTGTTGTAAAACACCGCCCACAGCTAAGTCACTGGCAACAGTCGTGATCGAGACATGGGCCTCGGGTTCAGGGTGGGCAAGTGTTACAGCTTTGGCGAGGACAGCCTTACGGTTACCAAAAGCGTCGAGCATGGGTTCGGTTCACTACAACTTCCGTTTCTCAGTGGTGTTTTTGCCAGAGAGAGTGTCGATGAGGGCTATTTGATGGAGGCAGCTTGAGGAATATGGTGGCAGTAAACGTTTGCCACACTCAGAAAACGACGGAGCTGAGCATAAACCTCGGGAAGAGGAAGATCAAGTACGGTTTCGACATGAGAACTTGTTGGTTGGCAGAAACATTAGGGCCTACAAAGGTAACTGATGTGGAAGACCGATGAGATTTATCTCGTTTAATCACCACGCCATTGGCAGCGAGGGCCGAATGGACTGCATCGAGGTGAACGTGATGCTTGTCAGCGGAGGAGGAAAAGATCAGTACATCATATAAGTAAGCATAAGCAAATGACACAGGGATCAAAATGGTTCAGATGGGTCTGAGAACTATGGGACTTAACATCTGAGGTCATCAGTCCCCTAGACTTAGACCTACTTACACCTAACTAACCTAAGGACACCACACACATCCACGCCCAAGGCAGGACTCGAACCTGCGACCGTAGCAGCAGTGCGGTTCTGTACTGAAGCGCCTAGACCCGCTTCGGCCGTAACAGCTGGTGGAGCAAAGTGGAATCAACGAACCGCTGCCACGTCTGAGCAGCATTGTTCAATCCATGAGGCATGTAACAGTATTTGAAGAGGTCAAGGGATGTGATGATGGCCATCTCCAGAATATACGGTGGATGCATAGGGATCTGATGATACATCTTGAAACAATCTAAAAATGGAGAAAACGTTAGAACCATGGAGTAATTGCATGAAATCGCGAGCATCAATGGGCCTGTCGTCCCCGCACATGTGTAAGATGCCGTCCTTTTTGGGAACAAGGTGAATAGGTGAAGACCAGTTGCTATCAGAGGGGCAAAGGACGCTCGAAGCCAGCAGATCCTGAACGAGCTCCTTTGCGTGCAGAAGTTTGGATGTGTTAAGGCGCCTGGCCTTATAACGAACAGGTGGGCCATCGGTGGTGTGAATCCTATGACAAGTGCCGTTACTGGTGGCTTAAACTCGTATAGGGCGGTCAAAAATCTATCTGGAGGCAACGTCGGTTCACTGGGGCGTCAGCTGAAGTCGATGATGGAAGACGCGATGCAGGAGTGAAGCATGCAGATGCATCTTGTAGAATCGTCCGTGATGGTGAGAAAACAACAGCAGGCTGTGGAATGCTTGACACAGGAGCAAATTGGTGAGACGAAGCTGTAGAGGCGTGTGACGGACCAGCTCTCTGCGGGTATGAAGATAGGTTATGTATGGTATGCCATGCATGTGACAATTCAGTGGAGGCAGAGATGATGCGTTTGCATAAGGCATCAGTCTGGGTGTGGAATTCGTCGATTTGTGAGCGCACGTGCAACAGATCAGAGAGCCATGTAGCAATGCGCTCGACCTGGGACGCAAAGCATAGCCGAGGAGGCAGAGACTGAAGTCATGCCGAACTCGTGTGAGCACGGAACTGTAGAGCCAGACGTGTGGTGGAGCACGGCGGCCTGCAGGTCTGGTGAAACTGCGTAGTAGTGTAGGAAATCCAACCCGATCACAGGTTCATCCACATCGACAACATCGAAGGTCCAAGGGTAGATGTGAAACGATGATAGAAGCAACATGTTGATAGAGCCATGGACCGCAATAGGAGAACGATTGGCAGCGATCGAGGCGAGATAGTGCGTCGGCAGCGCACCTGGCTGGCAGTGTCGACGAGAAAGCAGATGCCTGTTGACACGTCTGTGGCATAGATGCGTCGCATCGCTGAAGCGAGTGGTGCAGTGCCGAACAATAGGCGCCATGAAGGAATGTGTTGGGATGTGGCGCCTAAACATGTCTCGTTTGGGTAGGCGCTAGGCGTATGGCAGTTGTGGGTTGCATCCGCGAAACCAGCACAGCAGGTATGCTGGTTGGTGGGGTGGTGCGGTGTGAGAGAGGCCCCAGCTAACTGCGTTGGACCCGGTAGCCGACCGGGTTGCTGCTCGGGCGAGGTCAGTGGCTATCAGGATCCAGCTTTCAGTACCTCCTGTAGGCTTCTAGGAGGCAGCTCCTGACTGGCAGCTGAGGCACAAAGGTGAGCGTGCTGGACTCTGCCTGGAGGACGCAGAACCAGAGGGGCAGGCGTACCGAGCGAGGGTGATGGAATGTCGTTCGTGACATGTGGTGTTGGTGACGAATGATAGCATAAACCTGATCCACCATGCATAAACGAACCTTTAATGGGTCGGCGACAAGAGACAGTAGATGAAGTTGCAGATACGAAGGCATGTTGACCATTCACAACGTCCAAAGCACAGTGTCAGGCAATACTCGACTGTCGATTAATGCACGTAGGTGCCGCCAAAGCTGCGAAGGGGTACAGTCGTCCAGGTGCTCACCGTGAACAATGTGGTGGATAGTCTCCGTCGGGCGGAGAGAAAGGCTCTCGATAAGCATTGCTTTCGCTGTAGAACATTTGTATGAGGCAGGTGGTGAGAGAAGCGAGTCACTGGTGAGGTCTGTGTGAGTGTGGAGGTAGCTCCACAGGCAGACAAAACGGGTGTCGTCGTCTGAAATGCTGTGGATGTCCAGTAGGTGATCCACTAAGGCGAAAAAAGTCTTTGGGTTTTCTTTTTGTAAAAGAAAGTAGTTTAGGAAACCTGCAGGTAACACATGTTGAGGCAGCACCAGCAGACGGAGATCGGTACGAGCAGAGTGGGACGCCTCCGACGCCAGTATTGCGGTAGCAGTGAACGGTGCATCGCCCGAGGTCTGTGTGGGACGGTGGCCACGTGCAGCACACGGTGCGTACGGAGTGGACGTATCAGTCGGCACAGTGTGTCAAATCTGCAAGCCCGACGAAGGACGCGGCGCAGGTGGAACGGCCGGTGCCGTTGCAGCAGCGGGCGAGAGGCGGCCGCAGTGAAGCCGTGGTGGGGTGATCCGTTAACCAGCGCAGGTGGAGCGGCCGACGCCATTCAGTTGTGGTGCAACCACAGTGCGACGGTTGCAGAAGTCGGCGGGGTCGAGGTGATCGGTGTCGCCGAGACTGCGTGCCGGAGGGAGGAGGAGGGGGGGGGAGGGTGCTGGGACATTTTGCATATTAGAATGTGCTATCCCATGCATATTAATTGTTCGATTCACAGTTCTGGAACTTTGTCGGCACGTCAAACCATCCCAAAGGTAATGATGTACATGAAGGATAAACCACAATGTCTTTAACTAGAAGGTCGTCCACATTGTCGTCAGGCGGCGTGCACTGTCCGTGTTGTGGCTGCTGTTGTACTGCCACGCTAGGTGGCGGCCATATTGTGCCAGGGTAAGGTTAGGTAGCCGCCGGTGTGTCTGGGCGTAAATAAATGTTCAATCTTAACCAAATTCGAAGTAGGTTCACTTGTCCACTAGTGGTCGCAAGCATAGTTAATGGGGCCTGTTAGACTTACACCGAAAGACACTGGCAGATCCATTGTGGCGGATACAATGTCGGCTGGCACTAGAAATTCGTAAATGACGAAAACAAGCACAAAATAACACGCGATGAGATGACAGTGTGTGCTATCTCTCAACTAACACTGCGTGATAAGCACAGTGGTGATCCAGACACCAAGTATTCCGTACAAATTTATTAATAACCTTTATACACGGCGAGTCAAAAGTCCTTGGACACCTTCATAAGTTGGAAGATTAAAGGGAAAATTGAAATGTGATGATGGGAACAAAGATTTGACATGGAGCCACAACTTTTAGAGTGAATGTCATTCATGGCCGCCATCTTGATATCCCCCATTTTGGATCAAGTCATTTTTTTTTATGGGAAGGGAGGTGTATAACACATCAGATAACACTCGCTTGAGCTCTGGAATTGATTGGTGTCATTTGTTTTTGTCTATCTTTGAACTTTAATAACTTCTAAACTGTACAAAACAGACAAAAACAACTTACACCACTAAATTCCAGAGCTCAGGCGAGTGTTATTTGATGTGTAATACACCCTCCTTTCCATTAAAAAAAAAGGACTTGAATCCCAAATGGCGGATTTCAAGATGGCGGCCATGAATGACATTCACTCCAAAAGTTGTGGCCCCATGTCAAACCTTTGTTCCCATCATCACATTTCAATTTTCCCTTTTATCTTCCAACTTCTGAAGGTGTCCAAGGACTTTTGACTCACCCTGTATAACAAATATGGCAGTTGCGCATATTACTCGCCGAAAGTTAACACTGGAACTAAAGCCAAGTCCCAAAGATAGAGCGCTCTACGCCAGAGTCGCCACAAGCACTTTGATTTCTAGTGAAATCAAATCAGGAACAAATAGAGCTAAATAAACAACATGATCTTAGAGATAAAGCCTTCAGAGAGGAAATTTTGGAACAAGAGAAATGACGCGAACTTGCGGAAAAAGCTTTTCGGGAAGACATGTTTGAATTACTCTTACAGAAACAACGAGATCATCAAGACCAAGAATTTAAGAAAGAGGTATTAAAGATGTTTCTTGCTTTGTACCTGTGGTAAAGTTTCTAAAGTTCTCTTTTGGAATATTATTAATTGTGAAAAATGCTGTCAATAACATTTATAAAGGTTTATGTAATTTACGATAACGATATAACATCTATAGTGAGGGGACAGCGATAGTGATATCGAGAGCTGAAAGGTTGTTGCGTAGTAGAGGGGATGGTGGATGGCGTGTATGTGAAGCGTGCGCGGGAAAAATAGTACTGTGTTCCATGAAAAGCATACGTAATTGTATGGACAGTGATACCGAACTATCAGATTGTTAATTCTCTTTACCACTGCGGTATGTAATGCCATCGCCAGCGAACTTTAAGAGCAAATAAACCGGACTGTGAAAGTGAAGCTAACATTACTTTGTTGTGGCCGACACAAACTGTCTTTATTCGAATGAACTTTGCTGATATTGGTTTTGGGAGGTGGAACTGTTGTATATCACATTCTATCAAGCCATGAAAGTGAAGACTAATTAACTGCGCGATATAAATGGCTTTCAGTGACGTTGTCGAAGTCTGAAATGCGAGAACAGAGTGGACATTATTTACGGTGTGCTTCACATACATGAACAATTCTATGAACTGTGTATTTGTGGCTAAGACTATATGAATGTGACGAACCGTGTAATTATGGACGAAAGCGTCACGGACAGTGCATAAAGTGTAAAAACGAGCGATGTCTACGTCATGTACTTTGAAAGAGAGGACATGTCAACAACGTTCGTATACTAGCGTCTTGTGGTTTGTTAATCACCACGGGGTTAATGATACAGCTGTGCCGGAACTTTATTTGCGTTTCGCCGGAGAAGATTAACCAGCGGAACTGTCTGTATCCTGCTCTCATCATCGTAACCCGCCGACATCGTGCTGCCTAACGCAACGCTTCGTATGCAACAAAAAGTTAAGGGATTTCGCTGAACGCTATCCCCTGACCTAGAAACTTTCTTTCTCTATTAAAACTATAAGAATTACAGACTCTGTTTAGTTAAATTCTTTGTTTAGTTTGTTTGCTTTCTGCTAACGAAAATAAAATTACAATCAGTGAATTAAAAGTTGCCTGGTAGCCATTGTTGAAACACCAGTAAACATAAACTTCTTCCTCTCATTATGACTAATTCTCCTTGCATGTCAAAATTATTGTAGTTATTTTATGTAGTTTTATGTATTGTTATGAGACTAGATATTTGACAGTAACTAATAAGAGTATTTTGTCGCGAAATGTGGCTTCGCGCGAAAATTACGGCAACTGCCATAATTGCTTGGGTTCTGACCAATAATGTAAAAGCTGCTATTCCCGTATTGGTGCTTTTCCTGACGTGAGTGGGAATTATAAATGTCAGCTGTCAAATCACGTAGTGACTCTTTACCCAGTAATAAAAGTTTTTTGATATTGTATTGCTACGAGTCGTAGTATTAAGAGACACTGGTTATACTCCAAAGTGGGTAGATGTATGGTGAAACCCCCCAGTGTTCATGCGATTGTTAACAGTATTGTGTGTGATTCACGAAATTTTGTCACTTTTTCTAATTCCTTTGAAGTTTCAGAGAATATATACACAATTTTGTCGGTTCAGGTTAATTTCAGAGCAGTTTCTCGTGAATATTAGAGTTTTCAGTTCATAAATAAAGTGGGATCGTGACGAATAGAGAAGTATAACAAAGAGTGTGGTTTTCCAACTAGAATTTTGGATGACTTCACAGTTCAGATTTTGATAATTATTTTTCCTGTGGGTTGAGGTCATCACAAGGACACTTCTCTTGTAACTGTAACGGTTTACGCCTTCGCTCCAGGAAATTTCAGCTATTTATGAGAATTCTAGATGATTATTGAGTTGCCTGTCAGACAAGAAGAATCCGCTCTAGTAGTTCGTGGAAGTTTCATTCCAGATTTCTTGAAAGGTTCTGACAGCAAAATGAATTGGATTCGTTATTTGGCTGTTTCAGTCTGATTTCAGTTGTGAATTTTCCAACTCTCATGTAGCAATATAGCACAACCCTGGTAACATTTTTTACAGGCAGTGCTCAGACTGAAATAATTTATGTGTACCATTTTCTTAATAGCCCATCTGATCATGGTAATGGAATGGAAATAACGTAACACCTTAAAGTTTATACGAAGCAGTGAGGCTTATTAGTGAGAACAGCGTACAATCCTTTAAGAATAAGTTAAAAGAGGTGGTATATGATGAGGTATACATAATTACAGAAGAAGATGCTTATATGAAATTCAGCACATTCCACAGTAAATTTCTGCCAATATTTGAAAGTAGCGTTCCTAAAAAGTTATCCTTTCTGAAAGTACAAAAAGAAAAATAGAAAAGAAACTATTTGAGAGTTGTTAGATAGCCTAGAATTTCGTCCAATTGCTATATTTCAAAAGAAACCTAAGGGTTTTTTTTATTTTGTAATTTGGCTTGGATGAACAACCACAATAAAGGACCTAATTAATAATCCCCTGGGAAATTATGTTAACCGGTGTAAAAATCATAACTGGAGTCCTAGAATAGGGACCGCATCAAAAACGATCCGCCGCTAACAAAACAATTAATTTAAAAGTAAATCCATGGAATAAATTTTCATCATAACTTCACACAGTGCTTTAAAAACCTGCAAACTACATAAACCGAAAGCAAATAAAATAAGTACAATTCAATATCGTTTCCCTGTGTGAAAAAAAACACCGATCACTCGAAGAAAAGTATGATACATTCTTGCAGCCGTATTATTGACACTGCACTTCTTAGACCTAACTTTGTTATCACCTTCAACGTGCACTCCCATGACGTCCTTGTAAGACTTCATTGTAGGATAGAACAATTTTTTCCACGTGCCGGCCGCCACTTATCCCTGGACCGATCCCCAGTACTTATTTTGAGTGCAGGCTGAGTAGACCTCGTGCTGTCCTGGAAGGACTGGAACGAGGAAGAATCCCCACGAACCGTGGACCTCCAGGGACGGAATCAAGTGCTCTATCCGCTATATGACAAAGCTCCTTCAAATTAATTCTTTATGGGAAGTAAAAATGAATGTAACTGGTTTGTCACAAGCTGTAGTGCCGACACTGGAGAAACACGTATACATTCTTACACACAGCTGTTGTCTCTTAGCTGTATCGTCCCGTCTGGCTCACTGGTGTGTTCCTGGTGCTGTAGCGTTCTTTAGTCGCTTCTGCCAATATCTACAGTTGTGTACAAATCTTGCATAATTAGTTTTGTTTATACCTTGTGTTAACTTTTTTCTGTAAATTCAAGTAAATTACAACACTAAATCTAACATGTCGAGTGTCTCTGTACAGAAGATATTTTACTAAGTTAGGAGACATAGTTCTCACTCTCTATCAGTGTTGTATGATAAGCGTATGTGTTTTATTTTCCTTTAACATTTATAAGTCCATACTTTTATTACGTTGTTATATAATGGTGTAAACTTAAATCGTGGAACATGTCGTCAGCTGTCTTAAAAGATGATCATTAGTCCGTTAGTGGCTGATAATATGGTTGTATTAAACGTTATACACTGAAGAGCCAAAGAAATAGGTATACCTGCCTAATATCGTGTAGGGCCCCCACGAGCACGCAGCAGTGTCGCAACACGCAGTGGCATGGACTCCACTAATGTCTGAAGTAGTGCTGGACGGAATTGACACCATGAATCGTGCAGGACTGTCCTTAAATCCGTAAGAGTTCGAGGGGGCGGAGATCTCTTCTGAACAGCACGTTGCAAAGCATCCCAGATATGGTCAATAATGTTCATGTCTGGGGAGTTTGATGGCCAGCGGAAGCGTTTAAACACGGAAGAATGTTCCTGGAACCAATCTGTAGAAATTCTGGACGCGTGGGATGTCGCATTGTGCTGTTGGAGTTGCCCAAGTTCGTCAGAATGCACTATGGACATGAATGGATGCAGGTGGTGAAACAGGATGCTTACGTACGTGTCACCTGTCAGATTCGTATGTAGACGTATCAGGGGTCCTATACCATTTCATCTGCACACGCCCCACACCGTTACAGAGCCTTCAAAAGCTCGAGCAGTCCCCAGCTGACATGTCACATGTCAGAGCTGCCTCCATACCAGTACACGTCCATCCGCTCGATACAATTTGAAACGAGGCTCGTCCGACTAGGCAACATGTTTCGAATCACCAACAGTCCAATGTCGGTGTTGACGGGCCCATGCGAGGCGTAAAGCTTTGTGCCGTGCAGTCAAGGATACACGAGTGGGCCTTCGGCTCCGAAAGCCCATATCGATGATGTTTCGTTGATGGCCCAGCATTGAAATCTGTGGAAGGGTTGCACTTCTGTCACGTTGAACGATTCTCTTCAGTCGTTGGTCTCGTTCTTTCAGGATCTTTTTCCAGCTGCAGAGATATCGAAGATTTGATGTTTTACCGGACTCCTGATATTTACAGTACAGTCGTGAAATGGTCGTACAGGAAAATCCCTACTTCATCGCTACCTCGGAGAAGCTGTGTGCCATCGCTCGTGCGCCGCCTATAACATCACGTTCAAACTCACTTAGTTCTTGATAACCTGCCATTGTAGCAGCAGTAACCGATCTGACAACTGCACCAGACACTTGTCGTACATAGGCGTTTCCGACCGCAGCCCCGTATTCTGCATGTTTACATACCTCTGTGTTTGAATACGCATGCCTTTACCAGTTTCTTTGGCACTTACGTGTATAAAGTTAAGTGATCATTTATAGATAAATAGTATCACAACGAACTTAAAATGTATAACTGCTGAACGTTTAAGCTGTTTCCGTGGTCAGCGAGCCTGGACTTGCATTATGTTATGACGTTGCTATAAAGCGTTATTGCTTTTACACTTCTGAATACTGATAGGTCATTACCAAAATAGTTATGAAACAACACAAAGCAAACTTACAATTGTAGGGGAAGGCGATGCAGGTCCCTCTGCAATAAATAGAGTTATGAGCAAAGAAGATGAGCGAGTGCAATGCGCGTTACCTTCACTGAGTAATAAGAGAATGATCGTTCAGTTTGGCTACTGTGCACAACAATAGCACCATGAAAAGTGAGAACAACAAGCTTAGGTGTGCGACATGTTATATTTATTATCAGTGGATCGCCGGACAATGGCTGAGTTGTAGGGAATTATAAAGGCCTTGTAATCTAAATCAAGTCTGAGTATAACAGATTTTTATTTGCTCTAATTATTGGACGCAATACACAAGCCGTTAACACAGAGCAACATTTTCTAAAGATCTGGGTTGAATTCACAAAAAAATGTTGTTAACACTGTGGGGAGGTACCAAATAATACGCAAGACTTCATGGAGAGAACGCAACAAGTTATCCTTATCTGGGAAGCTCGAGAATTCAACGTTATTGAGACAAAATCACAAATTATAAGCAAATGGGCAACTCAAGTTGCGCGCCAGAACAAGTTAGTAGAAAACTGCTCAGAGTATGATATGCATTACCACAGTTTACATTTCCCCAAACTCAGCGAAAATGCACCCATCAGCACCTGACAGTGGCCGAGAGATGAAAATGGCACGACAGCCGGAACATGAATACCACAAAATATACGTCTCCATACGCAGCTCTTTACTTTCAAAAACTCTACGTGGAGGAGACAACTCAGTACTATTGCCAATGTTATGAACGAAAATCTCGCTTACTTCATGAAAAAACAGGGCAATACAACAAAAACTTCCCACACTTGGCGTACAAAATGTACATTAACAAACTCGAAGTTGTTACTGGTTTACAGCAGTGTCTCCTGGATTGGTTGGCCGCTTTATGCCAAGCATAGTAGCAGGGCGACTTAATTGGCTAGGATGACCAAAATTTTGGAGCGAAAGTAACCCTGTTCATCACATTGGCTGAGCGGCGCCGAGGTGTCTCAACCTTCGTTGTCCGTGCAGAAAAGTCAAAAATGCTGTACTTAATGATTCTCTTAGGACAGCTGTGGTAGCAAGGTGTCCACTACACTGAACTAGGCCAGGCACTGGCTCTGCCCGCAAAAGCACAAAGCAGCGTAGTCCCCCCTCCTCAGAAGCCGATTGCCTTCCGGCCCCGACAACACGACCCTGAGCGCACACCAGGAGTGCACCTTCCCAATGTGAAAAACAGAAAGCCTTCTTCCCAAGCCCTCTCAACAAAATAACAACCAAGTAGTGGCAGAAAATCAAACAATATCAGCGATATGTGACAGTAATGACCCCTCACTCTCTTTCAAAAAGAATACAAGTTCACAAAATTGAAGGACTCGTTCACCACCTGGCTTACGCATCCCAGAGATTAGCTAACTCAGATAACCACCAGAACCTGAAAATGTCTGCTGACAGTCTTGTATCAGGATAAAGAAAATGGTAGGGCACGATGTTGCCTGTTTGATTTACGATAAAAAAAACATGAAGTGAGGATGAATATGGTACCTCTGTTTTGTACATGGGTAACATGTTAGCAAGATTAATGCGTAGTACAGGAAAAAAAATTTGTTCCTCATGAGTAACTATAAAATTAATCTTTTAGCCTGGCTTGACAGTGCAGGCCTCATACTAGGAGCGTAGGCCTGATCAACGTAATGATCAAATTTTCAAATTACATTATAATGATGTTTTCCGACATAGGGGCGCCCTGATTATAGTAGAAATGCCTCTCACGCCAGCAGGAGGTTGCTATCGACACCTGTACGTGCTGGCAGAAAAGCCGTTGACAAGAGGTACATGCGAGCGGTCCCTTTGTAGCTTAACGCGTGGGGCAGTTGCTGACCTGTTTAGTCACAGGCATGGAGAGGGGGGAGAAAGGGGGGGGGGGGGGAGTCCTCCGCTCTGCCTGCCGCCCGAACCTCTCCTCACGTCTGCCCGCAGTCCGTCTAACTTCTGAAACAGTCGTAAGATTCAGTCAGCAAGCGTTGCGAGTGTACACAACATTACTCTGTCAATGTTAATCCTGACCAGAAATTATGATATGGGTGAATCTTAGAATGAACGTCAACGTGCAACTGTGGAAAATTTAATGTAAAAGTACTGTAACTTGATGTCTCTTTTTCATTTTCCTCATCGAAAATCAAGGCAAATGAAAATATGGTTTCCACAGCAAAAGTTAACTTCAGATCCTGCCTCAGACGCTCCTGATGAACGTATGTTACACGAAGGTCATTGCCCCCAAAAATCTTAAGTATGACAAACTACTGTTGCACTACCACCCATGTCATGGTTTAAGTAAGATGTGCTCAATCCATAGCAAGATAAGAGAAGGCGAAAAAATCCAAATTAGATAAGATACTCCAGCAGTACAGGCTAGCGTACGTTCGAAAATGACAGAGAGGACGACACAATTTCTAACATAAACATCATCAGGATCGCTCAGCGTTCTGTTGGCAAAAGCTGGCACCTGACAAACCCTCAAAAAATCTCGGAAAATACTCCAGGGCATGATTCGCAGCTAATTACAGGCCAAAAAATTCATAGTAAGATCTGCAGTGCGTTCTCCAGACTCCAATATAAGTGGTAGAAACTAATGGTTACCCCAAAGAAAGATCTACCATCTCACAACAAAACTTGTTTAGTAGAATAACGCACAGGACGTCAAAAGGAAATGAGGTCAAGCACTATTAAAACATACGAGTACCATTTCAGAGGAACGATACATCACGTTTTGCTACCTTACACGTCCTTGATGCTTCTGAAAGAGAACAAATACAGTAATACGTTTTGGCGGTACCCTTCGACGATTCTCGCTGATCATAGCTGCCTTTCACTGTCCAAAACATTTTCAATACAGGCATTACACGCATACAACATGTGATTATCACGCCATGTGATCGAAAGACTGGCAAACGTGTGCATATACACACTCTCGTTCAACGGAAAAAATATGATTTGAGTGGCGCGGCTGTATCCAGTGCCCAACGCATCATGCTACCCCTGACTTATCCCCAGAGGTATAAACATATTCAACTGCAGCAACCACAAGTGTCGCAAAAAAAAATAAGCACTTAACACTGGCACACTGTTATTTTGCTGTAGCCCATCTCAGCCAACAGGTCATTTCTGGCTTCATCATACCTTAGCGTAGACTGTAGGCTTGGTTCCCGGCTGGGCTCTGAGCACTATGGGACTCAACGTCTGAGGTCATCAGTCCCCTAGACTTAGAACAACCTAAGGACATCACACACATCCATGCCCGAGGCAGGATTCGAACCTGCGACCGTAGCAGGAGGGCGGTTCCGGACTGAAGCGCCTAGAACCGCTCGGCCACAACGGCCGCCGCTTGGTTCCTATCTCCACTCGTTTTCTGCTCATTCTTTCGTCAAGATTGTCGACTACAGTCAGCAGCTGGGTTCTATATTTCAGCTACTTCCACAGCACAGTTTTCAGTTTTCCCACTCACTTGGCTGCACTTGCACAACATTCTCCAGATGGGATTTCTCCTGATAATAGCTGTGTCTCTGAGTTCTCTAATTATTCCCCTGATTTTGAGTCCAGCTGTTGTTGCTGCTCCCTCTTGCACTGGCACTAGTACACTCACTCTGCTGTGAGTATCTGATCTTGTATCTTTCCGTTGCAGTAGTTACTCTTATGTCTTCCCATACACACTCATCGAGACCTGTTAACAGTAATTTCGGTGCCTCCAGACCAATCTTTTCAAAACAGAGCAATGATCTCTTGTGCTCTGTTGGCATCGTGTTTATGGACAGTTGAATCAGCTCCACACTGCTGCATCGGTGGTCAAGATGCTGAATCAGTTTTGTGATCTAGTCAAAATACTATGAATAAGACTGAAACTGTGTTACTTTTATGATGCTCATGCGCAACCTACTTTGCTCCACAGCAGACTAATATAACTTCATAATTTCGAGTTCAAATTAAGCAAAGTTTGTACAACGTCTTGTGACTGGTAAAGCTTCTTCGATTACATCTCCAATCATCTGGCTACTTATGAACTCCCGCTTCCTCCGACTCGGCCGGGAGTTCAACAGACTCTTCTTCAACTGACCGATCCACAACTTAGTATGCAGCTCTGCATCTGCGGTAGAAGCGAAAAATTTGTCATCAAAGTCCTGTCCGTTGACGGACATAGACGCTGATGCCGCATATTACTCGCTCGCGATGGCCCTATCTTGCTTGCATTGCTGAAGACACACCACTGAGCCTTCGAACTCTCACAAATATGCCGTTCATTATTGTCTCCCAGCCTACTCTCTTCTAAAGGTATTAATGCTCTCGTGACTTGCAGTCGCACATTCTCTCCACTTAGTTTCTCTAGACGTCTTTCGGGAGAGGCAAATTTCTCGTTTGCAAATTCCTCATGTACCTTCAGATTCAGCGCACTCCCCCAGAGCATGTATTCTCTAAGATACTGAGGCACTGCAATCCGCTTCTTTCAGAAAGTGAGGTGTTAGTTTCCTCTACTTTCTTAAAATTCGGATCAGCCTGGGCCTGCCTGGTCACTTTGCTTTATACTGCTTTTGAAAGCTTTTCGAGCACAAATTTTAATCTGATGCAAATTTTTTGCGGAGTGCTGTCTTCTCTTCCCTAAATAGCTTTTTCTGTATGCTTCGGCTTTCCCATCTCACTCCTCTGCTTGTTTCCTATCTGTTTCGTCTTTTCTGTCTCTGTCCTGCGCTTGTTTGCTATCTGCCTCGGCTTTCCTATCTATCTCTCTCACATAGTTCTCTCCTGTCAGGATCTGCTTGTTTTCTGTCTCATTCAGCTTTTTCAACTATCTGTTTGGTCCAGAATGGAATATCCCCGTGATTCCATAATTCGAGCTGGTCCATACCACGGTCGACATCGTTACGCAAGTCGTGCTACTTTCACTCTGTTCGTTTATCTCTGTGGTTTTCTGGGTTGAGTGACGAAATTGCTGTGGATGCAATTTCGTCGAAATTGCTGTGGATGCCTCCCCCTCACAGAAGTCCGACACAATTTCCTGCATTCCACTGAATGCTCCTGGCTAAAAACTCTCCTTCCATCTGTAGATCACACAGGACAGCCCTACCCATGTACAAAAAAATGAAATCAAAATCTACTACATAGCGAAAAATCACTATCACAAATTTAACGTGACTGTATGATCCTTCACCCATAAAACTAAAATATACAATGCAAACTTAGCCAATAAAGTTCCCCAAAGTAGAAGTACGCATACAAGAAACAAATTATAAGTGACACGTAGTTCTAATGAATCACGCTAACATAAGATTAAATTTACAAGCTACCAAATGGGGCAGAAATGGTTGCTACAACTTTTTGCATCTCAAGAAATGTGTTACTGCGGCGTCCTGGCTACACAGTATAAAAAGAAACGAAAAATGAAATCCTGGATAAGGGTCAGTAAGAAAGTTTAAGCAATTTCTGTGGGCCTGACACAGGACCTACGCTATGGAATGATGTTGCTATAAAATAGCACTGCAAGGTCATTAGCCATATAGACATAGTCACGAAATACCATATGCAAACTCATAATCGTCCCTAGCAATAAACAGAGTTATAATCAGACAAAACCAGCAGCACAACAATAACACCATCACAGTGAGAACAATAGTCTTAGTTTTTGCAACATGTTATATTTATTGTTGGTGGGTCGCCCAACAGAGGCTAGGTTGGAGGGAATTATAAAGATCTGAGTATAACAGATTTTTATTTGCTCTAATTATTGGACACAACACACAAGCAGTCAAGAGAGAGCAAAGTTTCCAAAAATGTCTGGATTAAAGTCACACAAAATGATGCTAATGCTCTGGGGAGGTACCAAATTATGAAGACTGCCTGTAGAGAACGCAACAAGTCATCTTCATCTGGGTAGCTTGAATTTTCAACGTTAATGAGACAAATCACAAAATTCACTGGTGTCCTAAACGATAGCAACAAACCGCTATTTCTACTTCCTGTGTCTAATTCACGATATAATCATACAAATTGTCAACAGATGTCCGTGCGATCGTGTCCTGCACGGAAGATGGCATTTCGGTCAAAGGGCAATCCCGGCAACAATGATGTCAGGGCACTTATCAAACGGGGTAGTGTTTGCCGCGGAGTCCCACATCCACAATCGCTGTGTACACGGTCACAGACTGTGCACTATGGCACAGAGAGGATGCCTGCCAGACACTCTGCGGTGGAGGGCCATAGGAAGCATGAAAGTAGGACAGTTGCAAATTGTTGTGGCTCGATGGCTTGATGTGAATCGTTTTGTTATTTCTCGGCTATTGCGACTGTTTACAGAGACCGAAACTGTATCCCTGCCCACTATGTTTGATATCAGAAAGAGAAGACCGTTACTTGACTGTAAGGGCACGAGGATACCGCCTTAAGTACTGCACGGTACTTGAGATCTGACCTGGACGAGTTGTATCGACGCAAAAGGTATGCAGAGTGGCCTTTATTGTCGGGTACCTGTTGTACGTATGTCTCTGACGCGTATTCCCGGAAGGGAACGTCTAGAGTGGAGTCGTCAACATGCCACCTGGACGGTTGAACAATGGGCCAATGTTCTTTTCACAAATGAGTCCCGATTTAGTCTGGAGAGTGATCCTCGACAGAGTCGCATCTGGAGAGAAAGTGGAACACGATTTTCGGACGCAAACATTGTGGAAAGAGACCGGTATCGAGGAGGACCCCTAATGGTGTGGGCAGGGATTATGTTGACTACTTGAACACCTCTTCATGAAATTGTACAGGTGAATAAGCAAGGCTTAACTGTTGTCACGGATCGTGACGAGATCTTGGGATATCATGCGCGGTTGTTCTGAGATGCTGTGGGCCCGGACTTCGCAATGATGGACGATAATTCTCGACCTCATAGAGCACGGGTATTTGATGTTTTCTTGGAAACGGAAGATATTGCACGCATAGTGGGGCCCACTCGCCCACCCAATTTGAATGCCACAGAGCACGTCTGGGATGCACTAGGGAGACGAGTTGCATCACGTTAGCATGCATGGACCACTCTCCAATACCTGCGAGCAGCTCTTCAGGAAGAGTGGACACTGTTGGCTCAGCATGAAATAGATGACATCATGCACATGAAGCCTGTTTTGCTGCCAGAAGTGGTCACGTCCCATGCTGAGCACATTAACCGGTTGTCAGCATGTGTGTGCAAGTCCATTAAGGTGGAACAAAAACGAAGAACATGTTTGTCTACCTTTATGCATATTGTAGTTGATTACGTTCTATATTCTTTACATTGTTTCTAATTTACTATCACCTGTTGACACTGTTTTGTAGCAAAATAAACGCAACCTTGCAAAATTTCCATTTGTTGCTTTAATTTTGGACACCAGTGTATAATCAAATGGGCAACTGAATTTGCATGCCAGAACAAGTATGTAGCAAACTGCTCAGAGTATGGAACGCGTTACCACAGTTTGCGAAACTTACATTTCCCCAAAATCAGCAAAGCATGTGCCCATCTGCACCAGACGGCGGCTTGTAGACCAAAATGGCACGGTAGGTGGAACACGAATACCACGAAACTTAACATCTCCCTCCTCAGCTCTCTACTTTCAAAATCTCTACATGGCCGCTCGGTGTAGCCGCGCCATGTCACGGTACTCGCGGCTCCACCCTTCGGAGGTTCGAGTGCTCTCTCAGGCACGGTTGTGTGTGTTGTCCTCAGTGTAAGTTATTTTAAGTTAAATTAAGTAGTGTGTAAGCCTAGGAACCGATGACCTCAGCAGTTTGGTCCCATAAGAACTTACCACAAATTTCCAATTTCCAAACTCTACATGCTGGAGACAACTCAGTGCTGCTGCCAATGTGATGAACGAGAATTTAGCTCATTTGATGAAAAAACAGGGGAATACAACATGAACTTCCCATCTTTGGCGTACAAAATGCACATTAACAAACACTAAGTTGCTCCTGGCCCATAAAAGCGTCTCTTTGATTGGTCGGCTTCTTCGCGCTAAGCATGGTGGCAGGGCGACTCCATTCGATTGGATGACCAAATTTTATGACAAAGGCAATTGTCTTTCTTACCCATCCGAGCGGTGCCGCGTCGTCTCGACCTTTTATGTTCGTGCAGAAAATTATTCTCTGGGGATGGCAGTGGCGGCATGGCGCCCATTGTCTTGCACTAAGTGAGGAATCATGTTTGCCCATAAAAAACGAAGCAGGCTGCAGCCTGATTTCTGAGGAAGCTGTCCATCTCTGTGGGGAGGCTCGCCTGTCCTAATGGGGTCCATAGACTGCCTTCTGCCGTCAACACGACCCTGAGAACACACTGGGAGTGCACCTGCCCAACGTGAAAAGTGCATAGCCTTCCTCCTAAGCCCAAATGTCCACTGCTCTTAATAAAATAACCACCAAATAGACTTGACTTATTTATATCTTATTCTACTTTGTACTTGATCTGGATAATATGCCAACAGCGAAAACTAACCTAATTTAATGTTCATCCATCTTTGACATTCCAAACACCCTAATCCTGCCAGAGACTGAGACATATATCCTGAGCACTGGACAAAGGGTTGTATACTACTCCTTGCAAAAATGGTTCAAATGGCTCTGAGCACTATGGGACTTAACTTCTGAGGTCATCAGTCCCCTAGAGCTTAGAACTACTTAAAACTAACTAACCTAAGAACATCCCACACATCCATGCCCGAGGCAGGATTCGAACCTGCGACCGTAGCGGTCGTGCGGTTCCAGACTGTAGCGCCTAGAACCGTTCGGCCACCCCGGCTGGCTTACTCCTTGCAGCGAAACAGTCTGCGAGATATTTGGAGAAGGTAAGGGATACGTAATTGCTTCATACTATTCAAAATCAGTATTAGTGAAAGGTGAAAAGCCATTACTTCATCCTCATAGTTATCAAATTAGTCTTGGACATTTCCAGTAGTGTAAGTGGGGAGAGTTCCCAACTGGAAAGGATACTTACACAATTAAATACCCGCTACACTCTCGCAACGGTAGTTAATAAAAAAACACTGTGGCCCTATCGAAGAAATGGGATACTCCATGCGCCAGGCGAGCGCGATCTGCCCGCGACCATACGATATGCTCACAATCAAATGCGATAATATCGGTGTTTTGCCCGTCCTGCAGTCGTCTGTCACACTGGCCTGAGAACATTTTCCATAGTGACATCAGTGCTCTCTGCATAATGCAGCAGGTATGACTTTCTCAGTTACTCGTGAATGTGTTGACACATGCAGGATTTCGAAATGATCTTATTAGGCTGAAGAGCAGGTCATGTCGTGAATGCGAAAATGTATGTGTGTAATCTTATGGTACTTAACTGCTAAGGTCATCAGTCCCTAAGGTTACACAGTACTTAACCTAAATTATCGTAAGGACAAACACACACACCCATGTTCGAGGGAGGACTCGAATCTCCGCCGGGACCAGCCGCACAGTCCATGACTGCAGCGCCTCAGACCGCTCGCCTAATCCCGCGCGGCTGTCGTGAATGCAGTTCTTGGCTTAAATGCTTTGTAAGGCTGGAACATTCTAAATGTTTATTGAAAAGTAGTTCAAAGAACCTGCCGTTATGCCTAAAAATAATTTTTGGCGTGACTTTTAACATTTTACATTCACTATAGTTGAATGCAAATCTTCCCCACGTTGCCGAGTTGAAGTATACTGTATGTTACTGCCTAGCTGTAATCATAATATAGTCATGTGAAAAAGTAATACAAATAACACAATGATGATGGGACGCGATTTGAAACTCGTAACAGAGGTTTCAGTGAGGTTATAAAAGTATGGCATAACATTTACACGTCTTGCCATTGGTATTAACGGTAAAAAACCGAAGTTCTCTGCAGTTTTTTTGTTGCCTTATCTTCCGTATCGAAAGTTTGGTCACACCGCGGTCTGTAGTGAATGAATGTAACGAGCTGACAAGCAGTAATCAACTCTTGTGAATAGCGCAGCTGACAGTGCCGTGTTGGTTTCACACCGAACCGTTCTCGCAGTACCCTTCAATATACCCTTCAATACTTGTAGTTCATAGACTGGAAAAAAAGACCTAAGTTGTGAATCATGATACTAATTGTGCAACAGGGAGGGCATATTAATAACAAGGGCGACAGCATGCTTAACACTATACTTGATTAATCTCGTCTTGCAAATGTCATACTGCTGATTTGGCTCACTTAGTGTGCTTCGCTTATGTTCAAGCTAGCACATATGACTGGCCTGGCACTAGAGCTGTTCATGTTATTTATACTGAGATGACAAAATTCATGGGATACCTCCTAATATCGAGTCGGATCTCATTTTGTCCGGCGTAGTACAGCAACTCGACGTGGCATGGACTCAACAAGTCGCTGAAAGTCCCCTGCAGAAATATTGTGCCTGCTGCCCCTATAGCCATCCATAACTGGAGACAGTTGCCAGTGCAAAATTTTGTGCACGAACTGACCTCTCCATGATGTCCAATAAACGATCGATGGGTTTCATGTCGGGCGATTTGGGTGGCCGAATCATTGGCTCAAATTGTCCAGAAAGTTCTTCAAACCAATCTCGAACAATTGTGGCCCAGTGACATGGCACATTGTCATCCATAAAAATTGCATCGTCGTTTGGGAACATTAAGTCCATGAATGGCTGCAAATAGTCTCCAAGTAGCCAAACATAACCATTTCCAGTCAATGTTGGGTCATGGTTGGACCAGACGACCCAGTCCATTCCATATAAACACAGCCTATACCATTATGGAGCCACCAACAGCTTGAACAGTGCTTGTTGATCACTTGGACCACTTCCATCAGCTCTTACCAACTGAATTGGCTTCCCACTCGTATAGGGTCCAATCGATAGGGAACTAGCCTAATTTCGCCACACTGTCTAACGGATACGTTCGTCTCTCCCACATTGATTTCTGCGGTTATTTCAGTCAGAGTTATTTGTCTGTTAAGCGCTGACAACTTTATACAATCGCCGCTGCTCTCGGTC
This sequence comes from Schistocerca serialis cubense, assembly GCF_023864345.2. Lineage (NCBI taxonomy): Eukaryota > Metazoa > Arthropoda > Insecta > Orthoptera > Acrididae > Schistocerca > Schistocerca serialis. Next base: position 11,371,396 of record NW_026047583.1, read on the forward strand.
GTTAAAGTGAAGGCCGTTGGCCACTGCGTTATCCATGGCGAGAGTATATTGGCTGAAACTTGGCATTCTAGTCACATTCTTGACACTGTGGATCTCGGAATATTGAATTCCCTAACGACTTTCGAAATGGAATGCCCCAGCGCCTAGCTCGAACTACCATTCCGCTTTCAAAGTCTGTTAGTTCCGATCGTACGGCCGTAATTACTTCGGAAACCTTCTCACATAAATCACTTGAGTACAAATGAGAGCTCCGCCAATGCACTGCCCTTTTATACCTTATGTACACGATACTACCGCCACCTGTATACGTGCATTTCGCTTCCCATGACTTACGCCACCTCAGTGTATGGGAATAAGATATGTGTCGATTCCAACATGATGTTTCCAAATTATAGGCACCTATGAAGGAAATTCACGTAAACCATTTAAGATTGTATGGACTGCATGGATTATTTTTAAAAGTAGCTGGATTATGTCAGAAACGATAAGGATACCATTTAGTCCCAGACTATCCATGTCAGCTTTTCATGAATTTTGGCAAAGCGTTCAGAATGCAATTAAGTAGAAACAGAGGATTCCGAAGATATATCTAATTTGTGAGTGGAGTGAGGATTCCTTCGCATGGAGGATGTAACATGTTACTTCGGTTTGCTAACCATCGACAGAAATAGAAGGAACTTCGGGTACACCCCAGGGAAGTGTGTAGGGACTCTTGCTATTCATGCACATTAATAACAGGCGGACAATTTTAATAGTGACGTCAAGACTTTCTATTACTGATTCAGCCCTCTACATCGAACTACTGCCTGGAAAAAACTGTAATTCAGGTAGATCTTTATAAGATTTTACAGTGGTAGAAAGATTGGCAACTTGCTTTATATTATTTTGTGTACTTTATAAAACGAAAAAACCGACTGTGCTTTGAGTACAGTATCAATGTTAGTAAATTAGTTAGTTAGTTCATTGCTCCATGGAGCACTTGCACGATAAATCATAATGATGTGGAACGAGTAATTTTACGCATACCTCACAACTTAATTTTTGGACAAGGCTACATGCTGAACATTTACAAAATTTTTTTTTTGTTTTTTTTTTTTTAATCTGCTGATTTGAATGTGTAATTCCTGTCCACCATCTTTTACACATTACAGTAACAGAAATTCTTCTACAGAATAGAAGGAGTTGTCAAGGAGAAACGTTGATAGTTTCCAAATTTTACTTTGCTGTCTGTCAGACGTTTTATATCACTTGGTAAGTTATAAAAAAAAATTGTAGCAGCATTTTGCACCCCTTTTCTTGCTAAAGACAATCTTAATGTGGAGTAATGAATAGTATTTATTCCTCCTGGTATTGTAATTAGATACATCAATGTCCCTTTTGAACTGCAGTGGATTATTTACAACAAACTTGATGAGAGACTAAACATAATGTGAAGCAGTAGTCAGAATGCCCAACTCCTTAAATAGATACCCACAAGGTGATTGTGGGTGTGCACCAAAAATTACTCTCACAGCAAGTTTTTGAGTAACGAGGATTTTCTTTGTTAGAGATGAGTTACCCCAGAACATTATTCAATATGACATTATTGAATGAAAATCTGCGAAATAGGTCAGCTTACTGATTTCTCTCTCCCCAATATTTGCAGTGATTTTAAGTGCAAATCTGGCTGAAGTAAGTTGTTGTAGCAGTTCCAAAATGTGTGTTTTCGTTTAAATTCTCATCAATAAGAAACCCAAGAATGATTCACGATTGGAATCAGACAAATCATACAAATACCTGATTTTAACGATTTGTGGGAATACAAAAAGCAGTGTTCGCATAGGCTACATCATAGGTAAGATAGGTGGCAGGTTTCGGTTCATTGGCAGGATACTGTGAGACCGCAGTCAGTCTAGAAAAGATTCTGCGTACAAACTACTCACGTGACTTGATCTAAAGTATTCCCCGCGATTGTAGGGTCTGTGTCAAATAGGACAAATAGGCAATATTGAACATACAGGAAAAAGCACTCGTGGTGACAAGTTTCACTGAACCAAGGGAAGGTGACGAGGAAAAACTGACAAACATGAATTTTCAGGCGCTTGAAAATAGGCACCAACTATCCCACGAAAGCCTGCTTACAAGAACCACAATTAAATACCTAGGAATATACCGTACTTCAGTCCCCTTTTTTCGTTCCTGTAAAGTGTGCGAAAACAAGACTAGACTAATTACAGCGCTAGCAGAAGCATAGCATTCATTCTTTCCGTGTACACGAATTTAGCAAGACAAAACCATCACACACTTACATAAATACAAAACGTTACACCATGAAATACCAGTCCGATATTTATTATACTTCGGGGGACAGTTCATCAAACAAGGGGATTAAATGACTAAACCATCTTTTCATTCGGAACTGATTTCTGTCGTCAACGTTAGTAATAGATGTGATCCCCACGGTCAGGAATACACTCTTGTGTTCGTTGTGCCGCGGACGCGAACAGCTCTGAATGTCAACGAGAGGAATTTCTTGCTTTGCTTGAAACAAATGCTATGTTAGTGCATGGAAATTGCTGGTTTTAATGAAAATATCCGTTCCGTCGCGTCCCAGACGTGCTTTATGGATGACGAAGCGAGAAACTGAACTCGTTAGTCAACGACCTGTACATTGCTCAGGGCGTTTGTGATGTGGGTGCGAGGTCTTGAGTTATTTTGCTGGATATGCCATGCCATTTCATACCCTGATCATAAACAGTATGGCAGCAAGGCTTAGCATTATTACTATACTACTGGTCATTAAAATTGCTACACCAAGAAGAAATGCAGATGATAAACGGGTATTCATTGGACAAATATATTATACTAGAACTGACATGTGATTACATTTTCACGCAATTTGGGTGCATAGATCCTGAGAAATCAGTACCCAGAACAACCACCTCTGGCCTTGATACGCCTGGGCATTGAGTCAAACAGAGCTTGGATGGCGTGTACAGGTACAGTTGCCTATGCAGCTTCAACACGATACCACAGTTCATCAAAGTGACTGGCGTATTGTGACGAGCCAGTTCCTCGGCCACCATTGACTAAACGTTTTCAATTGGTGAGAGATCTGGAGAATGTGCTGGCCAAGGTAGCAGTCGAACATTTTCTGGATTGGATGGGATTTTTCGGGGGAAGAGACCAAACAGCGAAGTCATCGGTCTCATCGGATTAGGGAAGGACGGGGAAGAAAATCGGCCGTGCCCTTTCAAAGGAACCACCCCGGAATTTGCCTGGAATGATTTAGGGAAATCACGGAAAACCCAAATCAGGATGGCCGAACGCGGGATTGAACCGTCGTCCTCCTGAATGCGAGTCCAGTGTCGAACATTTGCTGTATCCAAAAAGGCCCGTACAGGACCTGCAATATGTGGTCGTGCATTATCCTGCTGAAATGTAGGGTTTCGCAGGGATTGAATGAAGGGTAGAGCCACGGGTGGTAACAAATGTGAAATGTAACGTCCACTGTTCAAAGTGTCGTCAATGCGAACAAGAGGTGACCGAGACGTGTAAACAATGGCACCCCATACCATCACGCCGGGTGATACGCCAGTATGGCGATGACGAATACACGCTTCCAATGTGCGTTCACTGCGATGTCGCCAAACACGGATACGACCATCTTGATGCTGTAAAAAGAACCTGGATTCATCCGAAAAAATGACTTTTGCCATTCGTGCACCCAGGTTCGACGTTGAGTACACCATCGCAGGCGCTCCTGTCTGTGATGCAGCGTCAAGGGTAACCGCAGCCATGGTTACGAGCTGATAGTCCATGCTGCTGGAAACGTCGTCGAACTGTTCGTGCAGATGGTTGTCGTCTTGCAAACGTCCCCATCTGTTGGTTCAGGGATCGAGACGTGGCTGCAGGATCAGTTACAGCCATGCGGATGAGATGCCTGTCATCTCGACTGCTAGTGATACGAGGCCGTTGGGATCCAGCACGGCGTTCCATATTACCCTCCTGAACCCACCGATTCCATATTCTGCTAACAGCCATCGGATCTCGACCAACGCGAGCAGCAGTGTCGCGATACGATAAACCGCAATCGCGATAGGCTACAATCCGACATTTATTAAAGTCGGAAACGTGATGGTAAGCAATTCTCCTCCTTACACGAGGCATCACAACAACGATTCACCAGGCATCGCTGGTCAACTGGTTTGTGCACGAGAAATCGATTGGAAACTTTCCTCATGTCAGCACGTTGTAGGTGTCGCCACCGGCGCCAACGTTGTGTGAATGTTCTGAAAAGCTAATCATTTGCATATCACAGAATCTTCTTCCTGTCGGTTAAATTTCGCATCTGTAGCACGTCATCTTCGTGGTGTAGCAATTTTAATGGTCAGTAGTGTATATAGAGGCGATTATTCAGCCTCCCTTCAGCAATTCCCTTATCAGTCCTCTTACCATATCCAGTGCCTACCAATTTCATGATTCTGAGGGTTGCAGGTGTATGGGCCTTGAGAATCGCTGCATCCTGTGAACTTTCACAAGACCATCTATGGGCACGTTGGCGCCGAAATGGTCACCACAAACAGCAGCGATTCTCATTACTGAATTCCACAGAATGCCACTTAGTGACCCATTTGACTGTGATATGGTGTTTTCTGTGATAATGTGTCAGTGGTAAAAAAGACTCCTGGCAAATCGATATCCCAATCCAGCTTTCAGTAATCTGTTCCTGACGATTTGTGGTGACCTGTAACCTCTGTCGGACTTTCAGCTGTTGTTATCCGTCTATTAATCAGAGCCATCCACAATGATCTCCCTTAGCGTAGACCTTCTGGAAGGAAATGTGCCTGCTCTTCCTGCCACAGTGTTATCTTGAATCCACTCTCGTCATCACGCTGCAGTCATTGCAGTACGGCCAACTGTCAGTGCGATCTGTCCGTTTGAAACTTCCATGTCCCTCACGCCATTGATTCAACGTTTCTCAAATACACTCTAAGAAAAAGAAGAATAAAAAACAACGATTCACCATGAAGGAATTGTTCGAATGGGATGGAAATTGCTAGATGTGATGTAAACCGCATGTACAGACAAACAAATGACTACAATCTCAGAAACGTTAGATGATTTATTGAAGAGAAAGAGCATCACAAATTAAGAAGATTAGTAACTCGTTGGTCCACATCTGGCCCTCGGGTTGGTATTGATTGACAGTGTTGTTGAACGTTCTTCCGAAAGATATCGTGCCAAACTCAATCCAACTGGCGTGTTAGATCGTCAAAATGCTGAGCTGGTTGGAGGGCTCTGCCCATAATGATCCAAACCTTATCAATGGGAGAGAGATCCGGCGACCTTACTGGCCGAGGTAGGGTTTAGCAAGCACGAAGACAAACAGTACAAACTCTAACCGTGTGCAGGTGGGCATTATCTAACTGAAATGTAAGCCCAGGATGGCTTGCCATAAAGGGCAACAAAACGGGGTGTGTAGTATCATCGACGTAACGTTGTGTTGTAAGGTTGCCGCGGATGACAACCAAAAGGGGTCCTCCTACGAAAAGAAATGGCACCCAGACCATCACTCCAGGCTCTCGGACAGTATGGTGGGCAACAGCCAGGTTGGTATCCCAACGCTGTCCGTAGCTTCTCCAGACATATCTTCGGTCTGGAATCTCATTGACTGGAGTAGTAGAGTAGAATTGAGCCCCAACGACCAGCGAAGACGTGTCTGATAATTCCTTCGTGGTGCACCACATTTTTTTTTTTTTTTTAGTGTACATTAAGATGGCGATAAGGAATACATGTACATCCTCTGCACACACTGTGTAGAGATCTCCAATTGGAAAGTTCCAGAAACGGTAGACATACCCAACAGCTACCTTGTATTCACACCATTATTTGTTGAAATGACTTGGTCTGTACTGAATATAAGCTAGCATAAGGATTGAATTTTAATTAGCATGGATATGCTGGAGTATCCGTTTGGTAGATTTCAGGTGAGGTGATTATATGCCGCAGTTATCATTTCAATTAGTATATACGTATACATCCATGCTCTGCATACCATTGTGAAGTGCATAGCAGAAGGTACTTCCCATTGTACCAGTTACTAGGCCTCTTCGTGTTCCATTTACAAATTGAGTGCGTGAAAATGAAAAGAATATATTAACGCAAATTTCCAGAGATAGGAGCTCAGGCTGTCACAATTTGGTTCGCCATAAATTGGTAACGAACAGATTTACAAGTAAATTAGACAGCTATGATTTATCATTTCATACAAGAACTGAAATTGCATCGCAAGCAAGACATAAAAATTATAAACACCTACCATTAAAACCTATAGATTTTTCGCAATATTCCTCAGGAAATTAGCAGTCACTTTACAAAGGTGGGCAACGGCCTTGCCGCAGTGGATACAAAGGTTCCCGTCAGTTCACCGGAGTTAAGGGCTGTGGGGCTTGGCCGGCACTTGGATGGGTGACCATCCGGACCGTCATGCTCTTGCCGTTTTGCGAGGTGAACTCACCCTCGTGATGCCAATTGAGGAGCTATTCGACTGAATAGTAGAGGCTCCGGTCACAGAAAAACATCATAACGATTGGGAGAGCGGTGTGCTGGCCCCACGCCCCTCCACTCTGCATCCTCCGCTGAGGATGACACGGCGGTCGGATGGTCCCGGTGGGCCACTTGTGGCCTGAAGACGGAGTGCTTTTTATACAGGCGAATGTCTTTTGTAAACAAAAGAGAGAAGCTGATTGACGGAGACGGCATTCCATACTCAACAATATCTTCTAAAACTCCAACTTTCCACAGTCAAATTGGGGACAAGAAAACAAGATGTGGTTCACATCAGCTTCTGATTCAGAATCACACTCCCATGTATGGGAACTATAAATAATGAATGATTCGATGTAGATGGAGAGAAAAGGAGGCGTGGTCGGAGCGGAGTTGAATGATGATGAAAATTGTTGATCGACCTAAATGCGTCCTTGTTAAGTACGGCCTTGTAGGAATTCGAAGTTGTAACAGCGCATGATGAACAACTTTCGCTTGTTGGGACAATTGGTTCAAATTGCTCTGAGCACTATGGGACTCAACTGCTGTGGTCATCAGTCCCCTAGAACTTAGAACTACTTAAACCTAACTAACCTAAGGACATCACACACATCCATGCCCAAGGCAGGATTCGAACCTGCGACCGTAGCAGTCGCACGGTTCCGGACTGCGCGCCTAGAACCGCGAGACCACCGCGGCCGGCTGTTGTTGGGACAGGTTCCGTATCTCTGTCCTCGGAGTATTTCGCGGCAGCATGACTGAATAAAATCTTATCGGTTTTCAAGCCGCGTCAATTCCAATAACCCAGCCCCGGCAGTCAGAAGTTGTATTCCTGACGACAATGGCAGAGCTAGCCATCGAAAACTCGAGAATTTTATTGAAACTGACACGGCTTGAAAACCGAGAATATTTTATTCACGTTCCATATCTCTTGACACTGACGTTTTCCGAGCTCTTTACCTCACTTACGTAGTATGTATTGACAATTTCAGAACAAGATAGTTCCTCTAGATGGAGCTAACTTCGCTAATAAGCCAACTTCCTCATTATAGCCAATGCCAGTGTGGAAATGCACCCACAGCAAAAGGATGGTCTGCCCCCTTCGTATACTCCTGACATAGCCCAAAACCAAATTCAATATGTAAATGTTGTTTTATTCCATGTCTAATGCTGAATATTTTAAGGACCCTCTGAGAGTCAGAACGATTAATAAATAGTCTTGGGAACGGAGCTAAAGATACAAACTTCCAAAAGTGCCACCGTCTTCGCCGTAAGAATAGAAGTGCTTTTAGACTGTTTGAAGCCTTTCCGGATTTGGAGCTGAGGGTCTAAAAATGCGCTTCCAGTATACTCCTCTTGTGGAATTTTGGAGCCATCAGTATAAATACGCAGATACCCAGGCCACAGAGGACGACTAAAGTTGCAGTTGACATCAACACTACTTGAGCTGGTCGTATGAAAATAGTACACTGTAATCTGGTAGCCTAGTGTGTCAAGATCATATTTAAATAAAGGTTAATGGGAAGGACATCGAATAAAATCCATAATAGAAGACCAGTGTCAAAGCCAAAGTTTACGTCTGTTGTAGGAGGCACCGGAACTAATGATTAGGACCACGCCTAGTGCATTGGAACAAAGATACTTGGCTTCTAGCTGAAGATACATTTTTTGACGGCAGCTGCATTACTCACTTGGGAAGAAGTCAGAATGTATCGATTAGTATTTAATAGCGACGCAATTTCGCTGTTAATTAGTCTTTGTGAGGGTTACACTAAACTACCACTGATGCATCATAAGAAAGATACTGTACTTCCGGTAGAAGATACATAATTTGACCGCCGCCATATTACTCACTTTGGGAGAGAGTTCAGCATGTATCATTAATATCTTTAGCGATATTATTAAAACGTATATTAGTTAATATTAGGGTGTGAGGGTTACAGTGAACTTTCACGCGCGCATAGGTAGGAAGACACAGTACTCCCAGGAGAAGATACATACTTTGACCGCATCCTCATTACCCACTTGTTGAGAGGTCAGCATGTATACATTAGTATTAAATAGCGACGAAAATTCCGTGTTAAGTCGCCAATGTGTGGGTGTGAGGATTACAGTAAATTACTACTGGCCTATCGGAAGAGTGATACTTGACTCCTAGGATACGATAAATTTTTTGACTGCAGCAGCATTACCCAATTGGGGAAAAGTCAGCGTATATACTTCAGTATTTAATAGCGACGCAAAATTTTGTGTTAATTCGTCAATGCGAGGTTTCCTGTAAACTATCACTGGTGCATCGGAAGGAAGATATTTGACTCCCAGAGAAGATACATATTTTGACCACAGCCGCAATACTCATTTTTGGAGAAATCAGCATGTGTCCATTATTATTTATTAGTACGAAATTTCAGCGTCAATTCGTCAATCTGAGGGTATCAGGGTTACAGTAAACTACCACTGGCGCATCCGAAGAAAGATATGTGACTCCCAGGAGAAGATACACACTTTGTTCTCAGCCACATTACTCATATGGGGAGCAGTAATCATGTATCCAGTAGTATATAATAGCAACACAATTTATGTGTGAATTCGTCTATGTGAGGGTTACAGTGAACTACCAGTGGTGCATCTGAAGAAAGAGGAGGAAAGGAGGAGTTCTTTTCATGAATCGCTACTGAGAAAATTTAGAGAAGCACCATTTGAGGCTGACTGCAGTGCAATTCTACTGCGGCCAGCATATATTTCGCAGAAAGACCACAAAGATAAGATAAAAGAGATTAGGGCTCGTACAGAGGCATATAGGCAGTCATTTTTCCCTCGTTCTGTTTGGGAGTGGAACAGGGTGAGAAGATGGAAGTTGTGGTGCGAGGAACCCTCCGCCACGCACCGTATGGTTGATTGCGCACTATGTATGTAGAAACTTGACTCGTAAGAGAAGATACAGACTTTGACAGCAGCAGCATTACAAACTTGGGAACAAGTGAGCATGTATCATTAGTATCTAATAGCGACGAAATTTCTGTATTAATTGGTCAAGGTGAGGGTGTGAGTGTTACAGTAATCTACCACTGGTGCATTGGTAGAAAGATACCTCACTCCATGGAGAGGATACATAATCTGACCGCAGTCGCATTACTCACTTGGGGAGAAGTCGGCACGCATCCATTTTTATCTAATAACTACGCAATTTCTGTGTTAATTCTGCAACGCGAGGGTTGCAGGAAACTACCACTGGTGCATCGGAAGAAAGATACATGCCTAACGGGAGAAACCACATACTTTGACTACAGCTGCATTACACACTTGGGGAGAAGTCGGCATGTATGCATTAGTATTTAATAGCGACGGAATTTCTGTGTTAATTCGTCATTGTGAGGGTTACACTATACTACCACCGGTGAATCGGGAGAAAAATACTTGGCTCCCAGGATAAGATACATACTTTCACTATAGCAGCATTACTTACTTTTGGAGAAGTCAGCATGTATCCACTAGTATTTAATAGCGACGCAATTTCTGCATTAATTCGTCAGTGTGGGTGTGTGATGGTTACAGTAAACGATCAATGGTGCATGGGAAGAATGACAGTTGACTGCCAGGAGAAGATACATGCTTTGAACGCAGCCCCATTACTCACTTGTGGAGAAATCTGTCTGTATCGATTAGTATTTAATAGCGATGCAATTTCAATGTTATTTCGCCAATGTGAGGGTGTTAGGGTTTGTCCCGTGCCCCCTGACTCCAACCGCGTGCCGATGTAGTCGACGCCGTAGAGGTGCTACTGCCACAGCTCTCGCGGCAGAGCAGAGACACGATGCGATATAACGTCAGACCCCGCAGACTAACGGGAGAAAAAAACCTGAAAAACTTACGACATGGCGTTCCTCGCGTAGTCGTTGTATCACAATTACAAGTCCGCAGGGTTTCCACTTATGGAAACTCGTATGACTAATGACTTTTATGATTAATATTGTACTGTTAATTGTCCGGATTTGCAGTAGTTATTAATTCTTCTCTCGTTCGCATAACACACACCACTAATTGCGAGGAAATATTTTAGTTAACAGTTTTTCCTTGCGCTGTTGTCTCGTTCCTATGGAATTGTTGGCCGGCCGAGTGGCCGTGCGGTTCTAGGCGCTTCAGTCCGGAGCCGCATGACTGCTGCAATCGCAGGTTCAAATCCTGCCTCGGGCATGGATGTGTGTGATGTGCTTAACTTAGTTAGGTGTAAGTAGTTCTAAGTTCTAGAGGATTGATGACCTCAGATGTTAAGTCCCATAGTGCTCAGAGCCATTTGAACCATTTTTTTTTTTTTGGAATTGTTGTGCAGGTATGCAGCGAGATCCAGAGATAGTCTTTGATTCAGTATTTGTAAGATTGCGTCGTAATACGAAAATATTTTAAAGTTCACTTCGCAACTAATGACGTGAATATTTGCACTTCAATGAAATAGTCTTTCATGAGTAGTCTTTGAGTTAGTCATTTATCTAACTATTTAATGATGTAGTCCACACCGGGTCTTTAACTGGTAACGAACAGTTTATTGTTATTTTGTCACTAAATACTTAAAACTCCCGCACCACACGCACACGGAATAGTTCAGTTAAGTCAGTCCGACTGAGTTATAGATTCTTGGCAATTACCACATCTCAACACTTAACCTTAATTGTTTTATATTCATGATGTCGTGTACTTGGGTCTTATTCAAGACTAATTGCGTGTATTCTTTCATAGAATGTTCACTTCTCCTTAAGTCAAGCCCAATGTTCACTAATTCCGATATTAGATTTCAATTAATTCGTAGTGCACGGTTAAATGAGTCTATCTGTTCCTGTCTCAGTTCATAAAATCAGTTTCTTCAGCCGTGAATCCCGTCACGCAACAAACACTTCTAAACTCGAAAACAATCTCAATAAATCAGATCAGAACTGCTCTCGTACATCTGCACTGGATGAGTTCTAGCAAGCGACTTCTTCTGTGGAAGAGCATTGCAGGCGCATTGAATTCCTTCGTTGCGCTTACAACTCTCTTCCACATAAAAGTTATCTCTGATGACATTACTTTGGACTTCACTTTTGAGATATTAATTTCATATTTGTCACATGGATATTTGTCCAATGCTGAAATACGAAGTTTCTTCTTCCTCTCGCGCATACAAATATGCTCAGTGGTGTACAATGTAGTTGTTGACAAAACTCGTTCATGCTAGCTCATCGGCAAAGATGTTGTAACTGCCAAGATAACTTCCCCTACTTCATGTTCTTTATTTATTGACTTTAAGGTGGTCTTTGGGGCGTTACAGGTTATAGCAACCGACACTGGTGCATCCATAAATGCACACTTGCCTCCCAGGACGAGATACATACTTTGACTCCAGCCGTGTTACTCACTTGGGGAGAAATCAGCATGTATCCACTAGCTTTTTATAGCGACGAATTTAGTTGGTAATTCGTCAATGTGAGACGGGCAGGGTTAAACTACCACTGGTGCATCGAAGAAAGATACTAGGCTCCGAGGAGAAGATACATACTTTGAACACACCCGCATTTCTCCCTTGGGGAGAAGTAAGCATGTATCAATTAGTATTTAATGGCGACTCTTTTTCTGTGTTAATTCATCAAAGTGTCCGTGTGAGGGTTATAATTCAGTAACACTGGGGCATTCAAGAAGATAGTTTACTCCCAGGAGGAGATACATACATTACTCACTTGGCGTGAAGACGGTGTGAATCCATTAGTATTTAATAGTGACGCAATTTCAGTGTTATTTCGCCAATGTGAGGGTGTGATGATTACAGCAAACCACCACTGGTGCATCGAAAAATTCACACTTCTCTCCCACGACGAGATATATAATTTGACCACAGCCGTGTTACCCACTTGGGGAGAAGTCAGCATGTATCCAATAATATTAATAGCGACTCTATTTCACTGTTAACTCCCAGGAGGACGTAGAGTCTTAGCCCACAGCCGCGTTAATAACTTGCGGTTAAGTCAGCATGTATGCAACAGCAACGCACGTTCTGTGTTAAAGCGTCAGTGTGAGAGTGTGAGGGTTACTGTAACCTACTACTGGTGCATGGGAAGGAATTGAGTCCAAGGAGAAGATACATACTTTGACCACAGCCGCAATACCTACTTCGGAAGAAAGATACATGACTACCAAGAGAAGATACATACTTTGACTGCAGCTGCTTTACACACTTGGGAAGAAGTCAGCATGTATGCATTAGTACTTAATAGCGACGCAATTTCAGTGTTAATTCGTCAATGTGAGGGTTACAGTAAGCAATACTGGTGCATCACAAGAAAGACACTTGACCTCCAGGAGTAGATACATACTTTGACTGCAGCAACATTACTCACTTTGGTCAAGTCAGTATGTATCCATTAGTATTTAATAGCGATGTGAATCTGTGTTAACTCGTCAATGTTAAGGTGTGAGGGTTACAGTGAACCATCTCTGGTAAATTGGAAGACGCCCAGGAAAAGATCCATATGTTGACTGTAGCCGCATAGCTCACTTGGATAAAAGTCGTCATGGAGCATTTATTACCTCATAACGCCGCAATTTTGTGTTAAACCGTCAATGAGAGTAGTACATAAACTAGCAGTTATGTAACTGACAAAAGAAACATGGCGCAGACGAGAAGATCTACACGTTGACAATAACAGCTCTACACTCTTGGTTATGAGACGGATCGCTAGGTATTTAATAGCTACGCAATTTCTGAGATAAATCGTCAATGTGACGGTCCGAGGGATACATTAAACTAGCAGTGGTGCATCCGAAAAATGATACTTAACTCGCAAGAGAAGATACATTCGTTGACCGTACACAAGTTGCTGGCATGGGGAGAAGTCGGAAGGTATACTTTAGTATTTAATAGCGATACAATTTCTGTGTTAATTCGTTAATGTGAGGGTGTGAGGGTAACAGTAAACTACCACTGGTACATAGGAAGAAAGATACTCCACTCCTAGGAGAAGGTACATACTTTGACTGCAGCCGCATTATTCACTTATGGAGAAGTCAGTATATATCCATTAGTACACAATAGCGACGCAATTTCTTTGTTAATTTGTCAATGTTGGTGATACATTAACTAGCAGTGGTGTAACTGACAAAAGACAAATGACTCAGAAGAGAAGCTCTACACTTTGACCATTACAGCTCTACGCTCTTGGTTATGAGACAACATGGATCCCACGGTATTTAACAGCTACACAATTTCTGAGGTAAATCTTCAATTTGATGGAGCGAGGCATACGTTAAACTAGCAGTGGTGCCTCCGAATATAGATACTTGACCCACAAGAGAAGATACATTTATTGACCGTAGACAAGTTACTCGCTTGGGGAGAAGTCGTGAGGAATCCTTTAGTATTCGATAGCGACGCAATTTCTATGTTAAATCGACAATGTTAGGGTATGAGGGATATAATAAACTGGCAGTGGTGCATCGGAAGAAAGGTACTTGACTTCAAGGAGAACATACATACTTTGACTGCAGCAGCATTACTCACATTTGGAGAGGTCAGCATGTATCCATTACTATTATTAGCGACGCAATATCTGTGTTAATTCGTCAATATGAGGGAGTGAGAGTTACACTAAACTACCACTGGTGCTTGGAAGAAAGACACTTGACTCCCACGAGAAGATCCATGCATTGACCGTAACCGCATTACTCGCTTGGATTTAAGTCGTCATGGAGCATTTATCATTTAATAGCGCTGCAATTTTGTGTTAAATCCTCAAAGTCAGGAATACACAAACTAGCAGTGGTGCAACTGACAAAACACACATGACACCCACGAGAAGATCCATATGTGGACCATAGCGGCTCTACACTCTTTGTTATAAGACCACATGGATCCCTCCATATCTAATAGCGACGCAATTTCTGAGTTAGATCGTCAATGAGATGGTGCGTGGAATACGGTTAACTACCAGTGGTGCATCCGAAAAAATATACTTGACTCTGAAGGGAACAACCATTCGTTGACCGTTGTCACGTTACTCACTTGGGGAGAAGTCGTGAGGTATCCTTTAGTATTTAATAGCGACGATATTTCTGTGTTAAATCGTCAATGTTAGGGTGCGAGGGATACAGTAAAATGGCAGTGGTGCATCGGAAAAAAGATACTTGACACCAAGAAGAAAATACATAAATTGACCACAGCCATGGAACTTCGTTCGGGGGAACAACTTGGTTTGGGGGGAAGTCAGCATCGATCCATTAGTGTATATCAGCAACGCAATTACTGTGTTAATTCGTGGATGTGAGAGTGTGAGGGTTACAGTAAACTACCACTGATTCATCAGAAGAAAGATGCTTCACTCCCAGGAGAAGATACACACTTTGACAGCAGTCACATTATTCACATGGGTGAAGTTAGCATGTAACCATTAGTATATAATCGCGACGCAGTTTCTGTGTTTATTTGTTTATCTGACGCTGCGAGGGATACAGTAAACTCGCAGTGGTCCATCAGAAAAGAGATACCTGACTCTCAGGAGAACATGCATACGTTGACCGTAGCCACGTTACTCACTTGGGGAGATTTGTGCATGGATAATTTAGTATTTAATAGCGACGCAATATCTGTTTTAAACGTAAATTTGAGAGTGCATGGGATACACTACACTGACAGTCGTGCATCTAAAAAATGATGCTTGTGCCCCAGGAGGAGATCCATATGTTCACTGTACACGCGCTGGTCATTTGGGGAGAAGAAGGCATGGATCCTATAGTGTTAAAAAGGGACGCAGTTTCCGTCTAAAATCGTCAATGTGATGGTGCGTGGATTACTGTAAACTGGCAATAGTGCATCTAAAAAAAAGATACTTGACACCCAGGAGAAGATCCATCTGTTGACTTCAGACATGTTGCCAATTCGAGAAGAAGTAGGCATGCATCCTTCAGTATGTAATACTGTAGCAGTTTCAGTGTTAAATTGTCAATGCGTCTGTGCGTGGGATACAGTAAACTGGAAATGGTGTATCTAAAAAAGGTGCTTGACACCCAAGAGAATATTCATATGTTCACCATAGGCATGTTACTCGCTGGTGGAGAAATTGGCATGGATCTTTAATATTTAATATCGAGGCAATTTCTGTGTTAATTCGTCATTGTGAGGGTGTGAGAGTTACAGTAAACCAGGGCTTCACAACATATGTGCTCGCGGAGCAAGCTGTGAGCAGCAAGGCGCGAGCACGGAGCAGCGCGAGCACGCTACCCCCACTACCGGACCAGAGCGGAGAGTGGGGAAAGTCACGTGGGGCACACAACAGCTGCCGCCAGTCAATGTAAATCCACGGCCACCTGCAGGGATATCACTCACGAATTACGAGTATTACTGCGACAAATGAAACAAATAAAGGAGAATGCACACATGCCACATAATTTTATTAGCTTTGCATTAATTTCTGAACTGTTACACAATAAAAGGTGTCACTGAAGTGTGGGATTCTCGGTTATCTTGTACTTTTTGCCCTTTACAATTGCGTCTATGTTCGGAGTAATTGTTCTTGTGCATTTTAGGCGCAGCGTGCAGTTTAAATTTCGATCAGACAATGCGTTTCTCAGGTGCGTCTTGTTACATTTCATTGCAGAGAACAGTTGCTCACAAACATCCGTGCCAAAATGTTTTTCTTGTTCTGAAAGTTGTCTCTGTATTCTCTGTCACACTGCAGATCAATAATTTCTTGCTGCAGCTCAGGACGAATCTCTTAAATATTCGCTGAATATGGAGAGAACAGATCAAAATCACTGTCTAGTGCTGTCAGATCTTGAAAGCGCTGATCAACTAAACTATGTGAATAACGTTCACAGTCTTTGTGACATCTTGCGTGGATGAGAATTTAGGAAAATGAGCTAGGTTTCCTGTTTCCAGCTGACTCACCCAAAGTGTCAATTTCATTTTAAAAGCTCGTATTCGATTAATGAAATGAGTAATTAGCAGATCTTTACCTTGTAGTAAAATGTTCAAAGCATTCAGATGGCTAGTTAAATCTGCTACGAACGCGAGATCACATTCAAACGTGCGCGCGCATTTCCCCTCCCTCCCTGCTACGCGACCTAGCACCTGCTCGCGAGCACGTGCCTGAGCAGACGCGAGTACTCGGGCTCAAAACCGGCCAGTTGTTAAACCCTGCAGTAAACCATGTCTACTGCATAGGAAGAAAGATACTTGACTCCCAAGAGAAGATCCATTCGTTGATCGCATACTTGTTACTCGCTTGGGGAGAAGTCGGTAGGTATCCTTTAGTATTTAATAGCGACGACATTTCTGTGTTAAATCGTCAATGTTACAGTGCGAGGGATATAGTAAAATGGCAGTGGTGCATCGCAAAAAAGATACTTAACACACAGAAGAACATACAGAAATTGACCACGGCCGTGTAACTTGCTTGGGGAGAAGTCGGCATGAATCCATTAGTGCTTCATAGCGACGCAATATGTGTGTTAATTCGTCCATGTGGTGGTGTGAGGGTTACATACATAAATTGATCACAAGCGCGCAACTTTCTGGGCAGAAGTCGGCATGGATCCATTACTGATTAATAGCGACGCAATATCTGTGTTAATTCATCAATGTGAGGGAGAGAGGGTTACAGTAAACTACCACTGGTGCTTGGAAGAAAGACATTTGACTCCCAGGAGAAGATACGTATACTATAGCAGCTCTGCACCGTTGGTTATAAGACGACATGGATCCATCGGTATTTAATAGCGACGCAATTAATGAGCACTGCGGGATTTCCAGAAATCACAACCAGTAATGCAAACACCATTCAAAATGTTGGGTTTCCACCAATGAAAAGAAATAATGGAAACACCTATAAAGATTTCTAACATCCCTCCCCTTCATCCTAAACAGCGTACCAAAATTACACAACAGTCAAGTCTGCAGGTATATAGCAAACAGGGGTTACTCACTCGGCGTCGGCAGATGTGGCTGAGCGGTTCTAGGCCCTTCATGTGGTAATAAAGCAATGTTTTGTGCTTCCTTTTGCTATCCTGTACTGCCTTCATAATTTGTCACCATAGTTTTATCTATTACTTACATTCCACAACCGTTGGCACAAAAAATGTGCTAGAGGTTTTGTAGTTCACCCTTTAGATGTTCCTCATCGCTGCTCCTGACAGCCGTTTTGGTTAAAGTGTGCATGGCATTTTCTTCTGTGATGGGTGATATCGGGGGGAGGCAGCCAGATGCCTGTGAGTACAGGTTGGCTTATTATGTTTTCTATAACCCAGTTATCCATCAGGCTTTCAGCGAACTTCCACATGGTGGGATACCTGCAGCAGCAGCAAGCTATTCTGCATCAGGCTGTATGCCCTCCTTGTTAATCCTGTAACACACAAATGAAATTTCCTTCTTTCCAAATTTAGCTTCACTGATTTTCGTTTCATACCTCCTCTACACATAGCTCTCAATACTTAATTCACAATCTTGCAGTGCGTAAACCATTCTGCACTCACTACGAGGATATCATATATATAGACGGTTACTTCATTGGTTAATAGCTCACATAGCACCTTAACAATAGGTCTGATAAACACACACAGACAAGTGCAGAGCAAATGTCATAACACAGTATTTGAAACACTTACCTTCATGTAAGAGTCCTGTACATGGCCTAGATTCCTTGGCCAAACTCATATTCCAATAGCTTCAAGTCATATGAAAAGATGTGAGAAATGTACATCAGTGGAACTTTTGCAAAATTTCATCTATTGTAACCACCGTAGTCTTGCTTGGTTTGTGGGGGTTAAAGGGGCCAGACTGCGACGGTTATCGGTCCCTTTCTCCAAATACAAAAAATACACACAGAGAATAAAAAACGTGCAACAGAATAGTAGACAGACGACACAGAATAAGAGAAACGTAGACAAGGACCAAACAAAACGAAATAAAATCACACAGAGTGTGACGGTGGTTGGCCGACCATAGGAACAAAAAAAAGGAGAAGCCAACCACTGACAAACACATTAAAAACTCAGTTTAAAATCGTAGGCCAAAGGCCCGAATCAACATTAAAAACAGACACTCAGATTAAATGATAAAAAACCCCTGCTCGAATAAAACGTAAAATTAAGCTAGACATAGCATTGTCGTCAGTTAAAAGGGCAGGGAGCGAATCAGGCAGCCCAAACGTCTGCCTGAGCATGGTTAAAAGTAGACAGTCCAACAAAATGTGGACCACCGTCAAAGCCGACCCGCATCGACATAGAGGTGGGTCCTCATGCTGCAGTAGAAAGCTGTGTGTCAAGCGGGTGTGGCCAATGCGGAGCCGGCAAAGGACTACTGAGTCCCTGCGGGTGGCTCACAGAGATGACAGCCACACAGTCGTTGCCTCCTTGACGACACGGAGTTTGTTAGGGGTGGTCATACTACGCCATTCAGCGTCCCATAACGCAAAACTTTTCGGCGGAGGACTGATCGCAAATCAGTCTCCGGGAGGCCAACGTCCAGAGATGGTTTACTGGTGGCCTCTTTCGCCAGGCTGTCAACATGTTCACTGCCGGGTATCCCAACATGGCCGGGGGTCCACACAAAGACCACAGAGCGGCCGCAACGGACAAGACTATGCAGGGACTCCTGGATAGCCATCACCAGACGAGAACGAGGGAAACACTGGTCGAGAGCTCGTAAACCGCTCAGGGAATTTCTACAGATAACGAAGGACTCACCTAAGCAGCAGCGGATATACTCTAGGGCTCGAAAGATGGCGACGAGCTCAGCAGTGAAAACGCTGCAGCCAGCCGGCAAGGGACGTTGTTCGGAATGGTCCCCTAGAGTTAGCGCATAACCGGCACGACCAGCAACCATCGAGCCGTCAGTGTAAACAATGCCAGAGCCCTGATACGTTGCGAGGATGGAAAGAAAGCGGCGGCGGAAAGCCTCCAGAGGGACTACGTCCATCGGGCCCTGTGCCAATTCCAGCTGAAGGCGAGGGCGAGGCACACACCATGGGGGTGTACGCAGAGGTCCCCAGAAAGGAGGCGGAAGATGTAAAGCGCCAAGCCCGTAGAGAAGCTCTCAGACGCGGACCGCGATCGTACATCCAGCCCTAGGTCGGCGTTCCGGAAGATGGACGTGCGACTGTGGGAATAGTAGCCGATAGTTAGGATGCCCAGGCAAGCTGAAAACATGGGCAGCATAAGAAGCCAGCAAACGTTGGCGCCGTAACCGCAGTGGAGGGACACCCGCTTCCACAAGTATGCTGTCCACTGGGCTGGTCCAGAAAGCACAAGTGGCAAGGCGTATCCCGCTGTGGAGGATTGGATCCAGCACCCGCAACACAGATGGGGATACTGAGCCATAAGCCAGGCTCCCATAATCCAGACGGGACTGGATTAACGCCTGGTACAGCCGTAACAGGGTAGATCGGTCGGCGCCCCAGCGGATGTGGCTCAAGCATCGCAGAGCATTTAGATGCCGCCAACACATCTGTTTAAGCGGCCGAATATGAAGCAGCTAAGTCAACCGAGCATCAAAAACCACCCCCAAAAACCTATGTGACTCCACCACTGCAAGCAGTTAGCCGTCAAGATAAAGCCGCGGCCCCGGGTGGACAGTGATTCACCAGCAGAGATGCATAACGCAGGTCTTGGCTGCCGAAAACTGGAACCCATGAGCTACAGCCCAAGACTGCGCCTTACGGGTAGCGCCCTGTAGCTGACGTTCAGCAGCTGCAATGCCAATAGAGCTGTAATAAAGGCAGAAGTTGTCAGCATACAAGGACGCTGAGACAGACGTTCCCACCGCCGCAGCCAGCCAGTTAATGGCTATTAAAAACAAGCAGATGCTTAAACAGATCCCTGTGGCACACCGTTCTCCTGAAATCGGGAGGAACTATGGGAGGTCACGACTAGGACGTGGAAGGTACGATACGACAGAAAATTTCGGATAAAGATCGGCAGAGGGCCCCGAAGACCCCATCCATGAAGCGTAGAAAGGATGTGACGACGCCATGTCGTATCGTACGCCTTCCGCATGTCGAAAAAGACAGCGACCAGGTGCTGACGGCGGGCAAAGGCAGTACGGATGGTCGACTCCAGGCTCACCAGATTGTCGGCGGCGGAGCGGCCTTTACAGAACCCACCCTGAGACGGCGCCAGACGGCCCCGAGACTCCAGTATCCTATTCAAGCGCCGGCTCAACATCCGTTCAAGCAATTTGCAAAGAACGTTGTTGAGGCTAATGGGATGGTAGCTGTCCACCTCCAAAGGGTTCTTTCCAGGTTTCAGAATGGGGATAACAATACTTTCCCGCCATTGTGACGGAAACTCACCCTCGACCCAGAGATGGTTGTAAAGGTCGAGGAGTCGTCGCTGGCAGTCCACTGAAAGGCGTTTCAGCATCTGACAGTGGATGCGATAGGGCCCAGGAGCGGATCAGGGCAAGCGGCTAGGGCACTGCGAAATTCCCACTCACTGAATGGAACACTGTACGATTCTGGATGGTGGGTGCGAAACGAAAGGCTCCGACGTTCCATCCGCTCTTTAATGGGGCGGAAGGCTACTGGGTAATTGGCAGAACCGGAACTCAGAGCAAAATACTCTGCCAAGTGGTTGGCAATTACGTCGGAGTCAGTACAAACTGCTCCATTCAGTTAGAGCACAGGGACGCTGACAGGGGTCCGATAGCCATAGAGGCGTCGAATCTTGGCCCAGACCTGCGATGGAGTGACATGGAGGCCAATGGTGGACACATACCGCTCCCAGCACTCCTGCTTGTGTTGACGGATAAGGCGGCGGGCTCCTGCACGCAGATGTTTGAAGGCGATAAGGTGATAAGGTGTTCGATGGAGGGATGTCGCTTGTGACACTGGAGCGCCCGCCGGCGATCTCTAATCGCTTCAGCGATCTCAGGCGACCACCAAGGCACAGTCCGCCGCCGAGGGGACACAGAAGAACAGGGACTGGCCGATTCGGCGGCAGTAACGATGCCGGTGGTGACCGATTGAACCACCGCATCAATGTCATCATTAGAGAGAGGCTCAATAGCGGCAGTGGAGGAAAACAAGTCCCAGTCAGCCTTATTCATAGCCCACCTGCTAGGGCGCCCAGAAGACTGACGCTGTGGCAGTGACAGAAAGATCGGAAAGTGGTCACTACCACACAGGTCGTCATGCACTCTCCATTGGACAGACAGTAAGAGTCTAGGGCTGCAGATCGAAAGGTCGATGGCGGAGTACGTACCATGCGCCACACTGAAGTGTGTGAAGGAACCATCATTCAAAAGCGAAAGATCGAGCTGTGCCAACAAATGCTCAATGGTGGCGCCTTGACCTGTCGCCACTGAACCACCCCACAGAGGGTTATGGGCGTTGAAGTCGCCCAGTAACAAGAAAGGTGGCAGCAATTGGGCTATCAGCGCAGCCAGGACATGCTGCGCGACATCACCATCCGGTGGAAGGTAAGGACTGCAGACGGTAATAGCCTGTGGCGTCCACACCCGAACAGCGACAGCCTCTAAATGTCTGTGTAGAGGGACAGACTCGCTGTGAAGAGAATTAAGGACATAGATGCAGACGCCACCAGACACCCTTTCATAAGCTGCCCGGTTCTTATAATAACCCCGATAGGCACGGAGGACGGGCGTTCGCATTGCTGGAAACCAAGTTTTCTGAAGAGCAATGCAGAAGAAAGGGTGAAGACTGATAAGTTGTCGGAGCTCAGCTAGATGGTGGAAGAAACCGCTGCAGTTCCACTGGAGGATGATATTGTCCATGACTGAGAAAGGCGTGAAGGGACTGGGGAGGCAGATTACGCCTCCTGGGCCTCTGCTGCTACTGAGTCACTACCTGTGCAACAGCTATCCATCGCGTCTGAGGGACTGGCGAGATTCAGGTCCGCAGCGGACGCCAGAATCTCCACCTCATCTTCAGACGCAGAGTTGGAAGGTTGCGGTGGGACAGGTACCACCGCAATGTCAGGATGCTTGGGAGCCTTTTTCTTGGACTGCTTTGTGCGCTGTGCCTTCGGTGGTTCAGGCTGGGAGGGCCTCACTGTGTTAGTCTCAGGGACTGATGACTACCATGACGCCCTACGACCAACGACCGGTGGTTGTTTGAGAAACTTCCGGGTGTCTGCTTTGGCACTGGGCAAAGCCTGGGATGGGAGGGCCCCAAGGGACCCCTTCCTGGCGAGAGGAGCCGAAGAAGGCTCACGCTTTTCCGGCTGGGAAGGGGGAACACATGTCCCCGATGGTTGGGGTGTTGTTGTTCCTGAAGTAGATGGAGCAGGAGCAACAGGGAGTGAAGTGCTCCCCAGAACCAAGGGGGCCGGTGAATTCTGACAGAGCTGAGATCGAACTGCATGTGACGACAGGTTTGAATTGGTGTTGCAGCAGCGGCATAGGTAGATGTCATTGGCACAGGATGTAGCCGCTCATATTTCTGCCTTGCCTCGGTGTAGGTCAGGCGGTCTAGGGTCTTATATTCCATTATCTTCCTCTCTTTCTGGAAGATCCTACAGTCCGCTGAGCAGGGGGAATGGTGTTCTCTGCAGTTAACACAGATGGGAGGCGGGGCACATCGAGTATTGGGATGGGAAGGACGTCCACAATCTCGACAGGTGTTGCCGGAAGTACAGCGAGATAACATGTGCTCGAACTTCCAGCATTTAAAACACCACATCGGAGGAGGGATATATGGCTTCACATCACAACGGTAAAGCATCACCTTAACCTTTTCGGGTAAGACATCACCCTCGAAGGCCAAGATGAAGGCACCAATAGCTACCTGATTATCCCTCGGACCCTGATGGACGCGCCGCACGAAGTGAACACCTCGTCAATCGAAGTTGGCATGTAATTCATCGTCGGTCTGCAGAAGAAGATCCCTGTGGAATATAATACCCTGGACCATGTTGAGACTCTTATGCGGCGTGATGCTAACTGAAACATCCCCCAACTTGTCACAATTGAGCAATCTCTGCGGCTGGGCAGAGGATGCTGTTTTGATGAGTACTGAACCAGAGCACATTTTGAACAAGCCCTCCACCTCCCCGAACTTGTCCTCTAAATGCTCCACAAAAAACTGGGGCTTGAACGACATAAACGATTACCCATCAACTCGCGTACACACGAGGTACCGGGGTGAATAGTCTCCACTGCCTTCTTTAGCCATACGTTCCTCCCATGGAGTGGCCAGGGAGGGAAATGATCTTGGTTCGTATTTCTTGCTGTTGAGGTTAGACCTCGATCGCTTAGAGACTGCTGGTGGAGGCCCACCAGCGAGAGATGATGTACCACGCTTCATTGTGGGTCATCCGCCCTGATGCCACCCACTCTGACCAGCGGCCCTCCCCACGGGCGCCACCCAGCCTCAGCAATAGCCACTTGCCAGGATGGCCATTTCCGGGAGTCCTGATGCCCCAGGGAGATGGGCATCTACTCCTTGGCATACGTGGGGAGTTAACGGCGCAGGCATCAGTAGAGCAATCCCTGTGTTGTCGGGGGGCTACAACCAACAGGGTACATGGCGGCCCCAGCACAACGGACTGGCTACCGTGCTGGATGTAGGGTGAATTGTGGTCCATGGTCGCCGTCAGTGCAGAAAGTGGCACTGCACAGCGCAAGATGGAAGTGCACGCAGGAACGTATCCATGCCCAAGAGGTAGAGAGCAGGCATGGGGAGGTAACTAGTCTGTCACTGTCTCTTATTTCATACTTCATTTAACTTCCTTACTTCAAGAACCAAGCTGGCACCACCATTATTCATCGTTAAACTACAAGTGGTTTATTGTAGCTGCTTTTTGACCTTTCAATTTCCCGCCGTGAGACCATATCTTGAATGTTTTTTCCCACCACTTATTTCGTGAAAGTGTAATAATATAGGGCTGCTTTTAACACAGTTCATGATCCTTCAACTTTATTTTGGACTCAAAATCTTCCAGCAAACATGACCTGTTTGAAAATGTCTCACAGTTGCTAAGGAGAAACATTTTAGTTCCTCCCTTTGACTATTTGTAAATCGTTTAATAAAATTTTTGTGGCCTTGTCAATACATTGTTAATAAATATAAGACTACTGATGTTTAGGTCCCCATTGCCAGCGACATTCTTCTGGGTGGTTTGTTTAGTGCTGAGTGAGAAACCCTGTGTGCTAAATATCTGTAGTCTTGGCTCTTGTATAATTGTGAGAGGCTGTTTAGTATGAAGGCGAGGGATGTTAAAAATTTTAATTGCTGTTTCTATTATTTCGTTTCATTGGTGGAAACCTGACATTTTGATTGGTGTTTGCCTTACTAGTTGTGATTTCTGGATATCGGCTTATGGGAAACCAGGCAGTAACTATGACATGGCATTGCTTCCTTGAATGTTACTGACGGCAGAGGCGTGCCAGTATGATTTAAAGTAACAAAACATGACCTACATCCACTGCGGTGTCCCATCTGCCGCTGTGTGTGCCCTCACGGTAGCTGTCGTCCTGTACTGCTCTTATTGCTGGCAGCCAAATCTTACATGTCGGTGCCTGTCTTCACTGGCCAGTCACTATGCTATATCTATTGCCTCTCTAATGTGTCAACTGAAAGTAAGAGGATGTTTCACCAGCATGCTTGCTTTACGCCATCTTACCTACATACACTAATCAACATTTGCAACTGATTTCGTGAACTCAAGCAGTCTGTAGTTTGACAAGTGCTGTGGCCTTCTCCACCAGACATCACGGCGCCTACAGTATCAGCAACCAAACTGACAGCCCACAGCCGCGGGTTGCCCGTTGCAGGCACACCGGATTTGACGAGGTCCCCATTGACTCGTTTCATAATATGCTGCACGTCAACAATACCTTCGTCAGCCCACTCAGATTTTAACTCGTCTGTGGGGATATCCACCAAGTCCCTACATGTCACGACACCCTTACTATAATTCAAAGTGGAGTGGAGCTCGGTCTCGATAGCGTACTCTCCGAGACAGGTTGCTTTCCGAAGAGAAGCGACTTGACGGGAACTAGAAGTCTCAACTAACAGAGTCCCATTGCACAGTTGCTTCACAGATATCAGTGTTCCTGCAATTCCATCAAGACCCTTGTGGATCTAAAAGGGAGAAACCCTCTCAAACCTACCCTCCTTCCGTTTAATAATCAAAAACACATTCTGATTATCAGCATGTGCTCTGTTACGACAGTCTGATAAATCTCTAGCAACACCAGGTACTCGAGGACTCGTAGCATGAAGTCGCTTTTTCGATGGGGTGTGTTTTCCAACCAATGGCCCACCCAATCCACTGGTACGGGGAAATGTAGAGGTGGAAGGGTCCATTTCGGTCCCACGAGCGGCTAGGGAACTAAAGGTCCGCTCAGACAGAGCCCCGCATGCGTAAGTAAGCCTTATACAACTGGGGTGCGGCAGGTGCCGCAGAGGTTGCCCGCTTGAGACTGTTCCACCCCAACAGCCATGCATCTTATAGGCGCGGAGAGCACGGTAAGATTGAGGGTGTTTTATAGAGGTTGGCCTTCCTCGAAATCCAGGCGGTCAAGCCAAGATTACCATTCCCCACAGCACACAACATTCCACAACCGCGCCATTCGGTGGTCGCTGAAGCATGTCCGGGGGTTACGGCGACGCGAGACTGGCGGCGCTGACCAGCCCCCAGCTCAGGACCCCGGGGTCGACAAGCCCGTACTCAGCAAATGAATGCTGAGCCCCTGGGGGCCATTTGCTCTGTACTTGTCTGTGTGTGTTTATCAGAGCTGTTGACAAGGTGCTAGGTGCGATATTAACCGATGAAATAATGGTCTAAGTAGATTACCTCCTAGTGAGTGCAGAATGCTTCATACACTGTAAGATCCTCAATGAAGTATTAACAGCTATGTATGGAGGAGGTATGAAACTAACATCAGTAAATCTGAAGAAGGAAAGAAGAAAATTACATTTGTGGGTTACAGGATTAAAAAGCAAGGCATACAGCCTCATGCAGATTAGCTTGCTGCTACTGCACGTATCCCACCACCCAAGCTGGAGTACAGCTTTCATTTAGTAAGAACTCAAGCAGAAGGCAAATGCAACCACTATGTTGGACACACAAGATTATAACAAATGAATAGGGGATCTTCTGAGAGAATCCATTTACAAAAGCTTCACAGAGATCCATATACAAGACAAACAAATTGACACAAACACTACTAAAGTAAATTACAACGAACTTTGACATGGCCAAAAGACTCATCCCACAAGTTGCACAGGCACCAAAAAAATTTGATGCGCAGAAGGTCCACAAAAAGGCCTTTCTTTTACAACCGATTGTGAGTACCATTAATTCACCAACGTGCGGTCTAGGGAAGGAACTGGCCCCAAAGCTCTGACATTTGGTAGGCTAAACAAAATAGTACATTAAGGACTATACCCATTCGGTGAAACTATTACAAACAAACTGTATCTCGGGCACAGCAATGATCGTTAGCTACAACGTCAAGTCTTTATTCATGATTGTACCTCTACATGACACCATGAACAGGGACGCATGTCACCTGATATCTGCGATCTAGTGGTCCACTCTTTTTAATGACAACCTTTTTCAGACGGAAAGGGAAATATTATGAACAGAGAGGTGGAGTAGCAATGGGCTACCATCTTTCCCCTATTGCAGTAGACATCTTTATGGAAGAATCTGGAGAACCAGCATTCCACTACACACCATTACACCAGGATTAATGGCTCGGATATAAAGTACTTTTATTATCTGGCCACATAGAGAGGAAGAGCTACGAAATTTCCAACAGCACCTCAACCACAAGCACGAAGTATCCAATTTACTACGGACATGGAAAAGAATCGGGTGCTGCCTGTCCTCGATGTGGAAGTTTACAGAAAGCCTGATGGATACTGGGCCATAGATAAAATAATAAGACAACCTGTACTCACAGGCACCTGCATGCCTCCTCCCAGTATCGATCTATACAGAAGAAACCAAAACTGCTCTCAGGATCAGCGATGAGGAACATCTAAAGGGTGAACTACAAAACCTCCAGTCCATTTTTTGTGCCAACGGTTATGGTATGAATGTAATACATAAAACGTTACTGACAAAGTATGAAGGATATAGAGGATAGCAAAAGAAAGCTCAAAACATTGCTTGATTACCATATTTTCAAGACGTCACTGAACCAGTGGGCAAAATTCTCCATTGAGCAGGCATCAAACAAAATTTGCAATGCAGCAAAAGGATTAAAAATGTTCCTCACACAACGAAAGACACAGTTGACTAACTACATGCTGCTGGAGTTCACGAAATCAGGTGCAAATGCGGATTGGTGTATGTATGTGAGATGGGCGACCTATCAGCACAAAGGTGTCTGAACAAGAATCACATATCCGAGTATGAGAGCACACCAGGATCAGTGCGGCATACAGTCAATTTTGGTAAAGCAAGCATGTTGTAGAAACAGCTCTTACATTCAGGAGGAAGAAGAGGGGGTCAATAGAAATAGACTGGCCAATGGCCAGTATGAACAGAAAAGATGGGCACAACAGATTACTTGAAGCCACACACAGAGGCACACAGAAGACTGCAGAGGCTGTAGGTTAAGTCACATTACGTTATGTCATAATGGCACGCTTCAGCCAGCACTAAAATTCAGGGAAAAGACACCACCTCATAGTTGTCGCCTGGTTTCCCATTAGCCGATTTCCACAAATCACAACTAGTAATGCAAACATCAAACAAAATGTCGGGTTTTCACCAATGAAAAGAAATAATAGAAACACCATTAACGATGTCCAAAATCGCTCCCCTTCATGCTTCACAGCCTATCAGAATTACACAACAGCCAAGCCTGCTGGTATATTGAAAACAGAGGTTTCTCACTCAGCAGTAAACAAACCGCTCGGAAGATAGTCGCTTGCAATGAGAACCGAATCATCTGTGGTCTTATATTTATTGACAAAAATTTTAATCAAAGTTTTACAAATAGTCAAAGGGAGGAACGAAAAGGTATTCTCCTGAGCAACTGTAAGGCATTTTCAGCCATGCCATGTTTGGTAAAGGATTTTGAGTGCAAAAAAAATTTGAAGGCTCATGAACTGTTTTCCAAGCAGCCTCCAGTTACAAAAAAAAAAAAAAAAAAAAAAAACTAGTGGTGAGAAAAAACATTCAATAGATGGTCTCAAGGGGGATAATTGAATGGTCAACCAGCAGATATAATAAACCACGTGCAGTTCAATGAAGAATAGCGGTGGTGTTAGGTTGGTGCTGAAAGCAAGTAAGTTACATGAAATTGAAGTAAGAGAGAGTGACAGACTAGCTAACCTAGATGAAATTTTGCAATAGTTCCACTGATGTACGTTTCTCACATCTTTTGATATGACTAGTGGCTCTTGGAATATCACTTTGGCCAAGGAATCTAGGCCATCCACAGAATTCTTACATCAAGGTAACTGTTTAGTATACTGTGTGATGTCATTTGCTCTGTACTTGTCCGTGTGTGTTTATCAGAGCTATTGACAAGCTGCTAGGGCGATATTAACTGATGAAATAACGGTCTATGTAGATTACCTTGTAGTGAGTGCAGAATGCTTCAAACACTGAAAGATCCACAATGAAGTATTGAGAGCTATGTATAGATGAGGTGTGAAATTAACATCAATAAATCTGAAGATGGAAAGAAGAAAATTTCATTTCTGGGTTACAGGATTAAGAAGGAAGGCATACAGCCTCATGCAGAATAGCTTGCTGCTACTGCATGTATCCCACCACCCAAGCTGGAGTACAGCTTTCATTGAGTAAGAACACGAGCAAACAAGGCAAATGCGACCATTATGGTGGACACACAACATTATAAAAATATAATGGGGGATCTTCTGAGTGAATCCATTTACAAAAGCTTCACAGAGATCCATGTACAAGACAACAAATTGACACAAACACTACAAATTTACAACGAATTTTGACACGGCCAGAAGACTCATCCCACAAGTTCCACACGCACAAATAAATTTTGAGGCACACAAGGTCCTCGAAGAGGCCTTTCCGTTACAACCGATTGTGAGTACCATTAATTCACCAACGTACGGTCTAGGGAAGGAAGTGGCCCCAAAGCTCCGACATTTGGTGAGCTAAACAAAATAGTACATTAAGGACTATACCCATTTGGTGAAACTTTTAAAACAAAACTGTATCTTGGCCATTAAATTATTGTTAGCTTGAATGTCAAGTCTTTATTCATGATTGTACCTATACACAACATCATGAACAGGGACGCATTGCACCAGATATCTGCGATCTAGTGCTCCACTGTGTTTAACGACCACCTTTTTCAGGCAGAAAGGGAAATTTTATGAACAGAGAGGTGGAGTAGCAATGGGATAACCTCTTTTGCCTATTGCAGTAGACATCTCTATGGAAGTATTTGAAGAAACAGCAATCCAGTCCCCACTATTACACCCAGATTAATGGCACGGATATATACAAAGTAATTTTATTATCTGGCCACATGGAGAGGAGGAGCTACGAAATTTCCAACAGCACCTCAACCATCAGTACTAAGTATCTAATTTACTATGGAGATGGAAAAGAATCGGGTGCTGCCTGTCCTCGATGTGGAAGTTTACAGAAAGCCTGATGGATAACTGGGCCATAGATAAAATAATAAGCCAACCTGTACCCACAGGCACCTGCATGCCTCTTCCCAGTATCGCCCTATACAGAAGAAACCAAAACTGCTAACAGGATCTGCGATGAGGAACATCTAAAGGGTTGTTGTGGGTTTGGGGAAGGAGACCAGACAGCGAGGTCATCGGTCTCATCGGATTAGGGAAGGACGGGGAAGGAAGTCGGCCGTGCCCTTTGAAAGGAACCATCCCGGCATTTACCTGGAGCGATTTAGGGAAATCACGGAAAACCTAAATTAGGATGGCCGGACGCGGGATTGAACCGCCGTCCTCCCGAATGCGAGTCCAGTGTCTAACCACATCTAAAGGGTGAACTACAAAACCTCCACTCCATTTTTTGTGCCAACGGTTATGGAATGAATGTACTACATAAAACTATAGTGACAAAGTAAGACGGCTATAGAGGATAGCCAAAGGAAGCACAAAACACTGCTCGATTACCATATCTTCAAAGTGTCACTGAACCAGTGGGTAAAATTCTCCATTGAGCAGGCATCAAACCAAATTTGCGAGGCAGCAACAGGATTAAACATGTTCCTCACACAACAAAAGACACATTTGACAAACTACATGCCGCTGGGGTTCACTAAATCTGGTGCAAATGTGGATTGGTATATGTATGTGAGATGGGCGACCTATGAGCACACAGGTGTCTGAATAAGAATCACATATCCGAGTATGAGAGCACACCAGGATCAGTGCAGCAAACAGTCGATTTTGGTAAAGCAAGCATGTTGTGGAAACAGCTATTACATTCAGGAGGAGGAAGAGAGGGGAATAGAAATAGACAGGCCACTGGCCAGTACCAACAGAGAAGATGGGCACCGACCTCACACGTCTTGATTGCCAACATAAACAGCACTACAGGACAACAGATAACTTGAAGCCACACACAGAGGCACACAGGAGACTGCAATGGCTGTAGGTTAGGTCACGTTATGTTATGTCATACTGGCACGCTTCAGCCAGTACAAAAATTCAGGGAAAAGACATCACCTCATAGTTGTCGCCTGGTTTCCCATTAGCCGATTTCCACAAATCACAACCAGTAATGCAAACATCAAACAAAATGTCGGGTTTTCACCAATGAAAAGAAATAATAGAAACACCAATAACGATATCTAACATCCCTCCCCACCATGCTAAACAGCCTATCAGAATTACACAACAGCCAAGCCTGCTGGTATATTGAAAACAGAAGTTTCTCTCTCAGAATGAAACAAACCACCCGGAAGATAGTCTCTTGCAATGTTGACCGAACCATCTGTGGTCTTATATTTATTGACAATGTAGTAACAAGCACACAAAAATTTTAATCAAAGTTTTACAAATAGTCAAAGGGTGGAACGAAAAGGTATTCTCTTGAGCAACTGTAAGAAATTTTCAGCCAGGCCAGGTTTGGTAAAGGATTTTGAGTGCAAAATAAATTTGAGGCATCATGAACTGTTTTCCAAGCAGCCTCATATCACTCCAGTTACAAAAAAAACAAGTGGTGAGAAAAAACATTCAATAGATGGTCTCAAGGGGGATAATTGAATGGTCAACAAGCAGGTATAATAATCCACATGTAGTTCAGTGAAGATTAACGAGGGTGTCAGGTTGGTGCTCAAAGCAAGTAAGTGAAATGAAATTGAAGTAAGAGAGAGTGACAGACTAGCTAACGTAGATGAAACTTTGCAATAGTTCCACTGATGTACATCTTTTGATATGACTAGTGGCTATTGGAATATCACTTTTGCCAAGGAATCTAGGCCATCCACAGAATTCTTACATCAAGGTAAGAGTTTAGTATACTGTGTGATGCCATTTGCTGTGTACTAGTCTGTGTGTGTTTTAACAGAGCTGTTGACAAGGTTCTAGGTGCAATTTTAACCGATAAAATAACGGTCTATGAAGATTACCTCGCAGTGAGTGCAGAATGCTTCAAACACTGTAAGATCCACAATGAAGTATTTAGAGCTATGTATAGAGGAGGTATGAGATTAACATCAGCAAATCTGAAGATGGAAAGAATAAAATTTCAGTTCTGGGTTACAGGATTAAGAAGGACGGCATACAGCCTCATGCAGAATAGGTTGCTGCTACTGCGTGTATCCCACCACACAAGCTGGAGTTCAGCTTTCATTTATTAAGAACACGAGCAGACAAGGCAAATGCGACCATTATGTTGGACACACAGGATTATAAAAAGTGAATGGGGGATCTTCTGAGTGAATCCATTTACAAAAGCTTCACAGAGATCCAATGTAGAAGACAAACAAATTGACACAAACACTACAAAATTACAACAAATTTTGACACGGCCAGAAGGCTCATCCCACAAGTTCCACACACACCAATAAATTTTGAGGCACACAAGGTGCACAAAGAGGCCTTTCCTTTACAACCAATTGTGAGTACCATTAATTCACCAACGTACATTCTAGGGAAGGAAGTGGCCCCAAAGCTCCGACATTTGGTGAGCTAAACGAAATAGTACATTAAGGACTATACCCATTCGGTGAAACTTCTAAAACAAAACTGTATCTCGGCCACAGAAATTATTGTTAGCTTCAACATCAAATCTTTATTCATGATTGTACCTATACACGACACCATGAACAGGGACGCATTGCACCCGATATCTGCAATCTAGTGCTCCACTGTGTTTAACGATCACCTTATTCAGGCGGAAAGGGAAATTTTATGAACAGAGAGGTGGAGTAGCAATGGGATAACCTCTTTTGCCTATTGCAGTACACATCTTTATGGAAGAATTTGAAGAAACAGCATTCCAGGCCCCACCATTACACCCAGATTAATGGCACGGATATGTACAATGTAATTTTATTATCTGGCCACATGGAGAGGAAGAGCTACAAAATTTCCAACAGCACCTCAACCATCAGCACTAAGTATCCAATTTACTATGGAGATGGAAAAGAATTGGGTGCTGCCTTTCCTCGATGTGGAAGTTTACAGAAATCCTGATGGATAACTGGGTCATAGATAAAATAATAAGCCAACCTGTACTCACAGGCACCTGCATGCCTCCTCCCAGTATCGCCCTATACAGAAGAAGCCAAAACTGCTCCCAGGTTCAGCGATGAGGAACATCTAAAGGGTGAACTACAAAACCTCCAGTCCATTTTTTGTGCCAACGGTTATGGAATGAATGTACTAGATAAAACTATAGTGACAAAGTAAGAAGGCTATAGAGGATAGCAAAAGGAAGCACAAAACATTGCTCAATTACCATATGTTCAAGGTGTCACTGAACCAGTGGGCAAAATGCTCCATTGAGCAGGCATCAAACCAAATTTGCGAGGCAGCAACAGGATTAAATATGTTCCTCACACAACGAAAGACACAGTTGACAAACTACATGCTGCTGGAGTTCACGAAATCAGGTCCAAGTGTGGATTGGTATATGTATGTGAGATGGGCGACCTATGAGCACACAGGTGTCTGAACAAGAATCACATATCCGAGTATGAGACCACACCAGGATCAGTGCGTCAAACAGTCGATTTTGGTAAAGCAAGCATGTTGTGGACACAGCTCTTTGCTTTTGGTAAAGCAAGCATGTTGTGGAAACAGCTCTTACTTTTAGGAGGAGGAAGAGGGAGGCAATAGAAATAGACAGGCCACTGGCCAGTACCAACAGAGAAGATGGGCACCAACTTCACACCTCTTGGTTGCCAACAATAACAACACTACAAGACAACAGATAACTTGAAGCCACACAGAGAGGCACACAGGAGACTGCAGTGGCTGTAGGGTAGGTCACGTTACGTTATGTCACACTGGCACGCTTCAGCCAGTACTAAAATTCAGGGAAAAGACACCACCTCATAGTTGTCGCCTGGTTTCCCATTAGCCGATTTCCACAAATCACAACCAGTAATGCAAACATCAAACAAAATGTCGGGTTTTCACCAATGAAAAGAAATAATAGAAACACCAATAACGATTTCCAACATCCCTCAACTTCATGCTAAACAGCCTATCAGAATTACACAACAGCCAAGCCTGCTGGTATATTGAAAACAGAGGTTTCTCACTCAGCAGTAAACAAAACACCCGGAAGATAGTCGCTTGCAATGAGGACCAAACCATCTGTGGTCTTATATTTAATGACAACGTAGTCACAAGCCCACAAAAATTTTAATGAAACATTTACAAATAATTAAATGGAGGAACGAAAAGGTATTCTCCTGAGCAACTGTAAGGCATTTTCAGTCTGGCCAGGTTTGGTCAAGGATTTAGAGTGCAAAATAAATTTAAAGGATCATGAACTGTTTTGCAAGCAGCCTCATATCACTCCAGTTACAAAAAAAACAAGTGGTGAGAAAAAACATTCAATAGATGGTCTCAAGGGGGATAATTGAATGGTCAACCAGCAAGTATAATAAACCACATGTAGTTCAATGAAGAATAGCGGTGGTATCAGGTTGGTGCTGAATGCAAGTAAGTCAGCGCTTAACAACTGGCCGGTTTTGAGCGCGAGTACTCGCGTCTGCTCCTGCATGTGCTCGCGAGCAGGTGCAAGGTCGTGGAGCAGGGAAGGTGGGGAGGGAGGGGAAATGCGCGCGCACAGTTGAATAGGGCCGCAGCATGCCTATTGAATTCGCACCTACTGTGTAACGTTTAAAGTACTACAATCAGCTCTAACAGTCACTTCGCTGGTTAAGAATCATGTCAAGTCACCGTTGTGTAACCCCAACCATGCATTCGCAGTTCAACCACCATTGGCAGGAATTGTATCTGTTTACAGAAAAAGATGGAGTTGCAAAATGTGTAGTATGTCACAAAACACTGAATTCTTTTAGGAAATATAATTTGCAGCAACATTATATGTCATACCTCGCGAAAGACTGCGGAAGTAGAAAATGAGATGGACCAGATCGTGCACAGGAAGTTACAAAACTTAAAAGGAAGCTATCCGAAGAAGATCTGGATGACGAAGAAAAATCAACAGGCAGCTCTCAGACTGAGTTCCAAAATTGCTTTGCTTTTAGCAAAATCCTTGCGCCCCTTCACTGATGGCGATTTAATATAAGAATGATTGGTAGCTGCAGCGGAACATTTGGGTGCATCTCAAGTTGAACAGTTTCTGATTGTGCCAATGTCTAACATGACCATTATGCGTCGCATACAGGACATGGCAGACGACGTCCAGAGCCAGCTTGCAAATATCTGTAAAGATTTTATGGCGTATTCTCTAGCTCTGGACGAAAGTGTTGATATCACTGGAACAGACAGCTTGCCATATTTATTAGATGTGTTAATAGAGATCTTCAGGTGAGGGAGGACCTCCTCGATGTAGTAGCCATGAAGAACACTGCAACTGGAGGTGATATTTTAAGTAGTGTTGAAGAAAGTGTTGAAAATATAGGATTGTCGTGGAATTCTTTAGTTTCAGTGTCTACAGATGGTGCACCAGCGATGACATGGAAAAAATCAGGTTTCGTTGCGCGGTTGAAGGAGAAAATGCAAATATTAACCGTGCCGAATGAAATAAGGGGCGTTCACTGTGTGATCCACCAGGAAAACTTATGTGCAAAGAGTATCACTCTAAAAAATGTGATGAGTGTTGTTGTTCGTACAACCAATTATATAAGGATGCATGGGCTACAACACAGACAATTTAAAAGCTTTCTTGAGGATGTAGAAAACCGGTATGGTATCCTGCCTTATTACAGCGAGGTCCGCTGGCTTAGCCGTGGCGAATTATTAAATCGATTTTTTTGCCTATTAGATGAGATAAATATGTTCATGGAAATAAATAACATGTGTGTTCCTGAACTGAAAGAGCATTCATGGAAATGTGATCTCGCGTTCTTAGCAGATTTAACTAGCCATCTGAATGCTTTGAACATTTCACTACAAGGTAAAGATATGCAAATTACAAATTTCATAGATCACATATGAGCTTTTAAAATGAAATTGACACTTTTTGGTGAGTCAGCTGGAAATAGGAAATCTAGCTCATTTTCCTAAATTACCATCCATGCAGGATGTTCACAAAAACTCTGAACGTTATTCACATAGTTTAGTTGCCCTTAAGGAAGAATTTGATCAATGCTTTCAAGATCTGACAGCACTAGACAGTGATTTTGATCTGTTCTCCTCTCCATATTCAGCGAATATTGAAGAGATTCGTCCTGAGCTGCAACTAGAAATTATTGACCTGCAGTGTGACAGAGAATACAGAGACAAATTTCAGGACAATAAAAATATTTTGGAATTCTACAGACACTTCCCTCAGCATAGATTTCCTCGTTTGCACAAACTGGCGGCTACAATAATATAAATGTTCGGTTCCATGTATGTTTGTGAACAACTGTTCCCTGCAATGAAATGTAACAAGACGCGCCTGAGAAACGCATTTTCTGTTCGAAATTTAAACTGCACGCTGCGCCTACAATGCACAAGAACAATTACTCCGAACATAAACGCAATTGTAAAGGGCAAAAAGTACAACATAATCGAGAATCCCACACTTCAGTGACACCTTTTATCGTGTAACAGTTCACAAATTAATACGAATTTAGAGGCATACACTAAGCTAATAAAATTATCTGGCACGTGTACATTCTCCTTTATTTGTTTCATTTGTTGCAGTATAATTCGTGAGTGATATCCCTGCAGGTGGCCGCAGATTTACATTGACTGGCGGCAGCTGTTGCGTGCCTCACATGACTTTCCCCACTCTTCGCTCTGGTCCAGTAGTGGGGGGAGCGTGCTCGCGCTGCTCCGTGCTCGCGCCTTGCTGCTCCCAGCTTACTCCGCGAGCATGTTTGTTATGAAGCCCTGAAGTAAGTTAAATGAAACTGAAGTAAGAGAGAGTGACTGACTAGCTAACGTAGATGAAATTTTGCAATAGTGCCACTGATGTACATTTCTCACATCTTTTGATATGACTAGTGGCTATTGGAATATCAGTTTGGCCAAGGAATCTAGGCCATCCACAGAATTCTTACATCAAGGTAAGTGTTTAATATACTGTGTGATGCCATTTGCTCTGTACTTGTCTGTGTGTGTTTATCAGAGCTGTTGACAAGGTTCTAGGTGCGATATTAGCCGATGAAATAACGGTCTATGTAGATTACCTCGTAGTGAGTGCAGAATGCTTCAAACACTGTAAGATCCACAATGAAGTATTGAGAGCTATCTACAGAGGAGGTATGAAATTAACATCAGTAAATCTGAAGGTGGAAAGAAGAAAATTTCATTTCTGGGTTACAGGGCTAGGAAGGAAGGCATACAGCTTTATGCAGAATAGCTTGCTGCTACTGCATGTATCCCACCACCCAAGCTAGAGTACAGCTTTCATTTAGTAAGAACACGAGCAAACAAGGCAAATGCGACCATTATGTTGGACACACAACATTATAAAAAATGAATGGGGGATCTTCTGAGTGAATCCATTTACAAAAGCTTCACAGACATCGACATACAAGATTAACAAATTGACACAAACACTACAAAATTACAACAAATTTTGACCCGGCCAGAAGGCTCATCCCACAAGTTCCACACGCACCAATAAATTTTGAGGCACACAAGGTCCACAAAGAGGCCTTTCCTTTACAATCGATTGTGAGTACCATTAATTCACCAACGTCTGGCCTAGGCAAGGAACTGGCCCTAAAGCTCTGAGATTTGGTGAGCTAAACAAAATAGTACATTAAGGACTATACCCATTCGGTGAAACTTTTAAAACAAAAATGTATCTCGGCCACAGAAATTATTTTTAGCTTCAACGTCTAGACTTTATTCATGATTATACCTATACACGACACCGTGAACAGGGACGCATTGCACCCGATATCTGCAATCTAGCGCTCCACTGTGTTTAACGACCACCTTTTTCAGGCGGAAAGGGAAATTTTATGAACAGAGAGGTGGAGTAGCAATGGGATAACCTCTTTTGCATATAGGACTACACATCTTTATGGAATAATTTGAAGAAACAGCATTCCAGTCCACACCATTACACCCAGATTAATGGCTCGGATATATACAAAGTAATTTTATTATCTGGCCACATGGAGAGGAGGAGCTACGAAATTTCAACAGCACCTCAACCATCAGCACTAAGTATCCAATGTACTATGGAGATGGAAAAGAATCGGGTACTACCTGTCCTCGATGTGGAAGTTTACAGAAAGCCTGATGGATAACTGGGCTATAGATAAAATAATAAGCCAACCTGTACTCACAGGCGCCTGTATGCCTCCTCCCAGTATCGCCCTATACAGAAGAAAACAAAACTGCTCTCAGGATCAGCGATGAGGAACGTCTAAAGGGTGTACTACAAAACCTCCAGTCCATTTTTCATGCCAACGGTTATGGAATGAATGTACTACATAAAACTATAGTGACAAAGTAAGAAGGCTATAGAGGATAGCAAAAGGAAGCACAAAACATTGCTCGATTACCATATCTTCGAGGTGTCACTGAACCAGTGGGCAAAATTCCCCATTGAGCAGGCATCAAACCAAATTTGCAAGGCAGCAACAGGATTAAAGATGTTCCTAACACAACAAAAGACACAGTTGACTAACTACATGCTGCTGGAGTTCACGAAATCAGGTGCAAATGCGGATTGGTGTATGTATGTGAGATGGGCGACCTATCAGTACACAGGTGCCTGAACAAGAATCACATATCCGAGTATGAGAGCACACCACGATCAGTGCGGCAAACAGTCGATTTTGGTAAAGCAACAATGTTGTGGAAACAGCTCGTACATTCAGGAGGAGGAAGAGGGAGGCAATAGAAATAGACAGGCCACTGGCCAGTACCAACAGAGAAGACGGGCACCGACTTCACACGTCTTGGTTGCCAACAATAACAGCACTACAGGACAACAGATAACTTGAAGGCACACACACAGGCACACAATAGACTGCAGTGGCTGTAGGTTAGGTCATGTTACGTTATGTCATACTGGCACGCTTCAGCCAGTACTAAAATTCAGGGAAAGGACACCACCTCATAGTTGTCGCCTGGTTTCCCATTAGCCGATTTCCTCAAATCACAACCAGTAATGCAAACATCAATCAAAATGTCTGGTTTTCACCAATGAAAAGAAATAATAGAAACACCAATAACGATTTCCAACATCCCTCAACTTCATGCTAAACAGCCTATCAGAACTACACAACAGCCAAGCCTGCTGGTGTATTGAAAACAGAGGTTTCTCACTCAGCAGTAAACAAACCACCCGGAAGATAGTCGCTTGCAATGAGGACCGAACCATCTGTGGTCTTATATTTATTGACAATGTAGTCACAAGCCCACAAAAATTTTAATGAAAGTTATAAAAATAGTTAAAGGGAGGAACGAAAAGGTATTCTCCTGAGCAACTGTACGGCATTTTCAGCCAGGCCAGGTTTGGTAAAGAATTTTGAGTGCAAAATAAATTTGAAGGATCATGAACTGTTTTCCAAGCAGCCTCATATCACTCCAGTTACAAAAAAAAAAAAAACAAGTGGTGAGAAAAAACATTCAATAGATGGTCTCAAGGGGGATAACTGAATGGTCAACCAGCAGGTATAATAAACCACATGTAGTTCAATGAAGAATAACGAGGGTGTCAGGTTGGTGCTGAAAGCAAGTAAGTGAAATTAAATTGAAGTAAGAGAGAGTGACAGACTAGCTAACGTAGATGAAATTTTGCAATAGTTCCACTGATGTACGTTTCTCACATCTTTTGATATGACTAGTGGCTCTTGGAATATCACTTTGGCCAAGGAATCTAGGCCATCCACAGAATTCTTACATCAAGGTAAGTGTTTAGTATACTGTGTGATGCCATTTGCTCTGTACTTGTCTCTGTGTGTTTATCAGAGCTGTTGACAAGGTTCTAGGTGCGATATTAACCGATAAAATAACGGTCTATGTAGATTACCTCGTAGTGAGTGCAAAATGCTTCAAACACTGTAAGATCCACAATGAAGTATTGAGAGCTATGTATAGTGGAGGTATGAAATTAACATCAGTAAATCTGAAGATGGAAAGAAGAAAATTTCATTTCTGGGTTACAGGATTAAGAAGGAAGGCGTACAGCCTCATGCAGAATAGCTTGCTGCTACTGCATGTATCCCACCACCCAAGCTGGACTACAGCTTTCATTTAGTAAGAACACGAGCAGACAAGGCAAATGCCTTGGTGACCTAAACAAAATAGTACATTAAGGACTATACCCATTCGGTGGAACTTTTAAAACAAAACTGTATCTCGGCCACAGAAATTATTGTTAGCTTCAAAGTCAAGTCTTTATTCGTGATTGTACCTATACACGACACCATGAACAGGGACGCATGGCACCCGATATCTGCGACCTAGTGCTGCACTGTGTTTAACGACCACCTTTTTCAGACAGAAAGGGAAATTTTATGAACAGAGAGGTGGAGTAGCAATGGGATAACCTCTTTTGCCTATTGCAGTAGACATCTTTATGGAATAATCTGAAGAAACAGCATTCCAGTCCACACCATTACACCCAGATTAATGGCTCGGATATATACAAAGTAATTTTATTATCTGGCCACATGGAGAGGAAGAGCTACGAAATTTCCAACAGCACCTCAACCATCAGCACTAAGTATCCAATTTACTATAGAGTTGGCAAAGAATTGCGTGCTGCGTTTCCTCAATGTGGAAGTTTACAGAAAGCCTGATGGATAACTAAGCCATAGATAAAATAATAAGCCAACCTGTACTCACAGGCACCTACATGCCTCCTCCCATTATCACCTTACACAGAAGAAACCAAAACTGCTCTCAAGATCAGTGATGAGGAACATCTAAAGGGTGAACTGCACAACCTCCAGTCCATTTTTTGTGCCATCACAATCTATTACATAAAACTCTGGTGACAAAGTATGAAGACTATATAGGATAGGAAAAGGAACCACAAAACATTGCTCGATTACCATATGTTCAAGGTGTCACTGAACCAGTGGGCAAAATGCTCCATTGAGCAGGCATCAAACCAAATTTGCGAGGCAGCAACAGGACTAAAGATGTTCCTCACACAACAAAAGACACAGCTGACAAACTACATGCTGTTGGAATTCACAAATTCTGGTGTGAATGTAAATTAGTGTATGTACGTGTGTTGGGGCGACCTATCAGCACAATGATATGTGAACACGAATGACATTTCCAAGTATGAGAGCACACCAGTATCAGTGTGGCAAACAGTCGAATTTGGTAAAGAAAGCATGTTGTGAAAACAGCTCTTACATTCAGGAGGAAGAATAGAGAGGCAATAGACTTAGCCAGGCAACTGGCCAGTACGAACTGAGAAGATGGCCACCAACTTCAGACGTCTTGGTTGCCAGCAATAACACCACTACAGGACAACAGATAACTTGAAGCCACACGCCGATGTGCACAGGAGACTGCAGTGGCTGTAGGTTAGGTCACGTTACGTTACACCATACTGGCACACTTCAGCCAGCATTAAAATTCAGGGAAACGACACCACGTCATAGTTGTCGCCCGATTTTCCATTATCCGATTTCCAGAAATCACAACCAGTAATGCAAACATCAAACAAAATGTTGGGTTTCCACCAACAAAAAGAAATAATAGAAACACCAATAATGACTTCTAACATCCCTCCCCTTCATCCTAAACAGACTATCAGAATTACACAACAGCCAAGCCTGCTGGTATATTGAAAACAGAGGTTTCTCACTCAGCAGTAAACAAACCACCTGGAAAAAAGTCGCTTGCAATGAGGACCGAATCATCTGTGGTCTTACATTTATTGATAATGTGGTCACAAGCAGACAATAATTTTAATGAATTTTTCACAAATAGTCAATGGATGGTCTCAAGGGGTGTAATTGTATGCTCAAGCAGCAGGTAAACCGTATTTACTCAAATCTAAGCTGCACCTGAAAATTGAAGACTCGAAATCAAGGAAAAAGAATTTTCCCGAATCTAAGCCACACCTGAAATTTGAGACTCGAAATTCCAGGGGAGAGAAAAATTTTATGCCGCACTTCCAAATCAAAGCAAAGTTGGTCCACTGGAAAATGAGACACAATTTAGGTCGAATGAATGACGATACAGGTACAGAAGTTTGGTTCGAGTCGTAAGCTTAGCAGTTTAGCTTTACCATGTAGCCATTGCTATGCGTCAGTTACTCTGTCCGTATTTATACGGGTATCATTCCTTTTTCACATGCTTCGTCTGGTTTGAATTGATTGCTTATTTTTCTTTGATTTGATAAGTGCCGTTCTCTTTGTTATATGTGTTTACGTCACTCTAAGCTGAAAATGCATTACTGTACTGTGTCATGCATTGTTTGTCGGATTCTGATAGTGCGTGGTTATGGCCTGTCGCCGCTCGCGGCATGGCTTGATGGCTTGCTTTTGTGCGCGCTAATGCCGCTTACAACTAAAAAAAAAAAGGGGAGAGAGAGAGAGAGAGAGAGAGAGAGAGAGAGAGAGAGGAATCGTCTCATTAGTGAAACAATGGCAAGAGACTGCTATTTGTTGTTACTTACAGTGCTGCTTTGTTTGATAATGATCAACAAGAACCAAATAATAGACTGCATATGATAGAAGATGTTCTGAATAAGAGTTAAGCGAAAAGTTTTCTCCGTTTGAAAATCTTTGAAAGCGCCTGTTTAATACATTACATTCTGCACAGAAATTAGAGTCATCTTAGAATTAAAAATCTAGTCAATTGCTGTGCTTCATTTCTGACTGTATCACTATTAGGCATAAGAATAATACGAACATAAACATGACATGATATTTATATTCTTCCATGTTTGCTGTTGTCTCACTCTAGTTTTGTAGTTTATTAGGCACACAAGATTAAATGAGATATCAGCAAACACGAAACAATACATGGCAAAATGTTTGTATTCTTATTATTCTTATGGTGAAGAGAATACGACATGTGATTCACAATTCATAAAAGTTCCTATTAGCAACCATCTTCTCTCACAGGTAGGAAAAAATTCAGAACGTAGATTTGGCCATATTGACAAACATCCCGAACAGTCTTGCCAGTCAGATTTTCGTAGTACATTGAAATGCTGCTACATTCGAAGATGAACAATACGGAATTTGTATTTACTTCGTTGGATAATGTATGAAAATGCAGTGGTCGAAACTGGGGCGAAGAAAGAAGCTTATCTTCCACCTTTCTTTTTTTTTTTTCTTTTAATTTCGTTACTGACGCAGAGGTTTTGGCGCCAGTATTTATCTATGTGCCTGCAAAGCAAGCCTGTGTAGTGCTACATATATTCAACGGCAGCACTTAGTTGTGGCGGCACCTACCATCACATTCCAGAACTTCCGCTTACTTTGCACTCGATTCTAAGCCACAGACGGTTTTTTGGATTACAAAAACCGGAAAAAAAGTGCGGCTTACATTCGAGTAAATATAGTAATCAACCACCTGTAGTTCAATGAAGAATAACGGTGGTGACAGGTTGGTGCTCGAAGTAAGTAAGTTAAATGAAATTGTGGTAAGAGAGAGTGACACTGATGTACATTTCTCACATCTTTGGATATGACTTCTGGCTATTGGAATATCAGTTTGGCCAACGAATCTAGGCCATGTACAGGATTCTCACATGAAGGTAAGTGTTTAGTATACTGTGTGATGCCATTTGCTCTGTACTTGTCTGTGTGTGTTTATCAGAGCTGCTGAAAAGGTGCTAGGTGCGATATTAACCGATGAAATAATGGTCTATGTAGATGACTTCCTCTTAGTGAGTGTAGAATGGTTCAAACACTGTCAGTTTCTCAATTAAGTATTGCAAGCTGTGTATACAGGAGGTATGAATCTAAAATCAGTAAATCTGAAGATGGAAAGAAGGAAATTTCAGTAGTTGGTAACAGGATTAACAAGGAAGGCATACAGCCTGATGCAGAATAGCTCGCTGCTACTGCACGTATTCCACCACCCAAGCTGTAGTACAGTTTTCATTTAGTTATAATAAGAGCATACAAAGGAAATGCTACCATTGAGTTGGACAAAGAAGCTTATAACAAACGAATGGGGGATCTTCTGAGTGAATCCGTTTACAGAAACTTCACAGAGATCTGACGGCCAAAACAATCAAATCGACACAAACACCACTAAAGTAAACTAGAACGAATTTTGACATGGCCAGAAGACTCATCCCATAAGTTCCAAATGCACCAAGAATATATGGTGTACAGTAGGTACACGAAGAGGTCTATCCTTTACAACTGATTGTGAGTGCCATTAATTCACCAACGTAAGGACTAGGGAAGGAACTGGCCCAAAAG
The DNA here is from genome assembly GCF_023864345.2 of Schistocerca serialis cubense. Taxonomy (NCBI): domain Eukaryota; kingdom Metazoa; phylum Arthropoda; class Insecta; order Orthoptera; family Acrididae; genus Schistocerca; species Schistocerca serialis. The sequence goes on from NW_026047583.1 coordinate 11,415,833, forward strand.
CTTCCACATTTGGTGAGCTAACAAAATCGTACATTAAGAACTATACCCATTCAGTGGAGCTTTTAATACAAAACTATATCTTGGCCACAGACATGATGGTTATGTTCGACTAGAAGTCTTTATTCATGAATGTACCTGTGCAAGACACCAAGAACACGGACACATAGCAACCGATATCTGCGACCTAGTGCTCCACTGTTTAACGACCACCTATTTCAGACGGAAAAGGGAATTTTATGAACAGAAGGAGGAGTAGCAATGGGCTACCCTGTTTCGCCTATTGCAGCATACGTCTCCATGGAAGAATTTAAGAAACAGTATTCCAGTCCGCACCATTAGACACAGATTAATGGCTTGCGTATTTACAAAGTACTTTTATTAGCTCGCCACATGGCGAGGAAGAACTACGAAATTTCCGACAGCACCTCAACCAACAACACGAAGTATCCAATTTACTACGGAGTTGGCAAAGAACTGAGTGCTGCCTGTCCTCGATGTGGAAGTTTCCAGAAAGCCTGATGGATAAATCGGCCATAGATAAAATAATAAGCCAACCTGTACTCACAGGCACCTGCATGCCTCCTCCCAATATCACCCTACACAGAAGAAACCAAAACTGCTCTCACGATCAGGAATGAGGAACATCTAAAGGGTGAACTACAAAACCTCCAGTCCATTTTTTGTGCCAACAGTTATGGAATGAATGTACTACATAAAACTATAGTGACAATGTATGAAGGCTATAGAGGATAGCAAAAGAAAGCACAAAACATTGCTCGATTACCATATGTTCAAGGTGTCACTGAACCACTGGGAAAAATTCTCAATCAAGCGGATATCAAACCAATTTTGCGAAGCAGCAACAGTATTACAGATGTTCCTCACACAACGAAAGACGCAGTTGATAAACTACATGCTGCTGTAGTTCACGAAATCAGGAGCGAATAAGGATTAGTGTACGTAGGTGACATGGGGTGACCCATCAGTACACAGATATCTGAACACGAATGACGTATCTGCTTATGACAGCACACCAGGATCAGTGTGACAAACAGTCGTCTTTGGTAAAGCAAGCATGTTGTGGAAACAGCTCTTACTTTCAGGAGGATGAAGAGAGAGGCAATAGAAATAGCCAGGCAACTGGACAGTACGCACAGATAAGATGGGCACCGACTCCGGACGTCTTGGTTGCCAGTAATAAGAGCACTATGGGACAACAGATAACTTGAACCCCACACAGAGCTGCACAGGAGACCGCGGTGGCTGTAGGTTAGGTCAGGTTCATTACCTCATACTTGCACACTTCAGCCAGCACTAAAATTCAGAGAAACTACACCACATCATAGTTGTTGCTTTGTTTTCCATAAGCCGATTTCCAGAAATCACAGCCAGTAATGCAAACATCAAGCAAAATGTCGGGTTTCCACCAATGAAAAGAAATAATAGTAACACCAATAAAGATTTCTGATATCCCTCCCCTTCATCTAAACAGCCTATCAGAAATACACAACAGCCAAGCCTGCTGGTATATTGAAAACAGAGGTTTCTCACTCAGCAGTCAACAAATGACGCGGAAGAATGTCGCTTGCAATGAGGACCGAAATATCGGTCGTCTTATATTTATTGACAATGTGCTCACAAGCCCACAAAAAATTTTATTGAATGTTTTACAAACAGTCAAAGTGAGGAACTAAAAGGTATTCTAGTGAGCAACTGTAAGGTATTTTCAAACAGTACAGGTTTGGTAAAAGATTATTAGTTCAAAATAAATTTGAAGGATCATCAACAGTAAGTAAGAGACATTGACAGACTAGCTAACATAGATGAAATTATGCAAAAGTTCCACTGATGTACATTTCTCACATCTTTTGATATGACTTGTGGCTACTGGAATACCAGTTTGGTCAAGGAATCTAGGCCATGTACAGGATTTTTACACGAATGTAAGTGTTTAGAATACTGTGTGATGCCATTTGCTCTGTACTTGTCTGTGTGTGTTTATCAGAGCTGTTGACAAGATGCTAGGTGAGATATTAACCAATGAAGTAACGATCTATGTAGATGATATCCTCATAGTGAGTGCAGAATGGTTCAAGACCTGTAAGATTCTAATTAAAGTATTGAGAACTATGTATAGAGGAGGTATCAAACTAAAATCAGTAAATCTGAATTTGGAAAGAAGGTAATTTCATTCGTGGGTTACAGGATTAACAAGGAAGGCATAGACTCTGATGCAGAAATGCTTGCTGCTACTGGAGGTAACCCACCACTCAAGGTAGAGTACAGCTTTCACTCAGCAATGACATGAGCAGACAACGGAAATGCAACCATTGTGTCGGACACATAAGATTATAATAAACGAATGGGGGATCTTCTGAGTGAATCCATGTACACAAACTTAACAGAGATCCAATGCTCAAGACAATCAAATTGAAGCAAAAACTCTTAAATTAAAATAGAGCGAATTTCTACACTGCCAGAAGACTCATCCCACAACTTCCACAGGCAACAAGAATACATTGTGTACAGAAGGTCCACACAGACTCTGTGTACCATTACTTCACCACAGTATGGTCTAGCAAAGGAAATGGCTCAAGAGCCCCAATATTTGGTGGAACACACAAATTCGAACATTAAGAACTCCATCCATTTTGTGGAACTTTTAAGAAAACTATATCTTGGCCACAGACATGATGGTTATGTTCGAAGTGAAGTCTCTGTTCATCAATGTACCTTTACAAGACACCATGAACAGTGACGCCATGGTACCTCGTATCTGCGATCTACTGCTCCACTGTTTAACAACAATTTATTTCAAGCATAAAGGGGAATTTTAGAAACAGCCAAGTGGAGTGGCAATGGGCTCCTCTCTTTTGCCTATTGCAGTAGACATCTTTATGGAAGAATTCGAAGAAACAGCACTCCAGTCCACACCATTACACCCAGACTGATGGCTCGGATATATACAAAGTACTTTTATTATCTGGCCACATGGAATAGAAGAGCTACGAAATTTCCACCAGAGATTCAACCAGCAGCACGAAGAATCACATTTGCTATGGAGATGGAAAATAATCGGATGCTGCCTTAAGTCAACATGGAAGTTTACAAAAAGCCTGATGGTCAACTGGGACATAGAAAACATAATAAGCCAAGCTGTCCTGCCAGGCACCTGCATGCCTCCTCCCAATATCACGCTACACAGAAGACATCCACCCTGCACACTTTAAACAAAGGGCTCTCAGGGTCAGCAATGAGGAACATCTGAAGTTTGAACTACAACACCACAAGTCCATTTTTTGTGCTAATGGTTATGGAACGAATGTAATACATAAAACTATGGCGACATAGCATGAAGGCTATAGAGAATAGCAAAAGGAGTCACAAAGCATTGCTTGATAACCATATGTTCAGTGTGTCACTTAACCAGTGGGTAACATTCTCCATCGAGCAGCCATGTAACCAATTTTCCAAGGCAGTAACCGAATGAAAGATGTTTCTCACACAATGAAAGCCACAGTTGACAAACTACACACAGATGGATTTCAAGAAATCAGGTGCGAATGTGGATTAGTGTACGTAAGTGAGATGGGGCGACCCATCAGGACACAGACATCTGAACACGAATGACATATCCAAGTACAACAGCACACCAGGATCAGCTTGGCAAACAGTCCATTTTGGTAAAGCAAGCATGTTCTGGAAACAGCTCTTACTATCAGGAGCAAGAATAGGGAGGCAATAGAGATAGCCAGGCAATTTGCCATTACGAACCGAGACGTCATGCACAGACTTCCGACGTAATCGGAATAACAGAACTATGGGACAACAGATAACTTGAATCTACACATAGAGGCGGACAGGAGACCGCAGTGACTGTAGGTTAAGTTAGGTTACATTAAGTCGTCCAGGCACACTTTGGCCAGCACTAAAATTCTGGAAAACAACACCACGTCATAGTTGTCGTCTGGTTTTCAATTAGCCTATTTTTCAGAAATCACAACCAGTAATGTAAACATCTAACAAAATGTCAGCTTTCCATCAATGAAAAGATATAACAGAAACACCTATAATGATTTCTAACCTCCCTCCCCTTCATCCTACACAGCCTACCACAATAACACAAGTCAAGACTGCTGGTATATAGTGAACAGGGGTTTCTCACTCAGCAGTAAACAAACAACACATAACATTGCTGCTTGCTATGAGGAGCAAAACATCTGTGGTCTTATATTTATTGACAATGTGGTCACAAGCCCACAAATATTTTAATGAATGTTTTACAAATAGTCAAGGGGATGAAGTAAAATGTATTCTCCTGAGCAACTCTAAGGCATTTTCAGACAGGCCAGGTTTGGTAAAAGATTTTGAGGGCAAAATAATGTTGAAGGATCATGGTTTTTTTTCCCCAAGCAACTTCATATCACTCCAGTTACAAAACAACAAGTGGTGAGAAAAAACATTCAAAAGATGGTCTCATGGGGGATAATTGAAAGGTCATCCAGCAGGTATAATAAACCACATGTAGTTCAATGAAGAATAACGGTGGTGCCATTTGGTTCCGGAAGCAAGGAAGTTAAATGAAATTGTAGCAAGAGAGAGTGACAGACTAGCTAACTTAGATGAAATTTTGCAAAAGTTCCACTGATGTACATCTCTCATATCTTTTGATATGACTTCTGGCTATTGGAATATCAGTTTGGCCAAGCACTCTAGGCCATGTTCAGGATTCTTACATGAAGGTAAGTGTTTAGTATACAGTGTGATGCCATTTGCTCTGTACTTGTCTGTGTGTCTTTATCAGAGCTGTGATATTAACCAATGAAATAATGGTCTATGTAGATGATATCCTCGTATGAGTACAGAATGGTTCAAATACTGCAAGGTTCTGAATAAAGTATTGAGAGTTATGCATAGAGGAGGTAAGAAACTAAACTCAGTAAATCTGAAATTGGAAAGAAGGAAATTTAATTTGTGGATTACAGGATTAACAAGGAAGGTATACAGCCTGATTCAGAATAACTTGCTGTTACTGCACGTATCCCAGCACCCAAGCTGGAGTACAGCTTTCATTTAGTAATTACACGAGTAGACAAGGCAAATGTGACCATTATGTTGGACACAGAAGTTTATAACAAACGAATGGGGGATCTTCTGAGTGAACATATTTATAGAACTTCACGGAGACCCGACGGCCAAAACAATCAAATTTACACAAACACTACTAAAGTAGTACCATATTTTGAGACGGCCAGAAGACTCATCCCACCAGTTCCACGGGCACCAATAATATATGGTGTACACAATGTCCAGAAAGAGGTCTTTCCTTTACAACCAATTATGAGTACCATTAATTCACCAACGTACGGTCTAGGGAAGGAACTGGCCCCAGAGCTCCAACACATGGCACCCGATATATGCTACCTACTGCTCCCCTGCATTTAACGACCACCTATTTCAGGTGGAAAGGGAAATTTTATGAACAGAGAGGTGGAGTAGCAATGGGCTACCCTGTTTCACCCATTGCAGTAGACATCTTTATGGAAGAATTTGAAGAAACAGCACTCCAGTCCACACCATTACACCCTGATTAATGGCTCGGATATATACAAAGTACTTTTATTATCTGGCCACATGGAGAGGAAGAGCTACGAAATTTCCAACAGCACCTCAACCATCAGCACTAAGTATCCAATTTACTATGGAGTTGGCAAAGAATTGGGTGCTGCCTTTCCTCGATGTGGAAGTTTACAGAAAGCCTGATGGATAACTGGGCCATAGATAAAATAATCAGCCAACCTGTACTCACGGGCACCTGCATGCCTCCTCCCAGTATCACCCTATACAGAAGAAACCGAAACTGCTCTCAGGATCAGCGATGAGGAACATCAAAGGGTGAACTACAAAACCTCCACTCCATTTTTTGTGCCAACGGTTATGGAATGAATGTGCTAGATAAAACTATAGTGACAAAGTAAGAAGGCTATAGAGGATAGCAAAAGGAAGCACAAAACATTGCTCGATTACCGTATGTTCAAGGTGTCACTGAAGCAGTGGGCAAAATTCTCCAACAAGCAGGCATCAAACCAATTTTGCATGACAGCAACAGAATGAAAGATGTTCCTCAAACAGCAAAAGACACAGTTGACAAACTACATGCTGCTGGAGTTCACAAAATTAGGTGCGAATGTGGATTAGTGTATGTAGGTGAGATGGGGCGACACATCAGCACAGATATTTCAACACGAAAGACATTCCGTATACGACAGAACAGCCAGCACGAGTGCGGTAAAAAGTTAATTTTGGTAAAGAAAGCATGCTGGCGAAACAGCCTCTTACTTTCAGGAGGTACATTAGAGAGGCAATAGAAATAGCCAAGTGAGTGACGAATATGAACAGAGAAGACTAGCAGCAACTTCCGATGTCTTGGCTGCCAGCAATTAAAGCACTACGGGGCGACAGCTAACGTGAAGCCACACAGAGGCGAACAGGACACCACAGTGGATGTAGGTTACGTTAGGTTTGGTTATGTCATACTGGCACATCTCAACCGGCTCTAAGATTCAGAGAAACAACACCACATCATAGTTGCCTCCTGGTTTTCCAGAAATCACAACCAGAAATGCAAACATCCAAGAAAATGCCGGGTTTCTAACAATGATAAGGATTACTAACATCCCTCCCTTTCATCCTAAAGAGCCTATCAGAATTCCACAACAGCCACTTCTGCAGGTAAATAGGAAACACAGGTTTCTCACTCAGGAGTAAATTAAACACCCGGAAGAAAGTCCTTTGCACTGGGGACTGAAACATTGGTATTCATATTCATAGACAATGCGTTCACAACCCACAAAAATTTTACTGGATGTTTTGCAAGTAGTCAAAGGTAGGAACAAAAAGATATTCTCCTGAGACATTTTCAGACAGGCCCGGTTAGGTAAAAGATTTTGAGAGCAAAATAAAGTTGAAGGATCATGAACTGTTTTCCAAGCAGCCTTACATTATTTCATTAAAAAAAAAAAAAAAAAAAAAAAAAGTGGTGATAAAAAACACTCAAAAGATGGACTCATGGGGGATAACTGAACGGTCAACCAGCAGGTATAATAACCCACTTGTAGTTTAATGAAGAAGTACGGTGAAACTTCTTGGCAGATTAAAACTGTGTGCCCGACCGAGACTCGAACTCGGGACATTTGCCTTTCGTGGGCAAGTGCTCTACCATCTGAGCTACCGAAGCACGACTCACGCCCAGTCCTCACAGCTTTACTTCTGCCAGTATCTCGTCTCCTGCCTTCCAAACTTTACAGAAGCTCTCCTGCGAACCTTGTAGAACTAGCACTCCTGAAAGAAAGGATACTGCAGAGACATGGCTTAGCCACAGCCTGAGGGATTTTCCAGAATGAGATTTTCACTCTGCAGCGGAGTGTGTGCTGATATGAAACTTCCTGGCAGATTAAAACTGTGTTCCCGACCAAGACTCGAACTCGGGACCTTTGCCTTTGCCTTGTTTGGAAGGTAGGAGACTAGATACTGGCAGAAGTAAAGCTATGAGGACCGGGCATGAGTCGTGCTTCGGTAGCTCAGATGGTAGAGCACTTGCCCGCGAAAGGCAAAGGTCCCGAGTTCGGGTCTCGGTTGGGCACACAGTTTTAATCTGCCAGGAAGTTTCATATCAGCGCACACTCCGCTGCAGAGTGAATATCTCATTCTGGAAGAAGTACGGTGGTGTCAGGTTGGTTCTGGAAGCACGGAAGTTAAAAAAAATTGTAGTAAGAGAGAGTGACAGACTAGCTAACATAGGTGTAATTTTGCAAAACTTCCACTGATGTACATTTCTCACATCTTATGATATGACTTGAGGCTATTGGAATATCAGTTTGGCCAAGGAATATAGCCAAGTACAGGATTCTTACATAAAGGTAAGTGTTACGAATAATGTGTGATGCCATTCGCTCTGTACTTGACTGTGTGTGTTTATCAGAGATGATGACAACGTGCTAGGTGAGATATTAACCAATGAAATAACGGTCTATGTAGATGACTTCCTCTTAGCGCGCGCAGAATGCTAAAAGATTTTGTGTGTAAAATAAAGTTGAAGGATCATGAACTGTTTTCCAAGCAGCCTCATATCACTCCAGTTACAAACAAAAACAAGTGGTGAGAAAAAACATTCAATAGATGGAGTCATGGGGGATAAGTGATACATCAACCAGTAGGTATAATAATCCACTTGTAGTTTAATGAAGAATAACGGTGGTGTCGGATTGGTTCGGGAAGCAAGGAAGTTCAATGAAATTGTAGTAAGAGAGAGTGACAGACTAGCTAACATAAACGAAATTTTGCAAAATTTCCACTGATGTACATTTCTGACATCTTTTAATATCCCTTCTGGCTATTGGAATATCAGTTTCGCCTAGAAATCAAGGACAGAGCTGTTGACAAGGTGCTAAGTGTGATATTAATCAATGAAATAACGGTCTATGTAGATAACTTAATGGTACTGAGGGCCGAATGGTTCCAACATAGTAAGATTCTCAGTGAAATATTGAGAGCTATGTATAGAAGAGGTACGAAACTAAAATCAGTAAATCTGAAGATGGAAAGAAGAAAATTTCATTTTTGGGTTACAGGATTAACAAGGAAGGCATACAGCCTGATGCAGAATAGCTAGCTAGCTGCTCCCACAGCACAAGCTGGAGTACAGCTTTCACTTACTAATAACATGAGCAAACAAGGCAAATGCAACCATTGTGTTGAACACAGAATATTATGACAAACAAATGGGGGATCTTCTGAGTGAATCCATATAAAAAAACTTCGCAGAGATCCGACGGCCAAGAGAATCAAATCGACACAACACTACTAAAGTAAAGTAGAACGAATTTTGACACGGCCAGAAGACTCATCCCACAAGTTCCACAGGCACCAAAAAAATATGGTGCACAGAACGTCCACAAAGAGCGCTTTCCTTTACAACCAATTGTGAGTACCATTAATTCACCAACTTACGGTCTAGGGAAGGAACTGGCCCCAGAGCTCCGACACATGGCGCCCGATATATGCGATCTACTGCTCCACTGTGTTTAACGACCACCTATTTCAGGCAGAAAGGGAAATTTTATGAACAGATAGGTGGAGTAGCAGTGGGCTTCCCTCTTTCGTCTATTGCAGTAGACATCTTTGTGGAAGAATTTGAAGAAACAGCATTCCAGTCCGCACCATTACACCCAGATTAATGGCTCGGATATATACAATGTACTTTTATTATCTGGCCACATCGAAAATAATCGACTGCTGCCTTTCTTCAACATGGAAATTTACAGAAAGCCTGATGGTAATCTGGGCAATAGAAAACATAATAAGCCAACCTGTACTGACAGGAACCTGCATGCCTCCTCCCCAATATCACCCAACACAGAAGAAATCCACCCTGCACACTTTAACAAAGAGGGCTCTCAGGATCAGCGATGAGGAACATCTAAAGGGTGAACTACAAAACCTCAAGCCCATTTTTTGCGCCAACGGGTATGGAACGATTGTAACAGATAAAACTATGGCGACTAAGAATGAAGGCAATAGAGGATAGCAAAAGGATGAACAAAGCAACACTCTATTACCATATGTTCAAGGTGTCACTGAACCAGTGGGCAAAAATCTCCATCGAACAGGCATCAAACCAATTTTGTGAAGCAGCAACAGTATAAAAGATGTTCTTTGCACATTGAAAGACACAACTGACAAAGTACATGCTGCTCGAGTTCACAAAATTGGGTGCGGATGTGGATTTGTGTGTGTAAGTGAGATGGGGCGTCCCTTCAGCACACGTATTATCTCAACACAAAAGCCATAGTTGAGTATGACAGCACACCAGGATGAGTGTGGCAAACAGTCGATTTTGGTAAAGCATGCATGATGGTGAAATGGGCTCTTACTTTCAGAAGGAACATTACAAAGGCAATAGAAATAGCCAAGTGACAGGCCAATAAGAACAGAGACGAAGGGCACCGACCTCCAACGTCTTGGCTGCCAACATCGTGGGACCCAGCAATACAGCACTACGGGATGACAGCTAACATGGAGTCACACAATGAGGCGCACGGGACGCCACAGTGGCTGTAGGTTAGCTTACGTTAGGTTATGTCGTACTGGCAGACCTCAACCGGCACTAAAATTCAGGGAAACAACACCACGCCACAGTTGCCGGCTGGTTTTCCATTAGCAGATTTCCATAAATTACAACCGGTAATACAAACACCAATCAACATATCAGGTTTCCTCCGAAAAAAATAATAATAATAATAAAGAATTCTAACATCCCTCCCCTTCATCATAAGCAGCCTATCAAAATTAGAGAACAGCCAAGCCTGCTGGTATATTGAAAACAGTGCCAAGTCAACAGGTATATAAGAAACACAGGTTTCTCACTCAGCAGTAAACAAAAGCACCTGGAAGAAATTTGCTTCCAATAGGGACTGATGCAGAAAAGCTTGCTGCTATTGCAGGTTTCCCACAACTGAAGCTGGCAATCAGCTTTCATTTACTAATAACACAAGCAGACAAGGAAATGCGACCATTGTGTTGGACACGGAAGATTATAACACACAAGTGGGGGATTTTCTGCATGAATCCATTTACAGAAACTTAACGGAGATCTGATGGCTAAGACAATCAGAAACTAGAACGAATTTTGATATTACCAGAAGACTAATCTCACAAGTTCCACAGGCACCAAGAATATATGGTGCACAGAAGGTCCACAAAGAGGCCTTTCCTTTATAACCGATTGTCAGTACCATTAATTCACCAATGTATGGTCTAGCCAAGGAATTTGCTCCAAAGCTCGGACATTTGGTGGGGCACACAAATTCATACATTAAGGACTCCACCCATTTTGTGGAACTTTTAAAAGAAAACTGTAGCTCGGCCACAGACATGATGGTTAGCTTCGACGTGAAGTCTTATTCACGAATAGACCGATACAAGACACCATGATCACGGACACATGGCACCCGATATCTGCGATCTAGTCCTCCACTGTGTAACGAGCACCTATTTCAGGTGGAAAGGGGAATTTTACGAACAGACGGAGGAGTAGCAATGGGCTCCCCTCTTTTGCCTATTGCAGCAGACATCTTTATCAAAGAATTTGAAGAAGCTGCTCTCCAGTCCGCACCATTACACCCAGACTGATGGCTCGGATATATACAAAGTAATTTTATTATCTGGCCACATGGAGAGGAAGAGCTACGAAATTTCCAACAGCACCTCAACCACCAGCACGAAGCATCCAATTTACTATGGAGATGGAAAAGAATCGGGTGCTGCCTTTCCTCAACGTGGGAGTTTACAGAAAGCCTGATAGTAAACTGGGTCATAAAAAACATAATAAGCCAACCATTACTGACAGGCACCTGCTTGCCTCCTCCCAGTATCACCCTACACAGAAGATATCCACCCTGCACAATTTAACCAAGAGGATTCTCAGGATCAGCGAAGAGGTACATCTAAAGGGTGACAGCAACAGCTCGGAGGCGGGCAGTCAGGGAGACGTGCCGACTACAAACTTCATCCTGTACGAGCAGTACAGCACCCCCACGAGACTGAATGCCGACCTCGGGGGGGGGGGGGGGTTCAAACTGGACCGGGAAGAAATGTGGAAGCTCAAAGTGGTTGTTGGGATGCAGTTTGCCCAAGGCAGAGAACAAGTGGACACTGTGATTCTAAGAGTAGCCGTAAATGCTCTCTGTCGGATCTAAGGCCATGAATGTTCCACTGCAAGAGAAACAGGGTGAGGAAAACTGAAGGAGCGTCACCTCGGCAGCTACTGAGTGCCTGCCTTCGAAGATTCGCTGCTACAGGGCACAGAGGAGGAGGATCCTGCTCCAAGCGGTCTACTGAAGTTTCGGCATTATTCTGCTTCGGGCCTATGACTCCGGGGCGGAATGTAGGAAGATTTCGCAGGAGTATTCCTTCTGTCCTTTCCAGCCTGCCGGTTGCGTAGCTGGTGCCTTCGCCCCGTGAGGCACGAGTTTGGTGGCATGTTGCACGGCGGAAGGAGGAGACTGGGACACTACCACGATGCTGGGCGATTTCACAATTGCAGTGCTAAATTTGAGGTCGCACATCTGCACACCCACGCTCTTCCTGGGGCGAGGTGTAGTGGGAACAGTACTGTTAAGTGTCAGATGGTAGAATGCAGGGTTTCTGACTAGCCAACAACTTGCGAATAACTCTGTATGGCACTTTTTCCTTCACCTGGATCTCCTGGACAGCACACTCATCGAGGGAGGAGACGGCACAATCGTCATTGCAGTCGATTTGACAGGGCCCTACCACAGGTTACGTATCCGGCCGGATGTCGCCAGGACTCTCGAGTGAGGTAACGGTGACACTGGTAGCGGCACATGATGTTTAGAATATACAGCCTGACTGTGATAACTTTATCACCTGCTTTAACCTTGGACGGAAGCACCACTCTATCAAAGGCGAGAAATAGAGTGCGGGTGTGCACTAAGGTGTAATATACCTTTTCCATCACCCGTCGGTCGACAATGATACCCTGATAAGAGGTAAGATTGCATTTTGGCCTCGGTCAGACCGTTGAGCAGCCCAGTGTAAATAACACTGCGGGAAGAATTCAGAGTGTTACGGGCCTTGACACGAATGGGGTAGTCGTGGAGAAGCGAAGCAGCAAGCAGTTTTGTGCTTGAGAATCAGGAGCAGTCTCCAAAACCAAAGTGCCATTCCTTAAACGAGAGCAGGATTTCGCTGGGCCGGAAATTGCATCGACACTTTTCTGAATAATAAACGGATTTACCATGGCAAAGCACTGACCGTCTTCAGAAATTGAGATGACGAGGAACCTCAGTGCAGCTGTGAGGGTCTTCAAATTGTTAGGCTCATTCTGTCGACATTTCGTAGCTGTCGACTGTGGAGACAATCAGCTCTGAAAATCCCCCACGATTGCCAGTGTCTTTGATCGCGCGCTCCTTCCGACAGGGGCCCCCTTTAGAACAGGGAGCACTCATCTCGGGTAACAGTTCCACCTCAGCTCACACCTCCCGAACACCTGACAGAGGGGCCAATCGGCAATTTGGGAACGTAGCAACTCAGGCAATCACCCCTCCCTGGGCCCAACTCATACCAGAGGTACATGCGAACACTACCTGTCGACCCGGGACCGGGAATTACACGTTACCCACTCACCCGTTACAAATCTAGATGTGTGGGCCAGCTTTCGGGAGCGCTTGGGGAGGAAGAAGGAGAGGAACCTCAAATGCTGAAGTGGAGGAAGGACAGAAGGTGAACAAAGAAAAGAAAAAAAGGAACAGAAACAGTTGAGAGTATTCCGATACTGAATACAAAAATGCAGAATACATTTCCCGACAGCCCAGATGAGGGAGAGGGAAGAGAACAGCAAGGGGATAGACAGGCAGCACGGTACTGACTGTAGGAGAATAAAGGACGACTCAGACAAAATTTCTAGTCAGTGTGATGAATGACAGCTTCCTCTAAATGTAGAAAAATATAAGCTATTGTGGATAAGCAGGAAAAACAATCCTGCAACAGTCGATTACGGCATTAGTAGTGTGCTGTAGAGTGAGTGTGTTAGATTGGTAGCAGGGAAGGTGAATGGTAGACTTCAGTTTATTGTGAGAATTTTACGGAAGTGTGGTTCACATGTACATAATGAGACCATGTACAGAACATCAGTGCAACTCGTTCTTGAGTGCTTTTCTGGTGCCTGGGTTTCCCAGTAGGTCAGATTAAAGGTCGACATCTAAGCATTCATTACAGAGACACGCTGCCACAAGCTCTCTGCATTAGTCCCAGCAGATGCCAGCTGACTGTCCTCGGATGGTGTCCCGGCCTTCAGTACGTCCTAACCGTGCATTCCCAAGAGCGGCTGTCCAGACTACTGAGGTCACCTCAAGTCCACCCAAAATGTGTACAACAAATTTGGGTTCTCTTTGAGAGCAGCAGTAACAGAGATATTTGTTATCGGTAGGCTCGATATTTGTGTATTAGACCGCATGTGCCAAGAACACACTTTTAATATTTCTTCCAGTCACCCTCGATGTTGCTACATTCTGTGAGCCTCAGACTGAGCTTCTTCACTCTTTCATAGAATCTTTTGGCCGAGACCCGGACCCTCCTCTCTCTCACTATCTCTCTTTCCACCCTCACCCCCTCCACATAGCTCTCCGCCTCAAAGCTCACTCGGGTCTATAAAAATTTATCATGGCAGTACTAATCACCATTTACTATGATTAGCCAAGCACAACTTTTTACCATATCACACACTCCAATAATCAACAACTTTTTACCACATCATACACTCCAACAACCATTTACTATGATTAGCCAAGCACAACTTTTTGCCACGTCACACACTCCAGCACTCAACAAATTTTTACCACATCATACAGTCCAGCGACCATTTACTATGATTAGTCAGCACAACTTTTTACCGCACACACTCCAGCAATGAACACCATACTCAATGCTCAAGGAGAAGTTTTGACATTTTCTGTGTCTACACTTACAGATTAGTGGTACTCATTCCTAACAGTTCTTTAACTTTCAGGACATTGTTCCTGAAGATAACTGAATCTCATGTTGGAACAAATATTTTCTGTTTTAATCAGTAAATGCGTTTGACTATCAACATTTCATTTAGTGACAAACATCATTTCTGCCACCCTATATAAAGTAAGGGACAGCAGTCAATTACATATAGGTGGGTCGATGCAGGAAGCACTTAATACTTAACAGAAAACAGCATTAACATTAGGTTTTGAGCACTAGCTTTTTTTCCAGTAGTACACATACACATTCAAACACATCACGGAGACACGCCAAATGTATACTCTCGTGGCGATGGCATCAGTCTTCCATCCTAAAACTCATCATATCACATGTCACAGAATTTTTACATAAAATTGTACCAAATTATCAACCTATGTAGGAAACTCATCCCAGCACATATTTTACATGTGGTAGAATTTAGAATGGATGCAGTCATTCTAGATGTGAGAAAAATAATGCCCTAACTGGAGTTCCTCAAATTGTGGTAACTCGTGCAGACAACAGAATAAATAGCACTACTATCCACTGTCAAAAAATTGCCTAGCTTCCATTTTTATTAAACTTCTTACTTTGCTTTCCATATGCTCCTAGTAGAATGCACAATGGAACCAAACCTGATAGAATGAAATTCCTTCACAAACATCAACACACTAAAAAATGAGTAAATTTACTTATTCTAAAAAGCAACAGCCCACTAATACAGCGAATTTTGTACAAAACAGTATTTGTACAGATGGCTGAATGGTTCCACCAGTAAATCGCTCCCTTGTGAATACAAATACATTTAAACTTAACATCTTTAGCCATGTAGGATAACTCTGAATTAGCAAACAGATTATAGCAATCGATAAACGTGCTCATACTTCACTGGACCCAGCTCGTCTATTCAGGCCAGAAAGATGGTCTACTATAGACAAGATGTAGAATTCAAATATTTTTATTTCAGAATGAACAGTGGATGGACTGGTCTTTACACTAAATAAGCAATCTCTCAGTATCAACAATAGTGACTTACAGAAGTTAAGCAAATGCAAATCGTTATCACTTATTTGCAATTAGAGCCTCGCTTTTCCCAATTGAGACTAATGGTTTGCTGCTGTACGCTCTAACTTTGCATAAGCATCTCAACAGTTGTCATATTAACTGGAAGCTGTTATAGATGTGAAGGCAGAAAGTGAAACATTCAAGTCTCTGTCTATAATATAAAATATCTGTAAATATTAACATCTTCAGCAGGAAGCACTTTATGTTATTAACATCTTCGTTACTTACCCGTAGGTGTGATTCTGCTGACAATGACGAGCTAGGAGGGCTGTTTGCAGGTACCAAAGTAGTTCTTGGCTCAGGGACAGGTACCACTGTAGCGAGTGGAACTGAAGTAACTTGCAGAGGTGGTCGTGGAGGCGCTGGAGGCTGCGTCGTCAGTGCTGGGAGTGGAGGAGCCGCGTAGGTGGTCAACAGGCAGGCATCTCTATGCCACAGATTTCCCACAGTACATAGAGGTGCATTGCTATCACAGCTTCTTCAACAGAGAGAGCATCATCCTTTGTTATCAGCGAGTTGCCTGCGCACACAGTAAGTTGGCTCACTAACTAAAATTTACTAAAACAAATGTCGTAATCTACAGAAACACATCACAACTTTATAAGGACTGGCAAGTCTTAAATGGTAGAAATTACTTTTTAGTGAGTAACAAGCCATCACTTAAAAGACTGGCACAAATATGTCCATGAAGTTTGGACAAAAATAATGGCATATGTTGGATGGGCAGTAAAATCATGTATTCAACATAAAGGAAGTTTGCTCCTACAAAGTTTGGTCTATGCAGCAAATGCTGTACCTGAGCAAACAGATCTCAAACATTAAAATTAGTATACGGAAGCTACTAGTACATTGCTAATATTGAGTGAAATAGTCTAAACCACACAGAAAAAATGCAAACCGTCTGCACTTCAGAATTTTCTTCTCGATTTAACAACTCAGCAATGGCAATACTTTCCCACGTGACCTTTCTAAGAATACAAAATATCTGTCACAAATTAATTTTCTGATTTATTAGTAAGTCTATTTTTAAGAGGCTGCTGACTCACCATATCTTTCTCAGAACATGATCAGGTAACTGTGATATTTTAAAGAAATCATGTGCAACAGAACCGGCAACCAATCCTGCAGAATTAAGTTCTAGTGAACGGAAACAATCAGTGTGGATTTCTTGTCGCTCTTCATTGATTGTCCACACTTTTGATGGGTACTTCTCTTCAGTCCCAAATAACAGTTGTTGTTCTTCACATGATATTTTTAACCAGAAAAGTTTTATCTGAACATAAAAACTCTTCACAGTTAAACTGCAAACAACAGTTTTCATTATCTGGTTTGTGGCAAACGGGCCTCAAGAAAAAGATGCCATATAATATGAACACTTTTATCTGGCTAGTATTACAGATGTAGGTGTTGGTCCTACACAACACAGAAGGCAACAAGATCCACATATTCACTATAAATTAAAACATTCATCAATTCTTGTCTGCCTGAATGTACATACTCAGAAAATCTCCATCCAAGCACATAGATAATTCTCAATGTAGTTTTTCATGCTATATGCTGCAGCTACAGGACTGAACATCTCATCTCATTATATATACACTCCTGGAAATTGAAATAAGAACACCGTGAATTCATTGTCCCAGGAAGGGGAAACTTTATTGACACATTCCTGGGGTCAGATACATCACATGATCACACTGACAGAACCACAGGCACATAGACACAGGCAACAGAGCATGCACAATGTCGGCACTAGTACAGTGTATATCCACCTTTCGCAGCAATGCAGGCTGCTATTCTCCCATGGAGACGATCGTAGAGATGCTGGATGTAGTCCTGTGGAACGACTTGCCATGCCATTTCCACCTGGCGCCTCAGTTGGACCAGCGTTCGTGCTGGACGTGCAGACCGCGTGAGACGACGCTTCATCCAGTCCCAAACATGCTCAATGGGGGACAGATCCGGAGATCTTGCTGGCCAGGGTAGTTGACTTACACCTTCTAGAGCACGTTGGGTGGCACGGGATACATGCGGACGTGCATTGTCCTGTTGGAACAGCAAGTTCCCTTGCCGGTCTAGGAATGGTAGAACGATGGGTTCGATGACGGTTTGGATGTACCGTGCACTATTCAGTGTCCCCTCGACGATCACCAGTGGTGTACGGCCAGTGTAGGAGATCGCTCCCCACACCATGATGCCGGGTGTCGGCCCTGTGTGCCTCGGTCGTATGCAGTCCTGATTCTGGCGCTCACCTGCACGGTGCCAAACACTCATACGACCATCATTGGCACCAAGGCAGAAGCGACTCTCATCGCTGAAGACGACACGTCTCCATTCGTCCCTCCATTCACGCCTGTCGCGACACCACTGGAGGCGGGCTGCACGATGTTGGGGCGTGAGCGGAAGACGGCCTAATGGTGTGCGGGACCGTAGCCCAGCTTCATGGAGACGGTTGCGAATGGTCCTCGCCGATACCCCAGGAGCAACAGTGTCCCTAATTTGCTGGGAAGTGGCGGTGCGGTCCCCTACGGCACTGCGTAGGATCCTACGGTCTTGGCGTGCATCCGTGCGTCGCTGCGGTCCGGTCCCAGGTCGACGGGCACGTGCACCTTCCGCCGACCACTGGCGACAACATCGATGTACTGTGGAGACCTCACGCCCCACGTGTTGAGCAATTCGGCGGTACGTCCACCCGGCCTCCCGCATGCCCACTATACACCCTCGCTCAAAGTCCGTCAACTGCACATACGGTTCACGTCCACGCTGTCGCGGCATGCTACCAGTGTTAAAGACTGCGATGGAGCTCCGTATGCCACGGCAAACTGGCTGACACTGACGGCGGCGGTGCACAAATGCTGCGCAGCTAGCGCCATTCGACGGCCAACACCGCGGTTCCTGGTGTGTCCGCTGTGCCGTGCGTGTGATCATTGCTTGTACAGCCCTCTCGCAGTGTCCGGAGCAAGTATGGTGGGTCTGACACACCGGTGTCAATGTGTTCTTTTTTCCATTTCCAGGAGTGTGTATATATATATATATATATATATATATATATATATATATATATATATATATATATATACCAAAAGAAATCAGTTGAGTAATCAGTGGAACACTTTTATGCATTGTAGGACAACAACTTTCATGTTTTCTACCTGTTTCACTTATGCAACATACTGTGTAAATGTAAATGTAAAGTTCCATACCGTGGTAAGTGAACAGAAGGCATTCCACACATTCGAATTTAACTGTCGGCTTCTGTCTTTGCAGTTCGCAGAAGATTTCGTCAGTGATAAAGTGAAGCACTTTGTAATATTATTGGGATTTCCATAGTATGAAAGGTTTGAGTACCCTTGGAAAGGCACTCACCTATCTGTATATTAAATGATCAACTTATGAGATGAGACCTATTCTTTGAAAGACATTTGTTTTATATAATTTACGTAACTGTAAAGATGCGCATCTAGCACGAACGCTAATACATCAATTGCACAGTCAAGGAAACAGTTTAACAGAAGCTGAACTGAACGTTCCACTTCGATCTAAATAAAAGATGACAGTAAAAACTTTTGTAGATCTTCAGATTTTAATGTACTTCTGCTTGTAATGTGAAAGCGTAAAGAAGCTCGTCTTTAAGCCATATAAGTGAGCGGTCTTGCCTGCATGCAGACAACAGTTATTAATTTATAAAATTCAAGTAATTTAGTTCGATACTGTAAACCAGCAAGTTATTGTTATGAAGGTGTTGAACGGTGCAAGAATTGTCTTGAAGGAAGGAGAAAAGTAATGACTGTAATTTGTGATAAAAACGTGAACCAAGAAACTAGTACAGGACAGGCTGAAATCTGATCGCACCATACAGTTAGAAAAGTACTTATGTAAGTTATACTGTTTATAAATAAGCCCTAATTGCTTGTGAGAATTGTTTGAATATATTTAGTGTTTACCAGATTTCTTATTCTATTCTTTTCCTTTTTTTTTTACCTCGATGTCGTATTATTTTTGTAAATATCAAACAGCCTTTACTACAGCAGAGAATACTGCGGCATCCTGTTCGTAGACAGAAGGTCGCTCCTTGTCTTCTATACAACTCATACCTGCCCCGCATATTAATGATTTCATTTGCCAATGCAATTGATTTTATTGTTCATTGTTAAAGGTCCCTTAGGTAATTATAAAATTCATACAGATTACGTAAAGAAATCTGGGTTGTTCTTTTCCAAATAATAGAAGTCTTTGCATAGTCAAAAACTAGCCTCCTTCTGACAACGATCAGGAGCCGACCAGAAGACTGATGTCTTCGACCGCTTTCGTGTTTCCTGTGGCAAAGCTGTGCCAAACTGGGAACACGACATTCTAGTATGAAACAAAATATAAGATTGAAATTGAATAAAAATTCAAATACATTTAACCTATTTGCTTTTTCATACTAGAACTTTCAAATACAAACAACATCCACAGATGGATACAGCTGTTTGAAGAAACAGCATATGTGTGTGTGCAAAGTGAAAAGGTACAGTCTAGCCTCACGTATTTGCACAAAAGTTGAAATAATTTACCTTTCGTTTGAACTCGATCCGTGAAAATTGACAAACGAAGCCAGTAGGCAACAAGAAACGCTACAAACAACATTTTGGCGTATTCTTAAATAGAAGCTGAAATGGCCATATCTAATGTGCTCTACCTGAGATGACATACAGACTTTAGTATGTATCGTATGTAGATGTTTGTGTGGCCAAGGGGAACCATACAGAACATGATACAGTTTTGGGCTTTCTCAACGTTCTCTGTACTTCTGTGTCCGATGCACTAAATAGTTGTATCCACCTGTATTTGTTTTATTCTTTGCAACTGGCTGCTACAGACGACCTAACACAGCAACAACCAATTGGAGAATGTATCTGGTATTGACATGTATTGTTTTCACAACAGCCACATTCTGCTCCTACCTCAAATGCCAGTGACCACAGCCAATTCACCTGTGGTTGATAGCCTAACTGTTGAGATAAGTTTCAGTGTTCTTCAATTACCCGTGCATTAACGATTAACTCTATCAGAAGTAGAGTTTCTTCAGTCCAAAGATTGGTGTGACGGAGCTCTTCACGTTATTCTATCCTGTGCAAGCCTCTTCATCTAAACTACATATTAATAATATGGAGATTTTTTTGATACCAACTTATTTAAAATTTTATTATGATTTTTGTTATTAATTAGAAATTGACAGTGGAGTAATCACTGAAAAAACTAAATTCCTCATTTTTTAAAACTGGAGAAAAAATAATGTGTTCCCGTCAAAGTACCAGGGTTCTCACTGTTTTCTGCCAAAGGATACGTTTGGGGACACCTGCCATCAATAAATAAAGTATAAAACAGACAATGAAAACTTAAGGTTCGAATACCAACAATTTAAGGAATAGGATAGATTGCTACTCACAGTGAAGATGACTCACTGAGTTGCAGACAGGCATAATGAAAAGACTTAT
Source organism: Schistocerca serialis cubense (assembly GCF_023864345.2). Taxonomy (NCBI): domain Eukaryota; kingdom Metazoa; phylum Arthropoda; class Insecta; order Orthoptera; family Acrididae; genus Schistocerca; species Schistocerca serialis. The sequence continues at coordinate 11,436,946 of NW_026047583.1, forward strand.
ACACAATGCAGGTATTGGCCAAAGCCTTCCTCCAGAAAACATACACACACTGACACAAGCAGGCACACTTCGCACACACTCGGCCATCAACACTGGCACTCCAACCAGAGTTTGGGTCAGAGCTGCCGTGGCAGCAGCCGTGCATGCACGAGGTGTGCTCGCTCTTGTGTATGTTTTCTTTGCCTGAGGAAGGCTTTGGATGCTACCTGCAATCGGTCTTATCGTTGTTCCTGTCTGCAACTGAACGGGTCATCTTTATGGTGAGTAGCAATCTATCTTATTCCTTATAACATATAAAACAAGAAAGACTTTCCCTCAACAACCAGAACGTGGAAGGTTTATTACAACCACCATAAAATACTCAATGGGCTAGAAAGATCATGTCATCCCATCCCCCACCCTTTTCATTCCCAATGTTGCACTGAAGTCCCAGAAAATTTGTTTAGAGACTCTTCATTTATCAAATCAATATCAAACAAAATGATATCATACACTAAAAATCACATACCATGACTCACCTGCAGAGTTTTTTCTGTGATCTTCTACAGAAGCTAGAACAGCTCCAGGTTTAAGGTTGTCAGTATCACGGTTCAGCATTTTCAACTCGTGTTCAAGTCTATTGATGCGGTTCAGTCCAAGGTAGCAGCCTCGGCAAAGCACTCCAGCACCGTCGATACTGAAATCGATAACTTCTCCAACGACAGTGCGAAGCTGTTGGTGCAATCGGATCTGGCTAGTGTCGGTCCATGCTGTCAAGGTTGATGCTGTTGGTCCAGCTGCTGCATTGCACACGTAGTGGTCTATGTCATTCTCCCTGTCAGTACAAGCAAATATCTGTGGTAAAAGTTCCTCAGTATTCAATTATGTTGCACTGGACAACAATAGTGCGTACTCTGAAAGGAGCAACTATTATTGCCAACCCAAATAGGCCAATCTGGTGCAGTCCACGAGTTGTCAAGTGGCTATATCTGTGAGGGTACACGACGACTTGATACAGGCCCCCCTACCACTCCCAACCGTGCAGAATGTGTTGTATAAAACATAGGAAATGTTGGGTGCCTGGCAATAGCTTTAAAGCAAGCCTAAGCTATGTGGAGTCAGTTCTGTACTACTTGAAGTGACCCACTCAAGATGGCTTGTACTTATATGAAATTTGGATAACACTGGAGGTTGATTATTTGATGAAATAAACTGTGAGAGTTATCAGCAGTAAAACATTTCTGCAGGGGACCATTAAGTTTTAGAAAAGGCAGAGTACTGTAATGGCTGGAGCACTGTGTGCACGAAACCTGGTGACCCCTGGGGGGAGGAAAATGAGGGATAGTGAGAGAATTCCATCCTACAGAACTAAAACTTTTCTGATGGCATGTCAATATAAAGCTACTGCTGCTGCTGCTCCACCACCACCATCACCCACACCACCAGCACAACCACAACAACCAACTGAACTCACTTGAGGAGCCCCGACACTGCCGCCGCTGCTGCTGCTGTGGCTGCTCCTGCTGGTTCACCAAACAATTTCTCCTGACTGACAGAGAACAAAAAAAAAGAGTTACTGTATGACAAGGTCAACAGCTTCACATCAAAAAGTAAAGTGACCAAAAGACAAACTAAGGATTCCAGAACTCAGGTGAATGTTGCCTATCTAAAGAGTTCCAATGGACAAAATAAGTTGACTATCAGTATTTCACATCATAATTGACTACAAATTTTTTTTGTTGTGGACCGCCCTCACAAAATGGTGAAGGGATACAAGTTCATCACTTAACATACTTTAGTTGTTAGTACACCCAAGGCTGCCACGGGGCAGGAAATTACAATATGACACAACACTACTAGTTTCTTCAACTTGCACAAGGATCCGAAGAGAATAAGCACTGATACTGCATCCAAAAGATTTCATTATTCAAAACTGAAGACCTGTTAAACTCTTAAAAGCAATGACAGATGCACGACAACGGTTCGCAACGAGTGCACATACTGCGGGTTCTCGTGTCTCGCTCATGTGTGCTGCACTATCTGCATTACCCCCTTAGGTGATTTCCAGGAAAATACTTCCTACCAGTTGAAATCATAAATAGTGGACTCCATTAACTCCCAGATGTCTGTGGACTTCTTGAAAAGGTTGCTACACCCAGCTTTTTACGTTTCATCAAAATGAAAAGTGCCAAACAAGATGATGTAGTCACAGTTCCACATGATAAACTGTTCACTACTGATGTGCCATCATTATTGTGCATTACATGTACTTTATTTTTGGTCACCTATTAACAGCCATTCTTTCAATGCAATTCAACCCCATTAACTAAAAGTACTTCAGATTTTTCCAGTGTACTCTTCACATCTATTATCTCCATTTCAGCTGTCATTAGCTCAAATGTACTCTAAATTATATTATAGAAACCTCATTTTGGCTACCTCAATTCTTCAATCTCCCCCCCCCCCCCCCCACATGACTATTTGCCCAAAAAATTGATTACTGAATTGTGTGTTTACTAAACTACTAAAAATGCAAACGGCCACACGAGCAGCAGTGACTTTAGTAAACTCACAAATGCACATGTACTCGGGTTCCCCTCCCCCCACCAAAGTTTCATGAAAGCTGGTTAGCTACGAAAATGGTGGATTCCAATCCAATGTCAGTTCTCTGATCTTGTCTGTTATAAATCTGCCATTCGCCCTCTCACCTTCCTAGTTGTGGATCATTTCCATACCACTGACCGGTTTGGGTTAGATGCATTTAACGTTTCCGTATTGGCAAATAGAGTCTCCCCACTCTGAGTTTTCATCTCTGTTTTCGAAAAATTGACAGGCGATCACCGCTTCCAAGATTGATTTGTCGGAAGAGTACTTGCAGCTCTCCTCCGAGGAGGCCGTTACGCGCCTTCTCGCTGTCAATACGCCTTTCAGCCTGTACCGATACTGACCGTTGTCTGCAATTTTTCAATATGTTTTAAAACTCCTGACACCCTCTGTACCTGACTGCACCAATTACCTCTTCGTTCATTGCTTTTTGTTTTAGTGTCGAGTGCGACCACACAAACTTGCAGTTTTTCCAGCCTTCAATTGAGTACCTACGTTTTGAGGTTTCTCACACGGGTGTCGAGCCATTACATCACCACGTTGACACAACTGTGGCTTTGCCACAGCCGATTTCCAATGAGGCAAGCATTTCTAGGTAAAGCTAAACATATTTACAGGGTGCGACCACTGTCGCTTGGCCACTGCAGACCTTTTCCATAAAAATGTGCCTTTTTTCTGGTCCCCAGCTTGCGACCGAGCATTCGCTTTGCTTCAATCTGCTCACGTCTGGCCACTTTACAGCCAGATCAGCAGCTCGTGGCGGCTGCAGATGCCTCTCAGCACGGTCTTGCCGCAGTGTTAGCGCACAAATTAGCGGATGCGCTTGAACAACCTATTGCTTACACTACTGAGATATTACCGTATTTACTCGAATCTAAGCCGCACTTTTTTTCCTGTTTTTGTAATCCAAAAAACCGCCTGCGGCTTAGAATCGAGTGCAAAGCAAGCGGAAGTTCTGAAAAATGTTGGTAGGTCCCACCACAACTAACTTCTGCTGTCAAATATATGTAGCGCTACACAGGCATGCTTTGTAGGCACAAAGATAAATACTGGCGCCAAAACCTCTGCGTCAGTAAATAAATTTAAAAGAAAAGGTGGAAGACGAGCTTTTTTTCCTCCACCCCGAGTTTCGACCACTGCACTTTCATACATTATCCAACGAAGTAAATACAAATTCCGTGTTGTTCATCTTAGAATGTAGCAGAATTTCAATATACTACGAAAATCCGACTGGCAAGATTGTTTGGTATATTTGTCAATATGGCCAACTCTACGTTCTGAATTTTTTCCTAGCAGTGAGAAGAGATGGTTGCTAATAGGAACCTGATGACATGTGAATCACATGCAGTATTCTCTTCACCATAAGAATAATACGAATATAAACATTTTGCCATGTATTCTTGCGTGTTTGCTGCTATCTCATTTAAATCCTGTCTTCCTAAAACACTACGAAACTAGAGTGAGACAACAGCAAACGCGGAAGAATATACGTATCATGTCATGTTTATATTCGTATTATTCTTATGCCTAGTAGTGATACAGTCAGAAATGAAGCACAGCAACTGACTAGATTTTTAAATCTAAGATGACTCTAATTTCTATGCAGAATTTGATGTACTAAAGAAGCGGCCGCAAAGATTTTCAAACGGTGAAAAATTTACGCCTAACTCTCGTTCAGAACATGTTCTATCATACGCAATCTATTATTTGGTTCTTGCTGATCATTATCAAAGAAAGCAGCAGTGTAAATAACAACAAATAGCAGTCTCTTGCCATTGTTTCGATAATGAGACGATTCCTCTCTCTTTTTTAAAAAAAATTGTAAGCGGCGGTAGCGCGCACAAAAGCAAGCCATGCCGCGAGCGGCGACAGGCCGTAAACACGCACTATCAGAATGCGAAAACAATGACACAGTATAGTAATGCATTTTCAGCTTAGAGTGATGTAAACACCTATAATAAAGAAGACGGCACTTATCAGATCAAAGGAAAATAAGCAATCGATTCAAACCAGACGAAGCACGTGAAAAAGGAAGGGTACCCGTATAAATACGGACGGAGCGCCTGACGCATAGCAATGGCTACCTGGTAAAGCTTAACTGCTAAGCTTACGACTCGAACCAAACTACTGTAGCTGTATCGTCATTCATTCGACCTACATTGTTTCTCGTATTACAATGGACCAACTTTGTTTCGATTTGGAGGTGCGGCCTAAAACTTTTCTCTCCCCTTGAATTTCGAGTCTCTAATTTCAGGTGCGGCTTATATTCGGGATTTTATTTTTCTTTTATTTCGAGTCTCATTTTTCAGGTGCGGCTTAGATTCGAGTGCGGCTTGCATTCGAGTAAATACGGTAACTCTCACTCTGCACTGGTATTCTATTCCAAGTTTCCCTACGTGGTTCATGGTCCATCCACATCCGTGGCAGCCACTATGTTAGACCCTATTTAAGATTTTTCAATTGAGGGACTTCTGTGTACCATGGTTACTGATAACGGCCCCCAGTTTGTTTCTTGGTAAGTTACATATTTTTGTCTGGCTAGTGGGGTCTGCCATCCCACACAGCTCCGCCACTTGATCCTCAATCTAATAGTGAAGCCGAACACACACTTAGCATGTTTAAAACTCAGATGCAGAAGTCCGTATCTGGCAGGGGCCTGAAGCTGCTTTAGATAATTTTTTTCTTTTGTATAATTTAACTCCGGTTGGAGACAAGAGCCTGGTGGAGCTGCCACACGGATGCCAACCGCAGACCCTCCTTCACCTGCCACATCTGATGCCGCATTGCCAGCTAAGTGACGGTTCCAGCTAGATACACGTATCTCAGCTCACAGTTTTGGCTGCAGGCCGAACTCACCACCGCCGAGCTTCACAGGGCCGACGCCCAAGCGGCATCCACACTACTGACGGCAGGACGTCCGATCACTATAACCGGCCACGCCCGCATGCGGCAGGCTCTGTCGAGGAGGTCCCACCACCTTTCACCTACCCGCCTCCGCCTATCGCCGTTCCCACGTCTCAGATGGTCCGGTTCGTGCTGTAGCGGGGTTCACTGCCAGACAGGTGGCCATCCGGAGTCACCGTCTCCATTCCCACTCCTCGACTGACGTCGCCAGTGTGTCCCCACTGCACCGGATGCCACGGTTAGCGACGCATCTGTCACTGGGTCACGTGATGCACTCCCCGCCGAAACTATTGATGCTGACCACTGACCTCGAACTGGACATTATGACCTACGGCCTCTCATAAGAAGAGGGACGACTTACCAGCCCTACTCGCCCACGCCTGCCCACCACACGCTGCAGCAGCAGCTGACGTCGGGTGACAAAACGGATGTCAGCACCTTCGTCGGTGTTTTCCATTACTAGTAGTCTCTGTGCCTTGCGAGATCAGTGCTTTTTTTCCCCCTTCTTCACAGTACCGTTGCTCCTTTACAGTACCGGTGCTTTTTTCCAGTCCCACGAATTTTTCTGTATCACAAATTTTTCTGTGCCTATAGATTTAATGTATGTTTGTGGTTTTCCCATCCCTAGAAGGGAGCAGCGACAGATTACATCTCCACTCACAATGTGCGCAATTTCAGTGACAGTGTGTCTGTACAGCTCACACGAGCGCTTATAAAGACTCCACAGCGTGCTCTGGTGAGCTGGAAAAGAAACAGTATTATTTAAGCGAGCCCAAACGAGTGCTTAGCCTGTTCCGTATCCCGTATTACTGATGTCCAGTCAATGTGTCTTCGCGGAGTTATTGTTCGATGCAAAGAAAATGAGGTAACTGTCACCACACCTGTAATCATTTACATTCAACTCTATCTGTTGTGGGATCAGAGTGTAAGATAATCAGGGCAAGCCGAAGAGTTAGGCGGAGCAGCAACAGTGTCGGTGTCAACAGTGGCCAGAGCAGCAACAGCGTCGGTGTCAACTGTGGCTGGAGCAACTGCTGTTGGGCGATCGTCAGCTACTGTGGCTGGGGCAGGTGCACCAGCTCCTGCATATGCTGCACACAGGCATCGGCACGGGTCACTGCCAGTGGCAGCTGCCAGTGAAGCCCTCTGATGAGAGTATGGGTCTGCAAACAGACACATTTGTTGTCCCACTCCTGTGCTCTCTAATATATTAATGGACAGTAAATTACTGATACAAGTTGTGACAGATAGAAAAAAAATTATGTCTAGAGGAACGGGATTTGGGGAATCGAAATATAATGTCCAGTTCACAACAGAGATTGAACGCGAGGAATGGATTTACAACGGAGCGCTTCTAACAGTAGCCCCTGTGAGGGAACTGTCAAGGTATTTGTCTCGAGTAAATCAGCTGCACTGTAGCCACGAGCACATCTGACCCGTACGTGTGGCGAGACCGCATAAATCCACATTCCCCAGAGAGGGGAACTGTAGCCGCAGTGGCAATGGCCCGGACGCTCGGCTGGTCTGTCCTTTTAACATTAGCTAACGTGGTCTCACTATAGCAGTACTGCGAATGGCTGTCACTGACATACAACTCGAGTAGTCGTACTTCCCGAGGACATCCGGCTCCGATGTACGGCTTAATAACTGTGGCATCGTCTTGTGGAAAATATTCCTTAGAGAAAATAGTTGCCACTCCCCCCACACAGAATTCAGATCTGTGGTCAGTGACTGCTCAGACAATAATATCATAGAAAAAAATAAAACTGGCACTCCACAGACCAGTACGCAGGATGCTAGAGCACGTAACAGAGTTGGTAGGTTAGAGTATTTAAAAAGACATATGGATAAATTCAAGTTAAATATAGTGCAAATAATTGAAATGCTATGGCTGGAAGTAAAGGATTTCTGGTCAGGTCTGTTAAGGGTTATAAACATGAAATCAAATAAGCATCAGGGAGGAGTAAGGCTGATAATGAATAAAAAAAGTAGCAAAGTGGGTAAGCGATTGAAATGTGCAATACTGGAGTTAAAAATTATTCAGATATTTGAAGGAAATATAAACTTAATTCTGAATGTTGTTGTTGTTGTGGTCTTTAGTCCTGAGACTGGTTTGATGCAGCTCTCCATGCTACTCTATCCTGTGCAAGCTTCTTTATCTCCCAGTACCTACTGCAACCTACATCCTTCTGAATCTGCTTAGCATATTCATCTCTTGGTCTCCATCTACGATTTTTACCCTCCACGCTGCCCTCCAATGCTAAATTTGTGATCCCTTGATGCCTCAAAACATGTCCTACCAACCGATCCCTTCTTCTAGTCAATTTGTGCCACAAACTTCTCTTCTCCCCAATCCTATTCAATGCCTCCTCATTAGTTACGCGATCTACCCACCTTATCTTCAGCATTCTTCTGTAGCACCACATTTCGAAAGCTTCTATTCTCTTCTTGTCCAAACTATTTATCGTCCATGTTTCACTTCCATACATGGCTACACTCCATACAAATACTTTCAGAAACGACTTCCTGACACTTAAATCTATACTCAATGTTAACAAATTTCTCTTCTTCAGAAACGATTTCCTTGCCATTGCCAGTCTACATTTTATATCCTCTCTACTTCGACCATCATCAGTTATTTTACTCCCTAAATAGCAAAACTCCTTTACTACTTTAAGTGTCTCATTTCCTAATCTAATTCACTCAGCATCACCTTATTTAATTTGACTACATTCCATTATCCTCATTTTGCTTTTGTTGATGTTCATCTTATATCCTCCTTTCAAGACACTGTCCATTCCGTTCAACTGCTCTTCCAAGTCTTTTGCTGTCTCTGACAGAATTACAATGTCATCGGCAAACCTCAATGTTTTTACTTCTTCTCCATGAATTTTAATGCCTACTCCGAATTTTTCTTTTGTTTCCTTTACTGCTTACTCAATATACAGATTGAATAACATCGGGGAGAGGCTACAACCCTGTCTCACTCCTTTCCCAACCACTGCTTCCATTTCATGCCCCTCGACTCTTACAACTGCCATCTGGTTTCTGTACAAATTGTAAATAGCCTTTCCCTCCCTGTATTTTACCCCTGCCACCTTCAGAATTTGAAAGAGAGTATTCCAGTTAACATTGTCAAAAGCTTTCTCTAAGTCTACAAATGCTTGAAACGTAGGTTTGCCTTTTCTTAATCTTTCTTCTAAGATAAGTCGTAAGGTTAGTATTGCCTCACGTGTTCCAACATTTCTACGGAATCCAAACTGATCTTCCCCGAGGTCCGCTTCTACTAGTTTTTCCATTCGTCTGTAAAGAATTCGCATTAGTATTTTGCAGCTGTGACTTATTAAACTGATAGTTCGGTAATTTTCACATCTGTCAACACCTGCTTTCTTTGGGATTGGAATTATTATATTATTCTTGAAGTCTGAGGGTATTTCGCCTGTCTAATAATTCTTGCTCACCAGATGGTAGAGTTTTGTCATGACTGGCTCTCCCAAGGCCATCAGTAGTTCTAATGGAATGTTGTCTACTCCCGGGGCCTTGTTTCGACTCAGGTCTTTCAGTGCTCTGTCAAACTCTTCACTCAGTATCTTATCTCCCATTTCGTCTTCATCTACATCCTCTTCCATTTCCATAATATTGTCCTCAAGTACTTCATCCTTCTATAAACCCTCTATATACTCCTTCCACCTTTCTGCCTTCCTTTCTTTGCTTAGAACTGGGTTGCCATCTGAGCTCTTGATATTCATACAAGTGGTTCTCTTCTCTCCAAAGGTCTCTTTAATTTTCCTGTAGGCAGTATCTATCTTACCCCTAGTGAGACAATCCTCTACATCCTTACATTTGTCCTCTAGCCATCCCTGCTTAGCCATTTTGCACTTCCTGTCGATCTCATTTTTGAGACGTTTGTATTCCTTTTTGCCTGCTTCATTTACTGCACTTTTATATTTCCTCCTTTCATCAATTAAATTCAATATTTCTTCTGTTACCCAAGGATTTCTACTAGCCCTCGTCGTTTTACCTAGTTGATCGTCTGCTGCCTTCACTACTTCATCCCTCAGAGCTACCCATTCTTCTTCTACTGTATTTCTTTCACCCATTCCTGTTAATTGTTCCCTTATGCTCTCCCTGAAACTCTCTACAACCTCTGGTTCTTTCAGTTTATCCAGGTCCCATCTCCTTAAATTCCCACCTTTTTGCAGTTTCTTCAGTTTCAATCTGCAGTTCATAACCAATAGATTGTGGTCAGAATCCACATCTGCCCCTGGAAATGACTTACAATTTAAAACCTGGTTCCTAAATCTCTGTCTTACCATTATATAATCTATCTGATACCTTTTAGTATCTCCAGGATTCTTCCAGGTATACAACCTTCTTTTATGATTCTTGAACCAAGTGTTAGCTATGATTAGGTTATGCTCTGTGCAAAATTCTACAAGGCGGCTTCCTCTTTCATTTCTTCCCCCCAATCCATATTCACCTACTATGTTTCCTTCTCTCCCTTTTCCTACTTACGAATTCCAGTCACCCATGACTATTAAATTTACGTCTCCCTTCACTACCTGAATAATTTCTTTTATTTCATCATACATTTCATCAAATTCTTCATCATCTGCAGAGCTAGTTGGCATATAAACATGTACTACTGTAGTAGGCATGGGCTTTGTGTCTATCTTGGCCACAATAATGCGTTCACTATGCTGTTTGTAGTAGCTAACCCGCACTCCTATTTTTTTTATTCATTATTAAACCCACTCCTGCATTACCCCTATTTGATTTTGTATTTATAACCCTGTAATCACCTGACAAAAAGTCTTGTTCCTCCTGCCACCACACTTCACTAATTCTGAAGGGGGAATGGAATTTGACAGTAGGAATAGGAAAAACTGTAGGAAAGCACGGACTGGGAGAAAGGAATTACGTGGGAAGTCACTTGACAGAATTCTGCACACAACACAATTTCCTAACATTTCACTTAAAGAATCATGGAATACGATTATACACGTGAAAGAGATGTGGAGACACTGCTAGATTTCAGATAGATACACGACACCTGTCCAATACAGGACTACATAATTTTTTTACAGTCATAATTTCTTGTGCTACAACTTCATTGCACCATTTTCTGTTACTGTCATGTGTAACAAACACACTGTACTTAGAAGATTTTTGGCACTCCCAATTTCCACCAATGACAGAGGGCAAGATGAGGCACATTCACAACATTCACTATCCACTGCCACAACAGTGGAAGTGACACGTGATGAACAACATGCAGTTCTGATCTCTGAAATTATTCTTTCTTCTCAGCAAATCTTCAGTTGAGGCCTATGCAATGTTACAAGAGGCCTATGGAAAGTTTGCTCTTCCCTACAGCAGAACTCAAAAGATGGTTAAATTGTTTAAAGAGGGAAACAACAATGACTGTACTGGCACTCCAGTTACGGCCTTAAAGAAGAATACAACGCCGGTGTTGTCATCAGGGAAGATCGACGAATAACCTTAGGGACAATTCCAAAAATACTGAAAATTTTGTTCCCTGCCACAGACAAGTCCTTGAAAGAATGTTTACACACAAGTTGTGTCTATGTGAGGCAGGTTCCGTCACTCGATTTTCAAACAGAGGCATTCACGTGCAGGTCTGTGTGGAGTTTGAGTTGACATTACATGTGGATTAGTAGTTTCTTCCAGATGTAATCAATGCTGATGAAACTTGGCTATGTCATTTTGATACTGAGAGCGAACAGCAAGGCTCAGTGCGGAAATCTATGGTGTCACAAACCATTACAAAAAAAAAGTACTTCCTTCTGCTCCCACACTTACATCAGCTACAGATCACTTATTCACGAAACTGGCCACATCATGCACCACAATAATGCACAGTCACATACTTCAAGTTATGTTATTAAAAATAATGCAAAAAACAATGGGAAGTGCATTACCTCACACCGCCTACGGTAGAGATTTTTCCCCATTAACTATTTTCTATTCCCTAACACGAAAAGCTACCTTGATGGGAAGCCTTTCCTGTCATCACAAGCAGCAGTGAAGACTGGAGCCAATACCGAGGGACCTTTCAAAATGTTACAATCATTTTTCACTGAACAGCTCACATAAATTGATATAATACAAGACCTGGACTCTTACCACAGCTGTGTTATAAAACTGAAACCTTTGCTCCACACACCTTATTTTTGTCCTAATGAGTAGTGTAATTGCTGTGTACACTTTGAGCTTAATGCAATTATATTTAAAGGTCGATAATATCTGTTATATCTCAGGCAAATGAATAACTGAATATGGCTGCTACTTTTACTAGCCTAATATCTTCTCTTGCGACTGGCTCCTCGGGAAGCCACTATCACCATTGTCAACCTCAACACTACCTCGTGCATTAGACATGCTTAGATGTGTCCAGTTCAATAACTTTGATGAACACAGAAGTTTCCCTTACAGTTATAAACTGATCTGTGAAACTGCAGTTTCAATATGTAAGCATGCAAGGATTCCAACACAGCAAATAGATTCACGTGTTAGGAAACTATCGAAGCTATATAAGCGATATCTAAAAACTTAAAGAAAAATAGAAATAGACAAGCAAAACTTGAGATAATGACACAAAATATATTTAAAACAAGTTATTTAAGAATGAAAATAATCTGTTATTGACAATATAATTTAACTGGACAGATAAAAAGTCAGCTCACCGAGCGGCAGTAAGAGAATACCTGCCGCCACTTGTTGAGTAGATTTTTTTTCAATCCAACTACCGTATTTACTCAAATCTAAGCCGCACTCGAATCTAAGCCACACCTGAAAAATGAGACTCGAAATCAAGGAAAAAAAAATTTCCCGAATCTAAGCCGCACCTGAAATTTGAGACTCGAAATTCAAGGGGAGAGAAAAGTTTTAGGCCGCACCTCCAAATCTAAACAAAGTTGGTCTACTGTAATATGAGACACAATTTAGGTAGAATAAATGACGATACAGCTACAGTAGTTTGGTTCGAGTCGTAAGCTTAGCAGTTAAGCTTTACCAGGTAGCCATTGCTATGCATCAGGCGTGCTTCTTCTGGTTTGAATGGTTTGCTTATTTTTCTTTGATCTGATAAGTGCCGTTCTCTTTGTTATAGGTGTTTACGTCACTCTAGGCTGAAAATGCATTATTGTACTGTGTCATGTATTGTTTGTGGCATGGCTTGCTTACGTGCGCGCTACTGCCGCTTACAATAAAAAAAAGAAAGGAATTGTCTCATTAGCAAAACAATGGCAAGAGACTGCTATTTGTTGTTAATTATACTGCTGCTTTCTTTGATAATGATCAACAAGAACCAAATAATAGACTGCATATGATAGATGTTCTGAACGACAGTTTAGCTAAAATTTTTCTCCGTTTGAAAATCTTTGCAGATGCCTCTTTTGTAGATTACATTCTGCACAGAAATTAGTCATCTTAGATTTAAAAATCTAGTCAATTGCCGTGCTTCATTTCTGATTGTATCACTATTAGTCATCAGAATAATATGAATATAAACATGACATGATATGTATATTCTTCCGCATTTGCTGCTGTCTCACACTAGTTTCGTAGGTTATTAGGTAGACAGGATTTAAATGAGATAGCAGCAAACACGAAAGAATACATGGCAAAATGTTTATATCCGTATGATTCTTATGTTGAAGAAAATACTGCATGTGATTCGCAATTCATAAAAGTTCCTATTAGCAACCATCTCTTCTCACAGGTAGGAAAAAATTCAGAACATAGAGTTGGCCATATTGACAAACACCCCAAATAGTCTTGCCAGTCGGATTTTCGTAGTACATTGAAATGCTGCTACATTCGAAGATGAGCAACACGGAATTTGTATTTACTTCGTTGGATAATGTATGAAAATGCAGTGGTCGAAACTCGGGGCGGAGAAAAAGCTTGTCTTCCACCTTTTTTTTTTTTTTTTCTTTTAGTTTCTTTACTGATGCAGAGGTTTTGGCGCCAGTATTTATCTTTGTGCCTACAAAGCAAGCCTGTGTAGAGCTACATATATTCAACAGCAGAAGTTAGTTGTGGCGGCACCCACCAAAATGTTTCAGAACTTCCACTTGCTTTGCAGTCGATTCTAAGCCGCAGGCAGTTTTTTAGATTACAAAAACCGGAAAAAAGTGTGGCTTAGATATGAGTAAATAAGGAAAATGCAACATAAGTGCATTAAATAAATTTCAGACACTCAATAATCTGGCACTTCCGTTAATCCAACAGGCATATGTGCCAGGAATGGCCAGATTAGCAACAGTCTAGTGTATTGTATTGTATAAAGCAGTTTCGAGAGGAGCAGCCGTTTATTGAAAGACTTTAACTTTCCATCCTGCAACTTATTTTGTAGTTATAGTTAAATGAGGCTTTTCTTATAATACATGTAACAAATTTTCATAGAAAGTTAACTAAAACACGGTTATAAGGTTAAACTTATTAAGAGAATACATCTCTATCACAGCAAAACTGGCAAAAGTGTAACATGCTTAGGTCAGGGGAATAAAAGGTTAAGCAAAACAAGGATGTAAACAGCTTACTCTCATAGCTCTGCTTGTGTTTTCTCCTCACCGAGGATTCTGTCTCTTTGGACGATCTTTTCATTTCCTATAACAAAAATAATAATAGTAATTAAATAAATAAAAACACAATAAAAAAGGAATTTCAGCACCTGAATAAATGAAAATCAACTGAAATCAATTATCAATCAGTAACTATAACAAACAGTGAAAATTTTTAAAAGGCTTTTTCCCACCCCAAATGGTGTGAGGAAAGACAAAGTGATACAGACGAGGTGTTGTAACAGTGGATCGATGTGTAATAGCTATACCCAGTACCAGTGATGGAGCTGGTAAGGACATTGTCTGGCCAGCATTCACAGCCCACATCTCTATTAGTCCCGTCTTTCACCGGCCTCTGCCCCCCCCCCCCCCCCCATTTGAATTCTGTAAACACCACAGCGAACTCTACCTGAAACACACAATAAGACCTCTCCACATCCACAAGTCAGCAATGTTGGTTCAAGAAAATCAAGGGTCAAGTACCAGGAAAAGAGATGAAAAAGTATTACCTGCCATTAAAATGGTTGGCACTTTCCCAATTACTTTTACAGAGCTCAGCAAGTTGACTTTATCAAAAAGAAAAAAACTGCACAAGCATTTAGTCATTTGATAAACAGATTATTCCATCTCCCCTACTCCACCTCTCACTTTTTTACTACTGGAGTTAATTTTATTCGGTTTGTGGTTTTATTTATTAAGATATGATTATATATGTGTAACAGCAACTACGTTGGTACATGGTAACTAGTAACTTTGCTTTACGATATTAAAGTTTGGATTTGCAATGTTCAGACTGATATAAAACTGAAACTAAGAGCTCATGGCAGTACACAAAATTATTTGTAACAAGTTGCTATGGTTTTGATACAGTGTTATTACACTCTCTTTATTTGGTTAATTCTTTCTTCATAAAAGAAAGTAGCTTTGAGTAATTTTGAGTAAATATTTCACTTTGGCTGTATGAGTCACATTAGCACACATATGTTAAGTTCAGACATGGAGTGGGCGAGGGAATAAACACTTTTATCACCAATGTGGCACACCGTGGATCAAATTACTGCTTTTCCACATCTGCTCTGGATAATCACGTAGGGAACATTCACTTGCTACTGTAACATAATCAAGAAAGAAAGAAAACTGTATCTGAACTCACTACCTTGCCACGTTTTCAGAAAAGTCAGTAATGAAATTCAAATGATCGTTACAGCACTGAATGTTGGTTACGTTATGCAGTGGATTATTGAATACTGTTAATTAGACCAGGTGCGGCTAGCCCGCGTTCTTTCAATCTCAGGGAAAGAATGTAAAATATTGCTTTACTTTCACAGAGCAGACCTTGCCACAAAATGTGAAAATGATAAAGTCATAACACAGTTATTCGTTATATTTTTGTGCCCGCATAGAACATGTTGCACAGTGCCTTCCAAATCAAACTGAGAAATGCACTGAATAATATAATATAGTCTGCCGGCACTGCTGGAAGCTGTAAGAAAATGTTAAATATTATTATGTTACCTCGCTTTACCGGCGAGGCGAATGCGATGCCTAAATTAAGTATTTTTTAAATGTGCCGCGTCTGCGGCCGTTGCCCTCGCACATTGGTACAGCGGCTTCCGCTAAATTAAATGCTGAAAATGTCTAAATTATTTGTGGGACGAATGGCTGGCAACTTAACAAATTATTTTAAAAACATATTTGCTCAAACTCTATATATTAAAACAAAAATTCATTAATTTTACACACCTTTTTACAACAGCTCACCTAATGGCGGATCTCAAGCTTCATGAACAAAAGACTCACAGCCGGCATATACATTTGCTTAACACGCAAGTGTTACTCGTAATGAAACCAAAGGAGAACGGAGAGATTATTACAATGCTTTTTACTATTTACACATGTACTGAATTGTCCTTTTTATCTGAGGCACAGATCATAATCACTAATTCATTTAACAAGAATACGATTTTCAAAGATAATAATATGTCATGGATTCAAAGTTAAAAAATGCATAAAACGTCAAATAATTATGATTGTTCTACATACACGCATAATATATTCGTGAAATGTTTACACAGTCTTGCTCTATTGCTTCACTTGGTCATGTTTATTCGTGTTTAAATTATTTCTCTTTCGCCGTGTGTGTAGCCCTATATCGATACATGTTAACTGGTCTTACACACACAGAAAAAATTCAATCACACGCTTTATTATGATGACTGGCCAGGAGACACTACATCGCTCCCTGGCATCACACGGTGAACATCACATGTTTGTCTGATGCCACTTGCGTCGACAAATAAAAGTGCATCACTTTATATAATAATAATAATCCCACAGGCTATCAGCTAGTCACAGTTCCTTCATTACATGGTAGTGTTTTGTAGTCTTTCACATTTCTGATGATATGACACTTCCTCCACATTGCGAGATGACCTCACCTAGTCCCAGGAACTAACTTGTTGAGGCCCCCCCCTATCCAGGCACAGGGTGATCGGGAAACCTGGGAAAACCACACTGGGGCCCAGGTCGTCTCGCGAGTTTCTCAGATTCGTGTCTGCATGAATGTTCAACACATATTCAGTCACACGACACAATGTTCACAATATAATTGTCCTACGTAGTTGGCACGGATAAAATGTTAGTGGCCTACTACGATTGTAATATTTGGGGGAACTTAGATTGCATTGGTTTATCACACTGTCCAAGTATAGATCCTAATGTTGGCATATACAAGTCTGCCACACTGTCTATTATTTTATCATTACTCACAACAGTTAAAATTATTCACACTCCAAAGTCTTACCATGCGTTAACGCTGATTTCACTTCTATAGTGTGTGCAAAAATTTAAACACACAATGTCTAATGTGTTCAAGGCACACATCCAGCATGTTACTCAATGAGATTAAGGTTCACTTGAAAGTCAAAATATTTGTTTTGAGTCACAAGATCTAGTTCACTTGTACGAGAAAAATAATGTTGTGTTGCATAATAAATGCTCAGTTTATATCTATTTTGTCACGGTAGGAAAGAATATTTGTGTGCCCGCCTGAGGTTAAGTTCAAACATGTGATTCCATGCTGATGTGTTAGCACGATGATCGTCAGCACGTTGTTGAGGTTGGTTGTAGCCGTCGGTCGTTGCAGGCGTCGGGTGGTGAGTACGTGGCGTGGCAGCGCGTTGGCTGATACCATGCAGATTTCCGACGCGGGCGACACAGCACACAGCAGGTGAAGCGGCAGCGGAGGCGTTGATGTGTGCAGCACCGGCGCTGGCGCAGTGGCTACAGTGTTGACATAGCCGGCGCTTGTGCAGGCGCAGTAGGTACCGGATCAGCTGATTCGGCTCCGACCGGCAACTGTTTAGGTCGGCCATTTGCTGACCGTCTGGGTCATGTCACGCGGCGGCTGTTGGTCCACCCCACTCTCCGATGGAAGCATGAAACATAATGTCAAACACAGTGTAGCACTTTACGTGGCTACTTTTTAGCTGTGGGGAGAAATACACGTGGTTAAACACAGAATTACTGTCCAAGTATGCCTTCCTTCGAGTTAACTGCACAGGGTAGTTCACGGTTATGGATTCATGGTCTATACAACTGCACATTGAGCCGTGGCGGCTCATATCGATAGTGCCACTCTGGTGGTTTATCTTTCCTGCCATGGTCAGGGCAGTAAGCAGCGCCTTCTGCAGCCTACAGGAGGAGTAACAAGGCGAGGTCCACTGGGGGGTGTGCTCCGGGACGTGGTGGAAGACGGTTGTCGGGTTGACGCAGCGGGTGTGGGACCGGACCGATCGCACGAAGATACACAAGTTGGCTCTGAACGCAAGGCACCGTAGCAAGCAGCGGGAAGCGGGCATCCTGTAATTTGTGTGAAGGAGTAACGATTTTTGCATTGGATGTCCCAGTGGTTCCCGAGAGTTGTGGTGGCTGCTTTCGAAGAACAGAATTGGTAAGAGCTTGTGTCTATGCTCTTTTCCGTACAATGTTGCTGCCTGCCGTTATAAACGGGTGAAAATCAGGCACTTGTATTGACTATACGGGAACTGGTGATGTAAAATTACATTTGTGATTGAGTCTCACTTGTACTGTGACAATTTAGAGGCGAAAACTGTGGTGGTTTCATTAGGTCTGGTTCTTTGCTGTGCAACTAAGGGAGTCCGTTATTTGGGGTAACTGAGGGAGCAACATTATGTTGGTCTAAGTGATACGTTCTCCACGTTTTGTCTATGGCTTTGTGAATCGGAATCTTGGGGGAGTATACACGTTTGAGTAATTTGCTACTGTATTTACGGTTATGTTGTAAAGACTGTTCCTCAAAGGGAGTATTTCGTTTTAAAATATGTGCTCAGTCAGAGCCTATTTGAATATGATTTTAACTCATCATTAAAATTTTCTAGTCTTGCTTTCTTAAAAGGCTTTCAGTTAAATGATTGCCAATCACCTGTTTAAATGTTTGAGTGACTTAAAGGAAAAGAATATTATTTGTAATTTGTACCGATTGTTCCTTTTGGGTAATACCTGACTTATGTGTTCAATAAATGAGTGTCTAGTCAATGGTGATGCACTGTTCTATTGCTAGCCTACCCCTTCCACTCCACAGCCTATTGAACTGCTTTGTGTCAAAATTGTGTTCAGAACACCCATCTGACCTGACACCTCACATGTAGTGTAACACTTTTCTCAAAGTACATCAAATGCGGATTTGCACTACACATATTTCGATGGCATTCCCAGTTGAAGTACCTATTGGTGTCTGTCAACACGCGAAGATCCATTGAACATACACACTTTCTCCTTCCGATCGACACAGATATCTTCCCGCGGCTTTATATTCACATACATAATAAGTTTTTTTTTTTCAGTTTGGAAGTGCCCCAAGTGCACAGTTCGTTATCAAAATGATAACCTTTTTTCTTATTGCACAAGGCGTAGACACAACAGTCTTGTCTGTCCCTGCTACACATATAATGCCTAATATTTACATCACTGGCATTACAACATACAATTCTTTTTTAACCAATAACAATATTGTTACCACAGTTAAATGCTCATCATTGGGAGTCCATATAATTTGTAAAGTTCATTGAGCGTAACATTTACAGCTACAATGATTTCATTACATACTTTTACATTAGTCGACGTGTGTGATTTTTATAAGAATTGTGTAGTTGCCAGAAAATCATCCGCTAACGAGTTTCTTGGTGTGCATTCAGTTTGACTTGGGCGTATTTGTGCAATAACTTATTTAATATGACTTTTTGACACATTGTCTTTATGTTGACTACAATGTAGTCGTTAGTGCAGATCAAATATTTGTTGCCTGCGTATGAAATTATCCTTACTGTGTCAAAGACACCAACTTCAATTGAAGTACAAGGTGCACACTATAATGTATGCTATCAAGTTCAGTACCATGCATAGTAAAATATGCTTAGTTCCCTTCTTTCAAACCGCCTCTGGTGGTGATAGTACATTTATTCAGAGTATGAAGGCATATCTTGGCATATCACATAAATAAAAACAAAACATCTTAGTACCTTTATAGTAAAATGAACACAATAATTTTCAAGTTTTTGAATCTTATATTATTGATTTCCTTCCTATTACTACGGCAAGATAGTTTAAAAATCTTTAAGTAGTGAATATGCCTATAAGGCACTTAAATAGTCTTTTACTCAAGGCTTAAAAGTTTACTTTCTCAATAAAATTCTGGCTTGAGGAGCCATAGGTTTTGAATATGTTAATACCTTCTTGTACAACACATTTCATAGGAAATTGGTTAACCATCCTCTATAACAGGGTGGCTTCATCTTACATTACCCTTGCAATACATAATCCTTAACATCTAAAGTACAAAATAAATCATCCTATAATTACTATTTACAAGGTTTATTGTATAAACAACTTGACATCTTTGCAGGGGTACAGTCCCTTAATCTTACCTGTTTGCGGGTGTGTCAACAAGTAACTGCAACCCGTGCGGAACCTGTATTACAACAAATGGTCCCTGATATACCAGCTGCCATTTGCTGTTCTGTTTTAATGTAGCTGATGACTTAGGATGGGTCCAGAGTAGGACTAAATCCCCTATACTATAGGTTGGTGAATTTCTCACATCTTTGTCGTTTATCTGTTTCCTCTTGTGTGCACAGTTGGTAAGGCTGTAGCACATATTCTTAAAAACTTATTCAGCTTGGCAAACATTCATTCAACGAGATGAAGATCAAAGGATGTAAGGTACTGTACACCGTGGAACTTCTGAATTTGTTCTTCAAGGTTCTCGGGGTGGGTCTGTACTGGCACAATTATCTCATTTATGTCTCGCACATCTAGTACGAGACGTATTTTTCCATTTGCTTTAGCAACAGCTACTAAAGGGCTGCTATACGGGGACAGGGATGGTTCTATTATTTCCCATGCCAGCATCTTACGGATTTCCTGCGCCACTGCTTCCTTCTTTGACCATGGTATGGAGTACGCAGCACAACAATAAGTTTTGTGGGCTTTCACTTCTATAGTGTATTGATAACCTCTTATTATTCCGGAGCGTTCAGAGAATACATCAATATATTCCAGCAATAACTTTGTAAACTGTTGTTGTTGCACAGCATCTAACTTTCCTGAGTCCCGTACCTTACGAGCAAAAGCATCTATATTTACGTCAAAATCGCTATCTTTTTTGTTTGAGTAGTACAGGTCGTTAGCTGTGAAGTCACTATTTATGTGCAACACATATCGGCTTTTATGTTTAATATTGATACGGTTGCAGCGCGGTTTTGACATTTCCTTGGTCTGCACCATAGGCAATTCAATCCTCTCCCCCTTATCAATAATACACCGAATCCCAGCAGACAGGTCGATAATTGCATCCCTTTCGCTAAGAAATCGACGGCCAGTATGCAGTCCACACGTAAACGTTTAACTACGAGAAACATGCTCGTTATGGCAACGTTCTCAATGTTTATCTGTACCTGCACCTGGTGCGCAACTGATTGGGCTTTTGCACTGATTGCTCCGGATACATGACAATTGTTGACTGGGAAGGTCGGCACTCTTCGCCCCTTCGAAGTCAAAACTTATGACACTTACTGATGCCCCTGTATAAATGATAATGTTTACGACTACGTCGTAAACACATGCTGCCATCACAGCCTGCACCGAGTTATCTACACCTTCCACACACACATGGCTCGTCTAACAGTTCTTGCTCTATCTTCATACCATTATTGTACTGGATCATGTTTACTCCTGGAATGTATGTGGTTGTGCTCTCTCCCTTAACCACGGACAACGACGGAGAGCATATCGCGGCAGCAGTTAGTTTGTTGGATGTTGTTGTTGTTGTGAAGTGCACGGATGTGCTTCCTCCGTGACCTCAACAATGTTTACATGTGACTTACTAGGCCTTCAGGGTTGTGCTATAGGCACGTTTTTTTTGTGGTTGCCTATTTGTTTCGTAGCCCTGCTGGTTTGGACGCGCTGGGTAGCGACGTGGACTGGCATTCCAATTCCTGTTATTTTCAGAATAGTTCTGCCACTGACCTCTATCATTCCGCCACCTATTTGCGTTGGATGGTCCGGGCTCAAACCGGTCATCGTACCTCCGTTTTTTGCCATTCGGTGGTGAACTATAACCATCTGGGTTGCGCTTATTGTTTGTATTATATTCTTGTCGCCTTGCCTCCGCCCCTGCGTTAGCTTGGCTTAGGCGCGGTGCGTTGGCATTCCTATCGGCTTTTCCATTAAAGCCATTGATTTTACTGTGCTCATAGGCTTTTCTAGCATCCTCTTGAATTACATCGATAGAGTCTAAGATGGACAAGAAGTACTCCATGTCGGTCTCTGGCACATGGATTAGCTTCTCTTTAACGTTAGTTGGCAAATGAGATTTCAACAGCCGGATAATGTCTCTCGGTGGGATCAGTTCATCCCAGTAGCGGGTTTTATTAATGTACTTCTCAAAGTACTTTCGTAAACTGCCAAGGCGTGGCGAATACTGTTCCGGGTTATATACTTCCTTCCTTAGGCGCTCCTGCATACAAGAGGACCAGTATTTTGAAAAGAAAGCCTTTTCAAATTGTTCGTAAGTTTTGCAGCTATCCGTTGCATCTGAAGCCCAGAGCGCAGCATCCCCTTGTATGTACGATATTACATAATGGATCTTTTGTTGGTCGTTCCACATGCTAGGCAATATGTTGCGAAAGCTCTTAATGAATACTTCTGGGTGCACTGATTTCTGGTCTGTAGTAAATGTTTGAAATTGGTGATTTTTAATCAAGCTCTCTCTGATTAACATTTTTGTATTAGCCGTAGGCGCGTCTGGCGCGTAGGCTACCTGCTCAGAAGGTGTGCTGCAGCTTCTGGCATTGTCGGAGTTAAATTCAGCATTATTGCTACGCCCAGCATAAACAACTGTGGTACCAAAAACATTAGTTGTGTGTGGCACATAATCACTTTCACTAGTCTTGTGCACACCTGACAAACTCTTTTCCAAGTCGGCTAACCTTTTTGTCACAGACATTTGCCAACTCGGTATGTTGTCCTTAAGCACTTGCTTAAGAGACTGCACGTCACTTTGAATCTGTTTGGTAACACCAGTACCTACGCATTCTACTGTTGCTTCATTTACATAGCCCTTGAGCTGAGACTCGACGTCTTTGTCTTTAGTTTCTAGCCACGAAGTAACCTCTGTTTCTCGTTTTGTGGCTTGTTCAGTTAACTTTTGTTCTACAATTTGCGCAGCGTCTATTTCAAGTTTCTCCATACGGTTGGATAACATGCTAACGTCTCCTACTAGGGTGGTGTTCGCCAACTGCAAACTGCCAACCTATTCAGATAGCTCTTGTACAGATTTGGGAATCGACTCCTATGTTGACTTTAACATCGCCATCTCTTTTTGCATGGCTGGCAATGAATTCATAACATACTCGTCTCTCTCAGCCTGTTGGCAATCGCGCTCGGCCAAATCTTCGGCCAGCTTGCGGTGGCTTTCTGCTAATTCAAGTGCAAGTTTGCGTTCCCTCTCAACTTGCTCTTCCGCAAAATCGAGTTTGATAATTTAGAATTCTCTCTAATAAGCTTTGAACAGAATTACTACCCAAACCATTGCCACCATCTGGCTTGGTATTTGCAATGGTTCTACATTTAAGGTGCTGGTAGACGGTGGCACAGTCTCTTGTGCTGCCACCCCCGCATCTTATGTAAACCTTTCGTCATCAGTACTCTGGTGGTTAGTTGCACAACGTGGTGGGGTTGCTGTTCTTCTGTGTTCATGGTTTCTGTATGCTGACTTCTCAGCTTTACTACAATAATCATGGTTTCAACCGCAAACAAAGATACTATCAATCACTTTCAACACACGAAATGATACAAAATATTTACTAAATTCTATGCACAACACAATAAACACTTGCAAAAATGAAGTAAACACTAATAGACTACTTTCTATTCTACAACAATTATACATACAAACACACACCAGACACGACCTGGAAAGTGGTCAAGTATCACACACTCTGCACGCAAACTGACTACACTGCAGTCTTACCTTTTTGCTCTGTAATTCTGGGTGCAGCTTTCCCAGGATTTTACTGTGGCAGGTCATACTGTGCTCTGACTCATACAGTCAGTCTGGTACCTCTCCATGGTTGAAGATTACATGTAAATATGCCACGTACATCAGTACACAATAATGGTTACACAATTACACAAATACATACAAGTTAATTACACAAATACATATATACATATTTATCAATTATCCTCTGTACAAGAAGTATATCGGATTAGTTATTGTGCACATATATAGTGGCCACTGCAACTGTCCGTGCCCCACGTTGGGCGCCAGTTATTCTTGTCTCCCCTACTCCACCTCTCACTTTTTTACTACTGGAGTTAATTTTATTCGGTTTGTGGTTTTATTTATTAAGATATGATTATATATGTGTAGCAGCAAGCAAGTTGGTGCATGGTAACTAGTAACTTTGCTTTACGATATTAAAGTTTGGATTTGCAATATTCGGACTGATATAAAACTGAAACTGAGAGCTGATGGCAGTACACAAAATTATTTGTAACAAGTTGCTATGGTTCTCATTCAATGTTATTACACTCTCTTTATTTGGTTAATTCTTTCTTCATAAAAGCAATTAACTTCGAGTAATGTTGAGTAAATATTTCACTTTGACTGTATGAGTCACATTAGCACACATATGTTAAGTTCAGACATGGAGTAGGACGGGGAATAAACACTTTTATTATAAATGTGGCACACCATGGATCAAATTACTGCTTTTCCACATCTGCTCTGGATAATGATGTAGGGAACATTCACTTGCTACTGCAACGTAAACAAGAAAGAAAGAAAACTGTATCTGAACTCACTACCTTGCCACGTTTTCAGAAAAGTCAGTAATGAAATTCAAATGATCGTTACAGCACTGAATGTTGGTTACGTTATGCAGTGGATTTTTGAATACTGTTAATTAGACCAGCCGTGCAGCTAGCCCGCGTTCTCTTCATATTAGGGAAAAAAATGTAGAATATTGGTTTAGTTTCACAGAGCAGACCTTGCCACAAAATGTGAAAATGATAAAGTCATAACACAGTTATTCGTTATATTTTTGTGCCCGCATAGAACATGTTGCACAGTACCTTCAAAATCAAACTGAGAAATGCACTGAATAATATAATATAGTCCGCCGGCACTGCTGTAAGCTGTAAGAAAATGTTAAATATTATTATGTTACCTCACTTTACCGGCGAGGCGGATGCGATGCCTGAAATAAGTATTTTTTAAATGTGGCGCATCTGCGGCCGTTGGCCTCGCAGATTGGTACTGCGGCTTCCGCTAAATTAAATGCTGAAAATGTCTAATTTATTTACGGGACGAGTGGCTGGCAACTTAATAAATTATTTAAAAAACATATTTGCTCAAACTCTATATATTAAAAAAAATGCAATAATTTTATACACCTTTTTACAAAAACTCGCCTAATGGCGGATCTCAAACTTCATGAACAAGAGACTCACGGCCACCATACACATTTGCTTAACACGCAAGTGTTACTCGTCATGAAATCCAAGGAGAACAGAGAGATTACTACAATGCTTTTTATTATTTATACATGTTCTGAATTGTCCTTTTTATCTGGGGCACAGATCATAATCACTAATTCATTTCACAAGAATACGATTTTCAAAGATAATAATATGTCATGGATTCAAAGTTGAAAATGCATAAAACGTCGAATAATTATGAATGTTCTACAAATACACATAATATATTCGTGAAATGTTTTCATAGTCTTGCTTTATTGCTTCACTTGCTCATGTTCATTCGTGTTTAAATTATTTCTCTTTCGCCGTGTGCGTGGCACTATGAAAAAATTCTGTCACACGCTTTTTATGACGACTGGCCAGGAGACGCTACAAGATGCACTACCTAAATAAAGTACTGAATTTTGGACGGATGCTCACTAACGTTCCTGCCGAGGACCGATTAGTAAATCTTGCCGTCGCACCTCAGGAATGGAATCTACTCACAGCATTGAATACCAGTTTCTTTTCATGACACATGAAATTATGTAGGAAACACAGGAGGTGTGAGAAACTTGGTTATTGATGATAGATCTCCAAAAGATCATCCTTTGAATGCAACGTAACAAAGATGTTTTAACTACGTGAAAACTGATGCTTCACAGGTAATAATGTGCTGTGACAAGCTACCGGGCAAAAAAGCTATTTTTATTTGCCCTCTGTTCTAATGAGGACCATACCAGCGCTGAGAAAATTATTAGTGAGAGACTGCACAAACGGACCATAAGAAAATTGTGTAACTTGGCGGTATCCAAATTTCGCCGCTGCCTTTAAATACCAATCGACGATCGACTAAAAGTTGCGCGTTTTTTGTTTTTATACATATATTACAGTAAAGTCAGTGGAAGGAAGCAAAACGTCACATAAAAAAATGTTACGAATAAACACATACACACATTTGTGAATCATTTCTCGAAACGCGTTGTGTAAAATATCAACAAAATATTATCCTGACTAGTAAAACAATAGTTAAAACAAATGTATTGTCACGACCTTACACAGACAATATCTAATGGATCAAATCCAAGTATCTACATAAAGAAATGGTTCTTACCCTTAGTAGCGCCCAATGGCACGACTGACTCACAATGACAATGTCTGCGCGATAAAGTACCCAGTAGGCTGGAAAAACACAGGGAGGGGGGAGGGCGGCGGTAGGGGAGGGTGTAGACAAATGAACGTTCCAAACGGGTCGAATTTTTTGAATGAGCAACACACAATCAATGCTGCTTACTACTGCGAATTGTTGAACAAGGCGAGAGTTGCATATCGATTGTTACGAGTCTCGTAACACTATTTTACGAAGAAATTAATATGAATTACTATTATTAATACCTCACAATCAACTAATAACTCTCAATCTTGACTAATCTTCACAATTGCACTTGCTACAACTAGGACTTCTTACTTATTCATTCTTCAGTCTTAATATTTCTGCTTCTGAATGTAAACTAGCTTCCTATTCGGTGAATAGCCCGTATTTATAATGCTACGTGTCGAAGGGTCTCTGAACAAGGAAACAGTCAAATATTCGCGACTTTTCTCGAACGAATGGCAGACAGATCACTAGAACGGCCGCGACCTTTCTCGTAGGCATGTCTTAGCTACGAGGGCGGATCACATATAAACGAGACTTTATTTTTTATTTGAATTCATTTATTGAAAAACGCGAGGCAATTATAATTTGTTTTTCCACATTGTCTCCTGCTTTGGAAACGCATTTGCTCCAGCGTATGGGCAGCTTTTTGATGCCCTCATCATAAAAATAACTGTGTCGTGTCACCAGCCAGTTGCGCACGAAGTCCTCCACACTCTCGCCATCTTCAAACCGTCGCTCGCCTAGAGCTCTTTTGGGTGGTCCGAATAAATGGAAATCGCAGGGCGTTAAGTACGGGACTGTAAGGACGATAATCGAGTGTAGTCCAGCGCATTTCCTGTAGCTCGGAGGCAGTTAGGCTACGGCCACACTTGCGTTTTTTGAAGCTGGACGCTCAGCGTCAAAAGACGCCACAGTTCTAGGCAGGCTGGAGAAGGCCAGTAGTGGCCACACACAGTGTCTTTTTCTGCCAACTTACGACGGGAAGGCGCATCCTTAAGGTCCGACGCTAGTCGGATGGGCCGGGGTGCATTCCCTGTGTCAAAAGACGCTTCTCACATTGCGTTTCCACGTGAACTCAGCAGTAACTTTGCAGTGTGTCCACACAAAGTAGTGTGGGTAGTCAAGAGTTTCATTACAGTCTTTTCGATGTGTTAGATGGAAAAAATTGAGCTTGATAGCGAACGTATTATTTTAGAAGTTCAAGCTCGACCTTTTTTATGCAACATTCAAAATGCGGATTATAAAAACAGACAAAAAAGAAGAGACAGTTGGCTAGCTGTGACATAATGTTGTTGGTGACGGTTGGTACAATATGAGCAAAGAAACAAAAGAAGTAAAACATTTAATTTGGGTAGTATAAAAGATCAAAAATACAATAAAACATTTAAATTTTATGAAAGACATCTGGTGAATTACATTTGTTAAATCAAGTAAGTACAAGTCACAATATATGCGCTTTATTGTAGAATATTAGAGGTGTCTTGTTATGCCAGCAGCCTCTTTCACTCAGCAATGTTTGCGTATCGTTCTTGCCAGAGTACAAACTGATATCTTGTGTGTGTTCCTTTCACGGTCCCTCTTGTCCCCTGGGCCGGAACGCTGTCCAAAGGACACGATAGCGTGTCTTCAACGTTGTACTCATCGTTTTCCCTCACAAAGTTGTGCAGACAACCAAATCGATAATGACGTCAATCGGACGGTGGAATATGCGCCATTTATTGGCTAAAATACCTAATGCACATTCCACGTACTGCCTGGCACTCGGTAAACGGTAGTTAAAAATTCTTTGAATGTTAAGTCATCTCCTTACCGGGGTATGGTCTCAGAAGGTTTTCACACGAAGCAAAGGCTTCATCTGCTAGAAACACATATAGCTGTAATCGATCAGATGTACCATTTGGTAAGGGAGCTAGTGATGGTAATGGTAAATTGTTGGAATTGAGTTCCTTGCCAAAATTAGTACTTTTCAGGATGTTTGAATCTCCCTCGTGTCCAAAGGTGCCATTGAAACTACTGAAAAATACTTCTTGTAGTAGTATTCACTACTCGATCCCCACGGATTGATCACTCTAATATGCTTACCATCTACACATCCCACGCAATGTGGAAAATTGGCTTTTTTTTCGAACTGTAAACTAATATTCAACCAATCTTCAGCAATTAATTGTTTCATATATTGGCCTTGCATAGTTTCCAGATTGCATGTCTCTCGAATAAGCTTTGAAATTGTTTTACGTCCAAGTAGAAACTGGAAGTGTAGAGATCTGATGGAATTGCCAGTTGCGAGATATCTACAATGAAACATTGATAATGGGTTGAAAGTAGAACCAATATTTATATTAAGTGGTTTTTTTAACGATGTGCATAAAAAGTGGAAGAGCATTAAGTATTGCTACTACAAAAATGTGAAAATGCACGATGGCAAAAGTGGATATTCATCAAAACCCAGGAAACATTATATTTATCACAAACAGTTGTCATTTCTCCAATCTTTATGTGTAGAAATTAGTGAGGATTCCATATTTATAATGTTCGTGCATTTTTAAGTTCCAGGCTGAGCCATGCATGGTCACAAATTATAAAATTTTACTGTGGACAATTACAGTTTTCTCTTCTCACCACAGGACATCTGGGAATATGGCTGTCGATCTAACAGAAAGTACGCAAGACGCTGCAACAACACTGCACAACAAGAAGCAAAAGCGACACCTGAAATACAACATACTACATGCAAAGCCTCTCCCCCTGCTCGCACAGCACAAAGGGAGAAAGAAAGTCCATTTCCGAAGAAACGAAAACAGGACAGGTTTGAAAAAAAGTTGTTAGGCGTTTTGGAAACGAGTTCGCAACAATCACATACAAAAGAACCTAGAACTAACGATCCAAATGAAATGTTCTTACTTTCGCAAATGCCCCTTATTAAGAACTTTAGCCCAGCTGACAAGATGGATTTTCAATTGAAATATTTACAATTGGTTCAGTCCTACACACATGCACAGCCGTCCAGAATTACATCTGAAAGTGACCAACAATCATCTCAGTCCACAAGCTGCACACCTACAATGATCTTCGAGGAAAAAATCAGAAGATTCAATCCTGTCCTTTCATGCATTGTAAACAAATAAAACAATAACTAATAAAAGTTCATTTACCTTGGAGTAATTGATAGTTTTTCTTCAGCCCTTAATACGATCACGTAGTCGAGTGTTTCTTCCAGTAACAGCATTCGACACATTGGACAGCAGACTAATAAGACATCCTGTAGTACTCAATTCAGGGTTTTCTTTAAGTTTGTTGTGCAGCAGACTGCATGTTCCCCTCTCTGATCTGTCCTCCATTATTGGATGAGTCCAAAAACGTCTTTTTGTCTACGTCGTCTCTGTCGAATCAGTAACATTGCACCACATATTATTGCTGCAGATTGTTTACTTAATACGTTCATTTCTCAATGCTGTGATGTCACCCAAGCAGGTCTGAAACGCTACTGAGCCATATATGGTCACATTCACGTCTTTCGTCGGTAGGACGCGTTGCGCTGAAAGTAGCTATATACACTGTCGAGTGTGGCCACAACCAGGCGAGTTTTGAAGCTGCTTCTTTAGGCGCTGAGCGTCCAGCTTCAAAAAACTCAAGTGTGGCCGTAGCCTCAGAGCTGCAGTATGGGGTCGCGCATTGTCGTGGAGGAGGATGACCGAGGAGGATGACCTGTCGAATCGACTGGTCTCGTCTTTGGCGGCGATGTGCAACTCTCGCCTTGTTCAACAGTTTGCAGCAGTAAGCAGCATTAATTGTGCGTCGCTCATGCAAAAATTCAATCAGCAAAATGCCTCGCTGCTCGAAGAAAACCGTTGAAAAACATCGCCAACTGACATTCGAGTCTTGGCTTTCACTGGTGCTGCCTCCCCTTTCCTCCGCCACTCCTTACTGGCTTGTTTGGATTCTGGAGTGTAGTGGTGGACCCATGTTTCGTCGCAGGTGACGATCCGACTAAAAAATGCAACACCTTCTTCCGCAAACCTTTCTGTAAGCCTCTGGCAGACCTCCACGCGTCTCAACTACAGATTTTCGGTCAAAAGTTTAAGGACCCATCAGGAACACACTTTACGGAACTGTAGGTCATTTATGATGATTGCTTGACAGATCCCATAACTGATTTTCCGACTTTTTTGCAATTTCTGATACTATCGCCCGTCGATCGTCGTCAATAATGTCTTTACCCGCACGAATGTTGAAACGTCCCCTTTTTACAATTATACAGGACTGTCCTTAAACTGACACACAATATTTTTAGCGCAACGCAATCTGACTTTCGAAAATCCCTACAGAAGAATGGCCCTGACTAACATTAAACTATACCTTTCAGAAATCACTTACCTCACAAAAATCTTCATTACTCGAACTACTGCAATACAGCGAGCGCCACTACTGCTAGCTAAATAAAAGATTCAAACTACGGAAGGCACTAACTACTGATAGGGTTGGTTAGCAAATGAAAGATATTAATAGAGAACAAACATGTACAGGGTTATTACAAATGATTGAAGCGATTTCACAGCTCTACAATAACTTTATTATTTGAGATATTTTCACAGTGCTTTGCACACACATACAAAAACTCAAAAAGTTTTTTTAGGCATTCACAAATGTTCGATATGTGCCTCTTTAGTGATTCGGCAGACATCAAGTTCCTCCCACACTCGGCGCAGCATGTCCCCATCAATGAGTTCGAAACGGTAAGGCTTCTGCTTTAGCCTTTTCCATAAGATTTTCCAAACCGTCGGCTGTGGTACGTTTAGCTCCCTGCTTGCTTTATTCGTCGACTTCCGCGGGCTACGCGTGAAACTTGCCCGCACGCGTTCAACCGTTTCTTCGCTCACTGCAGGCTGACCCGTTGATTTACCCTTACAGAGGCATCCAGAAGCTTTAAACTGCGCATACGATCGCCGAATGGAGTTAGCAGTTGGTGGATCTTCGTCCTGAAGTGTCGTTGCACTGTTATGACTGACTGATGTGAGTGCATTTCAAGCACGACATACGTTTTCTCGTCTCCTGTCGCCATTTTGTCTCACTGCGCTCTCGAGCGCTCTGGCGGCAGAAACCTGAAGTGCGGCTTCAGCCGAACAAAACTTTATGAGTTTTTCTACGTATCTGTAGTGTGTCGTGACCATATGTCAATGAATGGAGCTGCAGTGAATTTATGAAATCGCTTCAATCATTTGTAATAGCCCTGTATTTACCTTAATAGTCATAATATATATAGCAGTTCATGACAAATTACAAAACTCTGCCATCTCTCTCCCCACATCCACCACTGCTGGCGGCTCACCTCCAACTGTGCAACGCTACGCGCTATTCACATCGAGCTGCCGCTGCCCAACACTACAATGGCAGACAACAATGCAAACTAGCCACAGACTTCACACAGCACAGCCAGTGATTTTTATACAGCGGTGGCATTACCAATAAAAAAACCTAAACAGCCTACTTACATAGCCCCCATGCTCCCCACAAAAAATTTTACAAATTGTTTTGGGCAGTGGCCAATAATGATTTGATAAAATTTTTCATAATTACAATAACAAAGAAATCAAATGCACACACTTATTGATACAATGTTGGTTAAAAGCTAAAATTTTCCTACAGTCCATAAAGACAGTCCAGATCGTTCATCACTGTAAAATTGCAGCGTTTTTCTCAAAGTCTGAGCAGTAAAAGAAAATGCACTCGGAATTAGTGGATTTCCATGAAGTGTTGAAGAAGTAGTGTTGTCCTTCCAACGGAAAGACAGTGCTGACTCTCGACATGCAGACAGGTAATGGGCCACAACAGAGCAAACCCACCGTAGAGTCAGTTGACGTTTTGAAGAATATTGGTAGGTAGGTCATCACAGAGGAGACCCACTGTAGTCCTGGTAGAGATTACGATATTGGTGGGCCACCAGAGGTGCAGACCCACTGTAGTCCTTGTAGAAATAAATTGTATTGGTGGGCCATCAAAGATGCAGCCCCAATGTAGTCCTTGTAGAGATGGCCAGCAACCATCTGTTGTGACTGTGCAGGTGCACAATCACCATTGAAGAGTCTTGCGGATAATGTAGCAAGTCCATAACCACCACTTGTGCACTCACAAAAAATTTGTTTGAAATGTCCTTAGAACCAGCAATGCTGTTATCCAGTCCCTTGCTGAATTATTAACACACGTGCAAACACTATCAGTCCCTACTTCTCACATATTGTCCTTATACTATGACCAACAGAAACATGTGCAGTGAAATAGTGAAATGTAACTTATAAGTTACTTAATTTGATGAACTGGAGTCAATTACAATTTTATAACATAAGAATATAATAACAAAGATACAAAATACATCATTAAAGAACATAACAATACAGATAACATTTGTAGTAATAGAGACTTTACAAAAGAATAGAAATATACATATACATCAGTGTTACAGGAATTATGACATAAGTACATACATAAAAGATCAGAATAAATTTTGAAACATCAACTTCACACAGGAGCACTAAAACAAAACAGAATAAATAATGTCTAAGCATATTTACAAGGTAAATAACATATTATTAATGCCAATTATATTTGAGGATAACAGTATTCCTCGTCATAGTGAATGTAGCTTAGTATTAGAAGAAGAAAAAATTCTATGAAACTACACAGAGACAGGAGGAGAACAAATACACAAGAGTACACAAACACATTTCATTCCATAGATCTTTTGTCTTATTTCGATATTTGCTCCAGCCAAAAAAATCCTATCCAAGCATGCTTTCTGTATTTTTCTCGTATAACCTCTCAGTGCATTTCTTCAAATTCATCGCAACTCATTCTCTTATAGGCTACCCCCTCTTAAGCTAGCTTAAATCTACTGAGCTCAGATGCTAAACTAAGGGACGAGGCAATGCAGCAGCACAAAACAATTAACACAAACAGCAATGACAAAAAATTCAAACTGGCAAAGCAATTGCAATATTACAACTAATATAAGGCACTGTGCAGCAAACAAGAAAAATAAATGCGTAGTAAACTGGCTTAACAGCGTAATACAAAGTCAAATTCTGTAACATTATGCCTGGCAAGCAGCAGCAGCAAATGCTATAAACCTAAACATGACAAAGCTCAAGCAGAAAAAATAGTACACTAAAGACAACAACACAGATAAGGGAAATGTCTGTTCACATCTTAATATCTATGTCATTAAAGTGGTGCACCACAAAACTAATTCTACAAAAGATATTACCAAGTAGTTGAAAAGAAAATTATGAATGCAGTTCCTGTGAAGGTAAATGTCTTTTTGTGCTCCCTCATTTTTTTGAAAAAAATTATTATTTACTCGATCTGTAGACAGAAAATATTTATATTAATACATCTATAAAATTTTATTGTAACCAATGCTGCAGTGCAGCTAGAAACTACATATCAAATGAAATAAGCAACTATGTACAAAGTAAAGCATAAGAACATCATTCAGTAGTCATGAAGCATTTCATAAGTTAGTAGAAATTCTCTCAATTCTCATAGAAAGACACTTGTCATAATCAGGTGTGCAGATGTACGAATATTTCCTATCAATTCATAAGCATTTCAGTAAGTAGCACAAAGTACGATATGTTTCCAAGTAATGAGCGTGTCGTATTTGTGATGCTTTCTACAAAGGAATGTCAATAGCGAGGTTAATGGTCTCTCTTTTTTTTTCTCCACCTGTACCTCTGAAAGGCACACACTAATGGCTTTTTTTTTTTTTTGTCAGGCGACTGTCGCCCAGCTGGGTGCCCACGACGCATTATGTGCAGGTGGTCACTTAACTTTCTTACCGAAATATTTACGACACCAGTTTCCGCTACAGTGACAGTCTCATATAAAATATTTCACAGGTCAAGAATTTGCATTACAAATCTGTAGAAACAAAATCCTGTAAATATAACAGAGTCCAAAAAATTTTCAGTGGCATTGTAATACATTCACGCATTTACATACATTTCATAACTCTTAAAGTACGATTCTTGGTTTCCAACAACCTTTTTCACAAACCAGAGTCCCAAACCACTATTCATTATTCCTTACCTTATTATACATATTCGTTGACACTTCTTCAATATTTTGTTATAACAAATACAAAGCATAATCAAATTCCTCATATAGCATCAGCTTATTGATCATAAACATACCTCAGCAGCATAATACACATCGTCGTCGTAAAAATAACATCATAACACCTCAGTCAAATCTCAAAATCGTCGTAACTTCCTCCAATAATTTCAAAGCCTAAAAAAAATTCTCTGCTCATGTCAAAGGTGTCATCTGCATCAAACATACTTTAAAAATCATGATCCCATACCAAATACATCATTCAAAGCTCTCATAGTATCACAATGGTTCCGAAAAAATATGAACAGTTTACAAAGTACAGACAAAATACAATTTCGTAAGTGTGAAGTTACCAAACTGTGTAATTGCGTAAACATATGTCACTGCCATAGTAAAAACGTTTGTCTCTCTCAGTTAAATGATCAGATAGCTGTGTAATTATGTGTTGGAGAAATATGGGACAGATGTGTAAAGTCGTGTAGGCAAATACCATATTAACTAGGGCTCCTTGTGCTTCCCAAACACATGATACACAAAGTAAGCGTGTACCCCCCTGAGGATTAATGTAATTATACCCTCAGGTGTTACAGAGTACAGCAATAGAATGAAATGTATCCCGAAAATCCTTTGTACCATTGTACTTCAAATATCTTTAAAAATGCATGTTTTAAGTGCGAAATTGATCACTCAAATACGTGTCCTGTAGCGCTAAATGTGCGTCTTTCTGTAAGATAATCTCTGTGGAAGTGTCGTAGTTATCGTCCTCCGAAAGCTAAGTTCTGCAGAAGTCAATGTACTTACCTCATGATAAACAAAAAGTGAAATGCTTTGCGTATAGATATCTTAGTTATTACGCTTATTGCCGTGATGAAGAAAGTACTGTGCTGTAACGTATTGTTGTGCTACAGAAAAAGGCTGTCTCATTGTAGCTATACCACAAAAGTTACTACTAAAACATGTTTTACTTTCCAAAAGAATTCAGAAAAACTGTGCCGATATAAAACAGATACACCGCAAAAGCAACAAGGTAAATTGTGTCACACATTAGTAGCGTCATGATATAGTCGTGTAGCTGTCAAATAAACTAACCACTGTGTCATCTGGTATCTCTCAGAAAACACCTTGAATCCATAATGTATTTTCAAGTAAACCAAAATGCTGCATTAAAATCTCATTAGCAGTACTGGTAAATGTTCTAAGTATGTGAGCCTTATAGTCATTACGTAATCGTGCAACTAACAAGCAAGAATGTACAAATATAACACTGTGTCGTCTGTTCACTATAACAATGCATTCGTAATTTCTGTTTAAAAATGTTCCCTAGGTTCTAGACTGGATATTTAACTTCAAACATTGTTGCATATTAACAGATACTAAGTCTGACAAGCATACTAGTAATGTAAAGTGAAAAGTTTGTAGCAAAAATTAAGTTAAAAAGCAGATTATCTCTCAATAAGCGGTTTTACATGTGAAATGTGGTGCAATCTTTTACTCTTCATAGTACTCAGAGTTTCAACTTGATCGCAATTATCGTGCGGTATACGTCAGTAAAGAATGCTGGAATTTTTCTCAAGGTTAGCATCTATGTTATTTTTCTCTGAGCCAGCTGGCGCACATGGCTGCCTGCGGTGCGAGTCATTGTCTGTTCCTTTGTTGGCGCGCATTGTTATTGGGATTTGGAGACCTAACTTCTACAAATTCACCTCCTCGAGAGGGCCCTGCTCTCTTTAAATCCCGCCAGTTCTGATGCAATTCAGGTCTGTCGTTACGATCACATCGTCTGTCGTCATGTCGGTAGTTCCTGTAGTTTCTTTCTTGTCGGTTAAGTGGTGGAGAATTTCTCCCTGAATCGTAACTGCGCGCTGGACCGTTGCGTCTAAAGTTACTCTGTCTCCCTTGATAATAATTATTTTGGTTCCCAAATTGTCTGTTACTCTGATTGTCTCTGTGATAGTCACTACCGCAGAGAGGTGATCTTTCCCTGTAATTATTACTACTCTGCCAACGGTTGTCATACGGGTGATGTCTGTTTTGGTCACGATATGTGTTGTGAAAATAGCCTTGTCGTGTCCAGTTATTATTTCTTTCATCGCGGAATTGTGACAGATGTGACCTGTAATTGTTGAGCTCCTGTTTCCGCGTTCCCCGATTGTCAGTGTCAATTTCCAGTTCTTGTAAGAGTCCCTGAAAAGCTTCAATGTCGTCTTTGCAACGTCCTGCCAAAATAATATGTCGTAAATGTTCAGGTAATTTGATTAAGCAAATGCGGATGAGTTCTGAGGGGCTGTATGGGTTTGATAGGTACTGATTCTTGTGCAACATGTCTTCAAAATATTTCACAAGACTGGAGAATTCAGATTGTTCGAAATGTTTCGTCATTATGATGCTATGTTTTACTCGGTCTTGTGTAGCTTGAGACCAATACGCTGAGAGGAAGGCATGATAACATTCTCCTTCACTGTGAGAATCGTGAATGACCGATCGCATTCTTACGGCTGGTTCATTCTCTAAGTAGCCACACATAAATTCTAATCTGTGTTCTAACGACCAGTTGGGAGGAAAACAATGAGAGAATTGATGGAGCCATGCTTGTGGATGAATGTCGTTGCCAGAATTCTTAAATGTTTTGAATTTACGTGTAGTAATGAACAGCTTATAGTCAAAATCATCATGTCGGCGAGTCGCATATCGGTCATTGTTAGGTAGTGTCGGCCGTTACATCTCAAAATTCGGTGCACATTGCCAGTTTCGTTCATAACTTCCGAAATGCCCTGTGTTATTATTTTGCGTCTTTTCCGTATTTCTAAGTCCCTCTTCCCGTGTTGGAGCGCGAGTGTCCACTGAAATTTGTAATTTTTGTATTACTTGTGCCAACTGATCTTGTACTTCCCGGATTTCTCTTTTGTACTGTATATTGATTTGATTTTGATTGAATTTCCTAATTTGTTCATACTCTTCTGTGTCAGTATTGGCTACAGGTCTTGTGTCATTCAGATCATCATCTACCTTTGCAGATAAGTTAGTGAACTGATCCGAAAGTTAGGCTACTTTCTCCAGTAGTGTACTTATTTCCTCAGTGTGTTTTTCTGAACCACGTTTCAGGGTGTCCATTTGTGTTGAAATCGTATCTACTGTGTCCTTTAAGTTTTCTTGAGTTTTTACAAGTTGCGTAACCGAATCGGTAGATGCAACTGAGTCAATTTTAGCTTGCAAGGTGTTGTGATTTTCATGAACAATAGTATGCAGTTCTTTTATGGCTGCTTTGTGATTCTGTAATGCATTTTCATGTCGCGAAAAAATATGTTGAAAATGCTCACAAATTTGAGTTTTTACGTCATTACAGACTTTTTGACATTTCGATTCAATGTTATGTAACTCAGTAGTTAAATCTTCACGTGTTTGTTCAAGAGTTTGTTCCAATGAGTCTAACTTTTTAAGATTTTGTTCCACTGTGTCTAACTTTTTAAGATTTTGTTCCACTGTGTCTAACTGTTGCTGTGTTACTCTCTGATTTTGTTCCATTGTGTCTAACTTTTGAAGCTTTTGTCCTATTTGTTGCATCAATTGTAATAACAATGCACTGGTGTCTGAAACATGTTCCTCAGTGCTTTTCGGCAGTGAATTTGCACCGGCAACATTCACATTTTGACAAGCGGAAAATGTGTCTTGACTCATTTGAGAAAACGGTGAGGACGCAAAACCTGAATCTACAGTATTTGCAAAATTGTGTCCTGTCATTTCGGATTCCTGAGGCGCGCTGTTGCCGAGCGATCGATCGATAATGCTTCCCTGTTCACTACCTGTTTCACTGTCTACGCCATTGTTTGCAACCCGCTCCATTTCCCTATGCACAGTTACCAAATTACTACTTTGAACGTCTGTTAATTCATTACACAGTGGTGCTGGCAAGCTACGCTCGTCGTCACTATTATTTCTCAGTTTACTTTGGAGCCAACACGCCATTATTGTCACAATATTTCACACGATAACACAGAAAAACACAATTTGAAGAGCAAAAATAAGAGAACACATTAACATAGCACTGAAAATAATATCTAGTTAATTGCAAGCGCAGCTGCGAAATACTTGGTGCAAATTAACTTGCATGCCACAACTGTTTTACTGTACAACAATGAAAGGCTGCAACTACAAAGGAGATTCTCTCTACAATTACGCGCTAGCAATAAACAAAATCTACACTAATTACACAAACTACAAGAAAAAATCTGAAGATTCCAGTGAATTATCCTCGGCTAAGGGTCGACATATGAAACGTCCCCTTTTTACAATTATACAGGACTGTCCTTAAACTGACACACAATATTTTTAGCGCAGCGCAATCTGACTTTCGAAAATCCCTACAGAAGAATGGCCCTGACTAACATTAAACTATACTTTTCAGAAATCACTTACCTCACAAAAATCTTCAATACTCGAACTACTGCAATACAGCGAACGCCACTACTGCCAGCTAAATAAAAGATTCAAACTACAGAAGGCACTAACTACTGATAGGGATAGTTAGCAAATGAAAGATATTAATAGAGAACAAACAAGTATTTACCTTAATAGTCATAATATATATAGCAGTTCATGACAAATTACAAAACTCCGCCATCTCTCTCCCCACATCCACCACTGCTGGCGGCTCACCTCCAACTGCGCAACGCTACGCGCTGTTCACATCCAGCTGCCGCTGCCCAGCACTACAATGGCAGACAACAATGCAAACTAGCCACAGACTTCACACAGCACAGCCAGTGATTTTTATACAGAGGTGGCATAACCAATAAAAAAACCTAAACAGCCTACTTACAATGTTTATGTCTGTTATGCTAGTCCCAGGGCGGCGATCGTGTTGCTGATTTTCCACACGTCGTTGTCCTTCCTTGAACTTTTTATGCCAGGCAAACACACGCGTCCTTGATAATGTTTTACCACCGAACTGTGCAGTCAGTCTTTGGCAAATTTCCACCGCTGCAACTCCTTCACCAAAAAGAAATTTGATAATTATGCGTTGCGCAATGGAGGGGTGCACCTGTTGCTCGGACATCGTGAGCGTTACTGACGAAACGGCGGGAAATATCTGACAGCACGCTCTGCTCACTTCTAACGCTACGTTTTCCTAGCCGCGGGAATTTGTGGCAGCGTGCTGCGAAATACGCTTCCATCTTCCGCTGTGCGATGCGGGTCGCGGGGCGCTGCATGAAACGTTTTGCTAGGCGCGGTGCGGTGCGCGTCAGAACCTAAAATATGAAAGTTGTTTTTTTTAGAATTTGGCATCTGCACCTGATAGAGTGATACGTGTGCTACCTACTGATACCTTTTTCATAACTCAATGAAACTTTTGTGCTACTGAAATAGATAAATACTTGAGATTTTAAGAAAAGCTCATTTTTCGCTCTACTCGATATTTATCATGCCGTATCTCCTAAACAGAGAGTCGTACAATGACATAACTTAATAGTTGCCTTCAGCAGTATATGTCGATAACGTCTGCAAAAGTTCTGGCCAATAGAATCGCTAATAGTGGACAAATAAAATGTAACGTCTGGCGCGGAACTTTTATCAAACCAACGTACAAAATGCAGTAAGCGATAAACTTTTCCCCATTACATTTTTTGTTGGGGGTGAAAGCGAGAAAAAGTTTCGGAAAGCTTTGAAATAATTTTTACAGTTTGCTGGAAGTTGGTGGGTGCTCTCCTAGACGAGAGCAGTTCCGTGCGGTTCATTGGCGCTATTTCCTGCGCGCAGCGAAGCGCTTTCTGCTAGGCGACAGTTGCAGCGGAGGCAGTGAAGGCCAAATATTGCAGTACATGCTCGTGCTAGAAAACTGTTAATTTTGGCACTCCGAAAGTACGTGGAAGTTAGGGAACAGGAGGGGGACTGTATGCTATTGGAAAGAGTACTCATGAAGCGCAAAGCAGTGAGACGAATGTTCTTGCATCGTGAAGAAATAGGAGCATATAAAATTTTAGTTACAAAACATTTGCTCGACGATGCGGAGAAGTTTATGGCATTTTTCAGATTCACACACGACCAGTTTCATTATCTTCTTTCGTTAATTGAAGACAAACCGAGAAGTAATTCCTGTAACCGAGTCACATTTCTACTTACTTATTTTATTCATTTTTCCTCCTGCTTATACCCAAATTAAGCTCTTTTTCATTAGATTTTTCCAATCGGCGTCGGCCATATTCCACAAATTTTGCTTTTCGGAAACCAGTTCGATAAGTTGCTCATCCTTTGAGCTAGAAAAGCGGTCAGCCGACAATTCTGGAGATTGTTTCTGTGACAACTCTGTCAAAAATTGTCTGCTGTTGCCTGTGCGCGCCTGTGCAGCTGTCGTGTCGCTGTGTGTCCAGTTTGAATACCGCTACTCCTCTGGCCAAGTAAGTCGCTGCGACTTGCGGGACAGACTCCTGAGCGTGACACGCGAGCGTTTCTCGCAGGCGGAGCCCGCTGCGGCACGGCGATGTACGCACACTAGGAAAACGGTCTCGTATGTTGAGTGGGCAGCGGCGTCGCGCACGCGTTTTACGCAACACGCTGCAGGAAATTCCCGCCGCTAGGAAAACGCAGCTTAAGGGTCCCAGAAGCGCGGGGTCGCTCCTACCAACTGTTGATGTTCGGTAACAAAATTTCAGTTAATATTTGATCCCCCCCTCGTATCTATGTGCCAGACAGAAACGTCTAAAATACGACGACGCGGGCGCGCGTGCTACGTAGGGAAGTACAACGACTCGATTCAGTTGAGTCGACTGGCGAAAGAAACGAACGAATAGCGTGTGCGGGCGACCCCCGCAAGGGGCGGATATGTATTAGTAAATATCAAGCGCGGTCCCTCCACGCCCACACTTGAATGGTGACCATTCAAAAAGATCTCTCACCTCTTCTTTGGTTAGTATCTAAAAATAATTCTGCCGAAAATGCAGCGATTTATTTTCGCCTGGTTTGGTAACCATTTCTAACTTTCGGAGAAGCTTCACGAGTAAGGAATTTTGAGTTAAAGCTAAACATTTCTCTTGTCGTGTTAAACTTCGCTTCTTGTTGTTGAGGCCTTCAGTCCGAAGACAAGTTTGGTGCAGCTCTCCGTGCAACTCTATCCTGTGCAAGCCTCTTCATCTCCGAGTAACCACTCCAACCTACATCTTCCTGAATCTGCTTACTGCACTCATCTCTTGGTCTCCCTCTACAATTTTTACCCCACACGCTTCCCTCCAGTACTAAACTGGTGATCGCTCGATGTCTCAGAACGTGTCCTACCAACCGATCCCTTCTTTTGGTCACGTTGTACCACCGACATAGATACTCTGAAAATCGAACTATCTTCACAATTTTATATTATTCCAATCTCGTAAAGCGTGCGGAAAGGACGAACACCTATGTCTTCCCACGCGAGCTCCGATTTCCCTTATTTTATCGTGGTGACCGTTTCTCCCTATGTAGGTCGGCGTCAACAAAATACACTCCTGGAAATGGAAAAAAGAACACATTGACACCGGTGTGTCAGACCCACCATACTTGCTCCGGACACTGCGAGAGGGCTGTACAAGCAATGATCACACGCACGGCACAGCGGACACACCAGGAACCGCGGTGTTGGCCGTCGAATGGCGCTAGCTGCGCAGCATTTGTGCACCGCCGCCGTCAGTGTCAGCCAGTTTGCCGTGGCATACGGAGCTCCATCGCAGTATTTAACACTGGTAGCATGCCGCGACAGCGTGGACGTGAACCGTATGTGCAGTTGACGGACTTTGAGCGAGGGCGTATCGTGGGCATTCGGGAGGCCGGGTGGACGTACCGCCGAATTGCTCAACACGTGGGGCGTGAGGTCTCCACAGCACATCGATGTTGTCGCCAGTGGTCGGCGGAAGGTGCACGTGCCCGTCGACCTGGGACCGGACCGCAGCGACGCACGGATGCACGCCAAGACCGTAGGATCCTACGCAGTGCCGTAGGGGACCGCACCGCCACTTCCCAGCAAATTAGGGACACTGTTGCTCCTGGGGTATCGGCGAGGACCATTCGCAACCGTCTCCATGAAGCTGGGCTACGGTCCCGCACACCGTTAGGCCGTCTTCCGCTCACGCCCCAACATCGTGCAGCCCGCCTCCAGTGGTGTCGCGACAGGCGTGAATGGAGGGACGAATGGAGACGTGTCGTCTTCAGCGATGAGAGTCGCTTCTGCCTTGGTGCCAATGATGGTCGTATGCGTGTTTGGTGCCGTGCAGGTGAGCGCCACAATCAGGACTGCATACGACCGAGGCACACAGGGCCAACACCCGGCATCATGGTGTGGGGAGCGATCTCCTACACTGGCCGTACACCACTGGTGATCGTCGAGGGGACACTGAATAGTGCACGGTACATCCAAACCGTCATCGAACCCATCGTTCTACCATTCCTAGACCGGCAAGGGAACTTGCTGTACCAACAGGACAATGC
Source organism: Schistocerca serialis cubense (assembly GCF_023864345.2). Lineage (NCBI taxonomy): Eukaryota > Metazoa > Arthropoda > Insecta > Orthoptera > Acrididae > Schistocerca > Schistocerca serialis. The sequence continues at coordinate 11,479,774 of NW_026047583.1, forward strand.
ACGTCCGCATGTATCCCGTGCCACCCAACGTGCTCTAGAAGGTGTAAGTCAACTACCCTGGCCAGCAAGATCTCCGGATCTGTCCCCCATTGAGCATGTTTGGGACTGGATGAAGCGTCGTCGTCTCACGCGGTCTGCACGTCCAGCACGAACGCTGGTCCAACTGAGGCGCCAGGTGGAAATAGCATGGCAAGCCGTTCCACAGGACTACATCCAGCATCTCTACGATCGTCTCCATGGGAGAACAGCAGCCTGCATTGCTGCGAAAGGTGGATATACACTGTACTAGTGCCGACATTGTGCATGCTCTGTTGCCTGCGTCTATGTGCCTGTGGTTCTGTCAGTGTGATCATGTGATGTATCTGACCCCAGGAATGTGTCAATAAAGTTTCCCCTTCCTGGGACAATGAATTCACGGTGTTCTTATTTCAATTTCCAGGAGTGTATTTTCGCATTCGGGGGAGAAAGTTGGTGATTGGAATTTCGTGAGAAGATTCCACCGCAACGAAAAACGCCTTTGTTTTAGTGATGGCCACCCCAAATCCTGTATCTTGTCCTTGATACTCTTTCCTCTCCCCTATTTCGCGATGATACAAAACGTGCTGCCGTTCTTTGAACTTTTTGGATGTACTCCGTCAATCCTATCTGGTAAGTATTCCACAGCAGTATTCTAAAAGAGGGCGGACAAGTGTAGTGTAGGCAGCCTCCCTAGTAGACCTGTTACATTTTCTAAGCGTCCTGCCAATAAAACGCAGACTTTGGTCAGCCTTCCCCACAACATTTGTATGTGTTCCTTCCAATTTAAGTTGTTTGTAATTGTAATTCCTAGGTATTTAGTTGAATTTACGGCTTTTAGATATGACTGATTTATCGTGTAACCGAAGTTTAACGGATTCCTTTTAGCACTGATGTGAATGACCTAACTCTTTTCGTTATTTAGGGTCAAATGCAAATTTTCGCACCATGCAGATACCTTTTGTAAATCGTTTTGCAATTTGTTTTGATCTTCTAATGACTTTATTAGCCGATAAACGACGGCATCATTTGCAAACATCCTAAGAGGGCTGCTTAGATTCTCTTCCAAACCGTTTATATAGATAAGGAACAGCAAAGGGCCTATAACACCCTTGCGGAACGCCAGTAATCATTTCTGTTTTCCTCGATGACTTTCCGTCGAGAACTACGAACTGTGACCTCTCTGACAGGAAATCACGAATCCAGTCACATAGCTGAGACGGTATACCATAACCACGGAATTTCATTACAAGCCGCTTTTTTCGTACAGTGTCAGAAGCCTTCCGGAAATCCAAATTACGGAATCAATTTGAAATCCCTTGTCAATGGCCCACAACACTTCGTGCAAGTAAAGAGCTAGTCGTGTTTCACAAGAACGATGTTTTCTAAATCCGTGTTGACTGTGTGTCAATAGACCGTTTTTTTTTTCGAGGTAATTCATAATGTTCGAACACAATATATGTTCCAAAATCGTGCTGCATCTCGATGTTGATGATACGGAACCTTTCTTGAATACTGGTGTGACCTGTGCAACTTTCCAGTCCTTGGGTGCGGATATTTCGTGAGTGAACGGTTGTACATGACTGTTAAGTATTGAGCTAATGCATCACTCCGAAAGGAACCTAACTGGTATACAGTCTGGACCAGAAGACTTGCTTTTATTAAGTGTTTGAAGTTGCTTCACCACTCCGAGGATATCTACTTCTGCGTTACTCATGTTGGCAGCTGTCCTTGATTTGAATTTTGGAATATTTACTTCGTCTTTTTCGGTGAAGGACATTCCGAAGGCTCTGTTTAGTAACTCTGCTTTCGCAGCAGTGTCTCTTCTCCCCAATTCTATTCAGAACCTCCTCATTAGTTACGGGATCCACCCATCTAATCTTCAGCATTCTTCTGTAGCACCACACTTCAATATTTTGCCAAAACTCAGCGGAGTTTACAAAGTATTACTCCACTAACACGTTGCGCAGACGCAATTGCGTGAGAATTCCGAAACAGTGGTTTATTAAGTGAGGAACTGAGGAAAAGTAAGGTCATCACCTTATGAAAAAGCACATCCACGGCACAAAGTAAACGCGTAATGACTTCACTTATGTTGTTCCAAAACCCATAGCATTTCTCGCTTCACCAGCTATCGATGCCCCTTAAAAATTACATTCTTTCATCGACAAAGTCTGTAGTTAGTGGTACAGCACGGTAAATAATGAAGTTTTGCTAATAACCAAACGGCGAAATACTCTCCTCTTTGTGTGCTATCATTTGCCAAAATCTCATTTCGATATGTGAGGCAATTTATGAAATTTGAGAAAAATGTTGTGGATGTTTCACTCCGGCTTTACCGCTGGCGCTGTGCGATCGCAAATGAATGCGCTACGTCATGTCATATTTTTCGAGATTGGTGACAGACAGAGAGCTCCAACCAAGTGTAAAGAAAAATTCAATATGTTAGTTAAATTCCGTACGCAACAACATACTACGTAATATGGACCAGACCCAAAATCATAGCGACCCCTATTTTTCATTGCAAACTTTTTCACGCAGTGTCTAACTTCCACGTGAATATCACAATAACTGTGACTATTAACGAAATGATGGGCATAATTAGCCTAACATATAAAGCTACAAGTAAAGAAAAATGAAACTTTTTACCCAATAGTTTCTGGAAAATCGTTTGAGAAAGACTGCACGGCGTACGTGTCGATTCTGTCATCGCCGACCGACCGAAAGATGGCAACGGCCTCCCCTCCTGAACAAACGAATGAACTCGCCCAGCGCTTTGGACGACAACTGTTCACTGCGCATCTCCCACCGTATGCAATCACTATTACGGCTACGGCTGCCGTTTGGTCTGGCAGTAAGACTGTCGGTGTTGCCTGTGCGAAACCAGGGCGGGTCGCTAGAATTGTTATAAAATGCGGCTGTGAGCCGCGGGCCGCACCAATACTGACGACCACAGTTCCGATAAGTAACGAAACCTGTAACCGAACTCTGTCCTACTGTGCAGAGCACTCGTTAGTCGATCACAGCGACAGTACGAACACTTTTATATTTGCGTAATTTTAATTTGGGTCAAGAGTAGCTTCAAATCTCTAAAGCCACAAATACATTTCCGCTTCAACGTGATATTTACACTCAATGACTAAAGCAAAACATTATCATATCACCATTATACTGAAATAAAAAATTCCTTGACAGTATTGACTGTTCTGCAGTAATATGCACCTCAGCAAGTCCACACTCGCAGATACTTTCTTTTTAATCCCCTTCGTCACTTACTCTAAAATGAATTCAATAACATTATGAAATGGATAGTTGCTACTCGCCGTATAGAGGGGATGCTGAGTCGCAAATAGGCACAACAAAAGGGCTGTGTGAAAATGTGCTTTCGGCCGATAAGGCCAACACAGACACCCACCCACCCACACACACACACACACACAAATGCAACTCACACGCACATGACCGCAGGCTCCAGCTGCTGAGGCCACACTAACATGAGTTCGGTACAATTAGCGTTCCCCTCAAATTGGCCAGTTTAACTTAGGTTGCCTTCACAGCGGCACCGAGAATGAACGCCAGATGCCGTCGCCTGAGATCGGCCGATAACATCGGCAGACAGTTCGGTGACGGTGTGTCCCATCTCCTCCGCCAGTTTTCGGTGGGATAGACGAGGTTATACATTCATAGGTTAGGTTTGTTCTGTGAAGGCGGTTAGAATATACAGTATTTTAGCTTCCGAGAGCGAGACCGATGTCACGATGCGTGTGTGCTCGGAGGCGAGACTGCGTTGCGCGGCTTTTGCCACTAAAGACGCCGGACGCATGTGCACGAGCTGTACCCGCCTGGAAAGCAAAGTGCCGAGTACAGTACACTCCGCCCTCGGCAGTCTGATATCCAGGCAAGTTTTATGGACATGTGAGACGAAGGGATAAACGGTCTGTTGCATTCTCGGGATGACACATGCTGAGCTTGAAAAGCAAAATGACGACACTCTGTTTGTGTATTTGATGAGCAGCTACGTCAATTAACGTTCAATGACTGTCATTTCGCATGCGTGTGAGACATACATAAACTTTACAATAACTTACTCCGTGCACATAAAGCACTGAAAAGTGGAAACACGTGCACCACACATGCAAATCACTTCGCATAACAAAATCACTAACCTACTGAAACAAACACGCTAGTAAGCGGAACAACAATTTGTAGACATCTACTACAACCCAAAAAAGATCCAGTACAATAACTATACGAAAAAGATACGCCGACCTTACTCCGACAAATTATTTTTTGAGATTATAATTTACGCCTGAAATTTCCGATAAAGATTCTGCCTACCAGTTAGTTTCAATACACCTTCGGATCGTCCGTTACCGGCGCCACTGTGACCACAGTCTTAGCCTTGACCAGTGGTTCCCGTCCTTTCTGTGAGCGTTACCCCGGAGTGTAACGAGGTATTAGCTAGTAGCCCCCACTGCTTACACCAAAAACTACAGTTTTTTCACATTATAACTGCTACTAAAATCGTCGGAGGAAGTGGCAGCAAAACGGCTATTGACGTTGGTGTGTAAAATGTATGAGTCTGCCGACATACATCTGCCTTTCGGAAAAACATCATCCACACAATTCCGAAGACGGCAAGACCTGACAAGTGCGAGAATTATCGCACAATCAATTTAGTAGCGCATGCATCCAAGAAGCTGACAAGAATAATATACAGAAGAATGGAAAAGAAAATTGAGGATGCGCTAGATGACGATCAGTTTGGCTTTAGGAAAGGTAAAGGCACGAGGGAGGCACTTCTGACGTTGTGGTTAATAATGGAAGCAAGGCTAAAGAAAAATCAAGACATGTTCACAGGACTTGTCGACCTGGAAAAAGCGTTCGACAATGTAAAATGGTGCCGGATGTTCGAAATTCTGAGAAAAATAGAGGTAAGCTATAGGGACAGACGGGTCATATACAATATGTACCAACAGCCAAGAGGGAATAATAAGAGTGAACGACCAAGACCGAAGTGCTCGTATTAAAAAAGGTGTAAGGCAAGGATGTAGTCTTTCTCCCCTACTGTTCACTCTGTACATCGAGGAAGCAATGATTGAAATAAAAGAAAGATTTAGGAGTGGAATCAAAATTCGAGGTGAAAGGGCATCAATGGTACGATTCGATGATGACATTGCTATCCTGAGTGAAAGTGAAGAAGAATTACATCCTGAATGGAAAGAACAGTCTAATGAGAAGAGAGTATGGACTGAGAGTGAATTGAAGAACGACTAATGTAACGAGAAGTAGTAGAAATGAGAACAGCGAGAAACTTAATATCTGGATCGATGGTCACGATGTAGATGAAGTTAAGGAATTCTGCTCCCTAGGCAGTAAATTAACCAATGACGAACGGAGCAAGGAGGACATCAAAAGCAGACTAGAAATGGCAAAAAGGGCTTTCCTGGCCAAGAGAAGTCTACTAATATCAAACACCGGCTGTAATTTGAGGACGAAATTTCTGAGAATGTACATCTGGAGTACAGCATTGTATGGTAGTGAAACATGGACTGTGAGAAAACCGGAACAGAAGAGAATCGACGCATTTGAGATGTGGTGCTACAGACGAAAGTTCAAACTTAGGTGGACTGATAAGGTAAGGAATGACGAGGTTCTGTGCAGAATAGGAGAGGAGAGGTGAAGGGACAGGATGATAGAACAACTGTTAAGACATGAGGGAATGAGTTCCATGGTACTAGAGGGAGCTGTAGAAGGCAAAAACTGTAGAGGAAGACAGAGATTGGAATACATCCAGTAAATAATTGAGGATGTAGGTTGCAAGTGCTACTCTGAGATGAAGAGGTTAGCACAGGAGAAGAATTCGTTGGGGGCCGCATCAAACCAGTCAGAAGACTGATGACCGAAAATAAAAAATAAAACAACTACTGCTTCTGTATTTAAAGCTCGTATTTGCTACCGCAGTTGAAAGCCGTCCTCATACTGGTTGCCTTCGACTTTACATTTGAGACGGAAGAGCTGTGTCCACATATCAGGACGGATTTAGTAAGCATCGCTCGTGCGGAACTCAGCTCTTATGAAATCCTGCGAACCGTGGATGAAGAGCAACGTGCGGACGCCACGTTCCTAGGTTTCCGGTGAGCGTCTGACACGGTGGCCCGCTGCAGACTGTTACCAAGCACACGGGGTGGGTTCCCAGACGGAGACTTGTTAACACACTGACTGGCGGCCTGCCCACTGGCGCCCACTACGAGTTCCCGTCTAAACTCAGACTTTCGTTGCAAATACGTGCTATTTATAGGTTTCGAGCGTCAGGGATAAGCACGGTGGAACAGAATTTTTATTTCCAGAAATGTACATACGGAAGTTCGTACAAACATTTTAGTTTTAGAAGTAAAATGTATCCTTCGTGTCGCTGATGGAAATAAAAATAAAGTTTTTTTATTGATGAGATGTCTCGAACCATCCTTCCACGCAAAGATCGGGCGGTTCTTCACAAACGGGACAAAAGTACCGCGATTCACGGCGTTTGTTTTGTTGCGGGCACACCCGCACTTTGTTCTCGGTGGCGGGCATTGCCTCTAAATACTGAAAGCTGCCGCCTGCCGCGATTTCCATATGAGTGTCTGGCATCTCACTCCCTGTCAATGCCCGGGTAAATTTTTCTCTAAACCGTCTAATAGTTTTCGCAAGGCTGAACGATACGACAGCGCTTGATCTGACTGATCGACACCTGCCGCGCCACTGCCGTAGTCACTGGCTTTGTTCGGTTTCGAGGCAACTTTCCCGTTTCGAATTTCCACCATTTTGGAACGTTGCATATTAGAAATGATCGGGAATTCTCTTTCGTCCTTCGATTTGCAAACAACGACATTGTCATTTCTTTTCCACGCCACCTCACCTTTCTTCAGTTTCATACTAACCAACGACTTTGAGATTTCCTTTCTGTCGCTATATAATGTTCCACACACATAGGGTTTGCAAGTCGACAACAGTTTCGTAAGTGATACAGACTCATAAAAAGTGTCCAGATGAAGCACGAATCCTTTGTACAAGAAGGTTTCCCTCAGGTGTAAAACAACTTTAGATGGACGACCCATGCCGCAAGAGATTTTTATTATCAGAATCACACCATTAGATTCACAGAGTTCATAAGTTTTTTACACCAGACTTGGCTTTATAGTTCTTTATATATTGGCTGAAAAACATACGGCCGTGCCACAAACTATTGATTTGTCAGTGTAGAGACTCTGGAACGTAATTACTGCTCGTGATGCAATTGAAATGGTCTAGTACTTGTCTAATTTTCTAGAGTCGATCAATGAATTGCAATGAGTTGTCTAAGGAGTGTATATATCTAAGTAACAGCTGAAATCTGTCTCTACTCGTAATAGATCTCCCGAACGTGACATTGTAAAAAGGAGTTGCACTCCAGCGATGTTCTGTCGGTGGAAAACAACAAGGTCCCATCTGTGGGCCACCCACCATCTCCAGAGCCTGGCTGATCTTCTCCTCCTACGTTTTTCTTCTTCCTAGCTCGCATTTGTTTGTTCGCATAATGACGTTACGATCTCTTCGGGAAAAAAATCACCAAGTCCATTGATGTCAAAATTTTTATGTCTAATTCAATCCGACAGCGTCGTTGAACAAAAATAGTGGTGGATCTTGAGTAATGTCACTCCAGTCGTAATTGTTATTCGTAATATACTGGACCAACCTGCTCGCCTTCAATATTGCAGTTATTATAGTCGGCACCTGAATCCTGACTCGAATGGTCACGTGAAGATGGATCGCAGAGGCTTCTGCCATCCTCGAATTCGTCCATAAACTCGTCCCATTCCGATTCTTTCGTGTTAGCTAGATGTTCAAGTCCTACATCACTAAGTTTCCTTCTACTGCCAGCCATTTTAAGAGGAAAATAGAAGACAGTTGACAATAAACGTCACTGAAGCATCTGTGACGAAGACTGAACAACTAATGACTCAGTTACAACAAAGACACGGATCCTGTTGGCGAACATGTTTCGAAATCCGCAAGTTGGTGACTGATTGTTGAGAACGTCTTATCTCTAGCTGGCGTCTGAACTGAACTTTCTACTCTGTACGCCAAGTACGAGATAATTTGTGGGTCCATTCCCCCCCCCCCTCCCCCCCCCCACCAAGATTTTTATTAGTTTCGGTGATACAGATGGACTACAATGAGATGACGAGTCAAACTGTGTGAAGCGCTTAATACGGCTTCTGGGAGTAGTTTCGCCATTTTGGCCGTAGCGGTCAACGTTTTAAGTAACAGAACACGGTATGTTGTCCTCGATGGCTATTGTTCAGCGGACAAGAGGGTATCTTCAGGAGTGTCGCAGGGAAGTGTGACAGGAGCACTGTTATTCTGCTTATACTTAAATGATCCGACGGGCAGTGTGAGCAGCAATTGGCGGCTGTTGGCTGATGACGCTGTGGTATACGTTAGGTGTCGTCGCTGAGCATCTGTGGAGAAGGATACGAGATGACCTGGACAGAATTTTTGTTCGGTGTGATGATGGCAGCTTGCTCTAAATGTAGGAAAACGTATGTTAATGCAGATTAGCAGAAAAAACTATTCCGCAATGTTCGAATACAGCACTGGTAGCCTGCTGCTTGACACTGTTATGACGATTAAATATCTGGGCGTAACGTTCGAAACTGGTATGGAATGGAACGGGCACAACCTACTGGTAGCAAACCTAGCAGCACGCCATTGAGCTGCTTCGATGTTTTCCTTTAATCCGACCTGGTAGGGACCCACACAAGCGAACAGTACTCGAGAATGGGTCGCACTACTGTTCTATACGCTGTCTCTCTTATTTATCAGCTAAACTTTTCAATAAAAGGGACAGCGTATAGAGCGGTAGTGCGACCCATTCTCGAGTACTGTTCGCTTGCGTGGGTCCCTACCAGGCCGGATTAAAGGAAGACATCGAAGCAGCTCACTGGCGTGCTGCTAGGTTTGCTACCAGTAGGTTGTGGGTGGAGCAGTAAAGAAATGGCTAGTAGTGGTACAAGGTACCCTCCGCCTTGCACAGTACAGCGGCTTGCGGACTGTGTACGTAGGTGTGTCTTGTTGGAATCGTGCCTCGATCGCTGCTTCAACGCCGTCTTTACATTTCCTGCAGCTCTTTTTGAAACGAATTTAGTGTTTTGCTGAGTACTACGTATTTCAGTTTTGGCCGCAGTGAGCGTGCTGCTGGGGATGCCTCTTCCAGCCCTCTGCCTGAGTCATCTGAAGTTGCCACCCCATTGTTTCATAGTTTTTGAAACGTACGCTGTAACTCTAGAGTTCTCTGTAAAATTGTTTAATAGTCCTGCAGAATTTTGCAAAAAAATTATGAATAGCTGAACGAACAGCTGTGAAACTGGCAACAGATTTTCGAGAAATCTGCATTTTTTTCGAAAGTTCTTGATATGTTTTCAAGTTCTCTTTGCAAATGGGTCTGTAGAATTTCGCGAAGAAAACACTAGTAACTTGGAAAATTTTAATGCTGAAAAAAACTTATTTGACGATTTGTGAAAATAAAATTGTTATCACGGTTCTGTGGAGCACCCCAAGAGCAATTTCCTGTTAACATATTTATGATTGCGTTTATGTGGGACACGATTCACTGTTATACGTCTTTTGGATCGGAAGCTGAGCGCCGCTGCCCTAGCTGTGGTCCCTGCGTGCAGGTGCACGTGGGCGCACATCGCGTCCTCTGTCGTTGTGCGCCCGACTGCCGACAGACAACCACAGCGGTCTAACGGCACCTGGCCCCTCTAGTCTACTTATTGCGTTGTATTACAACGACTTTAACTTAATTTGATACTCTTTGCTACAATAAATTAAGTACCGGATCTGAATATAGCAGTCTCTGTAACGTGCTTTCACGAATTCCTCTTACTGCAGTGTTCGATACATACTGGGATTTTCCAGCTTTTAGTATGACACACGCTAGGATGCGAAGAGTGAGATCCGAAGACAGTGTGTGTGTGTGTGTGTGTGTGTGTGTGTGAGAGAGAGAGAGAGAGAGAGAGAGAGAGAGAGAGAAACTATGTGCAAAAGATGTTAGCTCTAGGAAATGTCTGCTGCGTATTGAACGCCAGAAATTAATTATAGCAGAATTTTTCGAGGACTTCACTTCATAGTTTGGAGATCCTTATTTTTTTTTATATCGCATCCGCCGGGAACAGACTTTTCGTTGTCTCCTTATATACTCTTTCACATAACAGAAGACATGACTCTGATAGACACTACAGAGCACAAAGTCAGACTAACAAGGAAGATGTGAAGCTTGTACTTGGGTCTGACGTACGGTAAGAATTTGTGACTTAGAAAAATGGAGGGCCAGAAAAAGACAAATTATATGTAAGTTGCGAACAGTTGACGATGACATAAGCGACATATGAATCTTCTTTACCATTAGTGAAATAAGATAAACTTCTTTCTGATGGGGAAGGTACTGTTATACTTGGTGTCCAACTATTTGCACGCTGTCTGGTTATATGGGTGTTGAAACGAAAGCTAAAAAAACTGCTGTATCGAGGCAGCCAGTTACGAGACGAAACGAGGAATTCTCTCAGGACATACAGTATGTCAGCAACTGTCCTATCTCGTACTTTCTCTTCTCTAGCTTCGGATGGATCAACGGACGTGCGCGATGTTGCCCCAGTACACAACTTTTATAATTGCAATTGGTAATTTTAATGTCTTTGCAGATCTTGCCCGTCTGGAGACATTGGAGCTAAAACATGAGGATTAGAAACATTTCAAAAGTAATATTATGCCTACAAAAATATAAAGGTAGATTACAGTAAAGTCAATGATGGCTAAAGTCGACGGCGCTGCACGCTTGCTCGAAAACTTTTTAGATCATCCTGTACTAAAATATTACTGCATTGTACACCTAGAGTCACTGTGTGGAAAAACCTTAAAACCTAAAATATGCAGCATGTGTGAGTGAACGTAGAGATACGGCGTTGATTACACGATAATTCTGAGGCTACTGTGAATAGCTGTATTTCGAGTATGGTGAACTTGACCTAGATGAGCAGAGAGAACAGACAACTCCAAGTTCGTAGCTCTCAGGGCCGCACGTGACTATCTCTCTCTCTCTCTCTCTCTCTCTCTCCGCATCCAGAAATGTGGCTCAGAGTTACGTTCAGCAGACGACTCTCTCCGATAACTACGGCACCATAAGCGGGGTCCACGACAGCACCCACCCTCTCATCGGAGAGACGATTTCCGGTTACTGGCGACTGGTGCTCCAATAAGCGCGTCTTTTGAACCGACGTAAATTAATTGATTTCATTGTGTGAGTAAGTTATTCTCTTACCTCCTGTAATCGAACAAGATCCTGCCGCTGATTTCCGGTCCCGCCAGTGAACACAGCCTTGGGGTTGGATCCGACCCCAGCGAGTCTGCTTTGTTTATAACTCCCCACTCCCTTTTCTGAGAGCGCTGTGGTTCCAGCTACCCTGCCAGCCAGTCGTCCCGAGAACGCCGAGGAGGCAACGTCAGTCTGGTGAGTGACGTGCAGCTACCCTCTCTATCCGAAACCTACAATACCCGCGCACGGGTGTGATCCGACCCCACCTTACTGTTTACGTCACACTTATTAGTTTCTTTTGTGGGAAGGATTCAACCCCATATTGATGTTTATATTACATCTATCTTTGGTATCTCTTCTAGTATCTTACTAAAATGGCGCCTCAACTCCTTAGAACTCCTGAGGAGGTATACAACTAGCTTCTCCGACAGGAGACTGAGTCAGAAGATGGCGTCAATACCGATGCAGAAAACTGTTCAGAAACCGAGGATGATATATTATCTAATACTGATGACGAGGATGATGTATTGCATTGTGCGCCAGGAGCAGTCGGGTTTGATAATTCTCAGTCAGATGTAGATGATGAGCGAAATTTTGAGCTAGGTAAAGACTTGGAGACAATATGGACCAACAAACCCATCCATTCCAAATTTTCTAGGACACCAGCGTCAAATATTATTACTCATCCCCCTAGTCCACCTGGGCAAGCAAGGGGGGTCACTAGTGAATTGGAAATATTTTATTATTTATAATTCGAAAATTGTAGAAAAAATTTTTTGCACACAAATCTTGAAATCGAGAAATCTAGGCAAAAGTACAATACGGTCCAGAGGTTTCATTCACCAACAGAGAGCGTTGAAATAAAAGGGTTGAAGGGCCTTCTCTTCATGAATGGTGTCTATGCTCAGCGTAGATGAGATGTTCTCAGCAACCTGTGAACCTCCAGTATTCCGTTGCACTATGGGCAAGAAAAGGTTTGCATTTCTTCTAGAAAACCTCCGCTTCGATGATAAAGCCACCAGAGAGGCCAGAAAAATCAACGACAAATTTGCGGCTTTCAGAGAAGTGTGGGACATGTTTGAATCTAACAGTGAAAAAAATTATAGTCCATCTGAATATGTCACAGTAGATGAGACACTACTGTGTTTTCGGGGTGCCTGCCCATTCATAACGTATATCCCATCGAAATCCGACAAAAATGGATTGAAAATAATGTCACTATGCGACACAAGAACATTCTATTTTTTGCGTGGCATTCCATACACTGGCAAGGACAACAGAATAAATAGGAGACCTGCAGATTTGCCTTTACCTGCCCAGTATGTTTTGCGCCTGACGGAATCTATCAGGGGTTCTAATAGAAACATTACAGCGGACAATTGGCTCTCCTCACTGGAGGTGACTGACGCCCTCCTCCAAAAGAAACTCACATTTGTAGGTGCACTGAGGAGGAACAAACCGCAAATACCACCATCAATGCTGCTTTCCGCTCCAGTAGGCTCTTCAACATTTGTGTATCTGGACGACACTCACCCCAAGCAGAAATAAAAAAGTTTTACTGATATCGTCTATGCATTTCTCTGGAGAGATAAATGAAAAATCAAATAAGCCTTAATTTGTGGAGTTCTACAATCTAACTAAAGGAGGGGTCGATGTATTAGATATGCTTTGCCACAGCAGGACCACAAAAAGAAAATCGAGAAGATGGCCCATGCGGTATTTTTATGCTATTTTAGACATCGCTGCTATAAATAGTTCTATCATTTACAAAAGCAATAGCAAAATGGACAGCTTTTCAAATGACGCGAGAATTTCTCAAAAATCTTGCGCTCTCTTTGACAAAACTTCTTATGGAAAAGAGGTTGAATAACACACGTCGTCCCCATGAGCTCCGTTCGTCTATTGGAAAACTTTCAGAAAAAGAACCAATCGAATTAGACAAGCCTACTCAAGCACAGCCACTAAAGAAAAGATGTGATTTTTGTGACAGATAAAAAGATAGGAAGGGGAATGTTTTTTGTAGTAAGTGTAATCGTTCTATATGTGGGGAGCATAAAGTTATTATATGCCCTGGCTGTAAAGGAACTGATATGTGATAAGTATGTATTTTCAGGGCTGTATGTGATCGTTTCCAGGATAACATTATACATTTATTATTTGTTCCTATTATATTATGTGTACAAAAACGTTTATTATTGAGAACTTTATATTTCGAAACTGCTGACACTATAATTATTTTCTACAATTAGTAATAGATGTTTCTCATTTAGTTCCTATCTTTAGAATTTCTAAAGCACTCAGGTTCCTAGTTGATGACTGAATCTATTGATTTTTAATATTTTCAATAATTTTATAGAGAATATTTCTATTAAGGTATTTTTTTTTTTTGTAATCAAGTTCATATTTTTTCCCAAAGTACTTTATATTCTTAATTATTGACTATAAAAATGAAAAAACATGTTGTTATAACAAACATTATGTGTGTTTAATTGACAGTAAAACTTTTCCCATTATTCATTTTTTATTTTACCCCGAAAAATCGATATTTGGAGGGGGGAGGGGGGTCTGATCCAACCCCACCTTACCGTTTATGTTAGGAAACTTCACCTTACCGTTAGAGGGTTAAATTGTATGATGCATCTGAACTCCTCTGTGAAAAAAATAGCGTACGTCTTGCTAAAGTTGGAAATCCCCATCATGTATCGAACGCTGAAGTCACAGGAGTTCGTGAATGAACGTAATGGAGACTGCTATCTTCAAATCCAGTACTTAATTTATTGTAACAAAGAGCAGCATATTAAATTAAACTTGTTGCAATACAACGCTGGCAGTAAGTCGACCAGCAGCCGTGAGTCTGGTGATTGTGAGGTTGCCGGGAATCGGATACATAACGACAGTCGGCTTGGCTCTGACAAGGGAACCTCCCCATCGCATCCCCCTCAGATTTAGTTATAAGTTGGTACAGTGGATAGGCCTTGAGAAACTGAACACAGATCAATCGAGAAAACAGGAAGAAGTTGTTTGGAACTATGAAAAAAATAAGCAAAATATACAGACTGAGTGGTCCATGCTTAACATAGGCAATATTAAGGACAATAGCCGCTCAGTAGCGCTGTGGTTAGCGTGAGCAGCTGTGGAACGAGAGGTCCTTGGTTCAAGTCTTCTCTCGAGTGAAAATTTTAATTTCTTATTTTCAGGCAATTATCAAAGTTCAGGCACACACACACAATCAACTTCGCTCTCCCAAGTTCCAGGACATGTTCAGATTTGCTTGGACATATGCAGGATTTGACGGTGTACACACGGAAAAATTTGAAAACGTTAAAAACATATGTTTTGCCAGAGCACAGGGAAAACTGTGCGACTGTGAAACTGTTGCATTCATTTGTTGCAGTTTATGAGACAAACTCTTGTGATTTCATCACTTTTTTGGGAGTGATTATCACATCCACAAGAAAACCTAAATCGGGCAAGGTAGAAAAATCTTTTTACCCATTCACCAAGTTTACAAGTTAGGTGGGTCGACAACATATTCCTGTCAAGTGTCGTATAGAATATATCAGACGTGTTTTCCTGTGGAGCAATCGGTTGACCTATGACCTTGCGATTAAATGTTTTCGGTTCCCATTGGAGAGGCACGTCCTTTCGTCTACTAATCGCACGGTTTTGCGGTGCGGTCGCAAAACATAGACACTAAACTTATTACAGTGAACAGAGACGTCAATGTACGACGGGCAGATCATAACTTTGCGAAAATAAAGAAAGTAAACACACTAATGTTTTTTTCTCCAGGCGTCTGACACAGCTGGCCGCTCAAGACGCATTACGTCAAGGTCACTTGGCTTTCTTACCGAAATATTTATGACACCAGTTTGCACTAGTGACAGTCTCATGTAAAAAATTTCACAGGTCGAGAATTTGCGTTACAAACGTGTAGAAACAAAATCCTGTAAATATAACAGCATCCAAAAAATTTTCGCCAGCATAGTGATACATTCACGCATATATACACATTTCATAACTCTTAAAGTACGATTCTCGGTTTCCAAACCAGAGTCCCTAACCACTACTCATTATTCCTTGCTTTATTAGACATATACATATTCGTCAACACTTCTTCAATATTTCATCATAATAAATATGTAGCACAATCAAATTCCTGATATAGCATCAGCTTATTGATCATAAACATACCGCAACAGCGTAATACACATCGTCATCATAACATCATAAGACCTCAGCCAAATCTCAAAATCGTCATAGCTTCCTCCAATAATTTCAAAACCTAAAAAAAATTCTCTGCTCATTTCAATAGTGTCATCTACCTCAAACGTACTTTAAAAATCAAGATCCCATACCAAATACATCATTCAAAGCTCTCATAGTATCAAAGTGATTCTGAAAAAATATGAAGAGTTCACAAAGTACATACAAAATACAGTTTCATAAGTGTGAAGTTATCCAACTGTGTAATTGCATAAACATGTGTCACTGATGTAGTAAAAAAAATGTATGTCTCTCTCAGTTAAATGATCAGATAGCTGTGTAATTTATGTGTCAGAGAAATATGGTACCGATGTGTAAAGTTGTGTAAGCAAATACCATATTAGCTAGGGCTCCTTGTGCTTGCCAAACACATGGTACACAAAGTAAGCGTGTACCCCCCGGAGGATTAATGTAATCATACCCTCAGGTGTTACAGATTTCAGCAATAGAATGAAATGTATCACGGAAAACCTTTGTGTCATTGTATTTGAAATATCTTTAAAAATAAATATTTTAAGTACAAAATTAATCACTCAAATACGTGTACTGTAGCGCTAAACTGTGCGTCTTGTTGGAAGATAATCTCTGTGGAAGTGTCGTAGTTATCGTCCGCCGAAACCTACGTTCTGCAGAAGTCAATGTACTTACCTCATGATAAACAAAAGTAAAATGCTTTGCGTATAGATATCTTAGTTATTACGCTTATTGCCGTGATGAAGAAAGTACTGTGCTGTAACGTATTGTTGTGCTACGGAAAAGGCTGTCTCCTTGTAGCTATACCACAAAAGTTACTACTAAAACATGTTTTACTTTCCAGAATAATACATAAAACTGTGCAGGCATACAACAAAAAAACCGCAAAAGCAACATTGTAAATTGTCACTCATTAGTAGCGTCGTGATAAAATCGTGTAGCTGTCACATAACTACCACTGTGTCATCTAGTATCTCACAGAAAGTACTTTAAATCCAGAATGTATTTTCAAGTAAACCAAAATGTTGCATTAAAATCTCATTAGCAGTACTGGTAAATGTTCTAAGTATGTGAGCCTTATAGTCGTTACGTAATCGTGCAACTAACGAGCAAGAATGTACACACACAATAACACTGTGTCGTCTGTTCACAATAACAATGCATTCGTAATTTCTGTTTAAATATGTTCTCTTGGTTCTTGACTGGATATTTAACTTCAAACATTGTTGCATGTTAACAGTTTCTAGGTCTGACAAAGCATACTAGTAACATAAAGTGAAAAGTTATATGGCAAATACAAAGTTAAAAAAACAGATTATCACTCAATAAGCGGCTTTATATGTGAAGTGTGGTGAAATCCTTTACTCTTCATAGTACTCAGAGTTTGAACTTGAATGCAATTGTCATGCAGTATACGTCGGTAAAGAATACTGGAATTTTTCTCAAGGTTAGCGTCTATGTTATTTTTCTCTGAGCCAGCCGGCGCACGTGGCTGCCTGCGGTGCGGGTGGGTCATTGTCTGTTTCTTTGTTGGCGCGCGTCGTTATTGGGATTAGGAGACCTAACTTCTACAAATTCACCTTGACGAGAAGGCCCTGCCCTGTTTGAAGCTCGCCAGTTCTGATGGAATTCAGGTGTGTCGTTTTGTCGGTAGTTTACATAGTTTCTTGTTTGTCGGTCATGTGGTGGAGAATTTCTCCCGGAATCGTAACTGCGTGGTGGACGGTTGCGTCTGAAGTTATTCTGTCTCCCTTGATAATAATTATTTTGGTTCCCAAATTGTCTGTTTCTATGGTTGTCTCTGTCATAGTCATTACTGCGGAGAGGTGATCTTTCCCTGTAATTATTACTACTCTGCCAACGGTTGTCATACGGGTGGTGTCTGTTTTGGTCACGATTTGTGTTGTCAGAATAGCCTTGTCGCGTCCAGTTATTATTTCTTTCATCGCGGAATTGCGACGGATGTGACCTATAATTGTTGTGTTCCTGTTTTCGCGTTCCGCGATTGTCAGTGTCAGTTTCTAATTCTTGTAAGAGTCCCTGAAAAGCTTCAGTGTCGTCTTTGCAACGTCCTGCCAAAATAATATGTCGTAAACGTTCAGGCAATTTGATTAAGCAAATGCGGATGAGTTCTTAGGGGCTGTATGGTTTTGACAGGTACTGATTCTTGTGCAACATGTCTTCAAAATATTTCACAAGACTGGAAAATTCTGATTGTTCGAAATGTTTCATCATTATGATGCTATGTTTTACTCGGTCTTGTGTAGCTTGAGACCAATATGCTGAGAGGAAGGCATGGTAAAATTCTCCTTCACTGTGGCAATCATGAATGACCGATCGCATTCTTACGGCTGGTTCATTCTCTAAGTAGCCACACATAAATTCTAATCTGTGTTCTAATGACCAGTTGGGAGGAAAACAATGAAAGAATTGATGAAGTCACTCTTGTGCATGAATGTCGTTACCAGAATTCTTAAATGTTTTGAATTTACGTGTAGTAATGAACAGCTTATAGCCAAAATCATCATGTCGGCGAGTCGCATGTCTGTCATTGTTACGTCGTTTCGGCGGTTCCATCTCAAAATTCGGTGTACCTTGCCAATTTCTTTCATAATTTCCGAAGTGCCCTGTGTTATTATTTTGTGGCTGTTCCGTATTTCTATGTTCCTCTTCCCGTATTGGAGCGCGAATGTCCTCTGAAATACGTAATTCTTGTATTACCTGTGTCAGCTGATCTTGTACTTCCCGGATTTCTCTTTGGTGTTGCGTATTAATTTGATTCTGATTTTGTTTGAATTTCGTAATTTGTTCGCACGCTTCTGTGTCATTAAAGACTATCGGTTTTGTGTCATTGAGATTATCATCTACCTTCGTAGATAAATTATTTAGCTGATCCGAAAGTTCAAATACTTTCTCTGATAATGAACTTATTTCCTCAGAGTGTTTTTCTGAACCAAGTTTCAGAGTATCTACTGTGTCCTTTAAGTTTTCCTGAGTTTTTGCAAGTTGCGTAACTGAATCGGTAGATGCAACTGAGTCAATTTTAGCTTGCAAGGTGTCGTGATTTTCATGAAAAATGGTTTGCAGTTCTTTTATGGCTGCTTCGTGATTCTGTAATGCATTTTCATGTCGCGAAAAAATAGGTTGAAAATGCTCACAAATTTGTGTTTTTACTTCATTACAGACTTTTTGACATTTCGATTCAATGTTATGTAACTCAGTAGTTAAATCTTCACGTGTTTTTTCAAGTGTGGTGTCTAACTTTTGAAGCTGTTGCTGTGTTTGTCTCTGATTTTGTTCCATTGTGTCTAACTTTTGAAGCTTTTGTCCTATTTGTTGCATTAATTGTAATAACAATGCACTGGTGTCTGAAACATGTTCCTCAGTGCTATTCGGCAATGCATTTGAACCGGCAATATTCGCAGTTTAAAAAGCAGAAAATGTATCTTGACTTATTTGAGAAAACGGTGAGGACGCAAAACCTGAATCTACAGAATTTGCAAGATTGTGTCCTGTCATTTCGAATTCCTGAGGCAATCTGTTGGCGACCGATCGATCGATAATGCTTCCCTGTTCACTAATTGTTTCGCTGTCTACACCATTGTTTGCAGCCCACTCCATTTCCCTATGCACAATTACCAAATTACTACTTTTAACATTAGTTAATTCATTACTCGGTGGCGCTAACACACTGCTTTCGTCTTCACTGTCATTTCTCAGTTTACTTTGGAGCCTAGTATTACGTTTTTCACACGACATTATTGTTACAATGTTTCACACGATAACACAGAAAAGCACAATTTGAAGAGCAAAAATAAGAGCACTGAAAATAATATCTAGTTAATTGCAGCTACGAAACACTTGGTGCAAATCTACATGCATGCCACAACTGATTTGCTGTACAACAATGAAAAACTACAACTACAAAGGAAATTCTCTCTATAATTACGCGCTAGCAATAAACAAAGGCTACACTAATTACACGAACTACATGAAAAAATCAGAAGATTCCAGTGAGGTATCCTCGGCTAAGTGTCGACATATGAAATGTCCCCTTTGAACAATTTATACAGGACTGTGCTTAAAATGACACACAATATTTTTTTAGCGCAACGCAATCTGACTTTCAATAATCTCTACAAGAGAATGGCTCTGACTAACATTAACCTATATGTTTCACAAATCACTTACCTCACAAAAATCTTCGTTACTCGAACTACTGCAATACAGCGAGCGCCACTACTGCCAGCTAAATGAAAGATTCAAACTGCGGAAGGCACTAACTACTGATATGCATAGTTAGCAAATGAAAGATTTTGATAGAGAACAAACAATGTATTTACCTTAATAGTCATTATATATATAGCAGCTCATGACATCCAGTCTTACAAATTTCAAAACTCCGCCATCTCTCTTCCCACATCCACCACTGCTGGCGGCTCACCTCCAACTGTGCAACGCTATGCGCTGTTAACAGCCAACAGCCCAACACTACAATTTCAGACAACAATGCAAACTAGCCACAGACTGCACACAGCACAGCCAGTGAGTTTCATACAGAGCGCTACGTAACGTTGCCAATAAGAAAACATAAACAGTCTACTTATAACTGCAACCTACATCGTTCTGAACCTGTCTAGTGTATTCATCTTTTGGTCTCCCTGTACGATTTTTGCCCTCCACGCTGCCCTCCAATTCTAAATTGGTGATTCCTTGATGCCTCAGAACACGTCCTACCAACCGATCCCTTCTTCTAGTCTAGTTGTGCCACAAATTCCTCTTCTCCCCAATTCTAATCAATACCTCCTCATTAGTTACGAGATCTACCCATCTCATTTTCAGCATTTTTCTGTTGCACCAAATTCCGAATGCTTCTATTCTCTTCTTGTCTAAACTATTTATCGTCCATGTTTCACTTCCATACACGGCTACATTCCATACAAATACTTTCAGAAAAGACTTCCTGACACTTTAATCTACACTCGATTTTAACAAATTTCTCTTCTTCAGAAATGTCTCCTTGCTATTGCCAGTCTACATTTTATATCGTATCTATTTCGACCATCATCAGTTGTTTTGCCTCCCAAATAGCAAATCTCATCTATTACTTCGACTGTCTCATTTCCTAATCTAATTCACTCAGCATCACCTGATTTAATTTACTACATTTTATTATCCTCGTTTTGCTTTTGTTGATGTTCATCTTATATCCTCCTTGAAGACACTGCCCATTCTGTGAAGCAGCTCTTCCAGGTCCTTTGCTGTCTCTGACAGAATTACAATGTCATCGGCAAACCTCAAAGTTTTATTCCTTCTCCAAGGATATTACTTCCTACTCCACATTTTTCTTTTGTTTTCTTTACTGCTTGCTCAATATACAGATTCAATAACATCGGGGATAGACTACAACCCTGTCTCACTTCCTTCTCAACTACTGTTTCCCTTTCGTGCCCTCGACTATTGTAACTGCCATTTGGTTTATGTACAAATTGCAAATAGCCTTTCGTTTCCTACATTTTACCCATGCCACACTCAGAATTTGAAAGGGAACATTTTAGTCAGCATAGTCGAAAGCTTTCTCTAAGTTTACAAACGCTAGAAACGTAGGTTTGCCTTTCCTTAACCTGTCTTCTAAGATAAGTCGTAGGGTCAGTATTGCCTCACGTGTTCCAACATTTCTATGGAATCCAAACTGATCTTCCCTGAGGTCAGCTTCTACCGGTTATTCCATTCGTGTGCAAAGAATTTGTGTTAGTATCTTGCAGCCGTGCCTTATTAAACTGACAGTTCAGTAATTTTCACATCTGTCAACACCTGCTTTCTTTGGGACTGGAATTATTATATTCTTCTTGAAGTCTGAGGGTTTCGCCTGCCTCATACATCTTGCTCACCAGCTGGTAGAGCTTTGTCAGGGCTGGCTCTCCCAAGGCTATCAGTAGTTCTAAGGGAATGTTGTCTACTCCAGGGCCTAGTTTCGACTAAGGTCTTTCAGTGCTCTGTCAGACTCCTCACGCAGTATCGAATCTCCCATTTAATCTTCATCTACATCCTCTTCCATTTCCATAATATTATCTTCAAGAACATCGCCCTGGTATAGACCCTCTATATACTCCTTCCACCTTTCTGCTTTCCCTTCTTTGCTTAGAACTGGTTTTCCATCTGAGCTCTTGAAATTCATACAAGTGGTTCTCCTTTCTCCAAGGGTCTCTTTAATTTTCCTCTAGGCAGTATCTATCTTACCCCTAGTTGTTTGTGCCTCTACATCCTTACATTTGTCCTCTAGCCATCCCTGCTTAGCCATTTTGCACTTCCTGTCGATCTCGTTTTTGAGACGTTTGTATTCCTGTTTGCCTGCTTCATTTACTGCATTTTTATATTTTCTCCTTTCATCAATTAAGTTCAATATTTCTTCTATTACTCAAGGATTTCTAGCAGCCCTCGTCTTTTTACCTACTTGATCCTCTGCTGTATTCACCATTTCATCTCTCAAAGCTACCCATTCTTCTTCTACTGTATTTCTTTCCGCCGTTCTTGTCAGTCGTTCCCTAATGCTCTCTCTGAAACTCTCTACAACCTCTGGTTCTTTCAGTTTATCCAGGCCCAACTCCTAAACTCCTTCCTTTTTGCAGTTTGTTCAGTTTTAGTCTACAGTTCATAACCAATACATTGTGGTCAGAGCCCACATCTGCTCCTGGAATGTCTTACAATTTAAAACTGGTTCCTAAATCTCTGTCTTAACATTATATACGAGTGTTGGAACTTATTTAGTGGCAACTATTTATTCACAACCGATACAAGAGAGTTACATGTTTGCACCTGTTACTGTCCTTCAAAGTAGTTACCAGCGCTGTGTAGAGCTCGCTGCTAGCGATGTGGAGGCGTAGTACACCGTTGGCAGAGCCTGTTCTGTTGATGGTGCGAATGGTGCGGTCTAAAGTTATGGTGATTCTCGTGTACTACTGTGATGGTGTTATCCTAACGCATTACGTTCCTCCACGGCAGACCGTCAATGCACAGTATTACTGTTCGTTTTTGGAGCATCACCTGCGACCAGCTTTGCGAATGAAGCGGCGACACTTTCTGCCCACCCATCATTTTGCACGACAATGCGCGGGCACCAAGCTGTGGCTGCTCTGTTCGGTCGATGGGACGGGGAAGTACTGTACCATCCACCAAACTCCCAGGACTTAAGTCGTTGTGACTTTGATTTGATTCCCAAAATGAAGCAACCACTTTGTGGCATTCCCTTCAGAACTATTCCAGAGATTCGACAGGCAGTAGACCACTCCATTCGCACCATCAACAGAACAGGCTCCGCTAACGGTATACTATGCCTTCCACATCGTTGGCAAGGGGTTCTACACAGCGCTGGTGACTACTTTGAAGGACAATAACAGGTGCAAACATGTAACTCTTTTGTATCGGTTGTGAATAAGTAGTTGCCGCTGTTTAAGTTCCAACCCTCGTCATTTATCTGAAACTTCCAGTGTCTCCAGGCCTCTTCCATGTATACAACCTTCTATCATGATTCTTAAACCAAGTGTTGGCTATGAGTAAGTGATGCTCTGTGCAAAATTCCACCAGGCGGCTTCCTCTCTCATTACTTACCCCCATTCCACATTCACCTACTACTTTTCCTTCTCTTCCTTTTCCTACTGTTTTCCAGTCCCCAATTACTATTAAATTTTCGTCTCCCCTCACTATCTGAATGGTTTCTTTTATCTCATCATACATTTCTTCAATCTCTTCGTCACCTGCGGAGCTAGTTGGTATATAAAGCTGTGCTGTTGTGGTAGGCGTGGGTCTGGTTTCTATCTTCGCTACAATAATGCGTTCACTATGCTGTTCGTAGTAGCTTACCAGCGTTCCTATTTTTGTACTCATTATTAAACATACTCCTGCATTACCCCTATTTGATTTTGTATTTATAACCCTGTATTAATCTGACCAAAAGTCTTGTTTCTCCCCCAACGAACTTCACTAATTCCCACTATAACTGACTTTAACATATCCGTCTCCCCTTTTAAATTTTCTAACCTACCTGCCCGATTAAGGGATCCGACATTCCACGCTCCGATCCGTAGAACGACAGTTTTCTTTCTCCTGATAACGACATCCTCTTGAGTAGTCCCCACCCGGAGATCAGAATGGGGGACTATTTTACCTCCGGAATACTTTACCCAAGTGGACACCATCATCATTTAACCATACAGTAAAGCTGCATGCCTTCGGGAAAAATTACGGCTGTAGTTTCCCCTTGCTTTCAGCCGTTCGCAGTACCACCACAGCAAGGCCGTTTTGGTTAGTGTTACAAGGCCAGATGAGTCAATCATCCAGACTGTTGCCCCTGCAACTACTGAAAAGGCTGCTGCCCCTCATCAGGAACCACACGTTTGTCTGGCCTCTCAACAGATACCCCTCCGTTGTGGTTGCACCTACGGTACGGCTATCTGTATCGCTGAGGCACGCAAGCCTCCCAACCGATGGCAAGGTCCACGGATCATGGGGGTCGCCACAGACTACTTAATTCAAAAGATATTGTTGGTATGTTCTTGGATTTCAAAAAATCTTTTGATTCTGTTGACAGAGAAACTATAGATCAAATAATTCGAGAATTCGGCGTAAAGTCTAAACTGGCAAACCTAATCCGCAAAACATTTAAAGATACCTTCTGTAACGTAAAATTTATTGGAGAAATTTCACCGTCTTTCAATATAAAAACAGGCGTATGCCAATGTGACGGCCTGTCCCCAATTACTATTAATTGTGTGTTAGAGAAAATAGTAACTATTTGGAAGGTAAAACTTATTGAACTCAGCATCTCACCTGTAAGGTTAGGAAGAGGAAGCATTTGTAGATGATTTTGTTATACTTTCCAAAAATGTGGGATCTACTATAACACAAGTAAATCTCTTGGAAGAAATATACAGCAGAACCAGCTTAAGAATTTCTGCAGAAAAAACAAATTTTCTATCAAATGTTATAGATGCTCCAAAATTTCTCAAAACAGATATTGGCCAAATAGAGAGGGTAAGAAGTATCTAGGTGAGATAATGCAACAAAATGCTTTGAAAACCTCTGCAATAGAGGAAGGGTTGCATAACATGGGGAAAGCGTGTAGTATCACCAAAGACATCTACAATAAAAAGTGTCTATCCAAAAATGCAAGAATAAGGCATTACAACACAGTAGTCAAGCCAGAATGCCTATATGCAACCGAATGCCTGGCATTAAACTCTAATTTAGATAATTTAGAAGTACCAGAAAGGCGAATTACAAGGAAAATATTAGGACCACAAAACGCAGCAAAAGGTTGGAAATTGTGAAGTAATGCTGGAATATACCAATACATAGAATATGTTTCAAACGTAATGAGAAAAAGAAGATTGGTGTTTTTTGGACATCTGTTTCGAATGCAAGACAGTAGATTATCTAATAAGATTTTCGGAAGCCCACAGCAAGCTGGGTCGACGAAGTGAAACAGGATTTAGAAAGGAACAATATGAAAGTGGAAGATATAAAAGCGTTTTGGGAAAATGTACTGTAAATGAAAGGATTCTGAGGTAGAGTAGCTAAAAAGATTGGTTCGAAAGGATCTGAAGACAGAAAGAAGAAACATAGTGAGCAGATGAAGGCATACTGGGAGAAAAAAAGAGAACAAAGAACGAAGAATTGAAATTGGAATGTAATCGCCGGATGGCCTATTCGCACTAATAATAATAATAATAATAAGAAGAAGAAGAAGAAGAATGCCTGACCCGTTGTTCGCAGCAGACGCCTGAGTGCTTCTTGAAGGCAAAACGCCTGTTGTTGAACAAATGTGTATACTGATACTACGTGAAATTGTAGTCAATCGAAACACACTTAAAATAAACATTTTACTCACAATGACTGACGACATGCCAGCCACAAAATTAATACTTTTCTTAACGAAACGTAGTTTTGCCCTTTACTTAACTACGTGTTCAAATGGTTTACCATCGCCTGCACGCTTGCAACCGCCGTTCGAGAGAAAGATGAACAGCTAACACTAGACTGGATGTTACGTCGTTGCGTTCCTGGGGGATGCGACGGCGCACACCGTCTGGTGTGACTGGGGCTTCGTCGCAGGCTGCACCTTTCAGTGCTGCCCTTAGAAATGAGTAATGGAGAGTAGTCAAATGGCGGCACGTGGCCGGCCGCTGTACTGTAGCACTGCGTCCTGTCCGACGGTCAGGAGACATCTCACCCGTATTTGCGATGCACCACGGGGAGACCGAGCTGAGCTGGGCAGCCGTCGTGTCGGAACCACGTACGGTGCCTCTTATCCGGTGGTCCGTCTTCCAAAAAAACAGATGGCATGTTCGTAAGAAAGGGTGCTTACGTCTTTCCATTTAACACCCCTGCGATGACAGAAGAACTCACAATGGAGTTTCCCATGGTGCTGCACCAAACGTTTACGCTCCACGGTCGTCGGTGCTTTCCGTGACGAAGCCAGCGTGGATTTTCAGCTGGCCAGTAGCGCACTTTACGTAAATTTTTATTACTGTCATTCGTAAACGATGCGTCGTCGGTAAAGGGCACACGTTGGAAAATCGCAGTGTCGCGTCCCAGGCGCTGCAGAGCAAAGCGACAAAGTTCTGTACTACGTTCCAATTACGTCCTCTGGGCGCCCGATTCGGTGACAGATGACGAGGTTGGTGTGGTGTCACCGCCAGACACCACACTTGCTAGGTGGTCTGCTTAAATCGGCCGCGGTCCATTTAGTACATGTCGGACCCGCGTGTCGCCACTGTGTGATCGCAGACCTAGCGCCACCACAAGGCAGGTCTCAATATACGATAGAGCACTCACCCCAGTTGTACGGACGACATTGCTAGCGACAATACGGACAAAGCCTTCCTCTCATTTGCCGAGAGTCAGTTAGAATAGCCTTCAGCTAAGTCCATGGCTACGACCTAGCAAGGCGCCAATTGTAACAGTGCATGTATCTTACGAGTCGCATTTGTATAGTCAAGAGAGATGTATCACAAGGAGTCATTAAAGTTAAGTATAAAGCAGCTACGTACTTTTCTTGCTACCATTCTATAGTTATCCTGTTCCAGAATTCACGCCCGTCTGCGTTAGATAGCGTGCCTATCGGCCCCCTCAAAATAACACTGTGTCGGCACTTCTGTCGACACATCATTTGGCGACGAGGATGGGATATGTTCAAAGTGTTTGCCAGAAAAAGCTCAGTTCAGACAATCACAACCATTCCAGGCCCTTTGCTTCGCGCCGGAATCGAACCAAGAACACTCAGGCTCGTGAACCTTCGCCCATGGACATTCATGTCGTTAATTCCACTTCGTCCAGTGACACTTTCCCTAACAGTGCCTGTGTTCGTCCCACAAAAACTGTGCGTCGACGTCGCCGGAAATCACGTCAATTAGCAAGTGATTCTGTACCAGTGTCTGTTCAAATTGCACGAGACAGTCGCTCTTGTCGTCAGCAGGACATTAAACTTTTTGTAGATTTGGACTTTAATGGCAAGGTCATACCATTCCAGCTCGATACCGGAGCTGCAGTTTCATTGCTCAATCACGACACGTACAAACAACTGGGCAAACCTCCGTTGCGTTCCGCAAATGTTAAGCTAACCACATATTCCAGACAGAAAATTCCTGTGTTAGGACAGTGCAGCCTTCTTGCAACATACAAGGGACAAACGAAACTTGTGTCATTTTCCGTTCTTCGTTCTTCTACTGCAGTGAACTTGTTTGGTTTAGACTTATTTCAGTTGTTTAACATGTCTATTGTAAATCAGGTCCTATCAGTGAATCAAACTGTGCCTTCAGACAGTGTTTCTCGTCTATGTGACGAATTTGCAGACATTTTTGCACCGGGCTTAGGTTGCGCTAAAAACTATGAAGCACATTTGGAACTGAAAGTAAACGCGCAACCGAAATTTTTCAGAGCGCGCAATGTTCCCCACGCATTGCGTGATGAGGTCGCAAGAACGTTAAACGATCTCGAATCACAAGGTGTAATTGAACGTGTGCAAGCTTCTCTCTGGGCCTCACCCTTAGTAATTTTGCCAAAACCTTCCGGAAAATTGAGACTTTGCGTGGACTTCAAGACCACGGTGAATCCACAACTAGTGACTGCTACTTATCCCTTGCCCCGCCCGGAAGATCTTTTTGCTAAACTGTGCCCGGGAAAATATTTTTCAAAGTTGGACCTGGCCGATGCGTACTTGCAAATACCGGTGGACGACGAATCCCAGCGCGTATTGGTGGTTAACACGCATCTTGGGTTGTACAGGTTCAAACGACTGCCGTTCGGGTGTGCATCCGCCCCTGCATTGTTTCAGCAATATTTACAAACTATTTGTGCGTCGGTCCCTACTGCAGCAAACTATCTGGACGATATAGTGATCTCCGGACAGACAGAAGAAGATCATCTTGCGAACCTACGAACATTATTTCAGGTCTTGCGACAAAATGGTCTTCGCTTGAGGAAGGACAAATGTGTGCTTTTTGCTCGTGACTTACCATACCTGGGACATGTGTACATAGGCAGACAACTATACAGACCATCACACAGTAATTTCAAACTACATCAGGATCCCCTGCAAGTACTATTACAGCGAGGAGGGAGGTGAGAAAACTTGGATTTCATGGTCGAGCGGCTGCTCATAAGCCACACATCACGCCGGTAAATGCCAAACGCCGCCTTGCTTGGTGTAAGGAGCGGAAACATTGGACTATTGAACAGTGAAAAAACTTTGTGTGGAATGACGAATGACGGTAGACAATGTGGCGATCCGATGGCTGGGTGTGAGTATGCTGAATGCCCAGTGAACGTCATCTGCCAACATCTGTAGTGCCAACAGTAAAATTCAAAGGCGGTGGTGTTTTTCATGGAGGGGGCTTGCACCCCTTCTTGTTTTGCGTGGCACTATTACAGCACATGCCTACATTGATGTTTTAAGCTCCTTCTTGCTCGCCACTGTTGAAGAGCAATTCGAGGATGGCGATTGCATCTTTCAACACGGTCGAGCATCTGTTCATAATGCACGGCCTGTGGCGGAGTGGTTACACGACAACATCCCTGTAATGGACTAGCCTGCACAGAGTCCTGACCTGAATCAAACAGAACACCTTTGGAATGTTTAAGAACGCCGACTTCGTTCCAGGCCTCATCGACCAGGCATCGATATCTCTCCTCAGTGCAGCACTCCGCGAAGAATGGGCGGCCACTCCCGAAGAAACCTTCCAGCACCTGATTGAATGTATGCCTGCGAGAGTGGAAGCTGTCATCAAGGGTAAGGCTGGGCCAACACCATATTGAATTCCAGCATTACCGGTGTAGGGCGCCACGTACTTGTAAGTCATTTTCATCCGGGTGTCCGGACACTTTTCATCACACAACGTACCTGCGTGCGAGGAGACTTAAAGCGGAAGTGGCCTGCCGACAGACGACACAGTTCCTGCTGGTCCAGCAGTGCAGGCGAGTAATCAGTGGAAATGCTTACACGACCACGCTGTCTAGGATGAGGGTGTTTAAACGCAATAGCCGAGTCTGGCCGATTTCCTTATCAGCCTTAGAATATTTCTTGGATTATTTTGCGAAAAGTTTCAGCTTCAAAATTAATAGTCATTATATCATTGTACTCGTCTCTTCAAGCGCTTTCGAATGCTGCTAAAAAAGTATATAATCGTATTTAAAAAATCTTTCACTCACCAGAATAAGTGCCCGCAAACCACTGCCCACCGTCAGGGGAACAGAGTCCACAAATGTATGCCCCATTACACTAGATGTAACCAAACCCGTAACCCACGTACGGTCGTGTGTTTATTATCACGGCTGTCATACAAAGTGCTCAAAACGTTGATCTCGACCATTGCTCTTAAATGATTTTCGAGAAACAGTACTGCACGTTGAGTTACATGTGGAGTTAGTGGCAGCATAGGCCCGTGTTACAAGGCATTTCGTGTCTTTGGGAGTCATCGGTGTTTCCTAATGGAACACTTGTTTTAACTTTCGCCGCGTATGAAGACATGGTAGTGTTAAGTTTGGCGAGTGAGCAGACCATTTCGCGTTTCCTGAACGACCGTTCCAGTGCCCTCCAAGTGTTCTCTCCAGAGGCTCTGCCGTGACGCGTGCGGAACGAGAGTGACGTCAGCCACTGACTGCCTTACAGTCATGGAAATAAATATTCATACAGTAGGTGGTGACAAACTAGGATGGTGTGTTGCGATAGTAAATCACCCACAGCGCCGATACGAATAAGTACGATGATGTAGCGTCAGATAACCATGTTCTTGGTAATGAAGCTTCTCGTATGCCATAAATCTATTCTGGGAAAATAAACAAACGGCTGACGCAGCCCCGGAGTGCATGCCACAGTTGTGTAGTCGTGTGGCAGCCGTGAAGCAACAGCACGTCGGACTTGGGTACCGTGGAAAAGCAGAATGGCCGCAATGGGAAGGAAACGACCATTGAGGAACGAAACATCGTTGTCTCCCAATATCTTCAACACAAGTCGTATGCCGTAATTGCGAACATCATAGGACGAAGCCAGAACGACTGTGCAATCTATCATTAAGCGATATAAGGACAGACATGTAGTAATAAACAGTGAACGATACGGTCGTCCACAGAAGCTTACAACAAGAGAGACCAGAATTCTACTAAGAATTATCAAGAAAAATCCGAAAACGACAGCGTCGGCACTATCCGCATATGTACGTGACTACTTCCGAAAGGACATCATTCCAAGGGCAGTACGTACCATTCTCAATCGTTCGGGCATCAGAGCCAGGGTCCCGAGACGAAAGCCCTATATCAGCAAAAAGAACAGGAAGTGGCGAATGGAATTCGTGAAACAGCATTTATCCAAGACAGAAGACTTCTGAAATATTGTATTGCTTAGTAATGAAAGCAAATTTAATATCGTGCACAATTATGGTAGGGTCTTGGTCTGGAGAAGACCGAATACAGACCTCGACCGAAACAACATTTAACCCACAGTGAAGCACGGAGGTGGTGGAGTGATGGGCTGTATGCCAGCCTCCAGAGTCGGAAAGTTAGTGTTTGTGGAAGGTACCATGGGCAGATTTGTGTATATAAACATTCTCGAACAGAACTTACAACAGAGTGTTGACGCCTTGGGTCTTCCTAGGAATTATTACTTCCAGTAGGACAATGATCTCAAACATACGGCGCAAATTGTCCCGCTGTGGTTGCTCTACAACACTCCACACACTCTTAAAACACCAGTTCAGAGTCCGGACCTGAATCCCATCGAACACTTGTGGAGTGAGTTGGAAACACGAGTGAGAAAACACGACATCCGTAGTAAGGCCTCTTTGAAAGAGGCTCTCCTTCGAGAATGGAAAGGTATCGCGTCGGAAACTACAAGAAAATTGGTCAATTCCATGCCACGGAGGTTGCGAGAAGTAATACATCGGAAGGGTATGCATACGAAGTATTAAACATGTTCTGGCTTTGTTAGAAGTCTCATTTTCTGTTGGTGTGTCAATACCTAATTTCCAGCGCAGTAGAGAACTTGGCGGACGTTTTTGTATTTTGTTTTGTAAAGGCTTGTTCATTCTCGTTCTATATACCAGCATAGCTGCATTGGCGACTGGCCATTGTGTTCAGTGATATCCAATTAGTGTTTTTGGTTTCGTATTGTCAATAAAGGCAGTTTACTTTTCCACGCTCCAGTGTGTGAATACTTATTTCCATACTGTATATTCGGACGAAGTCGATGATGTCGAGTAGACGCGGAGCCGTTGTAAGGAAGGTCTGTCACGGTTCGGAGCCTGGGAAAGTGCTTGTCGCAGTCCTTCTTTCTTTGTCAATAATATGCCAGGTTTACTAAAGCACCGTTCGCTAGGTGCGTTTGTTACTGGAACACATAAAATGTGCTATGTAACTGCAACCATCCCTGGCAGATATTTTTCACATCTGTTCGCCGACTTCAAGATGTGATCTTCATCTCTGACGTGTATTAAACTATAGAGGTATTCTTCATCCGCAGCGTGGAATCTGTTGTCCCAGTTCTTGAAACGATCTCTCTCTCTCCCTCTCTCTCTCTCTCTCTCTCTCTCTCTCTCTCTCTCTCTTTCTCTACGTGTCGATGACACTGTACTTTCCGGTTGTATGTTAATAAACAACAGAGAGGAAAGTGATATAAAACTATTTAAAGATACACCCGCTACAAAGGTATTTCACTTGGATAAAGTGTTGTGCGAACTTTCGTCTGGCTATAGTACAATATGCACCAGCTGTACATGAACGATTACTGTTGATAGTAATTACAACCTTCTTACTTAGAAAACTCAAGGCTCTATTTTTAATCACTTGTTCCACTTATTAAAAAACACATTCCTGTTAGCATATATTAACTTTGCTAGTTAATCACAAATCCAACCTCTCTCATATGATGATGAAACAGTACTTGTAGCTGCACCAATGTAACTCACCTCACTTATATTGATTGACGCAGCAGGTTGTTGTCAAACTAAAGCAGAACTACTTAGATTGTAGGTTCGTTTCAGCTATCTACTTCACCTGTGTCGTCTTTAAATGGTTTCAGAAAATCCACAGCTCATTATTATGATCCTGTAACCCGTGAGATGAATTGTTTTCCGTCATTACAACAGCAACTTCCTTGTATCGAGTGTTAACGCCCTAGCATAGTGTATAAGTTGTTCCAGTGTGTACTGACCTCTTGTTCCGAATATTATTCCAAGATAAGGAGAGAGCACTTTTCTTCTTGTACCGCACAACAGATTTTGCAATATTTATTGTTGCTGCAATCTTCGGGGAGTCATTTAACAAGAAGCTTCATCGAAAGTGTTAATACAATGAACACCACGTTTTTTTTCACTTGGTAATAAAAGGGTCGCAGATGAAAAATTATGCAACATGTCCGGCGAAATGTTCCAGTCAGCCATACTCACTCTTCGTCCTTTTTTAACATTTACACTCATCTTCTTCATTTTGCAAATTAAACAATATTCACAAGGTTCCAATACGCATTTATGTTAAGTGCTGTAAACGTCAAACAACGGATCTGGTTTTGTGAATCAGTCCACATATCAATTCCTTCAGCACATGTTTTTTTTTAAAGAACTTCCTAAATTTTAGAAGGCCTTGTGCTGTTTCAACATGTATCAACCTGTTATTTGACATGTCTGTTTATGGTAGGGCGACGTAGCATGACATCTGAAACGCTTACTTCTCCATAATGTGCCTCTAATTCGTCATGTCGGCCGCGGTGGCAGAGCGGTTCTAGGCGCTACTGTCAGGAACCGCGCGACTGCTACGGTCGCAGGTTCGAATCCTGCCTCGGGCATGGATGTGTGTGATGTCCTTAGATTTGTTAGGTAAAAGTAGTTCTAAGTTCTAGGAGACTAATGACCACAGATTTTAAGTCCCATAGTGCTCAGAGCCATTTGAGCCATAATTCGTCATGGCCTAGTTCTAGGAAACCTTCACCACAAACAGCATCAACAGTTTTCCTGTCTTTGGCACATACTGCGAGACATTTACTGTTACAATTTGTTTTATTATTTCCTGTGCTCCTGAAAGAGCTGTACCAGTATGGGCGTCCTTATAACTGGACTTAAATTTACTCCTACAGCCAGCAGAAACATATTCCATAGTTCGCTTTCTAGACCCTCCTCTTTCTACAGTGTCTATGCACTGGTCTCGGTCTTACTGTCCTTACCTAGGACTCGTTGAAGGCTTCTATGGCCGGCCAAAGTGCTCGTGTACGTAGGCTACCCAGTTAGGCTCGACGCGTCTCGCATTTTGCGCTCGCTTACTCGGTCACGCAGGTCTCCCTCTACTGCCGTGTATCTCTGGAAATGTGTTCGTCGAATCTGCGACACGCTGAATCGCTGTGGTATTGCGTTCAAAATATGTACCAACGTGCTGGTAATTAAGTGGCCCTAACGCACGTGCGTGGGCTTCAATGAATGTAAAAGTGCTCAGAGTACGTTTTAACATAACTGTCACTTAATAAAACCCAGGTTTCCGACACAATTGCAGTGGCTTCCTCCTGCCTTCATGAAGCGACAGCTTATAGAAAAAGCTGCATGTTAACATGCAGCGATATGGAAATTTCTGCAGCCTTGCTTTGGATACCACTGTACTATGGTCTCGAAGAAATCGAGTATGTGGATCTGCTAATGACGGAAATAACGGGTCCTTGATTTTCTCCGGTGTCAGTGCAACCAACCATGTACTTAAAAGCCACCAGTACACTAATGTACAACCTGTACAATGCCTTGTCCTCTTTTCCAGATGGGCGTCGTTCATTGACTGGACATCATACGGCTTGGGCAATCGTAAGGGTGTATCTCTAAAACTTGCTCAGTTACCTCCATAGCAACTCAGCATCGTAAGTTGTTTTAAATCACATATACGTTCGTGTGAGTGCAATGGTGATCAGCAAGTAACTTCATGCGAGAGACATCATAACAATATTGCCAATTTCCTTCATTTTTAGTACAGAAAAACATACAAAACAGACATAGACTTATAAGAGATTGTAAACTACAGATGAAATTATCAGCAACTCCTTGTATGCTTAGAAATTTGTACGAAAAATCTGATGTACTACTGTGTAATATGGAGCTAACTCCATAATACGTACACCAAAAGCCAATAAAATTAAACTTTCTGCAAACAAAGTAATTAATGGAACTTTATTTGCTAGCTATTAGTGTACAAACTTCGTCATCAAACAACAGATAACTGTTACTCCAGCCTGTATCGCATCACTCTTACCGCAACGTCAATAATGAAAAAGAATAAAATGTCGAATGGTTCAAAAAATGGCTCTGAGCACTATGGGACTTAACATCGATGGTCATCAGTCCCCTAGAACTTAGAACTACTTAAACCTAACTAACCTAAGGACATCACACAACACCCAGTCATCGCGAGGCAGAGAAAATCCCTGACCCCGCCGGGAATCGAACCCGGGAACCCGGGCGCGGGAAGCGAGAACGCTACCGCACGACCACGAGCTGCGGACTGTCGAATGCTCTCTGCATACCAGAAAGGACCATTAGAAATGGTCACGTACTGAGACAACTCAGTTGTTTGAATGCACTTTCCTCTTGATGATGGTGATACGTCACCTTTCTTATAATTTTATTTTTGTTACTGAGGATGCCGTAATTGTGATACCATACAGGCAGCTGTAACAAGTATGTGTTGCATGATAAGGATTCTTTCGATCGAAGCTGTCTAATATCACTTGGGATGAATCTCAAAAGCTTGTGACAGTAATAATCTATGCCATAGTTACAGTAATAATCCAAAGACTTTATGCACGCGATATTTGAATCTTTGTCAGCCTTCTGTCTCCAATCGCTTCATTATGAAAGTAAAACAATCTACACAGAAATCACCACTATCTCTTTTGCGGTAAAAGATTTTGGATGTCTAATGGCTGGTATCTATGTCGAATGTTAATGTGCAGTACACCAAGGAATTACTCGGTTTGGTCGGTGATCTCGATAAATTAATCATCATAATTATCATCACATTGACCAGATTCAATGGATGCTATTATATATGTCTTCCTCTCTTTCACGGTGGTTATAGCAAGTATTAGTGTGGTGTATTAGTTGTGTGCGTATCTGACGATAAAACCAATAGAGACATTGAACGCCTATTCCTTTACTGTTCATCTGCTTACAGTTACCAACCTGCATAAGGGTTACTTTTGTTGACGAGTTCTTGGACGTCCGCAGCTCGTGGTCATGCGGTAGCGTTCTCGCTTCCCACGCACGGGTTCCCGGGTTCGATTCCCGGCGGGGTCAGGGATTTTCTCTGCCTCGTGATGAGTCAGTGTTGTGTGCTGTCCTTAGGTTAATTAGGTTTAAGTAGTTTTAAGTTCTAGGGGACTGGTGACCTAAGATGTTAAGTCCCATAGTGCTCAGAGCCATTTGAACCATTTGAACTCCTTGGACACTGAAGTGGCTGGTAATAGTTCAGTTGGTTAGAAGGCCCTGAGTAAGCCGGGCTCAGCTGTAGCCAAAAAACTACGCACGTGGACTTGGCGTTCAGAACACACTAAATGAACCACGGTTACAAAGTGGTAAATTATACATGTTCAGAACGGCCGTACTGTAGCTTCACTACAGTCACTAGAAAATACAAGTTCTTAGACATTTGTTGACCCAGTTCTGATAGCTTTGGCCTGTAGCGGAGCGAACGAGATGTATTGGCCCTGCAACGGTTTTGTGACGTCACGCTAGTCGGCTGGTCCGCCACACTTGGCGAACACTCGGCTGCGTGCAGGGCACACGGGTAATCAGTATTTAATTGGAACGATATCCACTAAAGTTCTTAATTTTGTCGTGTGCTAAGCAGAGCGTACATGTATTTAAACACGCAGTCAAGAATTATTAAACTCGTGTGAAATAGTTACTCTCCCCCCGCCGTAGACGGCTGCTGGCCCTCGTACGACCTGCAGTGTCACGGGCTGCCTTTCTCGTGGACGCCGCGCGTAGGCACAGTTCTCAGGAGGCGGGAGTCCCTCCACTCCCCGACTGTTGACGAGGGTTGCGTCTCGGTGAGTGGGCAGCACGACGACTTTACTACTAAAGGAAATTCCTGGAAGTGGGCAGGATCCGACCTCTCCGCCTCTGGTGACACTATTTCAGGGTAGAAACGCGGCGGCAATTCCTTGGAACTCTCGGTCTCTTCCTACCATCTTACTGGCGCTTCGTGATATCGCTTTGCTGGGCAGTACCCCTGCGGTGGTCGATACTTCTTGCGCCGCTCTCGATACTCGACACACCGCAATTTTAATTTTAAACTACAACTTAATCATCGATATTCCATTTTTATCATTTGTCAGGTAACATGGAAAAATATTTACACTGCAACTGGTAGAAAATAAAAATTTGTTGTATGTTTCTAGCGGCAATGTTTGCGACTTCTGGTGTACCACGTGAGATATCTGTGTGTGTGTGTGTGTGTGTGTGTGTGTGTGTGTGTGTGTGTGCGTGTGTGTGTATGTGTGTGTCTAAGGCAGTTCAAATATCTTCTAGTGCTATGCCTCCACAACGGTTCTAAATCATGTCAGACACTAATAGAGGAAACTGGAGACTTCCACGAAAGTCGGAAGAGTGAATCAAAATTTAACATGTGATAGGGATGGCTGACTCGTGCTACAAGACTCGGGGGAAATTGTTATTCTGGTTGAGAAACTTATTGGAGCTGAAGCTTTTTGTGGTGATAATGACTATGAATATATTGCAATTTGTTATCAGACAAATCCCCCCATGAACCATGGACCTTGCCGTTGGTGCGGAGGCTTGCGGGCGTCAGCGATACAGATAGCCGTACCGCAGGAGCAACCACAACGGAGGGGTATCTGTTGAGAGGCCAGACAAACGCGTGGTTCAAGAAGAGGGGCAGCAGCCTTTTCAGTAGTTGCAGGGGCAACAGTCTGGATGATTAACTGATCTGGCCTTGTAACACTAACCAAAACGGCCTTGCTGTGCTGGTACTGCGAACGGCTGAAAGCAAGGGGAAACTACAGCCGTAATTTTTCCCGATGGCATGCAGCTTTACTGTATGATTAAGTGATGATGGCGTCCTCTTGGGTAAAATATTCCGGAGGTAAAACAGTCCCGCGTTCGGATCTCCGGGCGGGGACTACTCGTTATCAGGAGAAAGAAAACTGGCGTTCTACGGATCGGAGCGTGGAATGTCAGATCCCTTAATCGGGCAGGTAGTTTAGAAAATTTAAAAAGGGAGACGGATATGTTAGATATAGTGGGAATTAGTGAAGTTCGGTGGGAGGAGAAACAAGACTTTTGATCAGATTAATACAGGGTTATAAATACAAAATGAAATAGGAGTAATGCAGGAGTAGGTTTAAAATACAAAAGTAGGAGCGCGGGTAAGCTACTACGAACAGCATATTGAACGCATTATTGTAGCCAAGATAGACACCAAACCCACGCCTACCACAATAGTACAGCTTTATATACCAACTAGCTCCGCAGGTGACGAAGGGATGGAAGAAATGCATGATGAGATAAAAGAAATCATTCAGATAGTGAGGGGAGACGAAAATTTAATAGTCATGGGTGACTGGAATTCGGTAGTAGGAAAAGGGAGAGAAGGAAACGTAGTACGTGAATATGGATTGGGGGGAAGAAATGAAAGAGGAAGCCGCCCTGCTAGAATTTTGCACAGAGCACAACTTAATCATAGCTAACACTTGGTTCAAGAAACATAAAAGAAGGTTGTATAAATGGACGAAGCCTGGAGATACTGACAGGTTTCAGATAGATTATTTAATGGTATGACAGAGATTTAGGAACCAGGTTTTGAATTGTAAGGCAGATGTGGATTCTGACTACAATCTATTGGTTATGAACTGCAGATTCAAACTGAAGAAACTGCAAAACGGTGGGAATTTAAGGAGATGGGACCTGGATAAACTGAAAGAACCAGGGGTTGTAGAGAGTTTCAGGGAGAGCATAAGGGAACAATTAACAGGAATGGGGGAAAGAAATACAGTAGAAGAAGAATGGGTAGCTCTGAGGGATGAAGTAGTGAAGGCAGCAGACGATCAAGTAGGTAAAACGACGAGGGCTAATAGAAATCCTTGGGTAACAGAAGAAATATTGAACTTAATTGATGAAAGGAGAAAATATAAAAATGCAGTAAATGAAGCAGGCAAACAGGAATACAAACGTCTCAAAAATGAGATCGACAGAAGTGCAAAATGGCTAAGCATGGATGGCTAGAGGACAAATGTAAGGATGTAGAGGCTTGTCTCACCAGGGGTAAGATAGATACTGCCTACAGGAAAATTAAAGAGACCTTTGGAGAAAAGAGAACCACTTGTATGAATATCAAGAGCTCAGATGGAAAACCAGTTCTAAGCAAAGAAGGGAAAGCAGAAAGGTGGAAGGAGTATATAGAGGGTCTATACAAGGGCGATGTACTTGCCGACAATAATATGGAAATGGAAGAGGATGTAAATGAAGATGAAATGGGAGATATGATATTGCGTGAAGAGTTTGACAGAGCACTGCAAGACCTGAGTCGAAACAAGGCTCCCGGAGTAGACAACATTCCATTAGAACTACTGACAGCCTTGGGAAAGGCAGTCCTGACAAAACTCTACCATCTGGTGAGCAAGATGTATGAGACAGGCGAAATACCCTCAGACTTCAAGAATAATATAATAATTCCAATCCCAAATGAAGCAGGTGTTGACAGATATGAAAATTACCGAACTATCAGTTTAAAAAGTCACGGCTGCAAAATACTAACACGAATTCTTTACAGACGAATGGAAAAACTAGTAGAAGCCGACCGCGGTGAAGATCAGTTTGGATTCCGTAGAAATATTGGAACACGTGAGGCAATACTGACCCTACGTCTTATCTTAGAAGCTAGGTTAAGGAAAGGCAAACCTACGTTTCTAGCGTTTGTAGACTTAGAGAAAGCTTTTGACAATGTTGACTGGAATACTCTCTTTCAAATTCTGAAGGTGGCAGGGGTAAAATACAGGAAGCGAGAGGCTATTTACAATTTGTACAGAATCCAGATAGCAGTTATAAGAGTCGAGGGGCATGAAAGGGAAGCAGTGGTTGGGGAGGGAGTGAGACAGGTTGTAGCCTATCCCCGATGTAATTCAATCTGTATATTGAGCAAGCAGTATAGGAAACAAAAGAAAAGTTCGGAGTAGGTATTAAAATCTATGGAGAAGAAATAAAAACTTTGAGGTTCGCCGATGACATTGTAATTCTGTCAGAGACAGCAAAGGACTTGGAAGAGCAGTTGAACGGAATGGACAGTGTCTTGAAAGGAGGATATAAGATGAACATCAACAAAAGTAAAACGAGGATAATGGAATGTAGTCGAATTAAGTCGGGTGATGCTGAGGGAATTAGATTAGGAAATGAGTCACTTAAAGTAATAGAAGAGTTTTGTATTTGGGGAGCAAAATAACTGATGATGCTAGAGAGGATGTAAAACGTAGACTGGCAATGCCAAGGAAAGCGTTTCTGAAGAAGAGACATTTGTTAACTTCGAGTATAGATTTAAGTGTCAGGAAGTCGTTTCTGAAAGTATTTGTATGGAGTGTAGCCATGTATGGAAGTGAAACATGGACGATAAATAGTTTGGACAAGAAGAGAATAGAAGCTTTCGAAATGTGGTGCTACAGAAGAATGCTGAAGATTATATGGGTAGATCACATAACTAATGAGGAGGTATTGAATAGAATTGGGGAGAAGAGGAGTTTGTGGCACAACTTGACCAGAAGAAGGGATCGGTTGGTAGGACATGTTCTGAGGCATCAAGGGATCACCAATTTAGTACTGAAGGCGTGGAGGGTAAAAATCGTAGAGGGAGACCAAGAGATGAATGCGCTAAGCAGATTCAGAAGGATGTAGGCTGCAGTAGGTACTGGGAGATGAAGCAGCTTGCACAGGATAGAGTAGCATGGAGAGCTGCACCAAACCAGTCTCAGGACTGAAGACCACAACAACAACAAGAAAGACGATTGTAAGATTTTCTACCTGGGAACCACACCTGGGGAAATCTTTTCCATCAGAGGTCGCCAGGGAGAAATAAAGCCTCCAATTGGCCTTATTAAGCTGCCATTTTGGCGTGCACATAGGACAATATAGCAGATGGACATGACTAGTTAACCACAAGAGTAAAAAATGAAAGAAGAAACTAGTCACTCTGTAACACACTAAAACCTCCAGCCTAAAAGTTTAGCTCAGTGTGCAGACACATGACAAAACTTTATAACCTTAGTCACACTCGTCTCCCCGTCAGCTAAAATATTGGCAGATCCCCACCAATATTTGTTTCTGCCCTCTTGCATCACGATGTAAAATGCATTCCGTTAAAATTTGGCAGATAGAGATGTGCATACCACAAGCATCACAAAACGGGGAAATCTCTCGCCATAAATCCTCTTTGATCGAAGACCGTGGATGTCCCATTGAAGGTGAGTAATAACGAGGAAAGTGGAGGAGGAAAATGTGAAGGGGTGTCACCACAGCAACTGCCGAGTCCCGGCCTTCAAAGACACAAATCTACAGGGTGCAGAGGATGGAGGAGCCTGCTACATGACATTCACAGAGGCGTCGGCATTCTCATTCTGTCGATCTGTGGAGTTCAGAGCAGGAAAACGGTTCGTGGTGCACACCGACCGGCGACACGGAGATCGGCCGGGCGAGGGTATCACGTGGCGACACCGTTGAAGAGGATCTCCGGGTTGGCATAGGAGAAGACCGTTTGCCTTTGTTTGACTTCTTGGAGCCTTTCCGGTTGATAGAGGATGATGGCTGGCTGGAGGGACTTAGGAAGTCTTCACGAGAGTATTTCTTCTGTCCTTTCTGTCCTGCTAGTTGTGTAGCAGTGGACTTCGCCATTGGATGCGATGTTTGGTGGCTTGTTGCACAGCTGGACGTGGAGACAGCGACACTATCATGACACTGGGGGATTTCACAACCGCAGTGCTGAATTTGAAGTCGCATGTCTGCGTGGCCATGACTGTACTGTACTGTAGGTGCGAGATGGTAGAATGCAGGGCTTGCGACTAGACAACGACTTGCGAGCGGTCAGTTAAGCCACTCTTTCCTTTACCCGGATCTCCTGGATCGCCCACTCATCGAGATACACAGGGAAATCTCTAGAGGACGCTTTGGAGTTGATACAGCGTGCAGAAGTAGGCGGGTAGTAGCCCTCATGTGCATCCCTACCACACGTTACACATTTGGCTCGGTGTCAAGACATTCTAGTGTGGTAGAAACGATGTCACTGGTAGCAGCGCATTGGGTTAGGAATGTATGGTCAGACTGTGATAATATCATAGCATGCTTTGATCTTGGATGGAAGTACCAGTCTATCAAAGATGAGAAAAAGATAGTGTGTGGGCACTAGGGATGCAGCTACCTTTTTCATCACCCAATGGACTGCTATGACACCCTGACCAGAGATTTGGATTGCTGCCTCGGTCAGACCATAGAGCATCCAAGCGTAAATCACACCATGGGAAGAATTCAGCGGTCTATGGGACTCATCATGAACAGGATAGCTATTAGAAGCGCACAAGGAGGAAGAAGAAAAAGAGGAGTCACAAACGCTGAAGCTGAGGAAGGACAGGAGAAAGTGGACGAAGAAAGGAGAAAAAGGAACGAAAAACAGTGGTGAGACTGTACTTATGTCAGCTACTGAAAATACGGAACAAAGTCACAAAGATAATCCAGACATGTTCAAGGGAGTAGAAAAAGAATAGCAAGAGGATAGACATGCAGAACGGAATGGAAGAGATGCTGCAAAGACTGGGGTCCCGTGGTAGCCAAGCACGAATCCGCCATGGAGCCCCCTGGGGGCTGGGCAGTCGGTACCAAATGGTAATACGCTTTCATATCTAGGTCGTTCAGTTGATGTAGCTGAACTCCATAGTCTATTGTGAGGTCATGTGTGAAGTCTTACTTATGGGGCACCTATCGAGACTCATGGGAATCTACCCGCAAGAATATTCTGTGATTTGAAAAACACGAGGATTGTATGAATGTGTAATATGGAACTAAATTTAGCAGTGAACACATAGTGTGTTGTGGGGGATCACTCTGTTGTAGAAGTAATTCAAAAACCAAGATCGCTTAAACACTGTTTACTAGATGACCAGTTTCAACACACTGAAGGTGCCATCATCGGATCTGTAAAGATATAACATGACAGGTTTGAGTGTTTAAGCGATCTTGGCTTTTGAAATACTTCTGGAACTAAATTTTACTGCGTGATACCTACATGGAAGCTGCTGACATTAATTTGAATTATTTTCGAGAATGTAATTTCCTCATCAGAGCGTGCAGATAAATGAAATTATTGCGGAACTGTACCTAGTTGAGTTTCTGTCATCTTCTGCAGTCTGGGTAACTTATTAATCGATACATTCTGATAACCTCATTTAAGGAAATTCAATTTGTTATTAACAAATAATACACTTGATGGCAGTAAGTGACAAATTAATTAAAATAATTAATAATGTAAAGTTCATAAATGAAATTAAAATTAAGGTAATACACTTGAGTTAGGGGATTGTAATTAAACTACATCATAAGAATCCTCTAGATTCAAAACATTTAAAAAGTAATTTTTAGGTTTCTGTATCTCTATAGGTAAAAACGAAGCCCTTACAGTATCATTTTGCTGTCTGTATTTCTGCCTGCCCGACTGTTAACACCCGCTTTCTCAGAAACGGGTAGAGGTATCAGTTCGAAGTTTATGTCATGTACTAGGTTCAACAGTCACTTGCCGGTGTGAAAAATGTAAGCCAAGTCAATGCAATCAAAAGACACGGCCATTTGTGTCACATATTTCGTATGCTTGCTCACTCACTCGTCGCTCCCCGTTGATCCAGAAACTCGAAATGTGACAAGACGCAAGGTTTCATCCGAAATTGGTTCATTTGTAATTAAGCCATATACAAATGTTTCTTGCCATTATTTGTCCGTCTGGCTGTCTTTTTCTCAGGGACAGGTAGAGGTATCTTGAAAAACCAAGTGATCGCAGGATCGAATCTCGCTAAGGCAACAGGCTTCTTCTGTCTTGATGTTTACATGGCCTTCAACTCTCGACCATGTGAAGAGTCGCCAGAAACAACAAATGGTTCTAATTATTCCACGCTAAACTGTAGGTGCCCTTTCCCCAGTTGGATAACAGGGGTAGGCTAAGAACACCGTCAGATTTTTTCTGCAATCAGTTCTAGTGAGTCTCGTAGTGCGACTCTGGTGAAGAGTGATACCACATCAAAACTAACCTTGATGTCCCAATCTGTGATGCGTAGTTGCTTGAGGCGTTGCAGGAAGTCTTCTGAGTTTTGGATGTGGTGAACACATTTCCCCACATACGGAGACAGCCGATTTTTCAGATACTTGACTGTTGCATACGTAGCTTCCCCAATATTACTGACAATAATGCGTAGAGGGACACCCTTATCGTGTATTTTAGGCAGACCATACAGTCTAGATGGCACTGGTGCTTTTGCACGAAGTTGTCTGATGATCTTCTCAGGCATCCCTGTCTCCTTCAGGAGAATCCTGGTCTTCTTGTCCACCTTGTCAGTGGGATCACACTCCAAAGTTCCATATCCTGGATCCTCCAGAAGTTGACATAGTTTTTTAATGGGGTACCAGTTAAGTAGAGCCTGCGATCCTGCTCTGGAATTGCTGTAGAAACAATGGGGACAGCTGCAGCAGTCCACAAATAGAAGAACTGAAGACGTGGACATGGAGAACGATCCCCTTACAGAGTTCCAGGCGCGCCAGACCGAAGATGGAACGCCCAGCGTCGGGTCTGACGGGCGCCGACCACAGAGGGAACATGTAGAATCACAGCGGACCGAAAATGAAACTGCAACGCTCCAGCAGGTCACAGTGAGCAGGAGAGGACCACAGGGGAAATGCCTGGTACCACAGACGGGATTCCAAACGCACCAGGCCGAAAATGGAACACCCAGTAACGTTTCTGGCGGGCGCGAACCGCAAAGAGAACACCCACGATTGCAGCGGACGGAAAAGGGAAAGGCAATGCTCCAGAAGATCGCAACGAGCGGGCGCTGACCGCAGTGGGAGCGCCTGGTGATAGGGGAAGGGCACAGGTGTAAACACTGGACCAGGTCCACTCGAGGATTATTCTGA